>NC_045541.1:19018519-19683519 GCF_009769535.1 Thamnophis elegans
TTTCACAGAGGATTTCAACTCTGCTCTTGTCTGCCATGATGAAAATGTAAAAATGTAAAAGGAAAAAGGCAAGAGCTGCTGAGGTCAGGCTGGGTTAGCTGCTGCCAGAGTCCCCAATGGATGACTCTGCTTAACTGTTTAAAAAAGCCTCTAAAAATAATGCCCTCTACTGGAGGAGGCAAGAGAATCAAGTGCCTCATAAGCATAAGGAATTTTTCGGCTTTTAACCCTTGCTTAACTCTGCTCGAGTGATCATAAAGATAGACTAAATGAGGCACGTGGTTCTCCCACCTCCTCCTGTAGAGGGCACTTTTTTTAGAGGCTTTTTTAAACAGTTAAGCACTAAGCAGAGTCATCCACTGTGACTCTGGCAGCAACTACCTCAGCCTTTTTCCTTTTACATTTTCTTTTCTTTCCATGATGACAGTGGTGAGGCTCTGCCTCCCCTGCCTCCCCTGACTGCACGTCACTGCAATAAAGTTAGAGCTAGCACACACAAACACCCCAGGTATGCTTCTTGTCTGGACTACCTCACAGGGCTAAGTCATTCATTATCTGCAGTGACTTAAAATAAAAGCAAAATAGGGAAGTGCAAAGATGGTAGACAATGTCATACAGATACACCCTTCTGCTAACTCAGTCTTTACTGGATCTTCAAAAAAAATTAAATACTCCTTTGTGCCGTTCTACTCAAGATACTCCAATGTTCACAGGTTTTGTATGTGATGCCACCTATACATTATTTTCCTAATCTCTAATTTTGGTGGCCTTAGAAGTAATTGGGAAAAAATATTTTGTGAATGTGGCCAAGTAATACATTTTACATCATATTTCCTCCTTTTAATTTGATGTTACTTTGGCAAAAAGGGATTTAAAAGCAGGAAATTTATCATAGCTTTCTCTTCAGAAGCATACCTGTTGTGGCCCAGCAGGTACCGTTGGAGCTGCTGCCAGACTCTGACAGCGAGGGGTCTTATGAGTCGGCCCTGGAGGAGATGGAGGACCCTGGACAGGGTGCCGGTTCCGAGAAGGGCAAGGAGAGACTGGTTGGCCACCAGGTGGCGCTGTAGCCTTGGATCAGAGGGAGTGTTCAGGAAAACACTTGTGAGTTGTTTCGGGATGCACGCCGCCGAAGGACTACTCGGCGGCAAGAACAACTGCGTAATCATAGGAGATGATTACGCTCAGTTGATGCTTATTAAGATCCTCTCCTGATTATAAAAGAGACTGCTTGTGCCACGCTCTTTTGCAGAAGTCAACGTTCACGTTAAGGACTAACCAGAAACAAACTTGGCAGGCTGGATTGCTGCCAGAGTTTGTGTGCATTGCTGCCAAGCTTTGTAGGACTTGCTGCCAGAGTACTTATCTTTTTGTTTATGTGGCTTGCAGCCAACAAGAGTCTTGACTGATTAAAAGAAACCTTTTTAGTTACGTGGGTTTTGGCTTTCGTTTCTGGACGGAGAAAGGGTGGTCAGAATACATACCTATATAACAGAAACAAACCCATTGCACTGTGCTCAGTAAGAGTAAACAACATGATGCAAAACACAGTTGAAAGTAATTACCAAAAGAAATTGAAAACATGAAAAAGAAAGTAAAAAGAAAAGGAAACAGAAAATAAAAGTTTACAGAAACATCAGTAATTAACTCCATACATTTGTTTCCATGCAAATTATCTTCCTTTTATCACATCCACACACTATTTCCTTTACTTTTGTTCTTTCATTTAGTTTATTAAAATGGTCAGTCATGTGTATGTCTGTATGCATATATGTATATGAATATATATGTACTGTATATGGATATGGATATGTACATATAGTCTATATATGGAAACGTCTTCCCAATAAAAGCGTATTAATGCTTTAAATAAATTCATCTGAGAAAATTATTACCTCCAAAAGCTTCTGTCATAGTGATTGTACAAAATTTTGCTGCAATCATAGAGATTTCCTTATCCTATTTAGTAGTAGTAATAATAATATCTTTTTGCAATATGAGAATTGCTTGAATTATAAATTAGAGAGATTTAAAATGTGTTCTTTAACCTTCTCCTCTATCCCTTCTGAAAATTTTTGCAACTCGATCCAGTCATGACCTTCTCAGTCTCCATCTTCCTTTGTGCATTTCTTTTGTCATTCGATCTTCATTCATCTTCTCAAAGAAGACCAAAGAAGCCACTTCAGCTTACTTCATTACTGGTCATTGTTTTTTGTACTCAATGTACATTCATGCAGTATCCAATAACTGGTTGCAGGAAAACAATCAAGGACACCAAGAACTCAACCATTCAAACCCTAAATGACCTATATTATCTACTATTGGATCCAGTTTAGCAAACCTTTTCCTTAAGCGCCTCCTTCCCACTGCACTCAAATTATTTATATTTCTTCTGACATACATACCTAACTCTCACTTCTATTTAACAGTGTAGGAAGAAACAAACTCTGAAACACATCCATCTTTGCTTCTTTCAACAACAGTTCATTCCAGTCCATCATCAGAAACTTTTCAGTGACAGCACCCTGGTTGAAGAACATTCATCTTAGGGAAGAGTCAACATTCAAAGTGTCAAATATTTAAACCAAACAAAAACAAGACAGGACCAGCATGCCCAATGCTATCTTGTCCAGAATTAGAGCTTTTCCGGGGTGGTAATGCATCCTTTTACAGTATACATTTTATTTCTCAGGAAAATTCAACACACTCCAGCCCTTTTATTGTCCCCCTCCCCAACTCCAACATTCTTGTTTCTGCCATGGCAGCCAAAGTTGCTAGGAAAATAGAAAAGAGATCAACAGGCAGGTGCACATATGAATTTCTAGATCTGAATGGGGAACAGCTGCTAAAGCAGCTTAGCAGCTTTCAGGGTGAGGCTGTATTTGGCACACTCCTTTGATCTCCTAGTTCATATGTGAATCACTTACAAAACAAACTCTTGTCTGCCTTGCAGTGTCTGTTAGGTTGCTTATCAGCTTCGGCTGCTGCCATAACAACTTCTAGAAAAATGCCAGTAGAGAGGTGCACATAGTTTTACTTTGGAGCACAGTACCACAAACGGCTATAGAAAAGTAGCTCACAAATACACCTGCTTCTTCCCCACATCTCTCACGTCCCCCCACCTTGAAACAATCATGGCAACTGGAGGCATGGCACTCCGTGAATTGATGAGGTGTGGAGGAAAAGCAGATGAGAGTTTAGCATGAGTAGGAGCAGGGGTGGGTTCCTGCTAGTTCTAACCCCTTCTATAGAAGAGGTTCCACAAATCTACAGTGCCGTTTAGAACTGGTTCCAGCTCCCTCCGCCCGCCTGTCCGCACATCATCAAGATGAAGAGCGAGAGGAGGAATTCTGGGAGTTGAAGTCCACAAGTCTTAAAGCTGTCAAGTTTGAACACCCCTGGGGTTTTATTTCCTAAAGGGTTAGGGGTGCAAGGGTCTTGTAACTTGACAGCTTTAAGACTTGCGTACTTCAAATGCCAGAGTTTATAAGCCAATATATTGGTTGCTAAGCAAGAGTGTTGTTAAGTGAGTTAACCACATTTTACAAGTTGGCCACGCCTACCCAGTCACATGGCCGGTAAGCCACTCCCACAAAGCAGGCCACACCTACAGAAGAGGTTCTAAAAAAATTTGAAACCCACCACTGAGTAAGAGAGATAAAGAGACAAATTTGAAAACCTGGAGAATAAAACAAGAAGGAGAGAAGGAGCAAGAAGAGATGGATTGGATTGGATTGGACTGGACTGGACTGGAATGGATTGGATTGACTGAGTGTGTGTATGAGAAGAGGTGGGTGCATACATGCATGCATGTGTTGTTCTGACCTAGGCTTCCCGTGTAGCACGAAGCCAAGTCTTCATCCCGATAAACTCCTTTTATTTAATTTACAGTGAATTCCTCTCCAGCAAAGTCCTCTTCCACAGTCTTTCAAAATAGTTCACAATTATCAACCTTTATCAGGCTTGGAGAGTAGCCAGTCCGATATCTTTCAGACGCCGCAGTACTTGGCAAGAATGCAGGAATGAACTAATTGTCTCCTGTAACCACTCCTCTGGTTTCACTCCTCTTTTATTCCCAGTGGGAGGGACCATTCACCGTCCACCTGTGCCTTACTCCCACGTTGATCCATGTTCCTTAGCTATTCCCTTCTTCTGGCAACTCTGCGCATGCGCAGACTGGGAACAGGCTCTAGCTATTCGTCTGCCTCACTGATGTCTGACTCTGAAGGCAGCTAATAACTGTCATATGACCCTGGTCCCATCCCTGCCTCTGATGCAGAGTCCTCATCAGAGTCTTTACCAGATTCCAGGACGGGCCCATGTTCCTCCCCAACCTCCTCACTGCTGGCAAGCTACAACACACGTATGCATAAATGTATAAAGTAGAGAGAAACAGATGATGACTATAACTAATATTCATCACCATCTCACTGTTCTCTGTCATGTAACTTGTATTTGTATTTGTATTTGTATTTGTATTTGGTTTATTTCTTTGCCGCCCTTCTCCGGGAGGGACTCAGGGCGGCGAACAACTCAGGGGGGAAAGGGAACAAACACAGTACACATAATTAAAATACATGAAAATCATACAGCCATACCAGTCGAGAGGGGAGGGGAACTCATCAACCCCAGGCCTGCCGGCACAGCCAGGTTTTGACGGCTTTCCGGAAGGCCTGGAGAGAGGTGAGGGTCCGGATCTCTGCAGGGAGTTCATTCCAGAGGGCCGGAGCTGCTACAGAGAAGGCCCTCCCCTGGGTAGTAGCCAGATGGCATTGGCTGGTGGACAGAAACCGGAAGAGGCCGACCCTGTGAGATCTAACGGGTCTTTGGGAGGTAATTGGCAGCAGGCGGTCTCTCAAGTACCCAGGTCCAATACCATGAAGGGCTTTATAAGTTACGACTAGCACTTTGAAGCGTATCTGGAGACCGATCGGTAGCCAGTGCAGCTCGCGGAGGATAGGTGTAACGTGGGTGTACCGAGGTGCACCCACAATCGCTCGCGCGGCTGCATTCTGGACGAGTTGAAGTCTCTGAATACTCTTCAAAGGCTGCCCCATGTAGAGCGCATTGCAGTAGTGCGCAACCTAACTTCATTAGGCACCCATCATTTCTTGCTCAGTACATCTTGCCAGATCATTTATATTTGGGTGAATACAGCCCTTACTGGTAGTCCTCAACTTACAACCATTTGCTTAAGATACCATTCAAAGTTACAATGATACTGAAAAAAGCGACACAAATGTGACACTCGCATTTACAACCATCACAGCATTCCCATGGTCACATGATAATTTGGGTACTTTACAATTGGCACGTAATTATGATGGTTGGAGCATCTGAAAGTCATGTGATTGCTATTTTGCGACCTTCCCAGTTGTCTTCCAACAAGCAAAGTCAATGAAGGAAGCTAGATTTAATTAACAACTACATTATTCACTTAACAGCCATGGCAAAGAAAAAGTTCAGAAAATTGGGTGCAGCTCACTTAACAGCTGCCTTGCTTAGCCACAGAAATTCTGTTCACAATCAGGGTCATAAGTCAAGAACTATCTGTATTAAGGTAAATGAAACCTTTAACTTAAGACCTATTAATTCTCCAAACTTTTAAATAAATGATCCAAACTGCTTTTGGGGGGTTGGGGTTGGGGGGGGTGTCCTGTGGGTACTATTTATAGTTTGTGTGTGTTTGTGTTTTTAAAATATTTCCACAATTAAGGTTTTCCTGGGGAGCTTTGAATAAAAAAGCCAGACGCAGACATTTCCATACAATATAGGAAATAATTGTTCATCCTCCAGCGGCTTCAATAGTGTGGTTTGTGCTTTCATTTCTTCTCTCCTACAGAAGTTATTTTGGTACTGTCTGATCCTGAATTTCCACTGTCTGTATCTTATTCCTACACTCATCTACCCAGTTTGTTCCATTGCTTCTCTGGGAGGTAGAGAAGAAAAGGAGGAAGCAAGGAGGAGATGTAAGCACATCTCAATGTTCCCATCAACCAAGCCAGCCTCTCTGGAATCTACCCATTGTTCCCAGGCAAGGTGTTCTTAGACTTTGCAGGCACAACTTCTATCTTCTGCCCAACGCTAGGAAAAGAGAAAGGCAGATGCTTTGGATTTCTGTAATATAAAATTACAGAAGTTTGTTTTTTTTTAAAAAAAAACTTGTGCCTGTTTTAATATATGTCCATCTGGGTTCAGTTCCAAGTGGGGGAAAAGACACTGGAAACATGGAGGCTGTTTGGAAAGATGGTTTAATAGTGGACAGGATCACATGGCTTGAGATCCTGAACACGATCACATGGCTTGAGGTACTGAGCAGAAAAGGGATCATATGCTTCAAGATGTTGGGTGAAGAAAAAATGGGGAGAGATGCTGAGAATCCCTTAGTTTTATACCCTCTCCTGGGCTTTGAACTTCCTGGGGCACAGGAAGAGTATCCTGACTGGTTGCTGTCAGAGGCCATAGCTAGCTTTGTAGGGTGTCTGCGTGCCAAGTTTGGTTGAAACGTGGTGGCAATGAAATGGCTCTGCATGAAGGGGACAGATCTTTGTTATGTAGAATAGACTGGCTCAGGCCTTAACGGCCCATTCACAAAGGTGGGGGCGGATGAGTTTCTGCCTCTCTGAGTTTCTACTTCTCTTTTTAGGGGAAATATTCTGCCTTTTTAATATTTCCTAAAATATTTCATTTTCTAGGAGAGGGGTGGGTTTTAATTTCCAACATGCCAATTCAGGGATAGCTATATGCCCATGCCTATATATCTAGCACGTTGTGAAAATTTTATGAGAACCTCCTAAACAAAATCAATGTTTGTTTGTATACAGGTAGTCCTCAACTTACAACAGTTCATCTAGTGACTGTTCAAAGTTATAACAGCATGGGAAAAAAGTGACGTATGTCCATTTTTCACATTTACAACCGTTGCAGCATCCCCATGGTTACTTAATCAAAATCCAGATGTTTGGCAACTGGTTCATATTTATGAGGGTTGCAGAGTCCAGATGTATGACTGCTTTTCACACTTATGACCATTGCAGCATCCCCGTGGTCATACATGCTTGGCAAGTTCAGATGCTTGGCAATTGGTTCATATTTATGATGGTTGCAAGGTCTTCGGATCGTGTGTTCCCCTTTTGTGACCTTCTGACAAGCAAAGTCAGTCTGGAAGCCAGATTCACTTAACAACCATGTCACTAACTTAAAAGCTGCAGTGATTCACTTAACAACTGTGACAAGAAAGGTTGTAAAATGGGACAAAATTCCCTTAACAAATGTTTTAGCTTAGCAACATAAATTTTGGGCTCAATTGTGGTTGTAAGTCAAGGACTACTTGAAAGATTAGTGGACAAAGGAAAATATAGGGAAAATAATTCCAGCAAAAGCAATCTAATACATTGCAGGGCCTCTTTCAAATACTTTTGGGTTTCAGTATATAGCACATAGAATATAGAATGTGGCTGGGGGGAGGGGAGACAGAGAGACAGAGATAGAGACAGAGACAGATATGTATGTGTATGTGTATGTGTATGTGTATGTGTATGTGTATGTGTATGTGTATGTGTATGTGTATGTGTATGTGTATGTGTATGTGTATGTGTATGTGTATGTGTATGTGTATGTGTATGTGTATGTGTATGTGTATGTGTATGTGTATATGTATATGTATATGTATATGTATGTATGTTGGGCTTGTGCTCAAATATTCACAGATATTCCCCCGCCTTCCTTCTTTTCTCCCCTAGTTGCCCCTTATTTTTCTCCAAGTGCTTCTCCCATTTTATAAAACAGGACAGGATGAATAAGGAAAAGATAGCTTTGGAGAAGGGACCACCAGCAAATGCAAGATTAGATTGGATTGGAAGAGCAGCAATGGCAGAGGTGATATTCAGCAGGTTCTGACCAGTTCAGTAGTTGGGAGAACCAGTAAATATCACCTCTGACTGGCCCCGCCCCCATCTATTCTCTGCCTCCCGAGTCCCAGCTGATCGAGAGGGAATAAGGATTTTGCAGTGCCCTTTCTCTGAAGTGGGGTGGGAAGGGAGATTTTACAGTATCCTTCTCCTGTCACACCCACCAAGCCACACCATGCCCACCAAGCCATGCCCACAGAACCGGTAGTTAAAAAAATTGAATCCCACCACTGGGCAATGGCAAACTGCTTCTGCATCATACAAAGAAAAATTATAGTTATGTAATCCACCAGGAGTCACGTTCAGCAACATCATCCACCAACCAAAAGTCAAATTACATCTGATTTTAGGATTAAAACATGTGAAATGCCTATATTGAGTCAGGCCTATCTAACCTGGGTAACTATGTCCATAGAAGTAGGGCTTCCTTAGATCCGATTAGTACAGACTTAAAACGAAAATGACAAGTGTGAAACATAGAGCAGTTGGTTCTCGGGGTGAGAGAAAGCATACTACAGTTAGGAAAAAGTAGTATGGGCAGCAAAGCATTTGTATCGCCGAATGCACAAGCAGCAACAGAGATCGGCTTTAATATTGTGGAAAGTTATTACCCAGCCCTCTCCCAGAAAAATGAAATATCCTAGGAAATATTGAAATGGCAGAATATTATATTTCCCTGGATGTGAAAAGGAAGAAACATGTTATAAAGAGAGAATAGCTCCCTGCAGCTTCCTGTCCCCATCCACTTTGTCAATGGGCCATTAAGAAGGCCAAGCCAGTCCCTTTACATAATAAAGATTTCTTCCCCTCATCTCCAGGGGGATGGGATTAAGGCATGATAATATTGGTCCTTTACCCAACTCGCCACGTGGCATCTGAGAACTCAACCAAACCTGGATTCAAAACACAGCCTAGAGAGTTGCCCCTGCATGGCCCCATGGGAGTCTGACAACCAATCAGAATACAAGATCAAGATCAAAGGCCAGAGAGGGCATAAAACCAGGGACTTTAAGCATCTCCGCCCTTTTTCTTCTTCACCCAACATCTTGAAGCATGTGATTCCCCCTTTTCTGTTCAGGAGCTCAAGCCATATGGTCCTGTCCACCATTGAAACCATCTTTCCAAGCAGCCTCCGTGTCTCCAGTGTCTTTTTCCCCACTTGGAGCTGAACCCAGAAGGACATTTCTTTCAACAATATGAATATGGGCCCAACGGAGATGTGGATGAGCTATGGCTCACTTCTCCACAGACCTCATTCGTCGGTCCAAAAGAGTTACTCCCATCATTTTTATTATAATTATTTATTCAGTTTTTTTATCCTGCCTTTATTACTTTATTTGTAATTCAAGGCAGCAGACATGTCAAATACTCTTTTCTCCTCCTGTTTGGCCCATAACAACCACCCCGTGAGGAGGGTTGAGCTGAAAGAAAGTGACTGGTCCAAAGTCTCCCAGCCAGCTTCCATTGCCTTAGGTGGGACTACAACTCACCGTCTCCCCTTTTGTAAGCCAGTTCCTTAACCGCTACACCAAACTGGCTCTTAGTGCCATCTTGAGTTGACCAAATATAAATATGAGATAAACAATGTAATGGTAAAAATTAAACAAGTCTAACCTACTGTAACATAAGCAACAAGGCAACCAGAGTGGGTGAATGTAAGTTCTCTAAAATTAGTCGCTGCGATTCCAGAACATCTGGAGCGCCATATGAATACAGTCGGCATTGACAAAAATCACCACCACTCAATTTCAAAAGGCTACTGTGTGGGAAGTTATCATCCAGCCCTCTCCCAGAAAAATGAAATATCCTAGGAAATATTGAAAAGGCAGAATATTTCTCTGGATATGAAAAGAAAGAAACATGTTTTAAAAGACAGAATAGTTGCCTGTAGCTTCCTGCCCATCCCTACTGTTAATGGGCCATTAAGAAGGCCAAGCTAGTCCCTTTTACATAATAAAGACTTCTCCACTGCAGCCCCAGGGAGGATGGGAGTAAAGGCATGATAATATTGGCCCTTTACTCAACTCACCATATAGCATCTGAGAACTCAACCAAATCTGGATTCAAAACACAGCCTAGAGAGTAGCCCCTGCATGGCCCCATGGGAGTCCGACAACTAATCAGAATACATTTCTTACACAGGAACAGGAAACAGAGATGTGGGACTGAACAGGTTATAAAAAGCCTAGCAAGCCCCTCCCTCGACCCTTCTCTTCTTCTCCACCAACACTGAAGCATGTGATCACCTTTTCTGTTCAGGGCTCAAGCCATGTGGTCCTGTCCAACAATAAACCATCTTTCCAAGCAGTATCCATGTCTCCAGTGTCTTTTTCCCTTTTGGAGCTGAACCCAGAAGGACATTTCTTTCATCAACTGGAAACAGCTTACATCCTGCAACTGCTATTACCCCATTTTTTTCTCTCTCTCTCTTTACCTTTACCACTATTAAAATCTGTCTATCCCATGTCTTTGGGAAGGATTTGATAGGTGGATAAAAATGGCAATCCACTATAAACATCTGGCTGGCTATGTGATGAACTGTAATAACAATTGCTACCATTATTGGCTGCAAAAAACCTTGGAGGATTAACCGATAGCAGCAATTTTAACTCAAGATGGGTTGGGATTTTTGCAGCCCAGATTTGGCTGCTGAAGTAGTAATAATAACAACAAATGTAAGTCCTTCAGCAGCCCATTCTGAAGTTGGGAGGCACAGATCTCCTTTTTTGATAAATACTCTCCTCTAATTTAGTTTGCTAACCCTCTTTTCAATCTCCTTCCATTGCTGGGGTTTTTCCAGCAGTATTGATTGATTGCAAATTCTATAATCCCATTGTTGGCTGAATTATGGGAATATTCTCAATGTGTTTGGGAAAATGCCTCCTTGGCAGGAAACTTGATTCTTAAGGCAGAACTACACAGGATATAATATGAAAACCCTCATATTCATATATGTACACTTATGTAGTCCATACATCTATATATGTTGGAAGGGACACGGTGGCTCAGTGGCTAAGACGCTGACCTTTTTGATCAGAAAGGTTGGCAGTTCAGTGGTTCAAATCTCTAGTGCCACGTAATAGAGTGAGCTCCTGTTACTTGTCCCAGCTTCTGGCAATTTAGCAGTTCGAAAGCACCTGAAAATGCAAGTAGAAAAATAGGGACCACCTTGGTGGGAAGGTAACAGCGTTCTCTGCGCCTTTGGCATTTAGTCATGCCGTCCACATGACCATGGAAACGTCTTCGGACAGTGTTGGATCTTTGGCTTTAAAACAGAGATGAGCACTGGCCCCTAGAGTCGGGAACACATATGTGCGAGGGGAACCTTTACCTTTATATATGTTGGATCCAATTATTAGCTGCAATAACTATTTGGGAAATTAATGTCTTTTTTGAATAAAAGTAGACTAATGTTTAAATTGGGCTGGTGTAGAAGAAACCCGGGTACAAATCATTAGGATGTGGCACTCATTGGTTGACTGTGAATTAATCATCCAAAGCTATCTGAATAAAATAAGGAGACATCCCCTGCCATTCCACCTTGACATCCTAGAGATTGAGGTGAAAATTCCATAACGAATGCAAGGAAATTGTTTGCTTCACCTATATCTACTCCAAGTCTGCGCTATGTAGTCTTTAAATTTGACTGTGCACTTGGTTTTGTTTGGAATAACATCTAGATTAAAGGAATCCAAAATAATATTCACAGTTGCCCATATAAATTAAGTTAAATAAAATTTGAGTAAGGCTCATACAACCCTCAGCTGTGGCACAAACATATCCTTATAACTGTTTTTATGCAGTCTTCGTGCTACTGCCCAATCCACAGCTGAGAGTTTAAAGCATACTTAAGGTGATTCAGGAGTTTTTTCCCTTATTTTGCTCTGAACAGGATTTAGCATGCTTGTCAATCATTTGTTTGAGGATATGGTTGGGAGCTGGGATTTACCCCATTTGTGAATGCTGCTTCAGGTTGCTGTAATTACAGCCTCTTTTGGAAAGAAATACATGTAGTGGGATTAAATTTGAAAGGACATGTTTATTAAGGCTTCTTTCTAATCTTGTCAAGGGAAGATGGCCACTATTAAGCTCCCAAGCTAGGCAATTCAGGTGCTCATCTTTTCCAAATGATAAGATACAGAACAATTTTATGAAATATTCCTTCCATTGTCTTATTCCCCGGTAGTCATGGAATATGAGTTTGCTTATATGTGCATACTCTCCAGATACTCCTAATCCTACATAGTCCTTCCTATGAAAAAAAAAAAACCACTGACTCAATGATTTCCTAACATCAAATAAATGAAAGACTGGGCTTACAAATTTAAAAATAAAAATAATTATCCATAATAGCTATGTCAAGATCTGACATGTTACAGATAGTTGCTTTGCCTAATTCCCTTTATGGCCCATTTCATACTCATCTCCCGCAACAAGGAGGTGCCTTATGCCCTCATCTCCAGATCCAGATGCTGGAACCAGAGTTCACTTTAACTTATCTATACTTCTGGTTGTAGTTGACCAGAGAAGCCTAAAGTAAAGTAAACTAAAGGTAAAACATCCTTCAAGTCAAGCTCAATTACTACTGATTTCACCAATGCATCATTTTGTTGGCAGTAATGCAGGAATGGTTTGCCACTGTTTTAAAAGTTTTTTTTAAAAAAAATTCCAATCCTGACAATATTCCTGATAATTCATAATGGTCTAATTACTAACTAGGTTGTGCTTAGCTTTCAAACCCGTACAACAAAAACAACGGCTATAAAATATGGTTTCATTGCTTCATCTTAATCACATTTCAACACAAAATCCAACTTCAAATATTACAGTAATTGACCTGCTTTGAGACATTTCTAATAATATTCATTCTACTTAGCTTACTAGAGTTTGGGTAGATTTCATTGATCTTGTTGAATAAAATCTAAGCTTACTTTCCTTATAAATTGCCACACAGTAATATAATCCATTTTTGATATAAGGTTTTCCTATTCACTCAGCTGTTTACACTCAACAAAATATTTTTAGTTAATTTTGAAGCACTGCCAAAATATTTATCATTTTATAACTAAATAAGAAATAGTCAACTATTTGCATTCGTTCAGAAAGTATCTGGGTAAGAATTTCAAGCACCTACATGTCTTTAAGGTATTCTTATTTGTTAATGACAAACTCCCAGTGTTTATCCTGTTTGTACAAGTACCAGTTGTGCAACATCTTCTTTGGGCTTCTGAATTCTCTTACAGATGCAGATTTCCTCATACACCACATTCCTCTTGGGGAGGAAGTGGATATCAGTCTTGGCCAGAACAGTCTTACAATTGTGTTTACGTTCCTGTTTAGTAAAGATAAAGGATTTATAAATATTGTTGGATCTTTTTCCTATGAAATAAATGAATAGAGTTGCACTTTTCACCCCTCTTAAAACATAAATTTTTTGGCTATGGATAGTAAACATTCTTCCCGCCCCCCACCCCAAATTCAAGACACGTTGTACATTATTGAAGCTGAAAGATTTCATAGGGAATGATGCTGGCTAGAAATTTGTATACAGGTGGTCCACTTACGACCACATTGAACCCAAAATTTATGTTCCTAAAAGTAAGAAATTTATTAAGAGAGTTTTGCCCCATTTTACGAACTTTCTTTCCACATTTGTTAAGTGAATCATTGCAGTTGTTAAATTAGTCACATGGTTGTTAAGTGAATCTCATTTCCCCACTAACTTTTCTTGTCAGAAAGTTGTAAGAGGAAATCATATGACCCCAGACAGGGTTGCAAATATTTTTACTACCAGTTCAGGTGCACACGCAATGCTTCTGCGTATGTGCAGAAGCATCCGAACAGGTCGGCGGGGCCTCCTGCCACCACTACTACCAGTTTTTTCAAACTGGCCTGAACTGGGAGCAAACCACCACTGACCCCGGGAAATAAAAACTAATGCTATGCAATATTTTAGCTAATTTTTATTTTACCCATCATTTCAAAGATAATTGTTTTCCTGACATAAATTTCCCCCTCTCTCAGCCATGAATTTCCTGTTCAAATCCCTGGAGATTCCAGTTAGTTAATTCTGAGACTGCTGATGGATGGAAGAAAACACCATTTCGTTCCTCAGTCTGTTCGCAAGTGCAATGTTTATTCATTGTCATAAGCTTCCTTGTTTTTCTGTCCAAATTGTCCAACTCCATCTGGGTCCAGTCAATTATTTCTGCAGAGTATCGAATCAGAGGCATAGCCCAGGTATTTATGGCTTTTATGATGCTTCCTCCACTCAATTTGGACTTTAATATCTTGCGAATTCGTTGAATGTATTTGGCTGATAGAATTAATAGAATTATGTTGTTGTTGTTATTGTTATTATTGTTACTATTGTTACTATTGTTACTATTATTGTTGTTATTGTTGTTATTGTTGTTGTTGTTATTGTTATTATTGTTATTATTGTTATTATTGTTATTATTGTTATTATTGTTATTATTGTTATACAATTGTATCCCAGCGGCCAGTTCTTTCGCCGGATTTGGCATTGGTTACTAGTCGGGCCCCACCCAGGGGCCTAGGACGTCGTAACGTATTTTCGTAATATGTCTGGTGTATTATGCGCCAGTATTTTGTCCGTTTGTATACAGAAATCCCACAAGATCTTGACCATCTGATTTTCGGTGACTTTTTCAGGCTGATGTTCCCACCAGTTTGTTGCTGTTTTAATATTATAATTTTTGCACAAATTCCAATGGATCATTAGTGCTACTGAATTGTGCCACAATTTATAATCAGTCTGTGTGATTTTTTTACAGCAGCTGAGTATGTGATCAAGTGTTTCATCAGCTTCTTTGCAAAGTCTGCATTTGGCATCATCAGAGGATTTTTCGATTTTGGCCTTAATGGCATTTGTGCGGATAGCTTGTTCTTCCGCAGCCAGGATTAGTGACTCTGTTTCTTTTTTTAATGTACCTGTTGTTAACCATAACCCAGTTTGTTCACTGTCCACTTTATCTTTTATTTTTTCCAGAAATTGGCCATGCAGTGCTTTGTTCTGCCAACTCTCCATTCTTGATTTCATCACATCTTTTCTGTATTCTTGTTTTGTCTGTTGGGCCTTCAGTAGATTTTTGTTCTTTACTTCGATTAATAGATATTCTTGACTTTCTTTTAAATAATCAGCCAGTGCATGTTTTTCTTCTTCAATTGTTTGCTTCACTTGTAATAATCCTCTGCCACCTGATTTTCTGGGCAGCTACAGTCTATCAGTATCACCACGTGGATGTAAACTGTAGTGCATTGTCATTAGTTTCCTGGTTTTTTGGTCCAAAATGTCCAAATCAGCTTGTGTCCAGTTAACTATATCAGCTGTGTATCTTATAACTGGTATTGCCCAGGTATTTATGGCCTTGATTGTATTTCCACCATTCAATTTAGATTTCAAAATTTTCCTAACTCTCTTGGTGTACTCTCCCCTGACAATAGTTTTTACTTCTCCATGCTTGATGTTGCAACTGCAGAATGCCTAACTATTTGTAGGCTTCATTTTCGTTGCATTTAATTAGTTGGGCATTGGGCATTTCAATTCCCTCACATGCAGTGATTTTGCCCCTTTTTATGGATACAGTGGCGCATTTTTCCATACCAAACTGCATTGAAATATCGGTGCTGAATACTCGGACTGTGTTTGTCAATGATTGGATTTATATTTCTGACTTTCTATAGAGTTTCAAATCATCCATATATAGTAAATGTGAAATTTTTTCAGCTTCTTTGGCTGTTTGGTAGCCTAATTTCATATATTTTTTTAAGATTACTGATAGTGGGATCATTGCGATGATGAAGAGAAGAGGTGAAAGTGAATCACCCTGGAAAATTCCTCACTTGATATTAACCATTCCGTAGATCTCATTTCCTACTGCCAACTCAGTTTTCCATTGTTTCATCGCCTTTTCAGTAAAGGATGTAATATTTTTGCCAGTTGTTTCTAAGCATTTTATGATCCAACTATGTGGCAGTGAGTCAAATGCCTTTTTTGTAATCAATCCAGACCATATTCAAGTTCGTTTTTCTGTTCTTACAATTTTCTAATATCATTTTATCAATTAGGAGCTGATCTTTTGTGCCCCTGCTCCTCCTTTTGTTGCCTTTTTGCTCTACTGGCAAGATGTTGTTTGTTTCCAAATAATCCATCATGTTATCTGCAATAATGCCTGTGAGTAATTTGAAGGTTGTTGGCAAGCATGTTATTGGTCTGTAGTTTTCAGGTGTTGTTCCTTTAGTTGCATCTTTCTGAATCAAGTATGTTTTTCCAGTTGTCAACCATTCATCAATTTGGCCCTTTTGTAAAATTTCATTTAGTTGCCTGGCCAATATTGCATGTAAACTGGTCAGATATTTGAGCCAGAAACCATGTAATTGGTCCTTTCCAGGTGATGTCCAATTCTTTACCTTTTTTACTCGATTTTTGACCATCTCAGTTGTTATTTCTAATACTTGCATTTGTTTGTTGCCAATGCTTTTCTCAAAGACATGTATCCACTTTGCTTCCTTATTGTAGTCCTTCGCATTTCCCCACAATTCTTTCCAGAATTCAACTGTGGCCTGCTTTTCTGGTTTTTCACTTTTGGTGTCACCATTCATATTAAGATTTTGATAAAAAACGCCGTTGGTCTGATCGAAATTGCTGATTTTGTTTATATTGGATGATTCGTGCCTCATATCTTTCAATTTTTCTAGCTGTTGCTGTTATCCGCTGTTTTACAATCTCTACAGCTTCATTGATGTTTCTTGTATCCAATCTATATCTTCTAATTAGCCAATCTATGGTTTTGTTGTTTTTAAGCCGTTGCTCATGCATGTTCTTTAAGTTACTAGCATCTGCCCTTAATTTTTTGACTTTTTGTTCTAATCGGATTTTCCACTTTGGCTTTGATGCTTTTTCTGTTGTGTGACTAGGTACTTTGATTTTAATGCCTAGTTCATTAGTGACTATTAGAGCTGCGCTGTACATTAACTGGTTCGTTTCCAAGATGGATCCCGATTCAATTGTTGAAAACACTGCATTAACCATTTTCATGATAGGGGCCAACATTTTCTTAGGCACAGTTTTTAGTGATGGTAAACGTTGCCTTTCCTCATTAAGCAGAAAATGCTCCATGATTTTATCCTTCAATTCTTTTTGTTTTTGAGTTAGTTCATCAGTTGGTTCAGTGATAACTGGTTTTAGTGGTGGTGGTGTTATTTCCTCCCCGAGAGTTTCTTCTGGGAGTTCTACTATAATGTCTTTAGTTGTGTCTTGAATATCACTTATTTCTGCTTGTGATATTGTTTTTTTAGTTTTGCAATTTGCCTGAATTTCCTCAAGTTCAACTTCACTAAACACTTTATTCCGTATAATAAATTGCCTTTGATCTGCTAGTCGTTGTTCACTAACATTTGAATCTAGATATTGTTCTTTCCATAATTCATACATTCGCTTTAAATAACCTCTTTTTTTCTGGCTCTGAGTTGTAGTAACAGGCCATTATGGCACGGTTTTCATCTGCACTATATTCTTGTCGTTTTGTTGGCTGGTCCACTTGTAGCCCACTTGTCGACGGATGTCCAGGGACCCCAACATCCGCCGCGGCCCTTGTAACCCGTGCAACGACCGATGCGGTATGGAATTCTTATTCGTTTTTTTCACTATATTGTATGGGTTGGCGGGTTTTTTTTATGGGACCAGATGCCAACCTGACCCCAATCCTCCTCCTTTCTCATCCGGGCTTGGGACCGGCAACGGCTGAGTTGTTGTTGTTGTTGTTGTTGTTGTTGTTGTTATTATTATTATTATTATACAATTTTATCACAGCGGCCAGTTGTTTCGCCGGATTTGGCATTGGTTACTAGTCGGGCCCCAGCCAGGGGCCTAGGACGTCGTAACGTATTTTCGTAATATGTGTGCAGTTCCAAGCAGTGCGGCTTTTTGCATTTGACTGATGGTGATTTTGTCAATTTTTAACTATTTTAAATATAATTCCAGTGCTTTTGGAATAGCACCCAGTGTGCCAATTACCACTGGAATTACCACTGCTGGTTTGTGCCATAGTTGTTGAATTTCGATTTTTAAGTCCTGGTATCTTGCGATTTTTTCATGTTCCTTCTCAGCGATCCTGCTATCACCTGGTATGGCAATGTCTATGATTGTGACCTTATTTTTCTCAACCAGTGTGATGTCTGGTGTATTATGCGCCAGTATTTTGTCCGTTTGTATACGGAAATCCCACAAGATCTTGACCATCTGATTTTCTGTGACTTTTTCAGGCTGATGTTCCCACCAGTTTGTTGCTGTTTTAATATTATAATTTTTGCACAAATTCCAATGGATCATTTGTGCTACTGAATTGTGCCGCAATTATTATTATTATTATTATTATTATTATTATTATTATTATTATTATTATATTATTTTATTATTATTTTTTATTATTATTTATTTTATTATTATTATTTATTTTATTATTATTATTATTTATTTTATTATTATTATTTATTTTATTATTATTATTATTCCTCTTCTCAAGGAATTTCCAACGAAATGGAAGCTCCTTTGCCGGGTTCCCACCCTGGAGGGGCAGCAGAGAGGCGCGTCACGTGGAGCGGAGGAGCCCGGCCTCTCTGTGGGCAGCGGCCGGGCGAAAGAGCCTCCGCTGCTGTTGCTAGTGCTGCCGCCGCCGCCGCCGCCGCCACGCCTAGCGAAGACCCAGATTGGGAGGAGCGCCGGTGGGGGGGTTGGGGGGAAAAAAACACGGCGCGGTGGCGGAGGCGGCCGGAGCGAGCGGGGGCGATGGAGGCGCTGTGAGCGTGGCCCGGGCTGCCTGACGGGCGAGGGGTTGGCGGAAGCAGGAGAGAGAGGGTTGGGGGGGGGGATCCATCAGGGCAGCGCCGAGCCGCTTTCCCCCGTAAGCAGCCGCAGCCCTCGGCCGCCTCTCAATCTCTTCTCCCAGGATGTCGCGCTCGGTGCTGCAGCCCAGCCAGCAGAAGCTGGCCGAGAAGCTGACCATCCTCAACGACCGCGGCGTCGGCATGCTGACTCGCCTCTACAACATTAAGAAGGTGCGCGGGCCCGTCTGCGGGGAGGGAGGCAGGGAGGGCGAAGCTGTGCGGGGAGCAAGCCGGGCCTGCGGCTCGCTCCACACTGGCTTATTCCGCCAGCTGTTGGAAATTTCCCGGCCTGGCTTTGGGAAGGTGCGAGCTGTAGGCCGCGCGCAAGGAAGCATTTCCCGGCTGCTTGGAGAGGGGCGCGGGAGGAAAAGAGGCGGCCGTAGCACCGGGGGCGAAGTCTCTTATGTGTCCCTCTCTTTTCCCGCTCCCACCCACCGGGCCTTTCTTCCCAACCCCACGGCTGCTTCTTACTCAGCAAGGCCTGGAAGGTGTGGGGAATGATTTGCTCCGGGGCGGAGGCCCGGAATGCAATAAGAAAGCCGACCCGGTTTTTTTTTTAATTATTATTCAATTTCCATTTCCTTTACGCAAAGAGCGAGTGGAGAGGAAGAGAAAGGGAGGGGTGTAAACCGGGATCGGGCCGGATGCATCTTCTGGATTTATCCCATGGAAGCAGAGATAAAAGATATATGTTGGAGAGAGGGAATGTTTTGCGAAGCCCTATGCAGTGGCTGGTATTCCGTGTGTGTTTGTATGCATGTACGTTTGCGTGTACGCCTACGTTTCTGTACGAGGGGAGATATCTCAAACTGGATATGTAATACCTGCACTTTTCTCCTCAGTCTCCTACTCCGGTTGCCCAAATTGTAATAAAAGTATTACGTTAATTGCTGGTTGCCCCGTGTCGTTATTGTTTGACGTAAAATGCTCCTTGGAAAGATGGTAGATTCACTGCTTAGTAAACATTTTTTTATGTTAGGATTTACTAACAGCTCCCCTGATTGCTAGCCAGAGGGGGGAAGCACGGTGGGCTGTATCGGAAAGGAAGAGAAGTGAGATTCTTGACAGACCGTGCTTCAAATATTGATTTGCTGATATTTGACTACCAAGTTGCAGCATTAACATGCTACAAAATTCAATATGTAATTCTGTTTGCTCTGGTGGTGTGTTCTGAGATGTTTCCTGCTAAGAGTATTGAAATGTAATTGGAAAATAATCAAGTGGTTTTTGCTCTGATTTGAATGATGATATTAGATCATCATTATGTGAACAAATACTATAAAATATGTGTAAAAGTATTGGGGCATCTCAGCTGTAAAAACTGCTATGTGATATAACACTGATGTAAAACCTTTTTTCTTTTAATAAGAAAGTACTTAGAATTGTGGTCATGGTTAGGTGGATTCCCTCCTCCCCTATGTCATACTATAACACCTTTATTGATGTTATTCCTGTAAATGTTTGTATTGTCAGAGCCCTTGAATTATCTGATAGATTAGTTAAAAGACTTCTAGTCTTTAAAAGTGGGGTTGGAAAAAAAAGCTAAATTATGTTCTGGTTTGATATTGGCTAATTTCTGATTATCACTTAATACTACAGGTAGTCCTCCACTTATGACCACAATTGAGCTCAAAATTTCCACTACAAAGCAAGATAGTTGTTAAGTCAGTTTTGCTCCATTTTACGACCTTTCTTGCCACAGTTAAGTGCAGTTGTGGCTGTGAATGGTGGTTAAGTGAATCTGGCTTCCGCCTTGACTTATCAGAACCGCCATAAATATAAATCTATGCCAGCTACCAAGTGAATTTCGATCATGTAACTATGGGGATGCCACGATGGTGTGAAAAAGTCATAAGTTACTTTTTCAGTGTTGTCGTAACTTAGAATGGTCACTAAATGAATGGTTGTAAGTCGAGGGCTACCTGTATTAGCATTTAAAATGGATTGCTGGATCATAATTCCAATAAGATATCAGGAAGACAGTTCTACATTTCAAAGGATATATTTCTAGGAAAGCACTGTAAAAATTGATACTTTACTATATTGTTAACCATAGCCATTGAAATATAACAGTCAAGTTGAACATACAGATCAAGCACTCTTCCTTCGTTAAAATTTATTCTTGGACCATCAGAGATTCTCTTTATGAATGACTGTCTACATAAGACAAATCAAAAGCATGTGTGTTTCATTTTAGGAAAGGGATCATAAAAATGTGCTAAGAAGTCTTAATTAGGTAGGAAATACTGCCAATTTTTTACTTGTTACGGTAACTTCATAGATCACATAGCATAAGAAAGAATGAAAGCTGCTAAAAAGCTAGTCTCAAAAAGGCCTTTTTAAAAAACCTACTGGTTTCTTACCACCACCATCCCCCCCCAAAAAAAAAATCTGAGAAGGGTTAGTAATCATGGTAAACCCATCCATGAAACAGCTTTCAAATATTAAAAGTTCTCTAGTTGTCAAAATAGTGATTTGGTTAAATACTATGGCATCTCCAAGTTCATAAAATATACATAGAGGCAGTCCCTGGATTAAGAAGATATCCTATTCATAATGCTGTCAAATTTGTATGAATGTTAGAACTTGTACTTACAAATGGATGATCTATTAATAAAAATGGTGGATGGCATTGTCTTTCCTTGAGCCAACAAAATTCTAAAGCCATGTAGTGCTTTCTGGAACTGCTAAAAACAGGCTGTATATTAAAAACGTGCAGCTTCAGCGGCTCCTGAAAGCATTGTGCGGCTTCAGCAGTTCAGCAGAGGAAGGCGAACACTGTCCACCATTTTTAGTAATAGGCAACCCATGTATATCTAGGTCTCAAGTCAACTGATAGCGTGGATTACCTATATAGCTCCTAAATACTGCTTGAATTGAAAGTGAAAGTTTGACAGTATGCTTTTTTTCCTTAATAAAGGAATAGCATCCTATGTGGTTACAACACTCCCTAGAACTTAAAACTTGAGTGAATATCTTCCAGTTTCTCCTCAATTATGTTTGATTAATAACTTCACATAGGCATCCATTACAAACCATAGTAATGTGAAAATATGCCTGATGATATTCAAATGAAATAATTATATAAACAGTCACATAACAACATCTAATGGTAGTGCATAAGTGATATCATGACATTATCTTTTGCTCCTCTCTACAATCACCCCTATAACTTCAAGCAGTTCAACCAAAATTATAAAACCCATTTCTCCACCATTGCGATGTTTGCATCCAGATTAACCGAACCATGGTGTAGTCAATCCAGTTTTCTGGATTTAGACTACACACCGAATTGTAAATTACAGTATGGGGTTCCCATTACTCAAATAGCCTCAAACTAGCCAATCATACTTTAGTTGAGACAATTGTGTTCACCAGCTGTTGAATAAAAAAAAAATAGACATTATAAACAGCTGAGCTTGGTACAATTCAACTTTTGCCAATTTTCCTTTGCAGGAATGCTAATTACAATTTTGTATCTAGATTTTATACAGTACTCATCACTATGGTAACTGTAGAACTACTGATTAAAGCCGTTGTTTCTCACTGGTTTGGGCTGATGTGATCTGGTAGAGCAGAATGGATGAGATTCTAAACAGTACAGGCTGCTATTTTTCATTCTGCTGCAAATCCTTTATTCAGGAAAATATCTGCATATAAAAGGAGTTTTTCAGGGATCTTTTTTTTTCATATATCATCTTTTGCCATGACAGTCTTCTTCCATTTATCAGGAATAAACAAGTGTTCAAGTGTATCCTATCTAATTTATTTTTACTTTGTTATTAATAATCAGTAAGAGAAGTAACAAAGCCAGGAAACCATCTATGGATTAATTAATGTGCTTTCAAACTGGAATCTCTGTGATCCCTACTTACTTTTCTGATAAAACCAAAATCTAAAACCAGGATTTGTTTTGGGCTTCTGGCTTTTAGGAGGGTAAAAGTCAAAGATTTGAATTTTAGTGTAAAACAAGAGACTTGTTTCGACTTTCTACTAGACTAGAGGAGAAAAGTGAAGCCACAGTTCTTGCTTCTAATGATATTCAAGCTGATTTTTGTTTTGTAGAATTACAAAAGTTTGTCAGCAATATGTGGTATTGTGGTTAGATGAATTGGCTGTTTCAAACAGAAAAGCAGAAGTTAAGGCTATCAGTGGTAACAGTTGGTCAATCCCCACCGAAGTTAAGTATTTTGAAACCAAATTATTTTTTTGCTGGAAAGTGTAACTTCTCTGATAAAATTTGGAAAATGGCTAGAATAGTATTTCCATGGTTAACATATGCATCCTTTTTCTCCCTCTTCTTCTCTTTTTTTGATACGTCACTAAGTTAACTCAAAAGCAGCTGACATCCTTAGTTTTTTTTTTTAATCTAGTGCCATCTCTATGCTTGTCTATTTTCTGGGGCAATGTAAGAATTGAAGAAGCAACCTTTCTTTTCTATTATCATTCTGTTAAAAGCAAAACAATATTTTTAGTTAAAAAATGAATAACTATTTAGAAACGTGTTGTCAATGGTAGGAAACAGGATATGACCAAGAGTCAAATTGTTCCACCAAATTGTCTTCTGAGACCAAGTGATGACAATGGATAGGGACAGTTGCTATATTTCCTGGCATGTCAGTCACAACTTGTACGTAGCTTTGGCAAGCATCTCTTTCTGACCACTCAAGAACCAGGCAAAACTCAATTTACTTGCCCTTCATTTGGGAAAAAGAAAAGATAGCAAAAGACATAGAAATGTTGTTTAAAAGTTGACTAGTGACTTGAAACAACAGCTAAGAGTGGGAAGGGGCAGTAAATGGTATGTTGAGATTAAGATCAGGATCCTCCATTTCTGATTTAGAATATTTGGATAAATTATTGGAGTTAATTATTGGAAGAACTTTAGTAATTCAGTACTATGTGTTTTCTTATTTGGTAGAAGAGGAAAGTTGTCCCTGTTTTTACCTTCACTTTATCTGAAAGATGAGCAGTGCTATGGTTGTATTTAGATTATCTCAGGCCCCATAAATCATAGTTTATTAAACTATAGGTGTCATAAATGCTTTACATTCTCATCTCTGATATCTTGAGAATGATTTTAATTTGCATGAAGCCAAAGTTCTCAAGAACATCTGAACCAGGGCAATCAGGATTTCCTAATTTGTTAATTGGTATTGAATTTCCTGCTTCTGAATAATACTCCAACTGGTATATAGTAGGTGAAGTATGATTCTGTAGATTCATAACTTATGGTTTAGGTTTTAAATAACATGCATAATAACAATACATTGTAAATGTAGTTTGTTTTTTCTATTAGTATGTTATGTGAACCCACTATTATGGCTTAGTATTGTGGATGAGCCTGATCATACTATGTTAGAAATAAAAATTTAAAAGTCTGTTTTGGAATTATATACAGTGTAAATGAGATCAACTTTTTGTCCCGTGTAATCCATAATTTTAAGAACTTTATTTCAGCAATTTTGCTAACTGTCTTTAATAGTTATAACAATCAGATGGGAAACATAGAATTACTACTGGGACTTATTTTGCAAATTGATATTATCTAGTCTAGTGGACTGTCTATAAGTGAATTAAAATATGAAGTTGGCAGTACATAGTACATTTTTAAAACCCATGTAGAATCTGAATCTGTATGTATACATTAAATAATTTGTGAAATGTAGAAATATATATTTTTTGCATTATCATTCTCTTTGTTCACCTGTCTCAATATAGTATTAATCTTGGATCCAGCAATACCATATATGTTGCTTCTACCTGGAAGGAACATTTTCTTCAAGCCATTTTAAAAAATATAAACTTGTTTATTTCTGAAAGTTTTGTTACAAGAAGCTAAAAGTTAGATACTTTCAGTTAATGGATTTCTCAGACCTTAATTAGGCCTGCTTTGGACCCTTTAGGTTTTCGCTCTAAAATATAATCCCACAGTTGGTTTTGCTAACCCATGACTTAATGAGCTGTCATTTTGCGTATATTCAATGAGAATAATTTGTGCACCATAATACCTGAGTTCATAGCAACATGCTAAGACAAAACTAAACAAAGCATATTATAGCTTAGTGCAATGTGTAATTGGTCTAGTGATTAAGGCACCAGGATAGAAACTGGGAGACCTTGAATTTTAGTCCTGTCTTAGACATGAAAGCCTGATTTTGGTCCAGTCCCACACACCCAGTTCAGCTTAACTCAATTCAGAGTTGTTGAGGACAAAAGAGGAGGAGGACAGGTTATTACCGTGTTTCCCCAAAAATAAGACTGGGTCTTATATTAATTTTTGCTTCAAAAGATGCATAAGGGCTTATTTTCCAGTTAGGTCTTATGTTTGGGGAAATATGGTAATACATCCATCTGACTGACAATCTTAAAGGAGTTATTTTGGGGGTAGGGCTTATATTACGAGCATCCTGAAAAATCATACTAGGACTTATTTTCCGATTGAGTCATTTTAGGGGAAACAGGGTAGGAGGAATGAGTATTAGGTACATTCACTGCATTGCGTTATTTATAAGAATATTAAAGGTGGAATAAAATGAATATAGACATAAATAAATATATAAACTTGATCAACATGCAAAAATATGTCCTGATTTAAACATATGCTGAAAGCTACAGTAACTTGTCTAGTAGCTACTAAAATACTGGAATTTCAGTATTACTGCGGTCGTTAAGGCTTTCTTCTGCTGAATTCAATAAAAGTTTAGGAAAAGTTGGTGAATAATAGGTGTGGACTGATGTTGCAGTTTCCTCTGAAACATGCTACGCTCAGTTGCCTTTTAGATTCAAAACAGTGTCTGAAGCTTTAAAAGTAATATTTGTGAAAGGGCTGTTTGTAACAGTGTGTATGCTTGGGATGCGGATAGTGTGAAATCTTTATTAGGAGGCACTCCTGTGATTTTCATGTTCCAGCATTTTTGCCTGATTGTATGCACTAAAGAAACACAGTAATTGTTAACCCTACAGAATGAAACACATTGGTTTCAGAACAGTAATGGTTCAGACTTTACTAGAAGAGGCAATTTGCCTTTGTAATAAAGATCGTTTTAAAATGCTATTTCCTGAGTTGTTAATTAAAATGCTTCTTTGCATGATATATAAACAATGTTTTAATGGCATAACACGAGACCCTTAGGTGTCTTATGGCCCTATAAGCCTTTTCTACAAATAGTTTTTGTTGTTAGCCTGCCAAAGGATGCTTAAGGTGTGACTGAGAGCTGAATAAGTCAAGCTTCTTGGTTCTGATTTTTTAAAACCACAGCAGAACCACATGACTTACCACAAACATATTTTTAAACACATTCTCCTCAACAACTATCCTGAATTTCAGAAGTGGTTTTCACACTATAGTTGAGAGGAAGTCAGCAGTTTGAATAGAGGAATTGTAGCTAGAAAGATGGTTTTCTGGAGTCTAGCTGAATTATTTCAGAATTTTTTTTTCTTGTGATTTAACCCTGCAATTGGAAATAATGTTTAAAATCCAAATTGATTTTGAACTCCAAAGTCTGCAACTGGGTTGTAGCTTGATTATGTTAATCAGAAATGCCACAGTGGACTTCAAAGGTACAAGCTTTTGAATCTTCATGAATTATTAATCAAGTTGAAGTTTTGGAGAATTTGAAAAGTTGTACACTTTTTGTGGCTGAAATTCAATCCAAGAATATATATATCAATAAAACAAAGAGATCAGTCCAAAATCAAAGATTAATCCAATTTAAAATTGGAAATAATTACAAGACATAGATACAATATGGACAAACCCTGCAAAATTGTATATTTTTAACAGTTTTTAATTTGTTTTATCCTGTAATCCTTAGTTCAGGTTAGTTTTAGAATTTAGGAATATTTAATTAAAACTAGTTCATTATACATATGGCTTATTATAATTATGCATATTTTTGGCAGAGGTTATTTCTTAATTGATATTTCTCAAATAAACTTTACATTACCTTAATTTCATAGTTTTGAATATTTTGCTGGTTTAAAATATTAAATAGAAGGAGGGACTAAACTATTTAGTGATCTGCAATAAGATTACTCATTTTTTCTCTGGAATTTATTATTTAAATTATGTGAAATAGATCAAAAGTAATTTGCAAGATAGAATATGTTACTCTTATTAATTTGGCAGATTTTCTATATCTGAAGGCAAGTGCTTCATTTATACACGAATATGACAGACATTATTGTCTAGAGAGAAAGAGAATAGAATTGTTTAGGGTTCTTCTATCAGTGACTGTTTAGGAATTAGACTAGACTTTTCTTTTGGTCCCCTTCAGATAAGTTGTTCCCACCGAAATTCCCATCCAGAAAATTTTGAAAATTGTGTTAAGTTAAAAAGTTGTTTTAAATTTTTTTAAAAAGTATTCATTCTACTTATAAACAACTATTTGTTTATTGACTGTTAACGTTACAATGGTACTAAAAAAAGTGACTTATGACCGGTCTTTATATGACAGTTGCAGCATCCCCATTGTCACATGATCAGAATTCGGATGTTTGGTAATTGGCATTGTTTATGACAGTTGCACTATCCCAGGATCATGTGATCACCATTTGTAAACTTCCCAGCGAGCTTCCAACAAGCAGAATCAATGGGAGAAACCAGATTTACTTAACAACTGGTTGGTTTACTTAACAACTGCAATGATTTGCTTAACCACTTTGGGCAAAAGATCGTAAAATGGGACACAATTCACTTAACCGTTGTCTTGCTTAGCAACATAAATTTTGGACTTTATTGTGGTTGTCGAGAACTACATGTAGTTGATTTTAAAACAAGTAGCATTTTTCTTCTGTGTATGAAACAGGCGTATTGACTAGCTGTTTAGAGAAAATTTTAACCTGATATTAAATATCTTCATGAAGCTCTTATGGCAAATTATATTCAATAACAATTATACATCTGCTTTAATGACTGGGATTTCCCTACCCCCGAGTTCTTGGCTCTTTATTTCTATTACAGGTATGTAAGATTTTCACTAAGAGTTCTTGAAAGTTTCTTGCACTATCAATTTATCAATTCCCTTTCCTCGTCCCTCAGAATGGCACTTTGGGATGTGGCATGAGACATGTTTGTATTGAAAATTCTGATTTACATCTTTTAAATAACCTATATGTAAATGGAGATAGTTAAAATGTTGACTGTGAGTAGCAATTTTTGGCTTTAACTCTGTTAATAGTTTTAGTATGCATTCCTGAACATGATGTTTATGGGAATTTTAAAGAAAAACAACTTTTGTTTATGTGTAATCTTCTCTTTTTTGTTGTTGTTTCCGTTACAATGCTTCCCCAGCAAGGACAAGTATGGAAGGTTTGCAAACTTTTTCACCTTCCCTCTGCCCGCTTTCAGATCAGCCTCATATTTCCATGATTTCTCTCTCTCTATTACTCACAACTGTAAATAATAATAACTTGCCATCCTGGCTTTTCACTATATCGTATAAAAATGTGCAGCATGTTACAATTTGCATGAGACAGATTACATGAGAATTTTATGTTGACGAACAGGTATTGGCGTCAAATTAGAATTACTGCACAAATTTTCTTAATTTGAATTTGCTAATTGTACTTTGGGCATAGTTTTACTATGTACCACTTCTCCCAGATTGACTTCATTTTAAACTAGAAAATTGTACTTTTAAGGAAAGGTTTACCTTTAGCAGTTAAGGATAATTACTGCATTATGCAAAGTGATGGCCAGCTGGGTCATCATAAAAATCCGTAAGAACCCATTGAAACCTTACTATGTTAACAGATTTGAGGAGATTAGAAGTTTAGATAAAATTAAGGTTACTCAAATTAACATAATTCTTTAGGCTGGAAGCAAATGATCAGTACTAGTCAAATTGAGAACTGTTCCTACCACTCACCATACTGATTATTCAATATATTTCAGAATAGTACGACTGGATCCCCAGCCCAATTTAGGATTTGATTTCTATGAAAGAAATAATTGTGTGGGGCATGTGGTGTGTTTGTAGGTCAGAGCATACTGAATGTGGCTGCAGGTGCAAAACTTGTGCCTAAAGGTAACCTTAATAAGCACCGTGACCCGTCAAAACCGCGGTCCACTAAAGCGCGCCCGATCAAAGCGCCTACGTGACGTCATCAGCAGCGCAACAAATAAAATTAAAAATAAATTAAATTAAAATTAAAATTAAATTAAAGCAAGCCGATTCACATAAAGGTAAGGGTTAGGTTTAGGGTTAGGGTTAGGTTAAGGGTTAGGGTTAGGTTTAGGGTTACGTTAAGCGTTAGGGTTAGGGTTAGGTTAAGGGTTAGCGTTAGGTTAAGGGTTAGGTTTAGGGTTAGGTTTAGGGTTAGGCTTAGGGTTAGGTTTAGGGTTAGGTTTGGGGGGGTTAGGGTAAGGTTTTCGCGTTAATTTTAAATTTACCGCTCACAGCGTGCCGTTTTCGTCGCGCTGTGATGACATCACGTACGCGCTTTCGTCGAGCGCGCTTTAGTCTACCACGGATTTGTGGTGGAACCGATAAGCACAGTTTAAATGTGTCTTCATTAAAACTTTTGCTTTCATTTACGGTACCTTTAAATGCACACTAGTGTTGATTGTTCAAATTGTAGGCAGACCAACGCTAACTCTAAGCTGCTTGCTTCTTTGATTCAGATGAGACATAAAAATGTAATAAGCCCATGATGATTATTTTTTGCCAGTTGTTTAAGCTTCAGTAATTCAGGATAGCGATTAAAGATAAACCTACTTCACCTTCTGATAGAAGGAAAATATCAGTTTCTTTCAAGATTGCTTTTTCAGTTCTGCATTAACAGCTTTGAAATGTCCACACATTTTTCCCCAGTAGGAGAACATTTCTGTACTGTGTCTCATTGCATTGTCCAGCTGTGACAATCCTCATTCATTTTTTTTTCACTTCACTATGAAGCCAAAGAGATATTTCTATTTCTTTATTGCAGATTATTTATAATAAATGCTTGGTGAAAAGAGTATATCTTTAGTTTCTTGTTTTTATTTTCTTCCATAGGCTTGTGGAGACCCAAAAGCTAAACCTTCATATCTTGTTGATAAAAATCTGGAATCAGCTGTTAAATTCATAGTCAGAAAATTTCCAGCTGTAGAGACACGCAACAATAATGTAAGTAATGAAACATTCCATAAATAATTGAATTTCTTAAATGTCTCCTCCTTTAATCAGTTCTGTTAATGCAACTGCTAGGGATTTATTGATGTTTCCATAAAATTAGTTTATAACACAGGTTGGCTTTTTTTGTAGTGACTATATTAGATGAAAAACTGACATTAAATAATTGTAACTTTGTTAATGACATAATAGGAGAAGCATTATGTGTTGAATATTACTATGTCCTAAAACTTTTATATTTGGTTAGGAGCTTATCTAATTTAGGATATGACCATACTAAGCAGTTACAATAGCTTTTAAGAAGAGAATTTCAGTGGAACCTTTTGAGTCTGTTAAGGTTTGTTGAGGAAAACTGAATGAAATAAATGTATTTGTAAGAAAGTTTCACATGGGCTCCTGCCTCTTGATTAAACTAGTCATTCCATTATAACCTGGGGTAGAAAATGAGCCATGACACTTTATGAAAATTCTTTTTTTATATAACTTTATTGATTTTTAAGTTAAAAGATCAGGTTAGAACATTTAGATACCTTGGGGTGGTTTTCCACTCGCAAGAGACATGGAAGACACATCTGGCTCATACATTGCAATAGGTCCTCAAATGCAATTAAACACTTCTTTTACACAGGCAGAGGTCAGTTAGTACCTACTGCCTTAAAAAATTTTGAGGCCAAAACATTGGCACAAATTCTATATGGGGCACAAACAGGAATCCTTGCAAAGAAAGACTTGCTAGACACCATACAAACCAAATTCCTGCAAGCCATCTTATCTGCACCCAAAGGAACTCCAAATGCCCAGTTAAGAATTGAGACAGGCATGCCTCAAATTCAGGTAAGAGCCTGGAAGATTATGATCATTCATTGGCTTAAAATGCATTTCTTTCCAGAGAGACTGTCCCCACTACTGTTGACTGACAACTTCCCCTCCCCCTAGAAACAGGCAATTGATCACAAGCTGGGCTCTTATGAGCTCTCACCAGTATTCTTAATGTCTCTAGGCTTTGATCAAGCAAAGCAAGTAGTAATCAATAGAATGAAGGACATGGAGTTCCAAGAAAAACTAAATAGGTTGCCTCTCCACAGTAGGAACAGAATCAAACGGTGTGTGGGAATCAGCAAGATATCTAAATGACCTGATCTTCCCAAAACAAAGAATAGCTTTCTTCAGAGCCAGATTTAACATTCTTCCTGCAGCACTCCTCCAGGGCAGGTATAAGAGAACACCAATAGCAGAACAGGTTTGTATATGTGGTAACGGAGAAGTTGAAGATATCTCACATGTTCTATTACACTGTGAGCTATACAGAGTTTGTAGGTCTGCGCATATTCTCCCCTTATTAGAGAGATTGCCAAGGAGGGCAGACAATTTTTATGTAGGTTTTCTCCTCCAGGACACAAACCCGGCCACCATGTATGCAGTGGCAAAATTCTGTGTTGCTGCAATGTCCACAAGAAAAAAGTTGGTTACAGAAATATAGTTGTCATCTTGTACCAATTATTTGGACACATCTCTAACAATTTCTGGACCATTGTATTTACTCCCATACTTATCAGCTTTTCACCCAGGTAAACCAGGGAGTGACCCGAACAATTTGAGAACTTGTATGTTATTATCCACTTTTAACATCAGTACTTTTTAATTATATTTTAATGTCAGTACTTTTTAACATATTGTAAAAAGTAATGTTATTGCTGGTCTTTGACCGTAATAAAGATTTATACTATACTATACTATACTATACTATACTATACTATACTATACTATACTATACTATACTATACTATACTATACTAAGTTAAAAGATAAGCAGAAAACAAGATCTGAAAACGAAAATGTCAGAGCAGAAAAAAGTGAAAGTGCAAAAAAAAAGGAAAATAGAAAAGGCTTTCCATTTTTTTTCATACAGATAAAGTAAAATATATCAAACTCTTGATCTAAGATTAACAATTGTCTATGTTATTTCCATAATCCCATATAATTCTAATCATCAAGTCCCCAAAGTGATTTTCAAGTAGAAATAATATCTGTCAAAGTCTTTGCTTTCATCAAAACTGTCAAGTTCATCATCTGTGGCAATTCCACCACTTCATCATCCATTAATCCATTCACTTTCTGAAAATTCTTGATTTGTTTTGATAGCAGAGCATCTTCAAAGATACTGAATAGGGGATGGGGGTGGGATATGTGATATGTTTTTATATTGTTTTGCAGTTTTATAAACCAGTTTGTGGTGATGCTGAAAGGTAGGTTAGAAATATAATAAATAAGTAAAATAGAATCATATCCTACAATGATAACATATTTCCAATATCCCAGGTCTCAATTTGGGTAATTGTGCAAAACTAAAGTATTTCTGTTCTTTTGGTATTGTGAACAGGATGGAATAAAATATCGTCAAATGATGTCTTTTACAGTGTTTTTCTGTATCTTTAGATTTGTTTCAATTAATTCAGTGGTGTTATTGCTACATTATCAAATTTTGTTCAATAAAATAAGCATACACTGCTTTAAAGATATTTAAAATCTTAACTGAATGCTGATAGATATATAGAAAGCTCTCAGTTGGTTAATTTTTTATTTCTTAATAATGGAAAATTGGGAGGAAGATGTTCTTACCTATCTGTTTTTCTTCTCAGAAGTGGAAAGGGGAGGCAGGTAATGGGTTTGCATGATTTCTGCACAGAACACTTTGCACGACTGCTTGAAATTTCCTATTTCTGATGCAGTTTATTTAGTTCAGTAACTATATTCCTTTTTATGGTCCCATTGGTGATATTAATATATTTATGTATCTAAAACTTTATTTCAGATGTATTTTATGCTATAAGTTGCATCCAGGCAATTATGATTAGAGAAGGCCCATTGGAAATCAGTAAGGCTTACCGTGTTTTCCCCAAAATAAGACAGGGTCTTATTTTATTTTGACCCACGAAATATGGCCTTGGTCTTATTATCGGGGGGGGGTCTTATTTGTGTCCGGCACTACTCTGACGTGTCCTGTCACTGCCCTGCATTGGGTTGGGCTTTTTTTGCGAGGGGGACAATCTGGGGAGTGAGAGATTTAGGAAGCCTGGCTTGGCGTGGGGCAGTTTCTCCAGTGAAGCGTCTGATTCATCCCCAGGAGTGAGCATTTTGCCTCCTCTCTGCCACGGCTTGGAAGCTGCAGAGGAAGCCTGCCATGCCCGGCGAGGGGGATGAGAAGAGATGACAAGAGAAGCCATGTCTCGCTCCACACCTCTCACTTCTCCTCCACCCCACCTGCCACCTGTCTCGCTAAAGAGACGGTGGGGAAGGGAAGCAGAGACGGTGGGGAAGGGAAGCAGAGACGGTGGGGAAAGGAAGCAGCATTGGGGTGGGGTGGGAGGAGTTGGGCTGAGAGACATGCATCCTCCCCAAGACTTGCAGCTCCGTCATGTTTCTCGCTGTTTTGAATGGCAGCCAGATCAGCTCAACTGATCCAATTAAGGAGCCGAGAAGCGCTGAGGTGACTGGGGAAGGGAAGGGCTTCCTCCTGTACTTGCCATGGCACCTTTTCACTAGGGCTTATTTTCAGGGGAGAGTGCATATTTACACCCACATCAAAAACCAGGCCTGGGCTTATTAGCAGGACATGTCGTATTTTCGGGAAACACGATATTAGTTATGTAAAGCTAAGGTCCCATTGATTTCTATAGATGTACTTTAAGAATGATGAATTCTGATTCAAATGTTGCACATTGTCAACATTTCAAATAAGTAGTTTTGCAAGCCACAGCAATATCTGTAACTTTCAAATGCAGTGACTTTGGCATGATCTGTATGTATGCTTTTATAGTGGAAAGCATCATCCATCCATGAAAGGATTATTAATTACCCAATGGAAAAGTGGTGTTTAGAAGAGCCCAAACTCAGACACAATTTGTCTGAGGGTACACACTTTCCTTCAAGACTCATTCAGAACATTTCTCTAATTTTTTTTATGTCCCACAGATGGACTGGTCTCCATAGACACAAAGCAATTCATTTGTAGTCTGAGATCATGCTGCTGAAATTTGATTATAAAATATCTGGATTTGTCCTGTACAACTTTGAGCAGGATGGGGATGGGTTCTAGCCATGCATCTTCCATTGGGATTGTCTTGTGATTGCATGGTCTCATGTGGTCCTGAGAAGATCAGGAATTTGGGCTGATTGCTCAAAGGCTGGCCATTCCTGCACTGAAGATTCCACGGCATTGGAAAATTTTCTTCCAGAACATTATTGGAATGGAAACTATATGGATATTGGAGGCAGGAAATATCATTTCAGAGAAGACACCATATTGGACAAGTCTTGGTTTGTACATCCTCCTAAATGTCATTTCTAATCAAGGGGATCCGAAGCATATGAACCCTGCAAATCTTACCAGATGAGCAGAAACCATGAGAGATAAGTTCCTCAGATAAATTGGTCATATCCATTAGTGTCTTCTTAGGTGAGAGCCAATACCACAAATTGTACTCCAGAACCTCACAGATAACCAGTGAAGCTCATGAAGCAGTGGTAACACATGGGCATACTAAGATACATTCAACACTGTTGGTACCATGAATGGCCTTCAAGCACACTCTCGTGTAGAGAGAATTGCAACTGTGGGGTGACTATGGCTTATATGACCTGGAGAGTTCCTCTTCTAAAAATGGATGCAATTGGCCACCATTCATAGCTGACTAAAGGTCTTCTTGCCTTTCACTGCTATTTGAGCACGAGCAATTAGTCCAAGCTGTTCCCCAGGTTATGCACTGGTCTTGAGTGTAGGAATGCAACCCCACCCAAGAGTTAAGGTGGAAAATCTCCAGCTCAAGGGAGAGAAAGGCACAGTTTTAGTTTGGATTTTCCTCTTGTCATATGATTACTTTTTATAACGAAAGAGGAATAGTTGAATATCAGAACTTAAGTTTTTGGGTAGGTGGTGTGTGTGTGTGTGTGCGTGTGTATATGTATATGTAGGTATGTATGTATATATATGTGTGTGTGTACACACACACACACACATACATACATACATACACACACACACATATACATACATACATACATACATACATACATACATACATACATACATACATATATTTGTTTTATATTTTAGTATTCTTCAAAGCTAATTTTATGGTGGTGTTAGACAGGTTCTACCTGCTTAATATTGTGCATCAGACAAAAATGTTGCAACAAGAACAAAATCTCAAGAGTCAGCAAAAGTTGCCAAAACTGGATTTGCATTGCATACAATGCATTGAGAATAGCAGTTGGATGCAGTGATTAAGTAAAGTTCTTATACCAAAGAAGTTTTAAAGTTTTGAACAAATTAGGTTTGGCTTGGTTTTTTTTTTTTTCCCCTGTAATTTTTAGAATGAGATTAAACTAATTTTTAACTGTTTACTTATTTCGTATTACAGGTACATTAATTGTGTATTAATTAAATTCAATACTATGGCTGGAGTAGAACTGATTTCTTTTAAATTATTATTTTTTTAAATCTCCCAAGTATACAAACAGAAGTCATTTAGTATTCCTATCTTGAATGCACAAAAATATATTATAAGGTATAAATTAGATGGAATTTCTGTTCCTTTTTGGAATTCAAATGAAAAAATAATGATGCGAATGTTATTATATTTCTATGAGGCTTGGTCCGCTGTTGGGATAAAATGCTATCTGCTGATCCTTCAGTTGGCACTAAACAATGCCAGCATATCGTGTCTCTATTGCCTCTGTTCTAAGATCCTATCATATGAGGGGATCCTGATTTGTCAGTCTGGCTTTGCTCCTAACCCCTTTCATCAAGTCTTTGGTCAGCAGGGAGAAGCTGTCTTATGGTCTCTAGGTAAAACTTTCTGAACAGATTTGTGTGCCCCTCTTCCCACGCACCATTTGGACATCTCTTTAAGATTAAAAAAATGTGAAATAAAGCATAAACATCCCCAGAGAGCAGGAAAGCAAGACACTATCACAATTGGGCAAGCATATACAGGAGATATATTGCAACAACTGACACTGCAAGACTAACATCTTTTAGCTAATCATTTATTTCAAGAGGAGTGAAACTAATCTAGGAAGACTGAAAAATAAACAAACAAAAGCACTTTTCAGATATCATATTCTATTTTAGGGATAGTGCATGGGGGAAATTACAGCTGCTATATATACACCATACTCTTAACACTACGTCAGAATATTGTTTAAATGAATTGGTGCTTAATACACTTCTCCGAACAAAATAGCGGAAATGTTGTTGTTTCAGAGTAGCGTTAATACAGAATTGTACAGATTTGCGTCCTCTTCTCCTCTGTACTTTCAGGCAGCCTGGAGAAGGCTCTTTCAAATTAGAGAAGAGATGGGACATAAATGAAGAGAACCCAGGAGGCATAGTGCTAATTGAGAGGGCAGTTGCTGGAAGAAAAATGATTGCAGTCAACTATGGGTAGTGATCAATTCTGAAAATAAATTTTTGATCACTCCCATTACAAGCCACTTGATCTGGCCACTAAGAGAATGGATGATAAAGCATTCTAGATTTTACACGGTGGCGCAGTGGTTAGAGTGCAGTACTACGGGCTACTTCTGCTGACTGCCTGCAATTTGACAGTTTTAATCTTACCAGGCTCGAGGTTGACTCAGTCTTCCATCCTTCTGAGGTGGGTAAAATGAGGACCCAGATTGTTGGGGGCAATAGGCTGACTCTGTAAACTGCTTAGAGTGGGCTGTGGAGCACTATGAAGTGGTATATAAGGCTAAGTGCTGTTGATATTGCTATTGGAATATGTTGGCTTAAAGGGCATATTCCATTTGTATACAGGTAATCCTTGACTTAATACCTTTGTTTAATGACTGTTCGAAGTTATAATGGCACTGAAAAGAAGTGACTAATGACCAGTTTTCACCATTATGACTATTGCATCATCCCCATGGTCACATGATCAAAATCTGGATGCTTGGAAACCTGCATGTCCCAGGGTTATGGTTATCACCATTTGTACCCTTCCCAGCCAGCTACCGGCAAGCAAAATCACTGGGGGGAGCCAGATTTGCTAAACAACCGCATAATTCACTTAATAACTTTAGCTATCCATTTAACACTATAGTAAAAAAAGACCATAAAATGAGACATGTAAAATGCTAACTCACTTAACAACCGCCTTGTTTAGCAGTAGAATTTTTCAGCTCAATTGTGGCTGTAAGTTGAGGGCTACCTACATAACAAGTTAAAGGTGTTTTAGTCATGGGCTTGGGTAAGGGAATGGTACCATGTTTCCCTGAAAATAAGACAGGGTCTTATTTTCTTTTGTCCCCTGAAATAAGCGCTTGGCCTTATTTTCGGGGAGATCTTACTATTTTTGAGGTGAGAAGGTGGCAAGTGTGGTCACCTCATGGCTGCTGCTGTGTTGCAATATTTTCAGGGAGGGCTTATTCTTGGGGGAGGACTTTTTTTAGCACATGCACTCAAAAGCCCGAATGGGCTTATTATCCGGGGAGGTCTTATTTTGGGGGAAACAGGGTATCATATGATCAAGATGGAGGTTTGGAATTGTCAGAGTACAAGGGTGTGTTGGGAAACTGCAAACAGAAAGAGGAATTATACAGTATCTTCCAAAATACCAACTTTCAAGAACTAGAACTGGAATGTAAGTTGTAATGAAAATGCCAGTTTTTAAAAGCCCTTTGGAGCCCCGAACACCATGCCTATCCATCTTCAAAAGTACAGTCAAAATGAATTTGTTGGTGATGACCAGAAATTTTCTCTTCTGAATTTATTTTTGCCCCTTGATTCTCCTGTAGACTCTCCTAGTAGCACTGAAAAATCTGATTTGTAAATATGATTGGGGGGAAATTACATTCCATTTCTTAGTAGTGAATTTTTCCTCACACGGTTTTTCTGCAACTTTGATAATAAAACAGTTTTAATTGGTATAGTCTACCTTTATTTTGATCAGAAATGTATTGTTTCACTTAATTACTCAGGAATCTCTTGCATTTTGGCTACTTGTTGTCAACAAATTACTAAAAATGTATCTGATAAGATATAAGAAAGATTTGAGATTAATAGCACTTAGATTTACCATATTTTTTGGAATATAAGACGCACTGGAGTATAAGACGCACCAAAGTTTTGAAGAGGCAATTTTTTGCAAACCTCCCAAAAAAAGGCCCATTTTTCGCAAAAATGGGCCTGGTTTTTCCCCCAAAAAAGGCATGAATAGCCTTTAGGGGGCTTGCAGAGTGCTCCTAGGGGGTGCCCCCCCCCCAAAAAAAAGAAAAAAAAACCCTTTTTTGCTAAAATGGCCTCGTTTTTTTTGTCAAAACAATTGCATGCATAGCCTTTAGGAGGCTTATGGAGTACTCCTGGGGGACTGGGGGGGCATAATTGAGCAAAAACAGCCCGTTTTTCACTCATTAAGTTAAGCATTCTTGTTATTTAAGGAGTAATCTTAAAATACACTTTAAAAACAGATTTTATTTCACTAAGACAATCATTTACACAATGTTTAAATGAATTGCCTAGGATTGGGTAGGAAACACGACTATGCTGAGTGGCTGTTATATTTTTCATGGTGGATGTTGCAATGCATCCATTCAATCTCTTATATTATTAAATGGGACTGGTCCATATCTAAATGATTATCTCCCATTTATATTTGCTGACTGGAGCATACTTTCCGTAGCTTTCTGCTCTATTCCTTTGAGAGCAGAGCGCTAAAGTGGTTTTAATAGCTACTTCCTTTGCCAGGGTCATGTGACTGCTTAGTAAGTAGTTCCCAGCTGTTTTTCCGTACATTTGATGCATAACTATTTCACTTGGGAAAACATATTTCTATGGAGGGGCCATGCAAGACTTTGAGGGTGTGGGAGCTCTGCTTTTTCGATGATTCAAAAATAAAATCTTCCACAAATTACATAGCATCTTTTTTGAAGAGTTTGCTCAGCTGTACCATGTACTATTTTATAAATAAGGAGGCAACTGGATATATGAAAGTGTAATAAAAAAAATCATGTTTAATCTGAAATTATTAGAGGGTCTAATGTTAAATTTAACAACAAAGCGTGTTTCAAATTCTGACTTAAAAATATCATGAAGTTGTATGAGGTCACTAGGTAGTACAGTAATTATATTTTCAGGAGTACAATTCAGTATAACAATTACAATAGTGACAAGAGATTTGGGTTCAAATCCACCCATTAATGCAAAAGTTCACAGATGATTTGGGTTCTTTTAATCTCTCGGTTTACCTAATGTCACCAGATTGTTGTCATTAGGAAAAATTGGAGGAGGGAGTGTTGGATGTCTCCCGGATAAAAGGTGGATCCTAAATATGAAAAATAAATCTTCAGTAAGATTTTTTAAAAAAAACCCGCTATAATATTAAAGATACAAGTTTGATTTTTATGGTCATGATTTCACTTGGTGAATTGGATTATAAAGAAATAAATAAAAGTAAAAAAGACTTAAAAGTTTTTCTTAAGACAACTTATACTTCTATGGAATACAACATTTATTTAAATATTACACAAATAGATTAAAAATATATTTCATAACTCAAGCCATGTGAATTATCATAGGAATAGGCAATGTATTGTATTTCAAATGTTCTGTTGTTGGTGTTTTACTCTTCCCGCAATTCTTAAACATGAAAATTAAGGTGTCATCATTCAACAATATAAATATGAGTTTCTTCTTTAGAATCATTGGCATTTGATCTGTTAAACCAGTGGTCCCCAACCCCCGGTCCGCGGACCGGTGCCGGGCCGTGGAGTACCTGGCACCGGGCCGCGCAGCGGCCAGGGGCCATGATCGCTGCAGCGCAAAGGCTCCTGGGCCATCGCGAACAATGCCCCCCCACCCCTGCGCGCGCTCAGCGGGCCACGGTAAAATTATCAAAGGCTGACTGGTCCGCGGCGATAAAAAGGTTGGGGACCACTGTGTTAAACAACCCATCATATACTGGCTACAAATTAGTAAATGATTATGCAAAAATATGTTTTCTCTCATCTCAGTTAGAAGCTTTAGAGCAGTTACTGTTACATGTACTCAGTTTAAATTTTGACTCCTAGTAGTTTCATGCCTGTGGTAATTACTACTTTGTATGTGCCAACCACTACACAGACAAGATTTACAGGTTTATGCATGAAGTAGACAAACAGCCTCAGATATTCATGTATCTTCCAGCATTGTAGAGTCTGACCCTATTTCTTTACAGGGCTGTATAATCAAGGCAAAAATCATGGTGATAAGTAACTTTTCTTTCTCCATGTTGCTAATTTGTAATATTCCTGATTAGTAATTAGTAACTAATTGAGAACAATCTTTGGTCTCCTCTCTCCCATTTCAAATATAAAGCTTGACTAAGTTGACAGTTTTACTGTGGCATGCTTAAGATAAGGGTGGATTGCTGCCGGCATTACTGCCGGTTCGGTATGCATGCAATTTTGCACGAGCGAAGAGTGTGGGTGCCAAATGTGTGCTCTGCGCACGTGTGCAGTTACTCATAAATAGGTCTGCACATGCACAGAACATTTAAAATGGGGAAAAAACATGCCGCGACGACTGGGAAACAGGTTTGGAGGTGTGGCAGGCCTGGGTCGCTGCTGGTTCCGGCGACCCAGGCTGACAAACCATTACTTGTTTGGCCGAACCTGTCCGAACCGGTAGGAACCCACCTCTGCTTAAGATGTTCTGAGTTGGAGTTGTGGTGATTTACTAAAAGAAGTAGGGGCGGGGGATGAGAAAGATATATTTTATTAATATTTTCTTTTCATATGGGAAGGAAATAGGGCATATCACTGACCCACCCATTCCCAGAGCTCCAGAGTTCAGAAGACTGCTGGCAATAGTTACAGTAGTGACTAACTATAAAATCACATTGACAGAATGCTCTACTTTCATGACCTAACCAATTCTCTTGCATAAGGGCTGATCCCAGAAAATAGTAACTTTTCTTTGGCGTATAAAAAAGGAACTGGTAGAAGTATTGCAGAAATTAATCAGTAAATATTTAATTGATGGACTGCCAATATATATATATACTTTCATTACTTTCCTTGAATTGTTACTCATTAGATAGACTCAACTATACCCAGTGAACTGCAGAATGAACATCTTGCTATTTTAGAAATTATTAATCATAGACTCTAAACATTAAATACTGTAAGTAAAATTAGCAGAAATAAAAGCAGAAATTTGCCAAATCCTTACCAACTTAAAGACATTGAATGGAATAGATAATAATTCATTTAAAACCTAAAAATATGATCTTCTTAAACAGTTTCCTCCTTATTTTCATTTTACAAAGTTTTTTTCCTGATATAGTTAAGTATTGATTGTGATATGTTAGGAGCAGGTTGCTGTCCCTGAAACTTCTCAGAAACTGGCTAGAGATAGTATTTAAACTGTCAGAAAAGAAAAATTATTAAATACATATGAGCTAAATAACAAAATCACATTTGTATTATTTTTTTGCTCTGTGTGGGTCTTCTTAAGTTCTTCTTAAGAGATTCTAGAAAACAAATGAACATTTTTAATGTAATATGTGTCTTTAGAAATGGAATCTGGATCTTTTGCATATTATTCATTGGTGGCATGTAAAATGTTTGCTATACTTCTTACAGCTGAAGCTAAATTATGGGATCATGCAATGTAAATTAAAAAAATAATAGGCTGCAGAATAGCAAAGCTATTTGCAACAGCATTATATTTCCATTTAACTAATCTTTGTACAAGCTCACTTGCAGAAGAAAAAGGTTCTTGTTTAATCCTGTAGAGCACTAACCGGAAGATCTAGAATGAGGGATCATACGGGTACTGTTATTGCATATGTGAAAACACAAATCAAAATCGCTCCTCACAAAAAAGCTAGATTCATATTACAAATTACAAGAAAGTTGAGTAGAAAGAGAAATACTAGAGACAAAAAGTAGGAAAAATGTGGCTTTTAAAAGACTTTTGTCCAACCCCTTGAAAGCAACTCTACTCTGGTTTTACGTGACCAGAATGGAGAGGGCTCTTGAATTGAGCGGTTAGCAACATTCCAAGCTGGGAAGACATTGGGGAATTTTGCGGAAATTTTCTACTTATGAACACCCCCCCCCCCCGCCTGATTTCTCCACTTTCTAATTTGATTTTCCTTCTGCCTACTTTTCCCCTTCTCCACTCCCTTCGTATTTGATCCTTTTTCTAGCACTGATGACGTTACCTAGTTTGGGTAACAAAGTGTCTGTAAGAAAACAACTAACCTTAGAGAGCACTAAGAATCCTCCTTTCAATCCTGAGCTACACATTCTCCTTTATTGATTCTTTTTCTGTTCAGTTTTTTTGCGCATTATTGGTTAGCACAAATTAGTCACAACTTGCTTCATTTTTTAAATGAAAAATGTTATTAATTCTTATTAAAAGTTGTGGATTTAAGCATTTGGAGAGATTGGACTAAATAATCGGCAAGGTCCCATCAATATCAAATATATTGATATTTTATAATTTTATGTTAATGGACTATACTAGGTTTTCTAAAAAGATAGAAAAATCTTTTATATAAGATGTATTTCTAAATTATTTTTAGCTGGAATCATCTCCAGTACTTTCTGTGAAACACTTAAGTCATAAAACAATGGTCATCCATTGGCTAAGAAAAGATGTTTTAAATATCTTAAATTTGAGCCCACTTTAGTATAGGATTATTTTTAATACAGAAGAAAACAGAAAAATGTCAACTTATTCTAAACCAAATTATACATGTTGAACAATATAATAGCATTGCAAAATAAACATTTTAAAATGCATCTTTATTTAATCAATGACTTTGTCAATTGTTCCTGCTCTTGAGATACATTGATTCTTAGGATATAACGCTATATTGATAATATTGTGCCATTTTAGTTAATCATCTCACATTAGCTGCTTATACGTATTGACTCATCAGATATACTCCAAGTGGATAAAAGAATATCATGAACTTGATTACTAATGTCAGTTAGAAAGGGATGAAGAATATCAATATTAAGAATGATCACATTCAGATGATATCACTGGTCTGTTATTGCTTAGCTATGTAGATACCGTGTTTCCCCGAAATTACAACATGTCCTGATAATAAGGCCATGCCACATTTTTCTGGTGGGCAAAAATATAAGCCCTCCCCCGCAAATAAGCCCCCTGGACAACCCCCCACCTCTGGCCAGGTGTGAATGGCCCAGTTGTCCCTGCAGAGCCAGGGAACAGCTGTCACTGCATGGCTTTTTTTGTGGCTTTCAAACCAAGTCTTCCAGCAGTGGCTACTCTGGGCATATGCTCTATGATTGTACACTCTGCCAGCAACTGGCCAACAACCATAGAGCGTATGCCCAGAGCGGCCACTGCCGGAAGACTCGGTTTGGAAGCCGCAAAAAAAGCCATGTGGCGGCAGCAGCAATGGAGGTGACCTGGCTCTGCAGAAAGAGCCGGGCCATGCATCGTGAGGTTGGCAGGCGCATGAGCGAGAGCGAAACAGCTGCTCGTGCAAGCCCCCTCCAGCCATACAGAGCGCCATTTACTGCCATTTTGAAGGCGCCAAGCCGCGGGAGCCGGGCAGCGGCAAACAGGCGCTCACACGGCTTGGCAATACCCCTAGGTCAGTGAATGGCGCTGTGCCCGGCTGGAAAGGGGGTTTGCCGGGTAGCTGTGCATGAGTGTGGTCGCTTCATGGCTGCTGTGCTGTGCTGCTGCGACAGCGCAATACAACCATTTGCCAATGAGGCTATGCCTGGCTCTTTGGGAGGCCGTTTATAAGAGAGCAGCCGCCAGGCAACCCCAAAACAATAAACCCTCCCCTCATAATAAGGCCCAAACCATATTTTGTGTAAAAAGAAAATAAGACACTGTCTTATTTTCGGGAAGACACGGTATATAATAGAGATAGTCCTCAACTTGCAACCATTTGTTGAGCAACCATTCAAAATTATGTTGGTGCTATACAAGGGGACTTACAATAGGTACACAAAGTTGTGGCCATCATAGAATCCCTGTGGTCAGGTGATCATGATTGCTGACCTGCAGGTGTTCCCCGTTCTCCACTCATAGCACCCATGCATCCTCTATACCAGGGGTGTCAAACTCATGGTCTGTGGGCCGGATGCACTATGCACTGGCCACGCCCACCTCTGTTTTAACGAAGGGAAAAAAGTCATGGTACGTCCTGTGATGACAAAGTGACAGTGCAAGTTTGACACCCCTTCTCTATACTCTTTTATGTGGGACTGCATCTTTTTCCTGCTGAACAACCTACTAGTAACAACTATCAACATCAGTTCTTATTTATGCTTCCAAAAATGATTCCTGTCAATAATTTTCAGGTGCAATTTATCTGCATTTAATTGGTATTTTAGGAGAAAGTAATAGAGAGTTGCTTGAATGTTTATGAAAAGATGAAAAACGATAACATTCTGTTTGACTTTTGTGAACGTATTGAAAAACTCTATTGCCCTCATATATTGACGTAACACCATCTCTCAAAAAGAACATATCATTTCTCTCAGAATATTGTTGCTTCCCATCCTGAATTAACATTGCATATTATAGATACAATTTCAAATCTATGACATTGTTCATGAAACTCAGTATGAAGCTTTAAGGAAATCACTGCCTTTATCATAGCACCCAGAGTGTAATGTATGTAGCATCCCAAAAGGTAACATTGCTGAAAAATACTATGTGAAAGCTTATGTTTACTGAATATTCTTGTTTTCATATTTTGCTCTTCCATATCTTCACCAATGTCTTAACATGCTAGCCTCTTGCTTCTTTTTCATCTTTGTTTCTTTTGTTGCTTGTGTTTCAATGTATATTGTGTTATATTGGCCTGGTTAAAGAACCGTTACCGTATTTTATGTTTGTATCTATATTTTATTTTGCATGCTTAACGTGGCTTTGCCTGGATATTCTTTTTGGTAAGTTCTGAATTTTAAAAGTGTATTGTTTTTTTTGTAGTAAACCTGTAAACTTTCTTGTCACCAATCTTTCCCCCATCAAGAAATCTGTCCTTCTTTTCATCATGCTGATTTGTGCTGATAAATGGTTTTGCTTTGGCTAATTATCTGTATAACCAACCTACATAACACTTTTAATTTCATATTTAGATCTTCTGTGCCTATGTCACAGTTTCTGTACTAATGGGTACTAATTACCTAGTAACCAGGACTAATTAAAGATAATAGTTGAATATGGTTTGAATCATTTTCAGCTCTCATGAAAAGATTGCAGAGAGCCCAGTGGAGTTCTCTTTCTGTGTGTGTGTGCATACCTTTTGCTCATGAAATGTGTGTGCACACCTGTGTATCACAGAGAGCTACTTGTTATTTGGAATGGGTGGATGGCTTGCTTATATACATATACAATGTCTATACTTAACACTTCGGTTCAGCGAGAGATTTCAAGAATGACATGTTAACCAATCTGACTGATTAACAGATATGCACATGGCACCATCCCTTTTCCTGACTTGCATTGCTCTAACCATGTGCATAAGTAGATAGGAAAAAAATATCAATATTTAACCTTTTCAAATTCCAATTCATGCTATCTTGGAAGAAATATCCTTTCTGGATTAAGGAAATGCTTTGTTCTTAAAAACAAAAAGCCACACCCAATGATTAAAGTGTATACTGAACATTTCCTTGAAGTGATTTGGTTGATTTAGATGTTACACACACAAAAAATGTTTATTCCGTCCACCTCTTGCTTCCCTAACAGCCAGCCTTATGGTAGATGTTTGTATTCAAAGGGGGAGAACTCCACTGAGTTTATAGCAGAAAAGACTGTATTCTGCTATTTATTGATTTTTGTAAAATTCCTATAAAATACAACTTGATATTAAGCTATATGGTAAAACCATGAGCAAAAAGAAATTATGGAAAATTTGATACACATGCTTCTTGCAATAGGATTTCTTGATTTTCCAAAACTAAACTATTGCTTATGCATATAAGTATGTGTATATGTTTCAATATATATTTTTCTTTAATTTACAGCAACAGTTAGCTCAGCTGCAAAAAGAGAAATCAGAAATTCTGAAGAATCTGGCTTTATATTACTTCACTTTTGTTGATGTTATGGAATTTAAGGTAAAGATCCAAGTATAGATTAACTTCCTTGAGTGGCTTGTAGCTAAAAGTTCCCATTAAGTATAGATTAAATCATTCTCTATGATGTTGGTTTGAGAATGATATATATAGCCTATCTATCATAAATTATTTGTTACTGTAAGATGCTAATAAACAATCATACCTTTCTCTTCCTTTTTATTTCAAAGGATCATGTCTGTGAACTATTGAATACTATTGATGTTTGCCAAGTCTTCTTTGATATTGTAAGTCTTAAAAAATGAATCTTTTAAACTATTAAGATAGAAACATTATGAGGGAATATCAGGGTTGTATTGTTGCAGTTATATCAAGCTGGGCTTGTTTCTTGCATTCTTAAAGGATTGAAAACGGGACATGGCATGGGTGAAATGCTACCTTTTCGGGCCAATTCACCTAAACTGGTAGTAAAAAATGCTTTTAAAAAGTTCTGACGATAGTATGGCACAGGTGATTATCATAGTTGACTGTCGGAACTTTTTTAAAAAAAAATTAGCATTTTTTTTACTACCGGTTCAATCAAATAGGTAGTAAAAAATGCTTTTAAAAAGTAAAAAAAAAGTTCTGACAATCAGTTGTGCGACAGTCAGCTGTGCTGCTTTCAGTCCTGCTTTCTAGTGAATCCATATCATGCAGCACAGCTCTTTCCCCCCCCCCTCTGTTCTATTTACCTATGCAGACTCAGAAAAGACTTCTTAGTGCCTGCAGTGCGCATGCACTCAAAGGTAGTAGAATCGGCAGCAGACTTCAGAGCATTTCACCCCTGGGACATCCCTGCTTAAATTACTGTTAAATAATGCTGGATCAGGAATATCTGTTCAATATGGGGTCTTTAAATGTGCACGGTATTTAATTTTTATGTTTTAAAATTAAGTAATACAAGCTCTAGGAGCTGTTAAAAATTCAAGCAATGATCATTGATGACAAACTGCTGAACTGTGGTGCTTCCTAATGGATTTTGGCAAAACAAAGCCGTTGGCTGAATAGTTTTAATAAATAGGGTTAATTATCTTTAAAAGTTTTTCTTTTAAATTTTCCAAAAACTACCACAAAAATAAAAAATCCTACTTCTCTGACTGTTCCATGCAACAGTGCACTGATTTGTCAGGAAGAGGATGAAGAATTAGGTTTTCAGCTTCTGAGAGAACTTTAAATTTTGTCATTAACTACTTTTACATCTGGAATCCAGAAATGTATTTTCAAGACATTTGACAATTACCGTATATACTCGAGTATAGGCCGACCCGAATATAAGCCGAGGCACCTAATTTTACCACAAAAAACTGGAAAAGTTATTGACTCGAGTATAAGCCTAGGGTGGGAAATGCAGCAGCTACCGGTAAATTTCAAAAATAAAAATAGATACCAATAATGTTTTTGAATATTTATTTCAAAGAAAAACAGTAAACTAGCGGTGTATTCAATGAAATACTTCACTCACCTCATGATGCTGATGTCCCGCTGTGATGATGATGTCCCGTGCAGCCGCGGGAGCGATGTCCCGCCTCCTATGACACACGGCACAGTGATTCCTATCATTGGATCACTGTACCAGAGGAGGTGGGACATCGCTATGTGGCTGCTTGCCATAACAAGGAGGAGGTGGGACATCGTTGCAGAGCGGCAGGAGGGGGAGGAAGGGGAATCGTAAGACAGCCCTGCATTACATTAGAACGTGAGGAGGGGGGATGGTGCGGTGCGCGCTGCGCGGCAAACTGACACAGAGGGAGGGGAAACTCACAGGGGCACTGGGCCATTCACGAGTGTCACCCAGCGGCATGGCCCCGCCCCTTTTTCTCCTCCATTTCGGGCAAATTTTTCACTGACTCGAGTATAAGCCGAGGCGGCTTTTTTCAGCCCAAAAAGTGGGCTGAAAAACTAGGCTTATACTCGAGTATATACAGTATTTATTGGATGAGCTCACATAGAAGATTTTGGCTGGGACGAGTTAATAAATCAGACCAAATCCGAGAGCTCCAAAGGGTTGGGCCTGAATCAGTCATAGACACCAGTCAATGGGCATGGAAAAATGCATGAAGAATAAGAACTTGAAAGTGATATGAGTAATCTGCTGTAAAAAGTGTGATGTCATGCCTGCAAGCCATGGCAATTATATGGAGTTGGGTGGTATCCATAATAACATTCGTCTTAAAAGCCAAGGTCATCTTTGTCTCTGCACCCGGCCGGAACTGGATGGGTGGAAGCTGCCAGCGTAGCAGTGGAATATTGGACCATGTGATGGACTTGTGGGTGGGGGCAGTATCTTGAACTTTCAACTGGATGGGAAAACCTGGAAACTTTCAGATTTGCATTTTCCCAGATGTGCCAACATGGCTCTTTTAATAAATTGTAACTCTGATTTAATTTTGGATGCTATTTGGAACCATGACATGTGCATTGTTTAATCAGTGAATTGATACATTTTGCATAATTTTTTTAAAAGAACTCTTTGTATTTTAATTTCAGACTGTAAACTTTGATTTAACAAAGAACTATCTAGACTTAATCATAACCTACACAACATTAATGATATTGCTGTCTCGGATTGAAGAACGGAAAGCCATCATAGGATTGTACAACTATGCTCATGAAATGACACATGGAGCAAGGTATCTGGTACACTGGGGGCCTTTGGGGGCCTCATTCACTTTGCACAAGTATTTTACACTAAATTCTTCTTTTGCTTTCAGTGATAGAGAGTACCCACGTCTTGGCCAGATGATTGTGGATTATGAGAATCCATTAAAGAAAATGATGGAAGAATTTGTACCACATAGTAAAGTATGTGTGAATTTTTGTGCTTGCTGAAATATATTTTTTAAATTCAGTTAAGTGTTTTATAATGTCTCTGTCACTATTTTCTTTAATGATTTTAAAATAATTAGATCCAGTTGCATAAATAGATAAAACAGTTTATTTGTCTCTTGTAAGCAAAATCTGTAAATTGCTGTGTTGTTGTGATTTCTTTGTTTTTTCCCCTGACTTCTGAATTTGTAAATTTGTAAATATTTTATAGTGAAATAATGTTCAGTCACTTATTAAGTCTTGGAATATAACCAACATTTCATAATCATTATTCAATTCAATATTTTAGCATTCACTGTCCCTTTTGGTATCATATATGCTTCCCACATTTTCCAGTATTCGCAAAAATATAAAAATAATTCTATATGATACTTTGGGACATGGAGTTTTCACATCCTAGATTGTGCTTGCAGTAGTCCTATCAAAGAAGAATTTTACACTGTTAAAAATATGACATTCATAATTGTCACTTTCTTACTGAATGGAAGTATGCATGGCAATGGTAACCATTCACAAGCATATGAAGAGGAATGTTTAAATTAATAAGAGTTAATGGAGTGAATCCTGAGGGAATTGTAAAACATAAGGGAAATAAAACTCACTTTCCCTGAATTCCGCAAAGCTCTGTTAAAAGATTCTCCGATTGCTGTATGTTTTGATTGAATTTATAGTAACCAGTTTCATTCTTTATGATTATATCAACATGATATAATCATGTTAGCCAGCAACCAAATGCCTTTTAAAGCTTCTAATATTTGTCACCATTTGTCTATATTTTAAAAGCTCACTGCATTTTTTTAAACAAGCAGTAGTTTTGCAAAAAGGAACAGTAAAAGGTAATGAAAGTAAATGGAAGTGTATTTGTGATGGAGCAGAGATGTTAAGGGACACATTTGGGAGGTGTGTGATGCCAAGCCCTGGCTTGGAGTACTGTACAGGTTCAGGTAACCAAAGATGTTGTGGAGTACAAGAAGGAGGAGTTAATGGTCTGGAGAGAGCAGAGGATTGAGTAGTAGATGAACCATTTGGTTCTGATTGCTCCAAGTGGTGGATAGGTCATAAGCAGTGGAAGCAGTTGGGCTGTCTGCTAATTTAGTTTGTGTCTCAGAGCAGATGCAATATGAATCGAGAATGGAAGATATTATCATCTGTCCTTTGTCATAGACAAACTACTCTTTGATTGCTATGGAGTTCATTAGTACTACCAATCTTTTGTAGGAATGAATGGGTCTATTCATTTGGTCTGCCTGAGATGTCTAATGGATCCATCTGCTTTCCAGAGGACTCTTAAATAATTTACTGAAGCCCTGGAACACAGTTGTGGAGAGGCCTTGGTTATTTACTATGGAGACAACTGCAGCCTTAGACAGGATTGTACCTGAGCGACCTCTGTTTGTCTATTGTCTTATTGTCTATAAGTCTAACTGCTATTGCTATTGATCTAGAGGAAATATTGAGTTTACTGAGGAGCTCCAGCAGATGAAGTGGTTGGAGAGATGAATAGAGGAATGCTGACAAAAAAAAACCAATGTGAATCTGATCAAATAAGATAAGAACATAGGCTCAAGCCTATACTGTGGCAGTAACAGTGGCAAAATGGTAGTATGCCTCCACTCTGATTGCATGAATTACCACCTAGCTGTCCTGTTCAAATAAACCACAAAGACTGTGATAGAGGAGGATTTCTTGGGCTACTCTTAGAATTGGGAAATAAAATCATTGAAATTAGTTGGAATTTGAACATCTGCTATACAAACACTATAGAAGTGACCAGAAGTACATCTTCTATGTTATGATTTGGAGCCAGGATCTGAGGAAATGGGTTAGATTTTTTGTGGCATCAACTTTAGCATCTAGCACCTTGGATTATTTCCCTTCCTGGTTGATGAAAGCCTCAAGGAAGGTACAGATAGACAAAGCCAATGTGCAGATAGGTTTACTGCTACATTACTGCTACATCTCAGCTGTGCAATGTAACTCTTACGTCTCCAGTTGGCTCTATTTATCTACTTACTACATTTTTCATAAATAATTGAATGCAGTACAGCTCAAAACACCTGCTTAGATTGTTGAGAAGATAGGCCTCCCATTGCAAAGGAGCCTGGATGAAGCAGATTGTTTCGATGCTTTTTGGACTGTTTCATGCTTGGGTATGGTTTCAAGACCACATTAATCTCCCTTGGCAGCGAGCAGTGGCAAGGTTGGGATAGGGGACGTGCAACCCTCACAATGTTGCTTGATTTCTCAGTGGTCTTCAATACCATTGATTATGGTGTCCTTCTACAGAGGGCTGAGATATTTTTCCTAAGGGGTCAGTTCCAGTCATTGTTGGTGGAAGAAGTCAAGGCCTAGGGCGTTCTGCTGTGGAATGCCACGAGACTTGAAACTGTTACGATCTTTTTAAAATCTACATAAAGCTACTGGGAGAAGTCATCCATAAACAGAAAGTTAAGAATTGTTGGTATGCTGGTTTAGTGGGTACAGATGATGTCGTTGAGGTACAAGGGGAAGATTCATTGCCAAGGCATCAATCAAATTTAAAAAATTTTGAACTCAGACCAAGAAAGTGATTTATGAAAATTACTCAGACACTTCCTCCCCTGCCCCTTAGAAATTCACATTAAGATAAAAGAAATGAAGGGAAACACGTTCAGATTTTCAAGCTTCTGTTACTATACTTGTTCTAATTACAAATAGCTTTAAGTTTATACTTAAATCTATTTCTTAGTCTGGTCTACTTTATGGAGATGACATAAGATTCTCAGTCAATTTTTTTGCCACCTCGCCCCCTGCCAATTGGAACATTTGCTGAAGTTCTGATCTTGGGCTTGGAATTATCAATGTCTGGATGGCGAAAAGCAGGCTCAGTTCCAAAAAGTTGGAATGACTTTGGGTTCAGAATCCATCTGTATATTCCATCTTTAGTTCTGGATAGGATCAGCATCTCTTGTGCTGAATCGTTTTCATGACCTACAAGTTCCTCCTCGATTCCCTGGTTTGACTTGAAGAACAAGAGGCAGTTGTATTTAAGTAGGATCTTTTCATCTTGTATGCCAGTTATGGCCGTTTCTGAATCAAGATGTCCTCCTCATAGTTAATGTGCCTTGACTACTTTTCGATTACAGTAGTCCAATGCACTTTACATGCCCTTAAAGACACCTAGGTAGTAGAGGCAGTCCAAAATGCAACAGTTATGGGTGCCACTTGATTACCCATGGAATGCCTCTTCTTTCACAGCTGCATTGGGTTGGCTGGTAGTGCAATTCAAAGTACTTTAAAATTCCTCATGATTCAGCAGCTGATTTTTAGAAAACCACACCCTCCCTGTGGTGTATGCTTGTTCAATGAGATTTGGAGGGAAGGCTTGTGAACAGATTATTCTCTTATTGCAAGGTCTGTGGAGGTGAGCTGTCTCAGTCCCCACCCCCCCATTGAAATCTGATTAGTCCCAACCTACTTGGTATTTTAGAAAGCTAATATGTATGACTTTTTAAGAGGGCTACAGAGGCTGGTGTATTGTGAGTCTCTCGATTTCCCACAGGAGGAATATCAGTTTTAATTGGATTTTGGCTCTTTGTACATGACATGATGATGATACATTGAATGTGTTTTATTTGTTTTTGTCTTGTTACAGAATATGGAAATGTAAGCCATTTAGAGTCAGATACATTTGGACTGATGTATAAGCCTTTGCAATAAATAGCAATCAGTAATATTGTTTTCTTTCAGCCAGAGATAGAATGTGAATTTACTATATATCCCATCACAGCTGTTTTGACGCAGGCTTAGCTTGCCAGTTCCCTGGATATACAGGCACTTAAAAAACAGCTGGGTGTATTTTACATGTAGTTGTGTAAGTACTACTTTTACCATGCAAATTGGAGTCAATGTTCAAGTTCTGCTATGAATTTCTTAAACATGAGTGACATTGGATGTTTGAATTGTGATATTGGATTCAAATGTTATTTATTATCAGTTTTTAAAATATATATATTGATTTATTATTAATTTGTGCTCTAGGCTCTTTCAGATGCCCTAATCTCACTTCAGATGGTCTATCCTCGTCGGAACCTTTCAGCTGATCAGTGGAGAAATGCTCAGCTCTTGAGCCTCATCAGTGCTCCCAGCACAATGCTTAATCCTGCACAGTCAGACACAGTATGTCACTCTTCGATTGATCTGTGTTATATTTATACCTTGAAACCAAAAATCAGTTCCTCCTCTGGTTCCTCCTCCTGCCATAGGGAAGGGGCAGCTCTGATGATGAGTGTGGAGGAGTGGAGAACTTTCATCCAGGAACCTTAATTACCGTATATACTCGAGTATAGGCCGACCCGAATATAAGCCGAGGCACCTAATTTTACCACAAAAAACTGGAAAAGTTATTGACTCGAGTATAAGCCTAGGGTGGGAAATGCAGCAGCTACCGGTAAATTTCAAAAATAAAAATAGATACCAATAATGTTTTTGAATATTTATTTCAAAGAAAAACAGTAAACTAGCGGTGTATTCAATGAAATACTTCACTCACCTCATGATGCTGATGTCCCACTGTGATGATGATGTCCTGTGCAGCCGCGGGAGCGATGTCCCGCCTCCTATGACACACGGCACAGTGATTCCTATCATTGGATCACTGTACCAGAGGAGGTGGGACATCGCTATGTGGCTGCTTGCCATAACAAGGAGGAGGTGGGACATCGTTGCAGAGCGGCAGGAGGGGGAGGAAGGGGAATCGTAAGACAGCCCTGCATTACATTAGAACGTGAGGAGGGGGGATGGTGCGGTGCGCGCTGCGCGGCAAACTGACACAGAGGGAGGGGAAACTCACAGGGGCACTGGGCCATTCACGAGTGTCACCCAGCGGCATGGCCCCGCCCCTTTTTCTCCTCCATTTCGGGCAAATTTTTCACTGACTCGAGTATAAGCCGAGGCGGCTTTTTTTCAGCCCAAAAAGTGGGCTGAAAAACTAGGCTTATACTCGAGTATATACAGTATCCTTTGAATTCAGTTGTCTTGCTCAGTTTATTTATTATGCCTAAATGTAGGTTAATATAAATTAAGCAATGCATTTGCATAACATCTTATATTCAGGCAAATAACTATATTTATTTAAATAGTTAAAACATGCTACTGCTGCCTCCTCCTCATGAGGCTGTTTAGACCCCTGAAAGCTCTCCCCTATCCTTTTAACTAACTTTAATCTGTTGCCTCTTCTTAACATTTTTAACTTTTCTATATACTCTTTGGTGTTTTATTGTACAGAGTCTCTCTTTGAGGGAGATTGAGTGGCACAGAAATGTGAAGAAGTAATTAATTAATTAAAAAGCTTAAAATACTGGCTGAGATAATGACATGCTAAATCATGAAGTATGCATTGCTCTTTTAACTTTGATGGGGGTATCGTATTTTTCAGAGTATAAGATGCACCTCCCCCCCCCCAAAGAGCGTGGAAATGTTGGTGTTATACACCGAATACAGGCATTTTTGGCCTCCCGAAGCCCCACCCTCGCATCCCATTTTTGCGAAAAACTCAGGGTTTTTTGCCTTCCCTCAACCCCCAGCAGCACTCTGCAGGCTTCAGCAGGGCTGGAGCAAGGCAAAAATGTCCCTGTTTTTTTGCTAAAAACGGCCCGTTTTTCACAAAAAGAGAGGCTTTTTTTTTTTTTTTTGCCTTACCCCAGCCCTGCTGAAGCCTGCAGTGTTGCTGGGGGTTGAGGGAAGGCAAAAACTTTTTTCCTTACTTACCTCTTCGAAATCTTGGTGTGTCTTATACACCGGTGCGTCTTATAGTTTGAAAAATATGGTATTTTATATTAACGCAGTTAATATAGTGGTCTGGTGTCTAGGAATATTCAGCTGCCCCAAAAGCGATAAAGTGGTAAAAGGGGACAAAATCTAAACAAACAAATTATTAATGCCAAGTTGTGTACATGAATTAATTTTCTATGTTAGTGGATTTTTCCCATATGTAAATTAAAAAGCAATCTACTGACCAACTGAAAGACTGTCTATTCAAATATTGAGGCCAACCAGAAGCATTCTGAAGGCTTCCAAATGGACCATTGGAGAGAAAATTTCCTTCTACTGTCAGGATGTATCTGTACCTATCAGATTCTGCTATCGATATTAGTTGGCATGTATAACCCTGCCCTCAAATAATTTGACCAATCCCTTTTTAAAACCATGTAAATTAGTGAATATCACCAAATCAGATGCCAGTGAATGTTTATGAAGAGTCTCAATCTTCCATGTCCTAGTTGCCCCAAAGGTGCTTTTCCAAAAGGCAACTGTACTTCCTTGGTGCATGTTTTTTTTAAAAAAAAACATGTTGCTTCTCATCCAAGAACTGAAGAAGCTTCTTGGATGAGATGTGATTTTTTTTAAAATATGAGGAACATCCAATTGTCTTTTGGAATATCACCTTTGCGACAGATGGCAGTGAATTTTTCATATTTTAGCAATCATTAGGTAAATGAGAATTATTTTTGAATGTCTCTGTTCAAGTTTAATAGAGGATCTCTGTGTTGTATTATTATGAGAGGGGGAGGTCTATTCCCATTACATTTTTACATCATGAATGAATTTTATTCAACCTTATCATAATGGCAAGTACTGTATTAAGATGGCTTTCCTCATACATGCTTCTATCTCTAATTCTCTTTATTTATTGCAAGTCAAATTACATTTGGGCCATTAAGCGTAGAATTGCAATTCCTCTGTTATGGATGTTAAAAAATTAAATTACAGAATCAAAGTAAATAACAAAATTGTTAGGCCATAAATAGTGCTTGCTTAATTTTTTTCATTCCACATATCCTACATGCTGTGTTTATGTATGCAATAAGTATATTTAGTTATGCTTCGCTGCACACAGCACTAATCCATTAGAATTAGTCTGGGGCTATCGCAGTTGGCAAAATTGTGGTGATTAAGTCATTATATTCTCCCAAGGGGCACTCAAGAGCATCATCACAAAGAAGAGTTAGCTCATCCTTAAATACAGGTTAGAAAGCATGTCTCTGAACTCAAAATGAATAGAAATTATTAAAGGTCTTCACAATTCTACCTCAGGAGACTTTCAGTGTATTTATATGTAATTGTTAGATCATAACGTGTGCTTCTATTAAACTATCTTCCTCCCTTCCCACTGCCTTGTAGAATTATAGCTAAACTGTCCTGATACTATATTTTGATCATACCAGTCCAAAACTAAGGAATTGTAACAATCATTACATTTAAAGCAAAATATAGATTAAGCCATTTTAGCTTAATCTATATTAAAAAATAAATCTATATTAAAAATAAACTTAATCTATATTAAAAAATAAACTTAATCTATATTAAAATAAACTTTATAATCCTGAAATGTCTGTACATTATATTTTCCAGAAATAATGCTTTTCTTTAAAATGTAACTAGATGTTAGGTGAAAATGAATCTTACATTAACTAGATTGCTGTTTTCCACTGATGATTAAAATTTCCTTTTCTAAACAGATGCCATGTGAATATCTCTCTCTGGATACAATGGAAAAATGGATAATTTGTAAGTTTAAATTTAACTGATGTGCTTGCAATTAATGTCCTTTACTGTGATGTCATAGTATCAATGTGTAAGAAATTGTTGAGAGAACAGAATAGTTGTTCTAGTCTCTGCCCCAATATATTCATAGCATTAACAATATTTTTTGAGTACAGTGGCATAAAAATGACGCTAAACAACATTTCATCTTCAGCTGATGTTTTAGGCTTTTCAAATGTAGGTGACAATTTTAACTGATCATTACTAGTAGTTAATTTTTATTGTGACATAAAATGAAGAGGGTAACTGAAGAAAGAAAAAATTGAGTCTCGATTCCCACAACATTTTAAGTTGACTATACTAGTAAATTAAAATATGTGTACCACTATCTTACAACCCAGGCCCAAACTATATATCTTTCTTTTCTAATACATATAGAGCAAAACTTGAATTAGTAGTTTCTTGGTTTCAAATCTGGTCATGTCAGATTTGGAAGTTGGACTTGGTCATAAAAAAGCTACAGATTATTGCTGAAGAAGTGCCCAAGAGAGTTAAAATTGAGACACACAACAATCCTGTTAATTACACTGGCTGGCACAGTGTGTAGTATATACTTAAAGCTTTAGTTCCAATTCCTTTCTCTTTTGTTCAGGTCAAGCAGTGTTAATAGCTGCATGAACTCTTAATTTTTCCAATTTTTAACATTTCTTATAGACATGACCCAAAGAGTTCCATTGAGAATAGTGGGAAGAAAATCAAGAACATGCTTAAATGCCTTCCCTGAAAATCAGTGGGAGCTTAAAATGACAAGATTCTTTTTTAATGTCAAAATTGAGGAACCAAAGGGGGATTTTATGGCTACCTCTCTGAGAAAGGAGTTCAGCTCAAGGACTAACAGGAGGAAACTACAAACAGAAAGTCACAAAAGACCTGTCACTTGACATCATCAATTTATCCATGTGAAAGAAAGCAGGGAGCAATGGTGCTTATTATTTTCTCTTTGAAAGATCTGGAAACACCTGAATCTCTTAGCTAGCTATTATAAGAGGTAGAATGTTTTGCTAAGGAGATAGTACAGCTGTTTGAGGTTGGCCAGAGGATGGAGGTTTTTAATCCTTACCTGTAACATTTTTGGAATGGCCAATTGAAAAACCATTGTCCTTTTCATAGAATTTAATTTTCTGATGCACTAGATATAAAAGCTAGGAAATGGCTTTTTAAATACACTTACTAGTGCACAACACCATACAAGTTGTTTGCATTTATAGGGATTTGATTGCTACTGGAGACCAAACAAGAATGCCTCTTTTGAAGAAAATAGTGAATGTAAAGATAGGAAAGTTTTTCACATTATGTTTCAACATAAAATAGAATATGACATTTTCTCCTAAACCAAGGGTGTGTAGGTTTTTTTTTTTTTTAAGCATCTAGTATTGCTTTAGGGCTAGACTTTAAAAGTGGATAAGGCCATGATAAAAAATTAATTCAATTACATGCTAATGTAGCTTTAATTAACCACAGGTAATGTGGTTGCTTCCCATACCCTTTTGTTCCATTAAACAATGGGAATCACCCTGTACTATTGAGATTCAGATCAGGGATAGAATGGCTCTAGGGACATAAAAAGTCATTTTGTATGTTCTGAATAAATATTTATTTATTTTCTCATTCAATTTCTATGGCCACCCATCTTACTCAATGACTCTGGGTGGCTTACAATAAATATATACATATATATATATATATAATTTAAAATACTAGAAACATTTTGAAAGAATAAAAACACTAAAAGGTAGTCCCGGCTTACATATTGTAATTGGGACCAGGACCTCCATTGCCAAACAATGTGGTCCTGTGGCATGATGTCATATGACCATGATAATTTACAATTATTATTTACAATCATGTGATTGCTACTTGTAATCTTCTTCCAGCTACCCCATTGGTCACTTGTCAGCAACTGGCCGTGAAGGTTGCAAATAATAATCACATGAACAAAAACACTGCAATGTCTTAATTGTGAACCAGTTGCCAAGCATCTGCATTGTGATCACATGACCATGGGGATTCTCATTCCTCTCATTCAGAGTTGTAATTTCAAATGATCACTGTATGAGTGGTCATTAAGTAAGGACTGCTTGGTGATTATTTTAAACTGTACAGGGATGTTAAAATGACTATCTTAAGATCAAGAAGGTTGAAAATGTATTAATTGGATGCAATATATTAGCTAATATAAAGAGAAATCTAGTTAAAATTATTCTGTTACATTATTATTGTTATTAATATATGTGTTAATATTTCTTTTTGTTCTTTGTTTGCTTTCTTGTAAATGATATGCCCTGATAATAACTGTTAAAAATATTTTATAAATGAAAAGAAATAATAACAACAACAACAACAATAATAATAGGATGCAATAAAAAGTGTGCATGATCTATTTTTTTGTATGTGTGGGTAGAATGTAATTGATTTGTATCTTAGTATTCTGCTTCAGTTCTTAGTAATTGCTATTTTTATAACTCTGATTTTCCTCCCCTCATTTTAAAGTTGGATTTATTTTGTGCCACGGAATCCTGAATAATGACACAACAGCTTTGACTCTTTGGAAACTCGCTCTTCAAAGCAGCTCTTGCTTGGCACTCTTTCGGGATGAAGTTTTTCATATTCATAAGGCTGCTGAAGATTTATTTGTAAACATAAGAGGGTATGTGGTGTTTTTTTTAAAATTATGCATATTATATGATGATTGAGGTATGATAAAATAGGAGAAAGTCCAGATAATTCTTCATTAACAGATTAGTAGAAACAGCAGCATTATCCTCTACCTCGCCCCACTCATTTGTAGCTTTACCATACCCAGATGTTTTCATAATGTTTAATCCTCGTCAAGTCTTGTTAAGATGAATCCAAGGTTGCCTTTAAAGTTATTTTAGAACGTAAATTTAATTAGGGTCCATAATAGGAATATCTGTTGGTAGCATTAACAGATTCAACATTCATGAAGTTAGACGAGAAGATCAGAGTAATTGGTCCACCCTATCCTTTAGGACCAGAGAGAATTACATCTATTGAAGTCTTAGGTGCATGTTTCAATATTCATTAATAGGTTTCATTTTACATTAAATTTAGAGTATTCATAGCATTAAACTTAAAGGCTTGTTGAATCACTAGTACATATTTCATTTGATCATTATTGAAGTACATAAATGTTTCATTGATCATATCTAGAAGAATGTTTATCTAGTCCTCTCCACCCCCAGAAGGTTTTTTGACTATATTTTTAAAGATCACCCTGTCATTCTAAGCAGCAAACTGTTTCTTAAATTGAAAAGTAAGACAGGCATGGTTTCTATTATGTAAGAAGGGCTAGATATATCTTGAAGTAATGCCTGGAGATTTAAAGATAAATGTCCTTAGAAGACCCAAAAGAGAATTGACTGCTAGGATAAAATACGAATCAAAAAGCAAAGGCATATAGAAACAGTAGGCACTACTTGGAGCTGTTTAACATCTAAAATTAAATCTTACTTTAAACTGTGCTGCTTATTTTATGCCTTCTGATTCTGCAAAGAAAAAGATACATAATCCCTTTTATCTTTCTCTGTGTTTATGTTGGATTTAAATATATTAATTTGAGGTTTTGAGGAAATTAAGTAAAGGAAGATTTTCTTGTCTTTTGTAACTAGAGCCACAGAAAATGTATATCACCACTATGGTTACACATCTTATTTATATTTGCAGCTATAACAAGCGTATAAATGACATAAGAGAGTGCAAGGAAGCTGCTGTATCACATGCGTAAGTATACTACTACTACATTGTAACAATTTTAGAAGGTTGCTAATTATGTATTCATACTCATCTAAATTTTATAGCTTTATCAGTTAAGAAATAGATTTAGATCCCATTTCACAAAGTGAAGGCCATTCAGAGTTTTTCCCTCTCCCCTTCTTGCAGCTGCAGAACTACACAATTCAGAAATGTTATTGGTGTGTGTGTGTGTGTGTGTCTTCTTTTGTGGAATTAGTTTCAAGGGGAGAATATTAACATGTCTCTTTGTGGCTGAACACAATTATCCCCGGGCTTCCTCAGCTGGATTGTCAAATCCCAGTGTGTGTTTTCTATCTTGTAGCTCACTCTCTGCTATTTTCCATAGTTGATCTGTTCTTGAATTGTATATTTTTGTTAAAATGCTTTAAGAGCAGAGTTACAAAATAGATGTTAAGCAATTCTGGATTGAATTGTTTAAAACTGTATAAAAACGGTTCCACCACAATACCGTGAAGCCTTTATCCGCGGAGACATAAGCGCGAGTGCTAATCCGCGCCGTCCGAATCGCTAAAGCAAATGCGACCTTACCGCGCTGACATAAGGGCGGAAGGCAAATCCACACCTTCCGAAGCACTCAGCCTAACCTAACCCTAAACCTAACCCTAATCCTAACCCTAAACCTAACCCTAAACCTAATCCTAACCCTTACGTTAATTTAAATCGGCTTTCTGCCGTCGCGCTGTTTTAAAGCACCCTTATGTCACCACGCTGTTGTCGCGGCGGTGATGACACGTGGTGATGACATCGCAGCTTTAGCGATGCGGTTTTATCACCGCTATTTTGACGAGCGCGGTTTTGTCGTGCCACAATAAAAAACATTAAAAGTAGTGTTTATAAATAACAGACTTTAACATAAAAAAATAATTAGACTGCAGAACTATATGAATTATCACTAGGCCAGAGATTCCCAAACAACTTGAGACTTATTTCTGAAATGTAATGTTAATCATAAAGTTTATATTTTTTGAACAGGGGTTCAATGCACAGAGAACGGCGCAAGTTTTTACGGTCTGCACTAAAAGAGCTAGCCACTGTCCTATCAGATCAGCCAGGACTTTTAGGTCCCAAGGTAAATAAATAATGCTAGCGGAAAATAAATATTTTCCTTCAGAATGACTAATTCTGTGGGTTTATCATTCTGGATAATTCCATTTGATATGCATACCTTCTTTAGAAATGAATTGCATTAATAAATATGTCTCTTTCTTTTCAGGCCCTGTTTGTATTTATGGCACTATCCTTTGCTCGTGATGAAATTATTTGGCTGCTTCGACATGCTGATAACATGCCTAAGAAAAGCACGGATGATTTCATAGATAAGTAAGGCAATAGCTGGAATAACTGTGTGGGGCCCTATTTCTTGCAGCTTATGATATGTTTGTTTCTTTATTATGTTTGTTTTTTGATACTGGGTATTACTTGTATACTGTGATCCCTAGATGGCTTTTATCTCTTGATAAATTAAATAAATGTTTTCTATAACATAGCTCCTCAGGGGTCCTTGTAAAAATGAAATTATATCAAAGCATGGTTATGCATGTTGATTGAAAGTTGTATATCAAGGTTTATATGACATGGTGATTTGAATATGCGCCAGGGATGGATTCCTGCCGGTTCTAATCGGTTCGGTAGAAGAGGTTCCACAAATATACCGTGCCGTTTAGAACTGGTTGGAACACTTGACTCGCTCCCCCCGCCCGACGCGATCTCCTTTCATTCTCTATCTGACTCATTTGGGCAGCAGAGAACGAAAGGAGATCGCATAGCCGAGAGCAAAGGAGACTGCAGCCTCCTTCATTCAAATGTTTGGGCGGTGTGGGGGGCTTTCTCGCAGACCTTCTTTCTTTCTCCAAAGGCATGCGAGAAAGCCCCCTCTCCCATTGCCCAAACGTCTCCCAGAACTGCACCGCAAGGTAAGGGAAGCAGATCTTGGGAGAGACCTTCTGTTCCCCTCCAGAGAGCCTGGATTCCCTTCTGTCCTGCCTCCTCCGATCTCCCAAAGTTCTTTCCCCAGCGTGTGATAGCTTTCTACTGGATTCCTCTCTGTCCTGCCTTCTCCGATCTCCCTAATTTCGTCCCTTAATCCTCCAGTTGTCTATTTTTGGGAGTTTTTCCCCTCACTTCCCCCCCCCCCCCCCGAAGTCCCATAAATTTTTGCCACATGGCTTGGGGGTGGTGGTCATGTGACTGAGTGTGCATGAGTGATGTCAAGTTGGCCATACCCGCCCAGTCACATGACCGCCAAGCCAAGCCCACAAAATAGGCCACACCCATAGAATAGGTTCTAAAAAAAATTGAAACCCACCACTGATATGCGCCATAACCAGTATTACATCGAGAACTGCATTACCGCATTGTATAAAAACTTGATTACAATACAAATGCTTCTTTAATTTAAAATATTAACTACTAGCAGTGTTTAGAAAGTTGAAAAATAAAAATAAGAGGTAAAATGCAAATTGAAAACAACATTGTATTAGTTAAATGAAACTGGACAGGGGCTTTAATTTGTTTCCCCAAAAGCATTAATTTGTCTATAGAAAGTGAACAGACAAGAAAAGTCATATTAATATTAATTAATGTGAACATGACATAAAAGGTCATATTAATAAAAGTATTTAATAGGGATTTTTTGTTGCAGTTTTTGTTACATGTTTTCTCCGCTACCACCACGTAGATAACTAAAGTGGAATCTGAAACATGTTCCCATCAGCAGATTTTTACTGTATTATTACAATGTTGGTGAAACGGCTGCTGATAAATCTTTCAGAATAATGTGCTAATAATGTTAATTTAATGTCTTAAAAATAATAAATATGAGATATAAATAAGATAAACATAAATTATGTGCATACTGTACTAATGCACATTGGGTGAGAGTGTGAAGAATGTTCCAATATCTCTAAACCTAAAAGCTCTCAAAAATGTTCTCAATATCCTAAAGAAATTTAAAATATTTATGCTAATTAATTCACATACATGGATCATTGTGTTGTAAGCCAATTTTTAAACAGTAGATCTCAAAACCAGTTTGTTCTGTTGTGATCTTTGATGAATCAGCAACAAACAAAAACTTCACTGACCCATTATACATAAAGTTAATGTGTGAGTGTGCACAAATAAGCCCATCCATGGATAAGCCAATCCTTGAATTCTTAACCAAAGTAGAAATTGTCCCTTAGGCTAGGCTGATAGAACCTTATGGATCTATCCACTGATGACAGGATATTTTCCAGTAGAATTGCTTCTCTCAAAAGGGAAGACTCCTTGTATGGGAATAGTCCCTGCAATGCTCTTGGATGTATGCCATCATTTTTAATTGATTGCCAGTAGTTCAGTAAATACCTTATTTATCATAGAGGTTTTGTTTTGGACATCCATCTCTGTTTGTCCTGTTGTTAAAATAGGAACATTTTAACCCTTCCCTTCTTTTCTCTATAGCAGAAGTGGGCAACCTTTTAGTTTCCAAGAGCAGCATTTTAAGAGGCTGAATGGTTCCAAATGGGTGGAACCACATCACACCTTTCTTTGTGGGTGGGGCCCTTTACTTTTTGAGGTTTATTATACAGTTTTCACACGTTTTATATCTGAAACTGGAAGGAAATAAATCCTAGACAGGGGTTTTCCAAAGGCCACATGAAAAGGGCCTGCATCTCAAGAGACCATAGCATCACTGGGGGCCTCCCTCTCCTTGGCTCCCTTACATCTTCCTTCCCATTCATCTGGAGGACAAGTGATGATGCTAGATGATTCATCCCTTCTATTTGACCCCTCTCCACTTCTTTTTAATGTACTTGTTAATATTTTTCTTCTTAATTATATAGGCTTAGCTGGGACAAACATACAGCTTTTTCAGTAATAAAGTGTTTGCTGCCAGGCACAAAAAATCAAGACCATTTATAAGTTTGCAGCATAAATGAACCAGTGAAATGTATACTCAAGAACCTAGTCAACTAATAGTCAACACTAAATTGGTGCTAAAGATCAACAGAATTCAGAGGGGGGGGGGGCTGGATGATCTCTTGTGCCAACACAAGGGCTCTAAATTGATGGTGCATTTAATGCCACCCTACCAGCTCTGCCTGCACATCTCCTACATTTGCATGAAAAGATACTTCCATGTAATCTTTTCATAAGATACAGGGTTTAATTCTTTTCTCTTTACAATTCTCAGTGACAACATTACGTTAATAGCGAAAAAGCAAAGTCATCTGAGCTTGTTGGTCTTTTCCCACCCACTCAGATTACCGGGTTTTTTTTTCCACTTGTCAATCACCTGTGTTATTCTGTTCCTTCAGGCACATAGCAGAACTGATTTTCTACATGGAAGAGCTTAGAGCACACGTACGAAAATATGGCCCAGTGATGCAAAGATATTATGTTCAATATCTATCAGGTTTTGATGCAGTTGTTTTAAATGAACTTGTACAGGTGAGTGGTGAAGATTTTGCCATGAAATTTGATAAAATTTACAAGAGTTGGATTAAATACTGTTGTGTTTATTTTTTTGAAATTCCAAGTCAGTGTAAAAGCCTATGTTTCCTATAAAAAGATGCACTAGTGATAAAAAACATTTTTAAGATCTCCGTATTTTTACTTACAATCGATCACCTTTTTCCAGTGTCCACTAGATGGGGCTCAATGTTTGTCCTTCATCAAAGAGTCATTAAGATGTTCAGAAGGAAAAATAGTTACCGATCTGCTTATATTTTAAAACTATAAATGCATATAATAAAGTTGAAGGTTCTTGTAACAAGGAAAATACATATGAGGACATCACAGCAGAAGTGAAAACAGTAAAAGCAAACAACTAGTACCTGTCTTCCCTATTGTATTAGTGTACTTAGTAAGCTTTGGTTATTTGATTTATGAATTTAGCTGAGCTGTCAAGATGGGTAACAGAAATTGAACTGCAATCTATAGACAAAAAGTTAAAAGCATGCGTTGAAAAAGAACACTCATTTTAATTAAGAAAACCCTGGGGAAAAGAATCCATCCTGACTGCGCATCTAAACAGAGGAAATATGTTTCATGGAACTCTGAAGAAGCCTCCAACCCTTTAAGAGAACTATATAAGTCAACATTGGCCATCAGTGGCATTTTTAGAAGCCTTTTCTCCATGTTTCAATAGCTTCCAAAAAAAAGAGAGGGTCCTGCAGATAACCAGGTTATAACTATACAATGGAGATACAGATAGACAGACGATAGATAGATAGATAGATAGATAGATAGATAGATAGATAGATGATAGATAGATAGATAGATAGATAGATAGATAGATTGATAGATAGATAGATGATAGATAGATAGATAGATAGATAGATAGATAGATAGATAGATAGATAGATAGATAGATAGATGAAAGAAAGAAGAAGGAAGGAAGATCGATCAGTCATTTATGTGGCACTTTGAGACTCACAAGGAAGTTCTCTTCCATGAATTAAGCTTCCACATATTTCAGCTCTATCTAGCATGGTTGACAAGTTGTCTAAAACATTTGATAGTAACTATTAGGTTAGCTATCCCTGAATGCCAGAATTTGACTTTTAAAAGTTCTCAACTTATTGGAAAATTTAAAAAAAAAACTATATGCAAAAAAAGTTCTCAACGATCTTTAATTAAAATATCTAGTTTTCCTGCTTTCATCAATAACCTCTTGGGCTTATATTATATAGATATTGGGGTGGGGGAGTGTTAACATATAGTTAATTTTTGTTTGTAATTAAATTATTTTAGCCTGATAGCCATGAAAGAATATTAAGAACAGTTTTCAGATTAAATTTTACTGTTTGATTTTATTTTCTTAATAACTGTCTATAAAATTATGTACTCTCCTTATTACTCATCCTCTTTTATACATAGATTGCATGCATCAGATTTTTTATATACTGTCAACACCACTTAGAATACACACACACACATATGGCAAGGAATGCAAGTAATGGGGAAGGAAAACTTGGGGGGGGGGTGTAATATGAACAACCACCTTCCTACATCAGTATAAAGCAACTAAACAATCCCAGGAAAAAAAGTTGCTTTAAACAATTACAGACACTTGTTAAATCCACACTTACATAGGTTACAAAGCATCTTTTTATAATTAATATATAAAGAAAGAGTGTGTGAGAGAGTGTTTGTGTGTACATGTAAGAATTTCCTTTTGTGGTAACTTGCAGTTAGTGACTGATTACCGAATTAACTAATGCTCTAACTTGTTCCCTTTATACATTTAGAATCTTTCAGTGTGCCCTGAAGATGAATCCATCATTATGTCCTCTTTTGTAAACACTATGACCTCCTTGAGTGTGAAACAAGGTAAGTGTGTGTGTGAGAGAGAGAGGGAGGGAGGGAGGGAGGGAGAATGAAATTAAAGGGTTTTGAAGGAGTATGTTTTAGGTGAGTTCCATAATCTTCATTCCTCATTAAAAGCTACCCTTACAGTAGGGAGTGGCAGAAGAGTAGAAATCTTGTGAGATATCCACATCTTGCAAGATCTTAATATTTACAAATGACATTGTGGGGTTGCAACCTTTAGTATATCTAATCTTTTTATTTATTCAGGGGCATCTATAACAGTGAAAGTATTCTTGCTTGAAAGTGCTGATTCCTGCCTTCTATCATTCTGAACAGTGTTGCACATACAAATATATAGAGAACATCTGTTTCATGCAGCTGTTTTAACCGAGTAATTAGGTGTCTTTGAACAATTTTGAACTATAAGTGTATTTGAACAATTCTCTCCCCCCACCCAACACATTTTGCATAGGATTAAAAATAATCAGCAAAAATTCTGATATTAAATGCAACATTTTAAGATTGTGCATTAATAGTGTGTTACAGAGTTGATTTTTCATTTCCTTCTATGCTGCAGTTGAAGATGGAGAGGTATTTGACTTCAGAGGAATGAGGCTTGATTGGTTTAGATTACAGGTAAGAATTATCTTCTTATATTCTAAAGTATTTTGCTTGCTTTCTGCTCTAGATTCTAGATCACTTTCAACTAAGTTAATAATTTTTAAGTATTTGATTTCATATTTTTAGATCTATATTTCCTGAGCATAAGTGAATTTACTGAATAATAATAATAAATGAACAAATGATTAAAGCTGCCATCTTGCTCTGCTAGCAGAAAGTATATTTGCTATATGTTCTCGTGCATGGATGGTAAATGGAATAATTTGCATATGGCCATCTGTGTTTGGTTATTTGGAACAAAATAATATCCAAATTAACATTAACAGGCCTAGATATAGATTTTTTACAATAGAACTGATAATTCCTAAATAGAGATGTTTTTAGAAGTTGTCTACTTTATTGTTTCATATAATCATAAATATTCATAATGTGAGGATAAAACATACTATACCATTCATATGGTTAGAGAACAAAATATAAAAATCTAAGATTGCCTACATGGACACTGCCTGGTGATAGGAAGGGTAGTTTCTCAAAGATTCCATTGATTTTGAGTTGTTAATTTTTAAGTATATTCCTTTTTTTTAAAAAAAACTATAATACAACATACAACGTTGATCTGATTCAACCAATTATACCTCGGTTTAAAGGTGAAATATGCCCAGATTTTAATGGACATTTGTATACTTTGTTCCATGTCTTTTATGGTGAAACAAATCTATGTGTCCTTGATTAATTAATCATCTCCCATCTCATAATCATAGGATATGTTTTATATTACAATAACTCATGCCTTTAAAACAAAAAGGCCTTTTGTTAATCTTAGGCAATAATTTGTTGCTGACAAGCAAGCAAATGTTATTTTTCTCTATCTCTGTTGCAGTCTTCCTATATTTATAGCTGTTAGATGGCATTACATTGATTTGTGCTGGCATAACTTCCTATATGATTTCATTCATTCTTATTGTACATGTTGGAAAGAGCTCATGGCAGTCCAATATCCTGCACGGGCTTTAAAAGCAATGTTCAAATTAGGTTGTTTTTTTAAAAAAAAAAGAAAAGAAAAAGCTGCTTCGGTGTCAGGAAGTAGGATGCTGTTAAATCAAACACTGATTCTGTGTGAGAGTTTCAGTGAAAATACAAGCTATTCTGGCAAGGCCTTATAGAAACTGGTCAATTGACAGAACTGCTTCCAATTTGTGATTGCTTCTTCTAGCTGTATCTGGGCAGAAGAAGCATTTGTTTGGATAAGTATATGAACCATTTATTTATGTTCACGTAAAGAGGCAAGCTAGTGTCACTTGTCTAACCATCTACAAATCACTATGTCAATCTTTGGAGTATTGAATATGTGAGCCGTGATGGCACAGTGGTTAGAATGCAGTACTGTAGGAGTTCAATTCTGAGTGGCTCAAAGTTGAGTCAGCCTTCCATCCTTCAAGGTGGGTAAAATGAGGACCCAGATTGTTGGGGGCAATATGCTGACTCTGTAAACCTCTTAGAGAGGGCTGTAAAGCCCTATGGAGTGGTATATAAGTCTATGTGCTATTTCTATTTTTGGCATTATATTTTCTAGAAGCTCTAAAATGCATAGTCATCTTAATCTGGAGAACAAGCCTTTTCATAAAATAAACATAATTACTCACTTAGACGTGGCCCTTGTTTAAAGCAAAAGGATGGGGTAACACCAGGGTATTTGAAGAAATGTAAAATAAAGTGTTACAAATAGAGATCTGTAATAACAGTTGTATAGCCAAATCACTTTAGAGAGGTTTTGTGGCTTGTTCTTGATGAATTTATTGCACGTACCCCAAGTGTATCCTTGTAGAAAGATCCCATTGTTAAACCCAAATCAGTTTTTCTTGTAAGTTGCTTTTGAGATAATGTGTAAGTCTGGTTTTCCTCAGTTGTTCAAAGAACAAGATTTAGAAGAACATACTAGTCTTTTTATATAACGTTGGATATCTTTTTCAAATACTGCAGGAGAATATGCTTAAAAATTGAATTCTGCATTTGGACTTAAGTTTTTGGCTGTAAACAAACCTAGATTTTTTTAACGTACTGTTTTAAGTAACATTTATTTAATTGCTAATTGGCACATTACTATTTTGATCTGATTTGTCTTTCATCCCACTCAGCTTTATAAAAATATTGAAGCAATAAATGCTTAATAAGGAAAATAAGTAGCTTCCATAATTCTGGATTGAGGTGATAAATAAAAGTAACAGCAAAAATAGTCTTCCTAGGTTCTCAAATGACTCTTATCAATTTACTTATTTATAATTACCATTGGAAAAAATAGATTGTTTATGCACACAACGTTGTTAAGGAGCATTTTGAAATTTTCCAAATGGTGATTGATTAAGGTGACCTGTCCCAAGTTAAGGAAAATATAAGAAAAACATAATTTGTTTTATTTTTCATTCAGTTTTATTACATAAATACTACCACATAAATGGTGACAGATTCTCTCAGAGGAATAGATCTTAGCCTGGGATTCCTCTTTTGTTTATTTTTCTTGTGTTGTTTTATATTTACAGGCTTATACTAGTGTGTCCAAGGCTTCACTTAGTCTTGCTGACCACAGAGAACTTGGAAAGATGATGAATACAATAATTTTCCACACAAAAATGGTAGACTCTTTGGTTGAAATGTTGGTTGAAACATCAGATCTTTCTATATTTTGGTACGTCAAATTTCATTTACTTCTGAACTTTTAATATTTGTCTAAAGAAAAAGTACAAATTATGAAATACTGTAAAATGTCTGCTGTTAACATGGTTAGATTGCATTCTTGCTACTAAATTGCAATTTGTTCTTGTGTAGGACCCACTTAATTCAATAGAACAATTTTGAATAGATGTTACAGAATGCACGTATTAGTACATATTATGAGCTACTTTGATTCAGAGATTGGAAACCATTTAAATCTGGATTTTAGTCCTTTGATACTGATAAAAGAGTAGGAATACAGCTACTGGTTTTATTAAATTGTATCAGTTTAATCTGATACAATCTGATTCACCTAGCCCCTTGATGGCGAACCTATGGCACGTGTGCCAGAGGTGGCATGCAGAGCCCTCTCTGGGCACATGCGTCATCACCAGCTGCTCATCTGGTTTCTGGCGCACTGGTCTTCGTGAGCCCCAGAGCGCTGAAAAACAGCCGAAACCCAGGCTGTTTTTAGGACTGTTTTGGGGGCATGCGCGTGCCGGCCACCTGGTCCCAGCATGCACAGACTCGCTGGCCGGCGTGCATGCCAGAAACCCAAAGACCAGCTGGCCGGCACATGCATGTACACATGTTCCGGTTTGGGCACTCGGTGCTGAAAAGGTTCGCCTCACTGAACTAGCCTCTCTGCCATGCTATTGCTTATATACTTGTTGATAGTAGCATACCTGAGGTGGGAAGAAATATATCTTGTGTGAAGGCCATAAGGGGGATATTACCAAAGACAAGGCTAGCAATGGGTGTAGAGTTGGATCATTGCTGCCAGCCATGCCATTCATCTGTTTGACAATTGGTGGCGGAATGCAGCAACGAAAAGGAGTGTGTGTGTGCCATCCAATCAGTTTTGACTCCTGGAAACTGCCCTTTGCAGTTTTCTTGGCAGCATTTTTTAAAAGTGGATGTGTTATAGGGCTGAGTGAGAGTGACAGACCTAAGGTCTTCCAGCTGACTTTGTGCCTAAGCCAGGAATAACACTCAAGTGTCCCCATTTCTAGACTGGTGCCTTATAACCACTATACCAAGCAGGCAACAAGACACAGATATACCCTTTTTCATTATTTTGCTTTTATGTTTCATAATCAAAATCCATTTAGAAACATTCCTCTGCAGTTGACACTGGGGTGAATTTTTAAAAGATTGTTCTGCTCTTTTTCTTCTTTCAAAGAGAACCATGATGACTTATTTATTTCAGAAACATTTGAACTGGAGATTGATTCTGTTGCAATTTATTATTGCCCTAAATATACTTATTCCTCTAATTTTAATAGGATAGGAAAGGATAGAATAGAATAGAACAACAGAGTTGGAAGGGATCTTGAAGGTCTTCTAGGCCAACCCCCTGCTTAGAATAATTTGTGAAGCTCTCATGTTATATCATATTTCAGTCTTTAGATAAATAGAATATAGGATATTATTTCTGGTATTTTAAATGTATACACTTTGTAGCATGTTTTATACTGTTTATTGATATAAAACACTTTTTTACAAGTAAAATGAAAATGAATCATAATTCTGAACAGTTTTTACAGTCGTGCTTTTGAGAAGATGTTTCAGCAGTGCTTGGAATTGCCCTCCCAGTCCAGATATTCAATTGCATTTCCGCTGCTTTGCACTCACTTTATGAGCTGTACCCATGAACTGTGCCCAGAAGAGGTAATACTGTGACTTAAAGTATCCCTTGCATAAGTAGAAAGAGAAGCTGGAGGATCATACTGTTTTTATGTATATGAAGGCAAGACTAGATTAGGGTATCTGCTTCATCAGCCACAATGAATCTGGGTGAACGCAGTTCAAAATTTTGTCTGTGGTATTAGAAATTCCTCCATTCTTGACAAATAAAAAAACAGAGAGGGATGGTTATGAATTCATTCATACACACATATAGATAAATACATTAAAATTTAAATCAGTGTTCAAATGTGCCAACTAGTTTATTAAAACATTTACATCTCTATAAGTGACCCTTTGGACAGCGGAAACTTAAAATACATGGAACATAACCTGATACATGATACAAAGACGGGTTCAGGTAGAAAGACGTGGTTCCTATCAGATCAACCTGACAGTCTTCTTGTGGCAATGTTGAAGAAAGGGGGGAAAATTGGTTTAGAGGTAATATGTCAGAAAGTAAGGAATGCATTTCTGCCTCGTCCCCAACTCAGCAAGATTTCAAGAGACAGATAATTCTTAGCTGATTAGTTTCATTCCTTCTAAGTTAAGGATTTTTAAAAATGTGTGGTATAAAATTATTCATATTGGTTCACATCAGTGGTGGGATCCTCCCAGTTTGGTGATCACGCGATTTGCGGGTGCATGTGCAGTTTGAAGAAATCTTCACTTCCGGGTTTCTTCGAAGAAGTAACACAGCTGATCCATGCAGCAATTTGCTCTGCTGCGCGAATCAGCTGAGAAGATAACGGTAGGAAATTAGCGCGGGCGGGTGGGCCCATCAGATCATCCCAGCTGATCATCGGAGCTACCAGTTTGCCTGAACCGGTCCAAACCGGTAGAATCCCATCTCTGGTTCACATATTTCTGGGGTGGAAAGAGATTAGCTAGGTATAGTAAGAATGCATGTCATCTCTTCAATGTTAATACTTTTGAAGGGAGGTCTAGCCATGTGTACTCAATATATTTGTTTATTCGTTAGATTTATATCCTGTTGCTCAGTGTGTATAAGCAAATACTTTAGTGTAGTGACTAAACTATAAAGAATAAGACTATTTGCTGTGATGTTAGTTCAAATAAATTTTAAAAGCTATTTTCAATGAGGATTAATGATCTCCTAATTTTAAAAGAATAGAAAAATTGAGAATTGATTTATCTATCTTGATAGAGACACCACATTGGTGATCGCAGTCTCTCCTTGTGTAACATGTTTTTGGATGAAATGGCTAAACAGGCTCGGAATCTTATCACAGATATTTGTACAGAGCAATGTACCCTAAGTGACCAGGTAAGAATTAAATCTTGTTATTTTGTGCTGTAACTAAATGAAATTCGGTACTATGCAATAATTATACATTCTTTGTTTATCCCTGCCTGTAACCTTTGTCTTCCATAGTTTACCTTGTCCCCCACTCACATTGAAAAGACCTTTGGGCACAAACCTGTTTTTTTCCTCCACTCTATGTGAAATGTCACCTATATAAAATGAAAAATATATAAAGTAAGAAAAAAACTTGAATATTTGTGAGATCATCTCCAATTTCGGAGTATAAGATGCACTCCCCCCCCCCCCAAAAAAAAAGAGGGTGAAAATTTGGGTGCGTCTTATACACCGAATGTAAGCAAAAATGCAACACACAGAGGAGGTGATGGTCTGTGGCAATCCCTGCAGCCTGGGACAGCTGATTGGGGGTATTCCAGGAGGCCGATCTACCCGCCAATCAGCTGCTTATGCTGAATCAGGCTGCAATAATGTGCAGAAGCTGACTTAGCTGTTCGCTATTTGCTGCAGGGATGTATCAGAGTTTGCAGCAGCAATCACATTCAGAAAGCACACACAAGTACCTGATTCAGTAGGAGTCAATAACTTCTCTTTATATATAATATAACACATTAAGTAAATATTCAATATCAAAAGCAGATTTTCTAATGTGGTAGTTCAGCAGAGGAGAGAAGTTTCAGTTTTAGTTTCAGATATCAGCACAGCATGCAGTTTAGTAGAGAACAAGCTACGTCCTGGCTCCTTGCTGTCTCCTTCCTTGTTGCTCATACAGCAAATACTGTTTGTTTCCAAACAGCTCTCAACTCTCTCACACACTGACAGGACGCTAGCCAGTTGAATACCATGGATGCTGGTAGGGAGAGGCAGAATTTTTTTCTCTTATTTTCCTCCCCAAAAACTAAGATGTGTCTTATACTTTAGAGCATCTTATACTCCGAAAAATACGGTAACTGCCCATCGGATAAGATCTGAAACCTTAGTTCTGATGTGAGCCAGGATGATAAACCTCCTGGAATAATAAAGGGTGCATGCCTACTCCCCAGTTTAATGTGTTTTACTATATGATATTTGAGTTTATCATGTTCCATATTGTAACATTTTCACCCTTGTTAACTGCTCAAAGTCGACTTGGCTAAAGTGGGGGAGACATAAAATTGGATGGATAGATGGGCAGACAATCCCAGCAATTTATGTATAGTTACATAATATAATATTTAAATTCCTAATGAAGTCTTTTTCATAATAACCCAGTCTATTTCAAACAGAAACCAGCATAGCCTTTCATAATTGGAATAAACAGAAATTAGAATAAAATCATTTTTCAATTTTAAATGTTGTCATTACTGCATTGCAAGTGGGTAAAATCCTGAAAATGGGACAGTCTTACTCAAATCCTCAAAGGCAAAATGATACTGAAGATCCAAAGTGCAGTATTGCAAATGAAATTAGGTTTTTTTTTTAAAATTGTAACCTGTTTTGAATTTTTTTTCCTCTCCTTTTTTAAGTTACTGCCAAAACATTGTGCCAAAACCATTAGCCAAGCAGTGAACAAAAAGTCAAAGAAACAGACGGGTAAGAAAGGAGAACCAGAAAGAGAAAAACCAGGAGTAGAAAGCATGAGAAAAAATAGGCTGGTAGTGACCAAGTGAGTAATTCTGAGATTATTTATATTTAAGTAGATATTTGCCTTAACTTTTCTTCTGTCTTTTATATACACACATAAATATCGTGCTCTTCCCTTTCGGGCTAAGTAGTGCTGTGCAAAAGGCAAAAAAGGAGGGAGGAATAGTTAAACTACTTAAAAGCACAAGATAAGAGAAAGGAGAGGAAATACAGCTAAATATATTTTGCAATCGTACCATTCACTATACCTCCCCATAGCTTTCTATCCTTGAAGCCATCCTTGTTTCTACCACATCACATATGATTTTATTCCCTATTCACTCCTTCCTTTTTGAGAATATACGGTAATCAACTCCATCAACCCCACCTTTCTTAGAGGAGAGGTAAGAATAGCCCATCCACTTTCTTTTGAATCAGGCACTATCCTTTTATATATGACCAAACCATCACAGCATTGCTCTTTTTTTTTTCACTGATCATGTACATTTATATTCAGTCTATAATCATTTATCACTTACCTTGGTGTTTAATAACTTAATTTGATAGTTTAATTTTCAGGCCCATGCTTTAATTTACACCATATACTTACTGCCTGCCATTCTCTGCATCATTCGGGACTCTATTTTGTTTTACAAAAGCATGTGGACATTCATGATGCCAACCAACATAATCTATAACATCATCATAAACACCTTCGCAAATATATTTAAAAACCAGGGAACATTTCACATCTTTGTCTTTCTCCCCCGTTTTGTGTTGAATCATTTGCTAAACATTCCACTCTCTTGCATGTTCTTCTGTCATATACTAGTGTTACGACATTAATTAGCCAATTTTCAATTGCATATTTGCAGAAAATATTCCAGAATTCAGTTCTATTCACTTTATTAAATGTTTTCTCTGAATCAACAAAGGAAATGCTTCTCATATTTACCTCAATTACTGCTACAGAGCACTAATTGGTCTGCGTGCTCCCCACTCAGTTAAACTTAACAGGATGTTCCAAATTTAGTTTGTCACCTCTGAGACCTTATCATTGAGAATCCTGCTTAAAAACCTTCCTTGGCATACAGCAGTGGCCTCCAACCTTTCCAGTTCAGTGGACTGGCGCGAGGGGGGAAGAGAGGACGGTTTTGTGTGCATGCCTGTGTGCCACTTTCAAAAATGTAGCTTCACACATGTTCGCGCACATACACCCACTACCTCCACTGCCCGGTTTCTAATGGGCCTAATGGGTTGGAGGCCCCTGGCATACAGTACAGATCAAGGAAATAGTAATAGCATTCTACAATCTGTGTAAGAATCACTGTGCTTCATGTCCTCACATTCTGATGAGACATAAGCAACAATATCTTGGTCTGCCATGTCTTCTGTTTTAGTATTAAATTTTTACCTTGGATGCAGTGGAGACTTCTACTTTCATCAGATGATGGCTGAGAAAGGACAAGATCAGCCCATGTGGTTGATCTCCTTCCACCTCTTTTGAGAAGAACAATCATAACACTGTTCTTCTCAACTCCACTATATTGGAGCCATGCAAGGCAAATTGGAATGCAAACCACATTTGCCAAGGATACTCAAATTTGCTTATGGTGAATTCATGTATGTTTGAGGGCTACTCTAACCAATACTGGATCTGCACAACAAACACCTGTTTCTGTATTTTAACCTTCTTCCCATTCAACACAAGATAGAACAAACCAATTGTATCTCTTTTATCCCTGTGCTATTTGTCTTAATATAAAAATATCTTTTTCCTTCTGTTCAGTTACATCTGATTCTTTCAGACTGCCTGGAAAAGTCCCTGCCTTTTTCTTGGCAAGCTTTTTTAGAGATACTTTGCCTCCTTGCTAAAGCTGAGAGAAAGGGACTGGTTGAAGATCACTCCGCTGGTTTTGTGCCTAAGGCAAGACTGGGGCTCATAGTTTCCCTGTTTCTAGCCTGATGCCTTAACCACTCTGAAAGAATTATATAATTGCGTTCTAATAGCATATATGTCCTCCCTCTTATTTATATCTTTTTCTTCAGATTGGGATTTATGTAGATTTACATTTAGATTTATGTAGTTTTATCTTACAGTATGTGACTTGTATATTTTTTTTCTTTTCACCTACTCAAGCCTGGACAAATTGCACACAGCACTTTCTGAACTCTGCTTTTCTATCAATTACGTTCCAAACATGATCGTATGGGAACACACCTTTACCCCAAGGGAGTATTTAACATCTCACTTGGAAATTCGTTTTACCAAGTAAGTCCGATCAACTGTTTTAAATCTTTACCTTTGGCTGTCATGAACAATACTACTTTGAAATCTTCTGTGTGTATATTGCATTAGGTCCTGGGTATCAAACTCGTGGCCCATGAACTGGATGTCTTACTCACTGGACCCTCCCACCCCCGGTTTAGCGAAGGGGGAAAAAGTCATGTGACAACAATGTGTCACCACGAGTTTGACACCCCTGCTTTATAAAGTTGACACACACCTTTATAGTTGTGCGACTGCTTACTTTCAGTCATGAACTATATTGTGCTTTGTCTTTTGTCACTTTATAGGGATTATAGTATTACCAAGGTTATGAGCATAGCAATCAGGTATTCATGACAAACACCTTAAGTTTAGATAGTGGGATATGCCTGTCCCTAATATCAAAACAATCTTAGAAAGATCCTAGTTGGTTGACATTTTGCAATAAGCACCTCTATTGTTTTTACAAACACAAGAGTCTGTTGCTTTTGATTAATCCTACCAGTTCAGTTATGTCAGGTAGATCAAAGCATGCGTCAACATCTCTGTATGGAAACTTGTAGCCTGTTAAACATTTTAATTCCAATCATAGGCGAAGCAATCAGTGTCATTAGAAACCCATGAGGTTTGGTTGTTTTCTTGCAGACATTTCATTATCCCAACTAGTATCATCATCAGTGCTAGTAAGGAGTGTGGTTTGCGCTCAGTTTATATTCTATAAACCTATAAATATAAACTGAGGGCAAAGCCCACTTCTTAATAGCACTGATGATGTTACTACAGGGCGGGGCATAACCTTTTCCTAGGGGGTCACAGCAAGATCGACAGCAGTTTACAACTTCCGCGACACCTCATTTTAAAGCCCATAAAAAACTGAATTGAATGAGCTATTAAATGTTAAATTTGCTTTAAGAATGGCTGGAAAATTCGATTCGGAAGAACAAAGGATCATTGACAGAATAAAATGCATTGCCTTTCGAGAGGCTCGCGATGCTGGAGCCAGATCTCAATTCGCCAGATCTCAATCCGGCAGAGAACATTGGGGCCATAATTAAGGATGAAGTGGAAGCTCTGATGATTCAGGAGCAAGGTCAAAATCGATATTCGGTTGAAACTTTGAGAATGAATTTGGAAACTGTGTTGAAAAATCTGGAAAATCGAACGGAACTGTTTGAAGATTTGTTGTGTTCTTATCCACCTCGTTTGAATGCTGTTCGAAGGGCTAATGGTGGTCATACTGACTATTAAATCGTGTCAATAAACTCAGTTTTTGATGGGCTTTCGAATGGTGTATGAATTATTTGTGTTGTTATTACAAGTGTTGCTGTGACCCCCTAGGAAAAGGTTATGCCCCACCCTGTAGTTTGGATAATGAAACTTCTGCAAGAAAACTTCTGCAGGAAAACAATCAAGCTCAGAGAGCATCAAGAACCCCTCATTTCAACTCTGAGCTAAGTACCAATCCTTTATTGGTACTAGAAAAGCAGGAAAACATCAGAAGATATGAAAAACTGTGTGTTATAGTCGTTTAAAGCCAGGTTTTGCTTTTCTGAAGACTTTTCGTTTACATTATTATTTGGCACCTGCATGACACTAATGTGATAATAACTTCTTTCATTTTTACAAAGGTCAATTGTTGGGATGACAATGTATAATCAGGCAACACAAGAAATTGCAAAACCTTCAGAATTGTTAACGAGTGTCAGAGCTTATATGACAGTGCTCCAGTCAATAGAAAATTATGTACAGATTGACATCACAAGAGTGTTTAATAATGTCCTTCTTCAGCAAACCCAGCATTTAGATAGCCACGGGGAGCCAACCATCACCAGTCTATACACAAATTGGTAAGAATTTGAATGACTGTTTTCCCTGTTACGTTTTGTAAGAGACGGACTTTCAGACCTAAAAAAAATGATTGAGAATGAGTGCCCAAGTGAAAGAGAACAGTGTGCCCTGCTTCATTATGCAGCTTGAAACTGAATATCTCAAGAGACCTTATTTTTTTTAAAAAAAAAAAAAGCTTCCAAGTTTAAAACTTTGAAACTTTAAAAACATTGCAATTAATACTTCTTTTAAAAACCTGGGTTTTAGTATCAGTATAACTATATGAACTACATTACCATGGAATAAAAAAACTATGTGATTTGAAAGAATACATTAAAAAGAAACTGTATAGTGAGAAAAAAAAACGGAAAGGAAAAAACCTGCTCTCAAAAGGGAAAAAAAAAACATTAAGCATCCCTCAAACACATTGTACCAGGAAGGGGAAGCTTTTAAAATAACTATAAAAACCTCACCTACCTGAATTACATCTAGTCCTAAATTAATATTTCTTTTTTAAAAAGTGGAAAGAAGAAAACTTCTTGTCTTCAGTGTCCACGTTAAGATTCAGTTTTTAACTGAATTAAACCCAAATAGTATCCGGTTTTGCTTCTGATTTGGTTCAAAGCAAATTCAAAGACAGAGTTGCCAGATTTTATCAAACCAATATATATCCCAAAGGACCCAAGTATTATTTTAGGAATACATAATTACCTTTTCTTTCCAAAAGTATATCCTAAGAGCTTCATAAATTAAAAGATTTACATTTTTAGAGACAGTATAATAAAATTAATATTTTTTAACTCCGACTGCTTTCCAAGTAAAACATAGTTCACAATAGCAATAACTCCTAACCGATATAGAATGACAAGTGTATACTCATAACATCTATGTAGAAAGCATTAAGATAATCTTTTAAAATTATTTCCGTAGTGATCCAGTAGATTCTAAATTCTTTTTTTACAAAAAGATAATATTTTTACAGAAACAGATAATATTCCTTGAAGTCTGACAGCCTAGGTTACCCCAATTATGTGTTCCAAATCTCTTGTATAGTGGCCAAAGTTTTTTTTAAAGTAATAAATTGACAATTTAGCCTCATTCAAACCTTCAGAGGCTGTACTAGGGATATTAATTAGTATATCAGCTTACTGAATTTCACAAAGTGAAGTTTTTTTAGTTTCCAATTAAGGAAATTGCAAATTGTTTTTAACTGAATATTACATGTTCTGAAGATGGGCATTTAATACATCCAGTTGTTTTATGTATATTAGCAAGGACAAAACTTCATATAGATCTTGTCAGAGTTGATATGCTGTGAATTCTACTGTGAACATACATTTCCTTTTGTTAAGGTATCTGGAAACTTTGCTACGGCAAGTCAGTAATGGACATATAGCTTATTTCCCTGCGATGAAGGCATTTGTCAACTTGCCTACCGAAAATGAGCTGACATTTAATGCAGAAGAATATTCAGACATCTCAGGTAGGTTTTCTGTAAATGTTTGTAACATTGTTTGAAAATATTGGAAGTTTTTCCGTCAGGTAATTCTGTCAAGTAACACCCTTAAATATAAATACTACATTGGGAGGTCAGAGAGCAAAGCTGAATTGTTGAATGCAGAGAGGAATAAAGAGAATTCAGCTCACGCAGTGAGGCTTCCCTCTAAGGTCTTCAAAAGTTGCACCTTTGACACATGTGATGGTTCAAAGGGAGCTAAGGAGTGGAGATGGCGTAAGAAGCAACAGTTGAGAGTAGGTTTGTTTTTATAGTGAGGAGTGTTTCTATTTGTTTATATCCCACTCTTATTATTTTTAAAATAACTCAAGGCAATGAATACATCCAACACACTTTCCTCCTCCGATTTTCCCCACAACAAGAGGAACCTTGTGAGATGGGTTGGGCTGAGAGAGAGAGACTGGTCTTAAGGGTCATTTAGTTGGCTTTCATGCCTAAGGAGAGACTAGAACTCATGATCTCTCAGTTTCTAACCTGGTGTCCTAACCACTAGATCATACTGGCTAGTTTCACAATCCATTTACCTGCTTTGTTTTTATACTGCAGCAAATAGATTGCAAATTATTTTCTATTGTGGGTGCTTGAAATGGTGTACATATCTAAGATGCTTACAGAACAGATTAGTAATATATACTGCATGCATTATATTGAGGCACTAGCTGGATACCTGTGCTTCATGACGAAACTATATGATCGGGTAGCGCAGGAGAAATCCGGTTCAATCCGTTGGCTCACTGGTGGTCGGTGATTGAAGCACATAAGGGGATATTGAAATACATAAGGGTATATCGCTCCCGCCGCCTTGAGTCCGGAAGCAGTTGCATAGGTGGAAGGCGTAGACATTGTTGTGAGGTACCTACATTTAGTACCGTAAGGTACCACAGACTGCTCCTGAATGAAGGAGTGGAACATCTGCAAGTTTGAACTGAGGTAATGGAATATGAGGCAACTGGCAGTTGGAACAGAGTTCTTTTCAGGTGGGAGTAGAACTGCTTAGCATCAGAGTGTGTTAACTACTGTATAAAAATACTAATGATCTGATGGTCATTTCGAAAAATCCTTTCTTAGCGAGCACCTAGATGCCAAGAGGAACATACATGTCAAATTTCAAGTTTGTAGGCTTTAGGGTTCTGAAGATTTCATGATGAGTGAGTGGTATTTGGCATGTGTGTGTGTGTGTGTGTGTGTGTGTGTGTGTGTGTGTATAAATAATATTATATTAAAACAAATGAATGTGATTTTTCTTCCTTAGAAATGAGAGCCCTATCAGAACTCCTTGGTCCATATGGTATGAAGTTCTTAAGTGAAAGTCTTATGTGGCATATTTCCTCACAGGTTGCTGAACTCAAGGTAGCTTTTCAACAATCTTGCATGGATACTGTTTTTATAATTTAACAGTCACATTTGTGTTGAAATAAGTAAGGTATCCCTCAAATGATTTAAATTAGTACCATCTTTTGTCCTTATTCATCAGGATTTTCCCCTGCATTTCATCTGAATGGCAAACTTGCTTCAATTTAGGAAAATGTTTTGTAGTTTTGTAATTTTTGTAGTTTCTTAAAGTGCACAAACTTGTTGGTTTAACCATCAGTTATACTCAAACAGCATATCTCCGTAGATCATAAATGCCTGGGATTGGCTGGACAGCTCTTTTACATCTGATTACATATAACTTTCCCTTTTTTAGATGCCATATGCCCTATTTATCTATTTAAACAATTTGTATTAGCACCTACCTCATGGTGATGACTCTGGGCACACAGCAAGTAATAAAGTCAACACAGCATAATGCAACAAATAGAAACTTAAAAAATAATGTGTAATGATCAGACCTAAAATTTGAATATCAGTCCATAGACATCAAACCACAAATCCACCAACAGAACTGGTTTAACTTCTTGGTTTAGTGCCTAGGAGAACATCCTGGCCCTTATGAAAATCCAGAAAGGTCAGGGCCCAGCTGGTCTGAGGTGATTCTGTTCCACAGGGCAGATACCATGGAACCCTACCATGAAACCCTACAAAATCATATTTCTTTATGGACAAGACCTGGTGCATGTCAGTGCTATTTGTTCTGATGGGGTGAACACAAAAACTGCAAGTATCCTGAACCCATTGAGGGTTTTATAGTGATTTACCAGCAGATTGCATTATATCCAAAAACCCACTGCAACAGTGCAGCAATAAAACAAGAGTGTCGCGGGCATAACATAATGTGCCCCAAATTGTCTGCACCACGTCTTTCTGGGCCAGCTCTGCATTAACAAATGCCCCCCTTGATACTTTGAAGCACAACTTCTTGCCTTGGCTGCTTATGGAAGTTAAAATCCGAAATGTGACTGGTTTAAAGTTGTCTATCCCTAATTTAAGGAAATCCAGTAATGATTCAGGAAACTTCATTCTTGAGATGTAGTATCGTGCAGAGTGATATGGTATGTAGCCTTAGAGCTATAGCTTTCATTCTTTGAATGCAAATTATATATCTTATAAATTAGTCTAAAAAGTTTACTATAAAAATCCTGCCAAAATAGAAGAAGGAATGATACAAGGGAATGTTTTGAAGCTCTAGCCAGACCAAACTCAGAAAATGTAAGTTGCTTTTCCATGAGGAAAACCTATAAAAAGTGATGTTGATGTGGACCAATGATGTACTGTATTGGATATTGTGTTCTGCTGTGGTTATGCTTTCGATTTTCTTTGCACATTATGCAGAGAATGTTATTTATAATTTGCTTTATTTTGCTTTGCTCTCTATTCTGCATTTCTGTGCTTTTTGCTCTGCTCCGCTCTATTTTCTTTTTAGGCCACCTTAGCCCAGATTGAGGAATGCAATCCAGTTATTCCAAACCAGCTTTGGCCAATTTTGTGAGATGATTAGAACAATAAATGCTTTATGAAGCAGACAGAGCTTTTATTATTACACTCGAAGCTTTCTGTTTGCTGTGTATTTAGGCTAAAATAGTGTAACGACATAGTTCTTCTGGTCAGATAGTAGGAAGATCTGGATTTCATGAGCTGTTTCCTGCTTGCCTCACTGAAATGTTCTAAAGCATGCACTTATTACTATACTCAGATCTGTGCCTGACCTGAGATCTTGCTTCGTCTTAGAAACTTGTGGTTGAGAATGTTGAAGTCCTAACACAAATGAGGACCAGTTTTGATAAACCAGATCAGATGGCAGCTCTCTTCAAAAGATTGTCATGTAAGTATTCTAATCAATAAAAGATGTAAATATTCATATTTGTAAAAGTAATGGATAATAAAAGTTTCGCAGTCACAAAAAAATAAATAGCCAAAATAGGCCAACACTTTCAAATAAAAACTTAAAATGAACAAGCTACACTCATTAAAAATAATAGGACTTTCATTAACGAATTGCTTAAATTTATGAACAGTCATATATGGCTGATACAGCAACCTATTTAATTCGTGAGCTGAATGAAACTCACAAATAAAACTGTATAAAGACAAATATTTTAAAAGCTTAACAGAATTTTAAGATGACATCAAAGTGGATTCTGAACAAGCTTCTGAAAAAAGAGCATTCATTTTTTTTCATTCTTTCCCTTTCATTCAGTCTTAGATCTAATTTGCATTTCACAGACTTAACTTAATCATCCTAGTTTGTTACCTTTCATTCAGAATTCAGAGCCAGAGACTGGTGGGGGCTAGGTTTGAGAAAGCTGCAGTATGAGCTGAAGTAATTAGGCCATTGTTTTGCTAAATGATATGGGATTACTTTTATTTTCTGCAACCCAGAGTTTTAAACAGAATATAGGGGCTACTCCACTGTTTGCGCTCTACCCTTGATCATCTTAGCTAATTAAATCCAGCTGGATATGTATTTATTAATCAATTCATTCATCAGTTTCTATAGCCTCCAACTCAACCAGATGACTGGGCAGCTTACAATTCTAAAATTTTAAATAATTTTAAAAAATTTAAACAATAAAAGCATCCACAAAAGCAGTAAAATACAGGCAGCAGCCGTGATGATTAATCAACGAATGGTAAAGCCAAGTAACGAAGCTCTTAACACATTCAGAGCCCCAGGCCCAGGTCTATAACCAAGTTCTTAAAGTTTTGCAAAAAGCCAACTGGATTGGGGCAAATGGAAATGGTCATCTCGAGAGCCTGCAGACTTTTTTTCTTTCCAGAAGAAGAAAAAGGAAGTGGCATGCCTTCTTCTCAAATTTCCTTGCCTAGGGTTTTGGATTACTACTGTTTAGTAGCAATTATTTTCCTGTTGGATGAGATGGTAGAATGGAGGTTGGTCTTCCACTTTGATATGGTTAAGTGAAATATATTTTCTGTGGTAGATTTGTACCTGATACAGGCCTGGTTTCAGTTCTGAAACTGCATTGGTAGATGATCCTTATTAGAAGAGAATGCAGCCCTGTTGATTTTCTGTCTTGATTTTTTTTTAAAAAAAATCCGTTTATTACATTAATTTCCTAGAACTGCTTGTTATGTAGAATTTGGTGTCACTCTGATAATGATGAAACTGTACTATTGAGCCTGGTTTGTTTGGTCTAGTTGTGAGGTATTGCAGGGATCTATGTTGTCCTCTGTGTTCTGTAACATCCATGTGAAAGGCTGGATGAAATCCATGTGAAGATTTGAAGCCAGGGACAATCAGTATGCAGGTGATATGCAGGGCCTCGCCAGTGTGTAGACAATATTAACTTATGAGCAGTGGTACACAGGAACTACTAACAAGATAGACATCTTCTAGAAGCAGGTATTTATAGGTAGGTATTTATAGAAATAGTATTGTTCTCCCAAAGTCCAAATGTCTGCATTGGCTATCAGCTCTAAATGGTTTTCTAGCCATCACCATTTCCTTATGAGGATATGAATAAATAATTCTTGCATTTGTGCTGTAGACCACTTTTGAAAATAATTTGGAGGCTTTCACCTGTGAGAAATGGTGCTTCTTGGTCACTGAAAGACATGCAAAGGCAGAGCTATACTTCACTCTGAAGTATATACTTTAGTTATACTTCACATCTTTTCTGCAAAATTCACCTATTCCTTTTTCACTTTCACACTTGCTCAAGGTAGTAATGTTAGGTAAGGCTCAAATGACCTTGAGCATAAATCGATGTCGGATCAAGCCAGTGCTTGAGATATTTAGAGGGAATCTTGCTCGCGGCCAGTTTACAAGCAACCTTTGGGAACTGTACCTTGAATGAAGTTCTCCGTTGTAGTTCTCCCTGTATGGGACTGTATCTTGATTGTCCCTTTTTCTAGTTGATTTCCATTGATAGCTTAAGGCAGGGGTCTTCCTCCAGAAATTCTGATTATGGCGGGAGATTTTGGGCCGGGAGGGTGTGTCCATGAGTTTTTAAAATGCAAATATTTTCCTCCTGGTTCATGCTCCACCTCCCACAGCAGTGGTCCTCCAACACCACCACCCCAGATCCGTAGACCAGCACCGAGCTGTGGCATGCCAGCAACCAGACCAGAAAATAAATGAAGCCCCATCCACGTGATGCAGGCAGCATGCAAAACCACGCTTTCTTTGGGCCACGGAAAAACCTTTATCCACAGAACCCTGGTGCCCAAAAGATTGGGGGAACGCTGTCCTACAGAACTTAACACGGACAAAAAAATGCTGTTTATGAGCATAACTTAATGAAATATTGCCATTCTGTTTCACACTTTACATTTTTTTCCAGCTGTTGATAGTGTTTTGAAGAGGATGACTATTATTGGTGTTATTTTATCATTCCGATCACTTGCACAAGAAGCGCTTAGGGATGTAAGTACTGTGTGGTGCATTGTAACTCTACTGTAAAACATTCAATTACCTTAATGTAAATTGAGCAAACTATATTACAAAAGTAAATGTAATTAAGTGCTAATAACTGTAAATGAGGTAAATAAGGTCTCAGTAGCCTTCACTTAGCTGACATGCATAAATTGAGGGTGGCATGGGATAACTATATGCAGAAATCATAAAATGCTGAAAAAAGGGAGAGAATATATAAGAAATAAATTATTTTTCTGTGTTCCCTTATTCTAGGTTTTATCCTATCACATTCCTTTCCTTGTGAGTTCAATTGAAGACTTTAAGGACCACATTCCAAGAGAGACCGATATGAAGGTAAGGATTTTCTCCTGAGAGTAGTGGATGCTTTAATTCCAATAAAGGATATATATCAAATCATAAAAGCAATACACCACGGTAGCTGTGGACTGTCTGTGTGGTTTTGAATAACATGATGAAAAGAATCATAGTATTGTGATTTTGTGATCATTTACAATTCCAGGTTTTGTCATCTTCAACACATGTAATGAAGAACTATTTATATTAATCAAAAATATTAAGTGATGTCTTGGGAAAGATTGGGGATAAATTGTCATCAGTGGGGAGAATAGAATAGTGAAGGGGAAGAGAGTGAAAGACTAAGCTAAGATTGATTAGAAAAGAGGAAAGAGAATAATCATTTATTGTTACTTTTACATTTAGCAAGAATTTCTAATTTATAGTTGTTGAAATATTCCTTAAACAAATGGATATTTTAAAATAATTTTGGTCTGAGGAGTTCTAAGACACAGATGCAAGCAAGTATAGGATGGGAAGAATCTACCTTAATAGTCACTGGTAGCTGGTTTTTCTGACAAGCACTGGGGTAGAATTGTTCTCTATCATGGAGGCTCTAAATATGTAACTAGTAGCATAACAGAGGAAGAATTTGAAAGGCGTTTTATTTATTTATTTAATAAACATACATTGATGCATGATTCATACACAGGCAGCGAATTTTGAAATGTTCTTTTTAAGATAAGGAGCATTCATCCTCTAAAATGATAGCCTTTTGCTTTGAAATAAAATCAGATTTGATTGACAGGAGACATGTAGAATCAAATTCTTCTATGTGAGACAAGAAGCATTAACAACACAAGATGCTGAAGTTACTTAGATTCTCAGTTAGTGCATCTCGAGAGCAGTTTTCAAATCAGGTGGCGCAGTGGTTAGGGTGCAGTACTGCAGGCCACTTCAGCTGGCTGTTATCTGCAGTTCAGCGGTTCTAATCTCACCAGCTCAAGGTTGACTCAGCCTTCCATCCTTCCGAGGTGGGTGAAATGAGGACCCGGATTGTTGTTGGGGGCGATATGCTGACTCTGTAAACCGCTTAGAGAGGGCTGAAAGCCCTATGAAGCGGTATATAAGTTTAACTGCTATTGCTATTGCTATTTTAGTTTTTCCACTTTTCCATAATTATGCTTTTAATCTAATGAAATTTCATATGGTGTAGTGACATATTTCATTCTACAGTGGTGTTTTGTTTTTCAGGTTGCAATGAATGTATATGAGCTCTCATCAGCTGCAGGACTCCCATGTGAAATAGATCCTGCCCTGGTTGTAGCTCTTTCTTCTCAAAAATCAGGCAAGATTATAAATCACATGGATAGTGAGTGTTGTGTGACATTTCTGCATTCAGCCATTTACTGTTGTGAAATCAACTGTTGTTGATTTTATCTCCCTTTATTTTAGAGCACACAAAGGTGTTTTTTTTCCCTTTTCAATCAACATTCTATTTACAGGATAAAATATTTCAAGATTATTGCTATTATTTGTATGCTTTATTTGTGTAAAAAAAATTGAAGTAATGAAAAACTGACATAAAGATATTCCCACCTGAATGCATGTAGCTGGAGGAGGTGACTAAATGCTTGGTCTTGATTTAAGTTTCACAAATGAAGGCAAGTATATGTGCCCCAGGATAATGTTGCAGGATCCAATCTGGTTCAGTTACTGGGACCAGAGATTTAGTCTTCTGAGCTTTCGGTCTCGTACTGAAGCCCATTCTCAGGGAACTTCTCCCTAGCAGAGTGTGTGCTTTGGACTATTCTGTGTGTGGTAATTTATATGGCACCTGGTTGTGTGTGACTTTTTAGTTTTTGATTGGGGTGTTGATGGTTGGCTATTAAAGTCGTTAGCTGTTGTTTCCAAGTTGATTTAAGTTTACTTATCTTGGCACGTATCTAGGATACAAAATGTCATGTGGTTTCATTTGAACCAATTTGAAATGATTATGGGTCCTTAAAAACATTTTACATGTAACTTATCCTAAGTTTCAAATTCTCAATAACTTCATCTCTTCTTTTAATGAACTATATATGGTATATACTTCGCTGGTCTCCGCTCTAGCATCCTTTTTTAAAATTATTAATGTCACGGCAATTCTTTTTTCTTTGGGTTTTTTTTTCTTGAACTTTCTTTTTGGTGATTAAACTAGGGTGTGTTTCTTTCTGGAACCTCCTCCCCCCCCCCAATAAATTATTGTTTTAATTTGAATTCATTTTCAGAAAATATTAGTCCAGAGGAGGAATATAAAATTGCTTGCCTTCTGATGGTCTTTGTGGCAGTCTCCTTACCAACTTTGGCTAGTAATGTGATGTCTCAATACAGTCCTGCCATTGAAGGTAATATTTGTGGGAATTCATGGAGAGAATCTGTTAACTATTCAGTTGAAACGATTGATTTCAATTTATGGTCTTGGTGGTCACATTTTGGTGTGGAATAACAAGTCATTTTAACCTCACAATGGTGCTTTTCAAAAAGTAAATCTCTTACTTCAATCTACTTGGTTTTTAGAGATTAGTGATTAGAAAATATTAAGCTGTAGTGCAGCGTCCCCCAACCTCTGGGCCCCAGGGACCATTTCTCTGGAGCAAGATTTTTCCACAGACTGGAGGGGGTGTGGTTTCGTGTGCTATCTGCATCCTGTGGGTGGGGTTTCATTTGTTTGCGCTGCCCAGTTTCTGGCATGCTGGTCCATGGACCGGGGTGGTGGTGGCTGGGGACCCCTGCAGCAGAGGAAGTATTTCTAAGGTGAAAAACAGTAATGAGCATTATGTGGAAGAGTATTAAAATGTGTGTGTGTGTGTGTGTGTGTGTGTGTGTGTGTGTGTGTGTGTATGAAAAAAAATGAATGAAATAATACAAATGTCTTCTTGTCTAGGCCACTGTAACAATATCCATTGCCTGGCAAAAGCAATCAATCAGATTGCTGCAGCCTTATTTACCATTCACAAGGGAAGCATTGAAGATCGTCTCAAAGAATTTTTGGCTGTATGTACAATTATTATTATTTTTTTCCAAAATAACCTGCTCCAGAAATTAATCTGTATTTTGCAAAGTTTGCAACTATACTGGGATTAATTTACAATGTTTGTTATCAACCCTGATAATATTGGAGGGGGGATGTTGCACATAATAATAGTTGCTATAGTGAATGTTCATGTTTTGCTTCGCTTACTATATTTCATTTGAATTAATCTATTCCGGGGATCCGAGCACTCAAATGAAACAATGCAATTAGTGTTTCAATTAGTCCCGTTCATTTCTTTATTACTCATTACTCTATATTCCCCATGTTTGCTACATTCTTTAGCATTGCAAATTACCATTAGTCTAACATAGTATTTGTATCAGACATTGCTGAATGAAATAGTGTGCCTTAAAAATACTGTAATTCATTTTGTTTAAGTTTAATCAAGTTACATGTGATTATAATTTATCACTTATTATATGATCATGATTTATCACTTGTTGTTTATATGTACACGGAGAGTGTATGCACAAATTCCTTGTGTGTGTCCAATCACACTTGACCAATAAAGAATTCTAATTCTAATCTGTGCATTCTTACAGCTTGCCTCCTCCAGTCTACTAAAAATTGGCCAGGAGACAGACAAAACCACTACAAGGAACAGAGAATCTGTTTATTTACTTCTTGACATGGTAGGCTTTAATCCTAACTATTGTTCCTTTAAGCTGTTTTGCAAGTTAAGCAGAGAGATATTGTTGTGGAGCGCAGAAAAATAATTGCTCAACAAGTTCAACTTATTAAAACAATTTCTACTCCAGCCCTCTTCCTCCTACTTTTGTCTCAAATTGGGCATATACTGGCTGCAGATTTTGTGAATGTTATGTTAGTTCAGTACAGCTGGAGCCCACAATATTATATACTAGTGATGGCTAACCTTTTATGTCACTGTCTACTGGAAATGGCACACAGAACGATCAAATCTGGAGCGTGCAGGCTTGCTAGTCTTTGTGCACACGGGAGCATCAAATCCCGGAAGAACAGCATTCCAGCATGCATCTGCGCATCAAATCTTGGTGCATGCAAGAGCATCAAATCCTGGAAGAGCAGCATTCCAGCACCCAAACTTCTGGTTTCCGGCGCAGGTGCGGGCCCTACAAACAGCTGGCCATCGCGCATGTGCATGACGGAAACCTGGACGTTCGGGTGCTGGTATACGCATGCGCGCAGGAACATTGCTCTTCCAGGTTTTGCCACTCCCATGCGGCTGAAGACCAACTGGCCAGTGTGCATGTGTGCACAGGAATGTGGAAGAGGAGCCAGCGAGGCCAGGCATCCCGGGCTAAATTGCTCTGCATGCCACTTCCAGTACATGTGCCAGAGGTTCGCCAACACAGTTATATACTGTCTTTGCTTTCTCTTCTGTGTTGTCTCTCACTCCAGCAGTTTCCCATTTAAATTTTCTCAGCAGTACATAGACCATTATCAAGTGCATTTCTGAAAGTAACTTTATTATTGTGATGTCGTGGTCACTCGGAAAATATAAGAAGAAAAGTAGTAGGTTTAACCATTGCGATTCTTTCCTATTGGTCAAAGTCTGCTAGCAATGTGACGTGATTTCTGCATCTAACTTGTTTGGTTCATCTCACAGAAGTGCACAGAATCATCATGAATATTTTCGGCATTCAGCCCAATGAATGAGAGCAATTTATAATGCATTCAGAAGGAGCAGGCTAATTAACTATTTGGTTTACAGCCTTTACAGACTGGGAGCTAGCTAGTTTGAATTGTCAAGAGATTGTTCCAAAAATGCAATTTCTATTGATGCCTTAGTTGAACTGTGTGTGTGTGTTGGTGTGTGCAGACCTGTAGGGATGTCCATAAATATAGGAAGATAATTTTTTTCCAGCATCCTGAATTCTACTCTTTGTCCAGATATTCTGACTGATTTCTTCTTTTATCTTAGATTGTGCAGGAGTCTCCCTTCCTGACTATGGATCTTCTGGAGTCCTGCTTTCCATACGTCTTGCTACGGAATGCATACCATGCTGTGTACAAGCAAAGTGTCACATCCTCTGCCTGAATATCTACTTATCTGGAGATCAATTAAGCACGTCTATCTGTTGCCTCAGTTTTACTTGTAAACTGTGGAGCTGTTTTTACTTTATGGCCTGGCAGAGTTTTGTGGATTCTAAACTTTTTCCCAATGCAGTTGTATTTCTGACCAGTGGTTTCTTAATATGGTTGTATTACAATATAAGCTTGGCTGATTTTAGGTTGCACATTTGCTGAAATTATTCCTCTTTTTTTTTCTTCTTTTTTGAGTCTCAAATTCTGTTCAAAAGAGAAATGCTGAAGTTATGGGTTTTTTCATATTTGATCATGCAGAAATCATAATGGCTTGTTTATCTCCATGAAGAACTCTATTTAGTGATTATTTTAGTGTTCCTAGTTTTCATCTGTGTGTAAATTATTTCATACAGGGAGAATTTACAACCTGTACCTATTGTTCTTATCAGAAATAAGATCTGGATGTGCATTTCTGTGAACTACAACATTTTTACTTTATTTTTTGAAACACTCACTCAGATTAATGACAGATGCTATCTAATATTTTAAAAAGAAGTTATAGGATTGCTTATCCTTAAACAATCTTCTCCATACAATCTGAAATGAGAAAAAGTGATTTTGTTTGTACAAAGCCTACATAGTGAAATTTTTTAAGACTAATGTCCATGGTGCCCCATTGGCATTAACACTACATTGTAACCTCCTGTATAATAAACATTCTTATGCATTTATCAAATGTTGATAAAATGTTAGCCCTTAACCACTTTTTATATGTTTTAAATTTTTGAAATTCAAGTGTATCTTCCATTACATACAATAAACACTACACTGAAATGTGCTGGTGACTTTGCTATTTTATACTAAGCTAGACTGAACTGACACAATTTTAATTTATCTTCATCAAGGAATTTCTTTAATGTTTAACTCTATTTTTGTATAGAATATATTTTTTAGTTTCTAACATCTACAGAAGAAAGAGCAATACAAGTTGCATTTCCCTTATTGTCATCTCTAAAGTCTATGATCACAGTACTATTTTTTTTTAGTGCAATCATGTGCTTTAAGATCTGACACATATTATATTTCCCCCCCCTCCCCCTAGAACCCCACCTCCCTTCCCTCCCCCCGACTTCCCAGAGCCCGTACACGGTATAATTTTTTAGCAAACACAGTCTAAAATGTCTTAAAACAAAGCTTTGATCACAGTACTATTGATTGAACAGTAATTTAATTTTTGAATATTTTTAATCTATTAAAAACACCTACTGTTGCAGGTTGCTCTGCATTTTCCTTACTGTAACTAAAGGAAGCGTAAAGTCTATTCTCTACTTCCCCTAACTTTTGCTTATATACTTTTCAGTTACTTTTGAATACCTGGCATAATAATCATAATATAGTCCAATAGTTGTTTATGCCAATCCTTTACCATTAGTTCACGCATGAACAATCCAACACTTTAAAAATGCAAAAAAAAAACCCAAAAAACAAACCCAGACATACATTTCCAACAGTATTTTGGCCATTCAGTGTGAGCATAGGTAAAAGGATCTAAGAGATTCCAAGAATTATATTACTGAAATCCTATGCTCTTAAATATTTCCTAAAATTCAACAAATAAAATTGGACTGGTTCCCTAGCTTTATGAAGTTTATATAGCCTCCTATGTCTCCAGAATCAAATCTGGCTGCTGCATAACAATCAAATGAAAAAAAGTACATAAAGCAAGTATAAAATTCAAATTTATAAATATATTTATGAATTAAATCTAGGCACCCATCTCATATACTTTGAGTTCCATATTTGATTCATTTTGGCTACTTACAAAAATGGCTTTTGCTGATATAGGACATGAAGCTCAAGTTGAATTAACAATTTTGTTAACAAAATTGTGTTAGGTGCTGATAATTAAAGGCAAGATAAAGCTTGTGTAGAAAATGTGAGGTGTTGAAGCACACACTGGCGTAGTCCTTAAGTCATGTTGACTTTGCAAGACTAATAGAAAGTACATACTGTGGGTTAGAGTAAACCAATGAGTTAAGTATACCTTAGAGGCTGGCAAACAGAACTATTTAACAACAAACAACCATTTAACAACAATTTAGATGCAAATATGTGTACTTTTTAAAAAAGATTAGAGATACTCAGTTAAGTTAATTATAAACTAGAGTAAATATTAAAGATGAGATATATAGAAGGATGAGCCTTGTCTTAAGCTATCCTCATCCAGCTCAAGTAATGAAACAATGGACTGTGTTATTAAGAAAGATCAGAGTCCTGAATTAAAGCTGCTCATTTTTATCACTCCACCAGGACTAATACTGCATTAGACAGAGTGTGAAAACACAGCAGGTGATTTTGTTATTTGTGGTTTTCCTCCCAGGTAGAAAAACAAATTGGCTTATTTTTGGAAACTATATAGTTTGAGTTAGGTGCTAGTGACAAAACAATCACCATGATGTTTGTGTGCTCCCCTTTGCTACTAACCTACTTTATGGTGTTGCACATTCCCATAAATCTCAAGCTTTGTTTTGAAAACCCATTTACAGTCTTATGGCTCTTAACCCTTTGAAATTTCTATTAGAACTCAGGTTTTACTTTCAAGCAAGGATCCCTTCCCTTGCAGTTGCCCTCCATTTTTGTGTCCAGCTGTCTTAACAAATTTCTCACTCAGCAACAGAAATTTTGAGCTCAATTGTGTCCTACGGTGAGGACTACCTGGTATCTGAAGATGAATCTGGAGACTGGTATATGCAAAACAGCTGCCTTTCCCCAAATCTGCACCCTTCTCCTTTCATCTTTTCCATGTTATTTCCTATTTCTCTACCATCCTACTGACAAGTCAGATATTGTCCAGGGTTTTTTAATTCAGTCACAAACACCTTTGAAGTCTAGAGAAAGGCAGATGCCCCTGTGGGTTGAATAATAAATATGAACAATGTAAGAACTGAATTAACCTTGCTAAACAATTTCCAACTGAAATATGGACTTTGAGATGAGGAACTAAGCCAGTACGTATCCAGCTAGGCAAAGGTTGATTGGAGAGGAAGTTTGATAAGGTGAGGTATAGGATGAAAGGTAGGCAATGGGCAGAGTTTGGAAACATAGTTGTAAATGGTAGGTGATTCTTATAACTTGCAGACATGTGATCCCTACAATTGCTCATTCTATAGTATAATGGAGTGACTGTAATTGTAGCCGTCCCCACATTAATAAATTCATATGTAAACCCTGTGACATGTCCTGAACTTTGTGACTTCGTTATGAAAGCAATGATTCAACAATCCATGCAGTCTTGGGTTTTCCCCCAAATATAGCCTATAAAACAGAAAACCTACTACATTCTTCCCCCATTCTGATAGGAATGAAAAAGGCGGCAAAAAAAAGGCTTCCGTCATGCATTTATATTATTTTATCTCTGCAATAGCTGATGGGGTTTTGTAGACAATCCAGTTAAAGGGCTTTTAACTCAGGGTTCCTCAAGTTTATTCCTATTGGCCATTACAGGGTCTCCCCTTGCAAGTCAGAATTTGGTTATTCACTATATTATGTGATTTCAGCCACTGTGGCTTATAAATAAAGCATGTAGTGAAATGGTATATGAAGTTGACCAATTGTAACTTAGAGTAACCTGTGAACTTTATAGGTTAAACGGGAATCTTACAAATCATTTAAAGTAAGACTACTTAACACAGAAGATTCAGAATGAGGCAGTCCTGATCAAGTGGCTTCTGGTCAAAAGCCCCAGGCCGTTGCTCCTCTAGGTAACAGGTGCCATTGTCCGAATGCTCAGGAACTTTAAACTTTCTGTAACTTAAACCTATTCAGAAAATAACCTTGTTTCTGAACTCAATGCATTTTCTTCCTAAGCAATTGAGCATACAATGACAATAAGTAACATAAAGATGTTGCAATCAATCTTACTGTACCACTATGAAAAACTATTTGATCAATTACTGACCCTTGGCAATGTTCAAGGAAACCTTCAGCTTGTTTCTTTTGCAAAAGTAGTTCCAAGGAAATTAAAATTGAAATAGTATATTTTATCAAATGCAGTTAATTCACATTGTTAACCCCCTTGGGGTTTTGTTAGCCAGTTTATTTCATTCTGAATTTTTATTCCACTGCATACAGAGACACAAGTCCAAATATTTTTTTAAAAATTGGAAAAGGTTAATAGAAACAAAAAATCTTCCAGATATATATTGTTCTTGGCCCCTCATATAAAAGGCTTCATTTATTACATCTTCCATTAGATTCAAATATAGATTATTTGTTCCAACTATTGCAATACAATACACAATACAGAAAACAGTAACTAGGAAAACACTCTGCAGGTCTTTGGTGTACCTTTTTTAAAAAAGTACCATTGAAAAAGGAGGCTGACAACAGCTGCATATCATTTCCAACTTGACCTTCTTTTTGGCCTTGGAGATTTTTTTGTGACTCTCTTAAGTTACATTACACAAAGGTTGCACCTGTAACAAATTACGCATGATGCCATTTTAAATTTCCCTACCAGAGTATCATGAATATTTATATATGAAATGTCCGTAATTTCATTTGTATCTATGGTTTAACTGAAAGCCAACCTGCTCTGGGGTCCTTGGAGAGCTCTGCAAATTTTAGAAAGCTGCACAGAACTCCTGCCCACACCCCACACCCCCAAGGATTTATCAAGCAGTTATCAATGCTGGTCTGTTTTATTGTGTCATAGTATATGCTAGTATTGTTTTATATTTTCCAATATATTGTTTGGTTTCATTGGTCCTGTAAGTGTATGTCTCATAATGTCCACTTCTACACCCAAAGGGCTATCCCATTTTTAACTCCTGTTAGAAATCTATGAAAATTATCCCACAATGTTTATAATGTGAACAAGATGGGCTCTTGTCAGTAATAACTGACATAAAAATAAACAAAAATCAAAGCCATCCTGGAATCTCAAGCTGCATTTAAAAAAAACCCAGCACCCACATCTTCATTGGTAGCTCATGATTTCAAGCTGCATACTAAATGAATCAACCTGCAAAGTGATCATTTAAGAAACCTTATCACAGATATTTTTTTCCCAATATTACGAAACCATGAATAAGCCCATCTGTTTTGCCATTGTTTTTTTACAATGACATCCATAAGCAAATGCCCAATGAACTTGCAAGCCTGTCCTTGTTCCTTTTGCAAGTTGCTCATTAAACGCCTAATGCAATTTGAATCTCAGCGTCTTTTTTGTAATGTGGTGAGCAAAACTGGATATCGTATTCCAGGTGTGGCCTTACCTTACACTTTATAGAATGGTACTAACACTTCACGTGATTTTGATTCTATGCCTCCATTTATACAAGCACTGTATCCTTGTAATACATACGTTAGATAAGGGAAATGGTTGCCTGTTCATGTGTCCCTCTTTCCCTATTTATAAGTGCCTAGTCACCCATTTTTACCAGTTGGGCTTTTTTATGCTTGTTGAAATTTAATAAAGAAATAGCTATAAAGGAGACACTTAACTGGGGACTGGGAAGGGGGGAGCATAAGCTTAATTAATATCTACCTTTTGGACCCAGAATTAGGCATCTGACTACAGGGGTGGGGAAGTGGCAGAGACTGAAAGATAGTTGATGCAGTTGGGATAGCATAGCGGGCAGCTCTTTTTAAAAGATGGAGTGGGTGAGTAAAGGAAAGGACTCATTCTTCTTAGCAGATAGTACCTAGCTATTGCTTGTTATAAAACATGAGCATCTCACAATGTTTGGCCAATAATTGCCTATAATGAATATCACTCAAAGCTTATTTCACACAAACTCCAAGGAAAATGAGACTATATTCCTGACATAGATATCCTGTCCTGTCCCCCGCTTCCCAATTTCCCTCAATGCTCTTCTGACTACTGCTGTATGAGTAGTTTAAATGACATCCCCATGTTAAAGCCCCCTCCCCTCCCAACCTGGTAGCAATTAGCTAACCTTGTCTGATCTTGAAAAACCCAGTGTCTGACCTGATTTGTATTTAGATAGGAGGCACCAGAAAACTATAAACTCTGAAATCTGAAAAACACTCCAAATGGGAATCCACTTTATTGTTGCCAAGAAAACAACTTGGACATGTCCATCAGAAGTCAAGTTCAACTTGAAGATTAACCTTTTAGGACTGTGCAGCCCTTTGGATTCAAACTGGTGCTTTCGGGTGTGCATGGGTACAAATGCAGCATCAGCCTGTACATCTTTAACCATGAACTGCGGTAACTGTACAGCAACAAGAGTAGGCCATAAAATAATCTAAAGCAAGGGTGTCAATCTCAAGGCCCGGGGGCCAGATCTGGCCAGCAGGGGCCGCCCTGGGAACAGTGAAGAACTGGCTTGCAATGCCTCTGCTCGTGAAAACAGAGCTCGGGAGGGCTACACACAGCCCTCACAAGCTCCATTTTCACTGGCAAAGGTTTGCAGGAGGCCATTGCAACCCAAAACGGAGCTTGTGAAATCCAAGTGCAGCTCTCCTGAGTTCCATTTGAACTGGCAGAGGTTTGCGGGAGGCCCTCGCAGCTGAGAACGGAGCTCGGGAGCCCATTTTCACTGGCAGAGCACTCAGGCCACCACAGGGGGCCCCAACATGAGCGACATAGAGCTGGCCACACACACACACACACGCACACTGGCCATGCCCCCCTGGCCCAGGGGTCAAACACAAACCTGATGCGGCCCTCAATGAAATCAAGTTTGACACCCCTGATCTAAAGCAATCAGGAGGATGATTGCATAATTGCTCCCATTGTAGAGTTATAAAAATGCCACTGGAAAAAGCAGAGGGCTGAGTACAACTTACAGTTTTTGTACCACAGCCATACAGGAAACCACCTTAAGCCATTATTAAACACGGGGACCAAGATAGGGCTGACCCTCATTCACAATTCTTTGTAACTGTTCCTTCTAGCCAAGTGGGGGCGCAGGAATGCCCTGGGAGAGGTGGCTAATGCAAGTTTCCTTTCCATTTTCATCTCTCTTGGTTGAATTAAAGGAGAGGGTGAAAACAAAAGCATAGTTGAGGGATAGGGAGCAAAGGTGATTTCCTGTTAGGCTGCTTTTTGCAGAGTTCTGCTGCCCTCCTTGGTTGGTTTCCACCTTCTATTTGGTGGGAGGGTATGCATTGGCCTGTGTCTGCCGTGCCCCCCCCCCATCAGTAGGAAATGAAGGGGGGGGGGTCCAAGGGTGGGAGAGAAGGGCCGAGGTGGCAGCAAGGGGAGAAGGTCTGCTTTTTATTTGTTCCCGAAGATCAAAAGCATCTGGATCCATGTGGAAAGAGCTGCCTTTAGCCACTAAGTGAAAGTTTTCCCCAAAGATTTTTTTTTTGGGGGGGGGGTTGTGGATGGAGGGGGGAAGCCAGGACAAACTAAGACGATCTTTATTAAAAGACAAAAGAGGGCAGGTTTGGGGGACTTTTTTTTAAATTAAAAAGACTGCCATGTTATGATAACAATTACAAATAAAGCAAAGCCAGAGCAAAATCAATAGTAAATCTTAACATACAAGCTAATAACTATAACAGTACTATATTAACAGAAATTAATATCACCAAAAGAAAAAGAGAGCTTTAACTAAATTTCTACCTACATTCGCTTATTTACAATTTTTCCATATTATATCCATAGTTTTATATATCTTCGTTTTCCAAGCTAACAATTATTGACATTCATCAACTTCCCTCTCATTTCTACCTCTGGTCTCTTAGCAGTTCATACCATTGACTCCATGTCCTATAATATTTCGAGTCTTCTTTCACTTTCAACGTTAATCGATCCACAATCAGGTTTGGGGGGGACTTTTAAGGCAAACTCTTATGAGCCGCTTCTACTGTTGGGGAGAAAGAAGGAAAAAGAAGCAGAAAGTGGTAAAAAGAAAAACTAGAAAGGAAAAGAATGCCGAGTCCTCGTCACCCCCCACCCACCCACCCCCGCTTAATTCACTGAGGAATTTAAGGCTGGGTTTAGAGAGAGGAGCGGGAGGATTAAGGTGCTGCTTTTCCTAAACGAAGTTACCAGTTAAGGGTCGGGGGGGACGAATCTCTGTCTGGAGCGGGGAGGGGACTGTCCCCCAACGGCTCATTTACAGGCAGAATCAGAAGCTCCCCCCCCACCCCCAAAAAAAACACCGGCGCAAAGCGAGCGAAAGAGGCAGCCGCTTTCCAGATGGATAAACAGAAAAGGGGCGGGAGGGAAGCCGAGGCAGCCTCAGGTCAGGTCGCCCGTCTCTCCTCCGAGCCTCCCAGGGAAAAGGGAGGGAGCCGGGAAAGGCTGGGTGGGTGCGGGTGCGGCTGGAGAAGGGAGGTGGGGCTCTCCGGCCTGGGAGGAGGTAGGAGGGGGGGGGAGAGCGTGAAAAAGCAGCGGCGCGATCCACAGTCACCCACCAGCGAAGCCTGGGCTCGGACCTGGCAGGCGCTTGCGCTTCTCTTTCTCCCTCAAGGAACTTGTCGACTTCGCGCCTCTCCCGCCCCCGCAGCGCAACTCCTTTCCCTCGGCGTCGCTTAGCCCGCCGCTGCTCCCTTTCTTTCTGCCCGAGCGGGATCCCTTCAGCGGACGCAAAGGAAGCCTGGAAGAGGTTGGGGAGTTGGGGGGGGGGGGAGGCGGATCGCGACCTCGCTCCCCGCCCGGGCTGTGCGCGAAGAGTTTGGGAGAGAGGCTCCCCTGCCGGCTCTCGGCACGCCCCCGCCGCGGCCAGACTATTTGTAGGAGTCGCCCAGAGAGGATCCCCGAGCAGTTGGGCGGCCGGAGAAAGGAAATCCAGCCGCCTCCGGGAAGAAAGCGGGCTTTCGAAGCGGGATGGGGGAGCAGAGGATGATGCCTCTGGGCTGCGGGCACGGCTGCGGGAAGATGCTGCTGCTTCTGCCTCCGTCCACTCTGCTGCTTGCCCTGGCTGGGCTGCTGGCTTCCTGGGCGCCTCTGGCGCGGGGCGCGGCTTGCGAGCCGGTGCGCATCCCTCTGTGCAAGTCTCTGCCCTGGAATATGACCAAGATGCCCAACCACCTGCACCACAGCACGCAAGCCAACGCCATCCTGGCCATGGAGCAGTTCGAAGGCTTGCTGGGCATCCACTGCAGCCCGGACCTGCTCTTCTTCCTCTGCGCCATGTACGCGCCCATCTGCACCCTCGACTTCCAGCACGAGCCCATCAAGCCTTGCAAGTCAGTCTGCGAGAGGGCCCGGGCCGGTTGTGAACCGGTCCTCGTCAAGTACGGCCACGCCTGGCCGGATAGCCTGGCCTGCGACGAGCTGCCGGTCTACGACCGAGGGGTCTGCATTTCCCCTGAGGCGATCGTCACAGCCGAAGGATCCGGTGAGTCGCCTTCGGTTCCCTCCCCAGCCACCATCCTGGGAGCTGCTCCTTCTACTCCTTTCTGACGTTTCCCTTCCATCTCTCTAAGCCTGGCTAGAACTGGGGACCTTTTCTAGGTATTTTCTGGAGACTCCCAAGTTCAGAATCGCACATTTTCCTTAAAACTCCTCCACCATCAACTTGGGTAGAGCAGTGATCACCAACCAGTGGTCCGGCGTGGACCATTGGTGATCCACGGGAAAATTTTGGGGGTCTCCAGAAAAATTATTTGCATTTTTTTTTATACTGCACTAAATACTATTTATCTTTTTAAAAGAAATTCATGTTAGTGGTCCACGGGATTTAAAATTATGAATTTAGTGGTCCCTGAGGTCGAAAAGGTTGGTGACCCCTGGCCTAGCGGCCCCTTGGACAAATGAAATTGGGGTGGGGAGGTGGAGAAACCAGAACCACTGTGTTGAGGTGTGTGAACCACTCCACTGAGGAGGAGGGGGGAAGGGGGAAATAAATAGCTCAGGGTTTCTTCTTCCTAAAAGAACCTGTAGAATTTCTCCTCCACTAAACAACCATTGTCTCAAATCTGCTGGCCTTTCCTGTCTTAGCCCACACACCCACACATTCACTGTCAGTCGATCCTTGTCTTCTTTCCTCAATTACCCATCTTTTCCTTGATTGTAAATAAACTTTTCCACTTCTTTCATATGTCCAGGTCTTATTGTCTAGATTTGCCCACAATTTAAGCAGCAATATCTTCCTGGGGCAATCCCTTGAATTCCAACCTTGCCTATCAAACTTTTTGATCTGTGTAAAAAGTAAGCCAATTCCTTCCTAGTCGTTTATAATCCTCTAACCATCCTTGTATCTTTGTGTAGCCAAGATGATGCTGATTTATTCGTGACCCGACAAAAGCGCGAACGTCAAAAGCGCGCCAACAACAGCGCGCCGACAACAGCACGCCGACAGAAGCGTGATTTAAGTTAAGATAAGGTTTAGGGTTAGGTTTAGGGTTAGGTTTAGGGTTAGGTTACAGTGCGCTTCTGTCGGCGTGCTGTTGTCGGCGCGCTTTAGCGCTCATTCATCGGCGCGGTTTTGTCACCGCGGTTTAGTCAGGCGCGCTTTTGTCGTTCGCGCATTTGTGGTGGAAACGATTTATTTTGTAAATCTCTGGTTTGGAAAATGAACTTAATGATTAATCTACTTTTCAAATCCTTATCGATCATGCCTGATCCATCTCAACAGAGATGAGGAACTCATGGTCCCCAGATGTTGCTGCCTAAGGAGGCAGCAACACCAGCAATTAAAGCAATTAAGTTCCTTTAATTTCCTTGGATGTATCCCCATTTTCCAGTGTGTAACCATGATAATTGGCTTTATCTGATGTTGGTAAACCCCAATTCCAGCAAACCAGGTCTTCTGACCTGACTCCCTCATTGCCTTTCCATTCCGTAATCATAGCTTCCCCAGCCCCTTAAAAAGCCTGCAACTTCCTCTAATGTCTCATATTCTGTTCTCCATCTGAGTTATTGTAAAACTTGCATAGCAAGAAAAGAAAAGCAATTTTGCAAGAAAAATCTTAGTCTTTGGACTCAGGCAATACTTTCTTTGTGATCAACTAAAAATGTTTGTTAGCTTTTTCTTGGTTCATTCAAAATGTTACAAAAATGTATTTAGGAAGGGAAGGGAAAGGAAGGGAAGATAGTACTAGCTTTAGTGGAGTTGTCTTCTCTAAGTCCCCTGGAAAATAAATAAATCTAGGACACTTGATAATTTGTCCACAATTGTAGACACTGTTGCTTTCCCATGCTTGCAGGTTTCTTTTCGGTTGGATGGACTTAGGTCTTATATGTAAACTGAATATTTGCTTAACATTGAAGCCAATTGAAGTTTTCTATGAAAAGAAATCTGTAAATCAGCACCTGATTACCAGCTGTGACTCTCACTAAGGATCCTACTTTTCCTTTGCTATCACTAAAATCAGTTTCCCCAAAGTTAATTCTTTGCAAAAAGTTTTGCAACTTTCTAATTTATTATTAGGATCTTGTATGTTTTCTTTTGAATTTAGTTTGGCAGTGGTTCTGGAAAATGCTAGAGCTAAAGATACTAGAAAAATGAAATGGCTGGATTCTGTTTTAAGATTCACCATCTTTCTGCGGCTTCCCTTGCTACTCACATTTCTCCATCTGAAGAAGTTCCATAGATGGAATGGGTTCTACCTGTTTTCCCTTGGATTCTAGTTAAAGCCAGGGAAACTGCATACCTGTGAAGAGGTGACTGCACAATGGAATTAGAATAAAGGCACACATACCTCTTGGCCACTTTGTAAATCAGGTGGCTGCACAAAATTCTCAGCTACACATGCCATTTCACAGATATTGTCTTGTATGTATGTATGTATGTATGTATGTATGTATGTATGTATGTATGTACGTACGTACGTTCCATTAAAATAGGGTTTTCCAATCTTGGCAATTTTAGGGTGCATGGACAACTGGGAGTTGAAGTCCATGTGTTTTAAAGTTGCCAGAGTTGGAAAATCCTGCATTAGTTAGGATGCAGTTCTAGTCCCACCTTGGTCATGAAACCAGCTGGGTAATCTTGGACCAGTCACTGTCTCTTAGCCCTAAAAAGAAGGCAAGAACAAATCACTTCTGAAAATCTTGCCATGAAAAATATAGAGATTAGCCTTGGCAGTTGCTGGAAGTCAGTGGTGACTCAAAAGCACATACACACAAAAAGCATCATCATCATCATCATCATTATCATCATCACCATCATCATCGATTATATTTTAAATTGCATGAAAAATATGTTAACACATCCTACCTGGAATTACAGAGCAATGTAAAGGAAATATAAGCATTTTAAATAAAGATGAATGGATAATTGTTCAAAGGGTATAAAGTAGAATATTGCACATGAGTGCATTTATTAAAAAGGAAATAAAACTTCCTTTACATGGTAGAGTTAAATTAACATGTTTTAAAGGTTTCCACTACACAAATTTATGGGTTACTTAATATTTTATGAGAGGATGTTTATGCATATAATTCTTGGTTTGCAACCTAATCTTGTGGAAGTGTCTCAGATCTGTGTGCCAATCCCCATAAACCATCTCCATCTTGTCCATTTCCATGTCAACATAATATTATTCCCTTTGAAAATGGAATAAAGATTAGGAAACAGTTGGTGATTTGTGCTCAGAGGCTATGAGAGTGTTTGAGACTCCCAAGAGAAATGTGTATTGGAATCCAAAGGTAGCTTTTTGTGACCAATTATTAACTTACCATATAGACTTATTAAGAAAACCAGGAGGGTACTGACCTGTGTCTGCTATAGGTAGAGCCTACCACAATTAAATGACAGATCTGAGAAATTCCATTTGGCAAATCTTGATCAGTGATTTAGGATTGGCTACTCATTGGTGTAACTCTTCCCCTTGCATTTCTCCAGGATGTTTAAATTTCCATGATGCAAGATTATAACAAGCAGTCATGAAATACAGAATACAGAATGTCCCTTAGCGAGGAAAAAAATTCTCTTTGGTGAGATCCTTCTTATGCTGATAGTCTTTTGGCTGTGAAGCTCACCAGGTGGTGGTATTGGCAGATGACCCTTAAAATTCCTTTACGTCTTGGAGCAATGGAATTAAATGGAAGCCTTCAACTGCAAAGTATACTCAAAACCAAGATTGTTTGTATTAGCTGGCACTGTAGTATGTTTGCTTTGCTTAAGGTTTCTGGGATGCAGTTTCTGGTGTATCTTGCCATTTCCCAAAATTTCCAATGAGAGGAAACCCTTCCCCTACTGAAAAGGTAGAGAAACTCATAATCTCTCATATACAGGTAGTCCTCAACTTACGGCCACAATTGAGCCCAAAATTTATGTTGCTAGGCGAGACATTTGTTAAGTGAGTTTTGCCTCAGTTTATGACCTTCCTTGACACAGTAAATCATTGCAGTTGTTAAGTTACTCACACGCTTGCTAAGCGAATCTGGTTTACCCATTGGCTTTGCTTGTTCAGGGAGTTGCAAAAGGTGACCACATGATCCTGGGACACTGCAATTGTCGTAAATGTGAGCCAGTTGCCAGCTGTCTGAATTTTGATCACATCTCCATGCGGATGCTACAAAAGTTGTGTGAAAAATTGGTCATAAATCAATCACTTTTTTCACTGACGTTATTAACTTTGGTCACTAAATGAACAAGGGCTATCTGTATTACTGAATTATAAGATCTCATCTTGAAAGGCAATGGAAGTTGTTGTTCAACAACATCTGGGGCTTTATAGCAGTGGTCTCCAACCTTGGCAACTTTAAGACTTGTGGACTTCAACTCCCAGAGTTCCTCAGCCAGCAAAGCTGGCTGAGGAACTCTAGAAGTTGAAGTCCACAGGTCTTAAAGTTGCCAAGGTTGGAGATCACTGCTTTATAGGATCTACATCCTTAACCTGATGAGGAATTGCTTGAAAGCCACATGAGTTGACAGAGGCTCTGGCAAAAGCATGCATGCCTTTCAAATAAGACAGCTGAGCATAAAGATATATCTATAAGCATAGCAAGGGCCAGCTTGGTCTAGACCGGTGATGGCTAACCTTTTGGTCGTCGCATGCCGAAACACCCATAATGCAATGTACATGCTCCCCGCTCCCTGTGCTCCCTGCTTGCGCCACACACCTGTGCATGTGTTTCCTCCCGCGGAAGACCTCCTGCATCAACCTGGAAACCAAAACGGGGTGTGGGGGCACTCTGTGCATGTGCGGTAGAGACACAAAGACCAGCTGGCCAGCAGGAAGGTGCATGCGCATGTGCGGTAGAGCTGGGCTGGGGCGACGGATGGCATATCTGCAGAGAGGGGCACATGCCATAGGTTCGTCATCATGGGTCTAGACTCTAGTGGTTAAGATGCTGGATATAAGAGTGAGGAAATTCAAGTTCTAATCCTGTCTTAGACATAGAAGTTAATTGGTAAAACATGGGCCAGTCATTCTTTCTCATCCCAAGAAAGAAAGCAATGGCAAACATTTTTTTTTAAAATGTTGCCAAGAAAACTGCAGGGACTTATCCATGTAATTTGCCAGGGATGCTTAGCTCTAGAGCAGGATCAAGCAATCCTGGGCAGTTCAAATATGCCTCTATACCATTTTTGTGAAACCTAAAAATTGTGTGTGTTTTTTTAAAAAGGATTTTCTAATTCAGGAATGGAGGAAAATTGCTGAATTTGAAAAGTCACAAGCATTACCCTTGTAAGGCTAGAGCATTCTGAATTAAGATGGAAAAACTGCATAATGCACAGAATAAATGCCCCCAAAGTGTTCTAGTGACCATTTTACAAGGACTAAGGAAGTTGTCTGTATTGGCTTGACATTTGACTTGCTAAGTACTTGCCAGATTTCAGGCTTTGTTGACTATGTCCTCAGTTTCACTCTTTGATTGAGTTCATGGTTAGATGCAGAGGTTTGCTTTTCCATGAAGCCAGGTTTTGGAATGGTTGGGAACTATTCTGGACATTGTCTGGGCACCAGAAAGTTGAGATTCATTTGAAAATCTAGGCCAGCTTATGAATTGAAACAGTAGAGCATAATACATATGTGTGTGTGTGTGTGTGTGTGTGTGTGTGTGTATGTATGTATGTATGTATGTATGTATGTATGTATATAAGTCACAACCCCTGGTATGCCCCAATTATGGGAGGAAGCTAACTGCTTCCATTCTCTGTCCATCGGCTCGTCATAAGAGACCATCCCTTTATTTATTTATCAGCACAAATACTACATACATACATACATACATACATACATACATACATACATACATATGTATTATACATATACATTTATGCATACATACATATATATATATATACACTCACACACACATACATACACATACATACACACACACAAACATATATATATATATATATATATATATATATATATATATATATATATATATATATATATATATATATATATATATATACACACATACATACACACGCCGTATCTATATACATACCATATTTTTTGGAGTAAGCCTCCTAAAAGCTATGCATGCCCCCTTTTTGACAAAAAATGGGCCTCGTTTTTTGGAGGCCCCACCCCCCAGGACCACTCTACAACCTAAAGGCTATTCATGCCCTTTTTTGAGGAAAAAACAGGCCATTTTTGAGAAAAATGAGCCATTTTGGGGAGGACTGCAGAGGGCAAAAACTTTTTTTAAAAAATTTGCCTCTTCAAAATTTTGGTGTGTCTTATACTCCGGTGTGTCTTATACTCCGAAAAATACAGTGTGCGCACACACACACACACACCAGTGTGCCTAATGTCCCTGTCCTACTGTCCCCATTTATTTGTACCCATTTCCTGTGTTCTTATTCCTGTCATCTTGTACATGAGTGACAAACTAAATAAATAAATAAAATAGAATTAGAAGAGTCTTTCTAAGAGAAGGAAGGTATATATATGAAGATAGGTTTGCTGTCTCTTGTGGCTTTCTAAAAGTACATCGTACAACCTGAACAGTGTGTTCCTAACTGTACCTTTTTAATTCCACCTCAGAGCTGAACCTGTCTCTTCTGGCTCAGCTGAGACAATTGGGGCAGCCCGTCTCCCTCCTCAGGCTCACCCCAGTCCCCTTCTTCATTGTCTCATATTTTGACAACTGGTCTTCAAGCTTCAGCCCTTCACTCCCCAAATCCGTCTACAGACAGAGTGGTGACTGTTGTTTCAGCTGCCTTGGGTTTGATACCTGCTGGGAAGCTCTGCGGGCAAGTGGTTTCGAATGGCGGAGTGGGGGGGCGAGGAGGGTGAATGTCTCACATTGAAACCTCTGCAAATGTCCACCTCCCTTAAGCACGGAGGTGCTTCCCAAAGTGCCTTCAGAACAGATCGGCACTGAAATCAACATTACCTATTACGGAGGACCAGAAAGCGCACAATAGTTTCATTGAATAAAGCCAGTGTGGAATCCATGAACGCTTCCTTTCACTGACGGGGAACATGATGACATTCTTGGTGCTGAGATGTTTTTTAAACTAAACAAACATGCTGGCCACTAGGCCGAAGCCACCTCTCTTCCCACTCCTCTCCCCCCCTCCCCAACCAGGAGCACAAATTCCTCATCCTCTAAAAGTAGACTAAACAGTGACTTGAAACTTTGGGAAATGGAGATACAAACTCAAATTGGGGGTGGGGGGGACTGGTAGGTTTTTAGGAGGGATTCCAGGGCCCTGGCCCGTTTTAGCACAAGCCTTGGGTTCATGCAAATTGGTATAATTTGTAGATCAATTACACCTGTTTGCATGGCCCTGACGTTTGTGCTTAAACAGCCCAGGGCCCTGGGACCTCCCCAGCAAACCCGTCAGTCTGTTCCACAACTTGAGTTTGCATCCTCTCCAGTGGTGGGATTTAGCCAGTTCTCACATCACATCGGCAGAACCAGTTGTTAACTTTCGGAGCAGTTTGGTGAACTGATTGTTGGAAGAAATCATTAGGGCAGAGAAGCGGTTGTTAAATGATTTGAATCCCACCACTGGTCTCCTCCATGTGGATATGTGCTGTAGGCATATGTGGTCAGAAAGAAATGGGGATTTGTAGCCCCTAGGGCTGTACCATGCTTTGGGTATGTCCTGCTAAGTTATGGTCACAAGGATTCAGGGAGGAATCATCTTAAATGCCCTCCATTTGTCAAAGAGCTTACTTCATGATTACAGCCACAGGAGAGAGAAAAAAACTATACTTATTGTGCAGATATACTCCTGTTCTTGCTATGTTCTGGCAAGACTCTGGTCTAAAATCACTTCCAATCATTGAGAATCAGAATGAGTAACTTTCCTTCCCCCACAATGCTGCTTTCTCTCAGGAGACATCTGTTGGGGCAATGATGGACATAGCTGAGGCAGGAAGGGGTGGAAGGCAAAGCCAAAAGTGAGTTGAGATTCAATTCTAGTGTCACTTGTCTTGATTGACAAGTGACAGGGGCTTCTGAAATTACACCAGGAGAGTGCATAAAATTAGGCTGAGGGTCTATGTGGCCTAAGAAATAGGCTATCTAGTGGTTTGACTCATTGGTTTAATGGCAGGTTGCAGTGTTTCTGAATGGTATATAAAGCTGTGGGCCAGCTCTCACCACCTAGCAGCTTTCAGCTGTGTTAAATCTCATTTCCCAACACCCACAATATAGTGCACAGCTTTTCCCATTTCCTGTGATTAATCTGCTGGGAGTTGACACTCAACATCTGGAGAACCAAGAGTTCCCACCTTTGAAACTAAATGTGTGACTGGGCCTATAATGGAAGATAGGGTCTCCTGTCCTGTCCTCCTATAACCTTCTTGTCCAGCCCTTGGTGATTCAAGGTCCATGAGCACATTTCTCCCAAATGAAAAGATTATCCCTGGAACTCTTCAGCTCCATGAAAAAGATTTACTTAAGACACTTAGCATGGCAGGGTATGAACGTGGAGAGCAATTTGACCACCAATCCTGAACAATCTATTAAATTAAAGCAGTAGACTTATATACCGCTTCATAGGGCTTTCAGCCCTCTCTAAGCGGTTTACAGAGAGTCAGCATATTGCCCCCAACAATCCGGGTCCTCATTTTACCCACCTCGGAAGGATGGAAGGCTGAGTCAACCCTGAGCCGGTGAGATTTGAACCGCTGAACTGCTGATCTAGCAGTAGCCTGCAGTGCTGCATTTAACCACTGCGCCACCTCGGCTCTTCAGCCATGAACAGGTGACTGACAGCCATTCATATGGGCAAAGTCCCCAGCTCAAAACAGCTTCTTGTTCATTCTCTGGAATAGAAACTGCCTTGCCAAAACAGTTTTGCTACCTATTAAGAGAATAGGGTTGCGGTGGCTCAGTGGCTAAGACGCTGAGCCTGTCGATCAGAAAGATCGGCAGGTTGGCAGGTCAACTCCCTAGCGCCGCATAACGGAGTGAGCTCCCGTTACTTGTCCCAGCTTCTGCCAACCTAGCAGTTCGAAAGCATGTAAAAATGCAAGTAGAAAAATAGGAACCTTTTGGGAAGGTAACAGTGTTCCGTGCACCTTCGGTGTTTAGTCATGCTGATCACATCACCACAGAGACATCTTCAGACAGCACTGGCTCTTCGGCTTTGAAATGGAGATGAACACCTCCCCCTAGAGTCGGGAACAACTAGCACTTATTGTGCGAGGGGAACCTTTACCTTTAAGCAGCCTGAGAAGGTACCTGATCGGATGACATTTTGGATCATACTACTTTGGATTCCATTAACATTTAATTTTGTTCACCACCCTGCTTACCTCTTTGATAGCAAGGCAGGGTGTAAATCAATTATACAACCCAAATAAAAGCTGTACAGTGCTATTTCCTAGAAAAAGAAGAGAAATGAAATAGAGGCCGAACTACAGTTTTCCACGTAAGCAATCAGTTTTGTCTTGCTTGTGAAAAGAGAAATATTTTTTAAAAACTATTTGTATGTTTCAATCCTATCCTGCTCTCCATGGACACTTGTCTTTTGATACAATTGCTATCATCATAGGAGAATGGTTATTACTTGGTCTCGGTAACCAATTTGTAACTAAAACAATACATCTGAAAAAATGCTTAAGAAGGACAACCACTATAGAAAATGGTAACCTATAATCTCATTTTACTTGTAAGATCAGTATAATTACCAATCAATTTAGAGGAGGTCTGTTTTAAGAGAACATTGAAGGCTATTAAAATATGTGGCTTTAAATCTTAAATAATTGTACCATATTTATCATCATCATCATGCAGTGAATATCAGAGTTTATTACCTGGCATTTTCTGATTATTTGGGTTACAACCAATTTCATTGTATTTATTTTGTACAATGACAATAAAGATTATACTTTTAACCAAGAACCAAGAGTTCATGGAGATATCACTGTAATATTTGGAAGTGATTTTCTGCAAAGTCAGTGCTGTAAATTTAATACTTTAAAATATTTGGGGAATCACTTGAGTATAAGCTCTAGTTACAGTTGACTTCCCCCCCCCCCCAAATTCTTTCAACTTCAATTTGCAAATCCCTATTAGTACTACTACTGCTTCAATATTAAAGATATTCATGATTGAACCAGAAAATTTGAAGACATTTTATGATTGATCAAATATCATTGATTTAAGGTTTATTCTATTTTAGAATGATTCAATTTACAGTTTTTCTTTCAAGCATTTCTCAGTCTGCTGCCAAGGCAGATGCCAAATATTTTTGTCTGGGGAGACAGTAGAACTATTTTACTAAGAACTTTTTTTTAAATTTCTCACTCAGAGAATTGGCCTTTCTGCAACATCCTTGCTCAACCTTCCCCCCACAAAAAACTTCATTAAATATATTCATTTTACTTAATATTAAAATATAATTGTTTTATTGAAAACCAGGGAGAAAAAATAATCTACTAAATTGGTTTGCTAATTGTGGGTGAATTTAAGACAGTGACTCTTAGCCCAATCCGCCCCACAGAGTTGTTGTTATAGGAAAAATAAGAGACAAGAGTACTAGATATGTTCATTGCCTTAAGGCAGTGGTTCCCAAACTTGGCAACTTTAAGACTTGTGGACTTCAACTCCCAGAATTCTCCAGCCAGCAAAGTTGCCAAGTTTGGGAACCACTGCCTTAAGCTATATGTATAAAAAGGTTAAAAATATAATAATACCACTTAATACCACACCATCTGCATTGACAAAGTCACCATCAGTCAATTGCAAAAGGTAATGAAATAGTTTACATCCTGTGTCAATATATTTAGCACCATCAAACAACATATCTCTAGCATAGGTCCTTGAGAAGGACCTCATTGGTGGATAAAATGCCAAATCCAGTCTAAACATCTGGCCAACTGAGCTGAACAACCAACCAACCGTTAATAATAAGACTCTACTTACGAAGAAAATAGGTGGGTTTGGAAGGTTGCAAGGACCCAAGACGAAGAAGAAGAAAAGGAATTGGAAGAATATCCGAAGAACAATGAAGAAGATGCACTGAAACTATTATACCAGGAAGGGTTATGCGTACTGGAGAGACCAAACTGGCCTACAAGAAAGACCAAATGAAGAACCAAAAAGAGACATGGGAAGACAAAATATTATACGGCCACTACATTAAAATAAAACAAAAACTAGCAGGCAAAGCAGATAATAACAAGACATGGCAATGGCTAAGAGCAGAAAAATTAAAGAAAGAGACAGAGGGGGCTAATTCTGGCTGCATAAGACCAAACTTTTAGAACAAATGCATACAAAGCTAGAATTCAGAAGACAGCAACAGATGCAAAGAAGCTAAAGAAAAGTGCATCACCTGGTTAGCCGTAGCAAGAAGATCGCACAGATTGATTACAAACAGTGGCATGATAAAAGTATCAACAAATGGTGCATTGGAAAAGCTTCAAGAAAAACCACTTGCCTGCAAGCAAGAACTGATGGGACCACAACATAGACAAAGAAATACAAAATAAAGCTAAAATGCTCTGGGTCTTTAGAATTCAAACAGACAAGCGCCAGCAACGCAACATCCCAGATTTAACAATTGTCAATAAGAAAGACAAAAATAAAAATAAAAATCTAGGAAGCCAGGTTTTATTTTGGCAGTGTTTTGCTGAGAAAATCATAATAGCGTGCTAAAAAGCCACATCATGGCCTTAGAGCTGAATGCATTCTACATAAGGACAGATGAAGGGCCAATGAAGACCTGTGTCCGGCATTACACAGTAGCCAATTGGATGCATTCTAGGGAGATTACGCGGTATTTCAGAAAAGGTGGGTCCTCCTAATACAAGTAGTCCTAAACTTATACCATTTTTTTAGCCATCACTTGAAGTTACAACAGCCCTACAATGGTTGCTTGGCAACCAGCATGTATTTACAATGATTGCAGCATCCCAAGGATATTTGATTGCCATTTGCAACCTTCCCTGCCAACTTCCAACACTCAAAGTCAATGGTGGGAACCTGAATTACCAACTACACGATGCATTTAACAATGATATAATTCAGTTTAACAACTGTGGCAAAAAAAATCATAACTTTGTTAACTCACTTAATAACCATTTTTCTGGTCCCAACGGTGGTTGTGTAAGAGTCGTGGTAGCTCTGCCCAAAGCCTAGAATTTGATTCTCACAGGCTCAAGGTTGACTCAGCCTTCCACCCTTCCGAGGTGGGTAAAATGAGGACCCAGATTGTTGAGGGCAATAGGCTGATTCCGTAAACCACTTAGAGAAGGCTGTAAAGCACTGTAAAGCGGTATATACCAGTAAGTATAAGTACTATTGCTATTGTAAGTCAAGGACTGTGTATTTATACTCACAAGAGGTAGAAAATGTTATCTGAGGAAGACTCCCAGTGTATTGGGGATTACTCCCACCTATTGTCCCACTGCCAATAGAAGGCTTCTCTGAATGAAACATGGAAGCAGGCAATTTTTAGCAACAATCTTCTCCATATAGCTCAGGATGTTCTCTCTTTTGGAAAGTTAGGATTATTTCAGGAGAAAGGAGGATATGGAAGATAAAGGGCTTTGTGGGGAACTGATTGAGTATACTCTAGTGTGCTTTGAATGGCAGGAGTCTTGCGTAAGCAGAAAAACCAGGCAGAGGATGTCACATTCTTGGTATCTGCAGTCTATTTTTGGCAAAAGTCAAAGAAAAACATACCATGTGTTTTGTGGTTTCTATTTCTTTTATCTCCTAATGGGAGTTAGGGAGCCATGCTACAATTTTAGCCGTGCTGCAAATATAAGCAACATTGTCCAATCCTGTCTTAGCACCATCCAACAAAAGCAACTTAATAATGTGGAAAATCACCAAATCATAAGGCTCACAGATGTTCAGAGGCCTGTGAACTTAAACAACAGACAAATAATTAGAGCGGATGACCTGAACATAACAAATAAATGGAGAAAACAAAATCTTCCGCATTTAAGAATAAATTGTGCACAGTGTTCTGACAGATATATACTTTGGCGCAGCCTTCTTCCACTTGGCTCCTTTTAGCTGCACTGGTACAGGGATAGAGGGATGTGCTAAGGCTCAAACTTTTACTCTCCCCCCCATCTCCTGAAAAAAATAAAAATAAATACAATGGTAAGGATGATATGTGGTTCTACCTCCTGATTTTATTGGCTTCTTATATTAGGAAGTGGTTTGTAAATGCAGTTTAAAGATTATGACTAGAATCTAGAGTTAAGAGATGAATTACCACTGAAGTTCTGTTTGTTTTGTCTGAAGCCAATTTCCCCTTTTGAAAAAAAAAAAACCACCTCTGTTTCTTTGATAGAGGGAATGTGATTCTACAGCAGATGGATTTTCAAGCTGCAGGCAGTTACATCTTCCATACTGATGCCAGATGCTTTAGATGCCAGAGTCTTACAAGTCAGGTGCCATATAGGTTTGATCAATAAATAAAATAAAACCCCAAGCGTGAATATGCAGCATTACTAGTGCCTTCTTGGTATTTGCTCAGTGACTAGCAATAGGTACTAGCACTTAGACTTAGATACTGCTTTACAGTGCTTTACAGCTCTTCTCTAAGCTGTTTACAGAGTCAGCATCATGCTCCCAACAATCTGGGTCCCCATTTTACCAACTTCGGAAGGATGGAAAGCTGAATCAACCTTGAGCCGGTGAAATTTGAACTGCTGGCAGCTGGCAGTCAGCAGAAGTAGCCTGCAGTACTGCATTCTAATTACTGAGCCACCACGGTTCTTATATTTTAACGCTGTTAGTCTGCCTTATTGCTTTAATACTTCTTTCATTTATCTGAAAGTGTCCAGATATATCAATTACAGCTCTCATACTATCAAGCGTGGTGTTTGGGTGTGATGGGAGTTTAGTTCAAAACATATTGAATGAATTTGTCCAGGCAAGGTAGAGAAAGAACATTGAAAAACCATGAATTAGCAGAGAATATCATTGCAATTATGGAGACTACATTTCTAATGAATTAAACCCTAATTAATAGCCGCCCCGCATGAACCATTGATCCAATTGGCTGAGGATGCTAGGATAAATTATAAACTTTACACATCTGGAGAGCTGCGGGCTGGAGGTTATTGCCCTAAACAATGTTTCTTTTATAAAAAGGCAATGCATTAAGTTGACAGATGCGTTTCCACGGCGGGATACATCCAAAAAGATTTCTGGAAGAAATTGGAAATTTCCATTTTCTCTTCTGTCCTTTCATAGCATCCTTCCTTATGAAAGATATACAGTACTGATTTAATATTTTGATACAGCCACAAGACTTAATGATAATTTAATTAAGCTTTTCTTAATCCGTTTGTGGCTAGTTTAATGATGCATTGCAGGCATTGTTGAATTAATGGACAAGTGAGTTAAGAACATTTTGCATATATTTTTTTGCTCCTGCCCCTAGTTAACAAGAATAACTCTAGTCACTGTTTTATGAATTGCTATTAAAGTTGGAGCTGAGGTACGCAAATTCAGTGCCCAAAGATTGTAGATGGGGCTTCAGGCTCATTCATGAAATAGATATTTAAAGATTATGTATCCTTTGTTCTTGGTCTTTCAGTGTATGAAAATATTGATCTAAAGCATTTTTAGGGATGATCCTTAAAGATGAGGATATTGTACTCTGAATAGCAGTTGTAACAACAAATTTAGATTAATGTCTTTATTTTAACATTGTGGGCAGTTCTTGTGTTCTCTAGTCCAGCTTTTCACTATCACGTATATCATGGCAATCATAAAATACAGGCAGTCCTCAACTTACGACCACAATGAAGCCCAATATTTCTGTTGTTAAGTGAGACATTTGTTAAATGAGTCTTGCCCCGTTTTACGACCTTTCTTGCTACAGTTGTTAAGTGAATCACTGCAGTTGATAAGTTAATAACTTGTTTGTTAAATGAATCTGGCCTCCCCCTTGACTTGGCTTGTCAGAAGGTCGCAAAAGGAGATCAAATGATCCCGGGATATGAACCAGTTGCCAAGCATCTGAACTTTGATCACATGATCATGGGGATGTTATGAAGGTTGTAACTATAAAAAGAGGTCCTGTCACATTTTTCAGTGGTGGTGTAACTTTGAACCAGGGGTGAAATTCAGAAGGTTCTGGAGAACCGGTAGCGAAAATTTTGAGTAGTTTGGAGAACTGGCAAATACCACCTCTGGCTGGCCCCAGAGTGGGGTGGGAATGGAGATCTTGCAGTATCCTTCCCCTGCCACGTCCACCAAGCCACGCGCACAGAACTGGTAGTAAAAAATTTCGAATTTTACCACTGCTTTGAACAGTCACTAAACTGTTGTAAGTGGAGGACTACCTGTATTATGATGTTTTATGACCATTACGTGAATGCCAGAGTCATTAAATTAACCAATGGACACGGTTTTGCCAAAAACAGAAGTAAGTGTCAGTTTTGGCAAAAGTGTTGTAAACGTGATTACGTGATTTCACGATGTTGCAAACAGCTATAAATGCAGGACCACCAAAGGAGGGTGACTTTTGAAACTTTGGATCCAGGTTGTGTGTTCCCTTTTTTGGCTTGGTTGTAACTCTGAACAGCTGCTAAACAACTGGTCATAAATTGAGGACTACCAGTAGGGCAAATTCTTTTTATCATAGGAAGTTGGACTTGGGCTTCTGAGAGAAAACTCCCCATCCCACCTGATTTTTGTTTTAAAAAAAGCAAGAGTAATCTCAGTTCCACTTACTAATGATACAGTCTTCCTTATTCCATGATATTAAGTCCCAGAATTTACAGTATTTATATTATATTGGGGATCCTGAGAGTTTCAAGCCAGCTCTTCCAAAGATACCAAATTGGGGAAGTCTTTTTTTAATGGATGAAAAATTAAGCATTTTGTTGTGGCTGTGTTGAATAATCCAGTATTAAAAAAGACTAACACTTGTTTGCATATTTAACAATTCATGCCAGATTTCCCTATGGATTCTAATAATGGGAACTGTAGAGGCACCAATGCCGGTGAGTACATTTTTATCTAAACTTTTTACTCTTGTTGTTTTATTGACCTCAGGCCTCAACTGAATAGAAGCAACCTAATAGTGTCAGGATGTTTTTATATATATATAAAATATGGATGGTCTCTTGTGACGAGCCGAAGGACAGAGAGTGGAAGTGTGACCTTCCTCCCATATTTGGGCATACCAGGGGTTGTGACTTTAAATATATATATTTGCTTGTAGTAACAAGTTCCTTCTCACTTACCTATTACTCCCAGTACTGTAGCATGGAGGAAAGTGATAAATTTGATAAAACAATGGCAGAGTAGAAACATATATTTAGATAAGATTCTGTTCTGTGGTAACTGTTCAACTGATATTGTATCCAAGAAGATTGTTAATTTTGCAAATACTGTTTCCCTTTGACATTTTTTTTTAAAATAAAGGTTGATCCTGGCTTTTTATATGCTTTATGTCTTGAATCCATATAATTCTATATATGGCTTGGTCTCTCCATTATTTTACAAAAGAAAAAAATGGAAATGAATTAAAGAAGCTATTAAAGTTTCATAGAGGAAAAAATGGTTTTCTGCTGGTTTTAAGAAATTCAAATCTTTAAAATAAGAATTTCCTGGATTATCGATCACTGAATCCAGTCGGTAAATCTGTTATATACATAAAGAACATAATTTTTAACTTCCAGGAGTGTTCACCAGAGTAGAAACTGGTAATAGAAATTAAATCTATAGCAAAAGCTATTTAGACTTATATACCGCTTTACAGTGCTTTTACAGCCCTCTCTAAGCGGTTTACAGAGTCATCATATTGCCCCCAACAATCTGGGTCTACATTTTACCTACCTCAGAAGGCTGGAAAGCTGAGTCAACCTTGCCCCTGGTGAGAACTGCCAAACTGCTGTCAGCTGATCATTAGCAGAAGTAGCCTAAAGTACAGCACTGTAATCACTGCGCTCATCAAATATATACTCAGGGGTGAGCTGCTGGGGGTTCTCAGGGGTTTGGGAGAACCCCTAGCTAAGATTCTGTGCAGTTCGGAGACCCCCCCCCAAATTTCACTCCTGGCTGACACTACCCCCCCTGCCCCACCCCTCAGAGGAGTCCCCAAACAGCTTGCTTTGGATGCAGGTAAGTGCAGGAATGTAGGGAGGCTTGGGGAGGGCGAAAAATAGGCTTACTGGAAATTTGGGCCTCCAGAGGATCTCCGGAACCTGGGGAGGCAGTTTTTGCCTTCTCAGAGCCTTGAACAAAGCCTCCGGAGTCCGGGGAGGGAAAAAATGCCCCCCCCTGCTGTGGTGCAGGAGGCTGACCAGGCCATGCCCACCATGGCCACGCCCATCCAGCAACTGGGCAGAGAACCCCTTGCTGAAATTTTTGAAGCCCATCCCTGTATATATCTACAAACATGGCTTATATTTATGCAGTAATTCCTTAAAGTTAATCCTTGGTTTCCCCCTGTAATGGACATGAATGCCCGTATGAATGTGCCATGTTCTGCAATTATTACTCCCAATCATCATCTGACCTCCTCCTTGACTTCCCTGTAATTTATTTTCCAAGTCCCATGGGAAGTGCCAGAGGAAAGTTCTGTAGCACAGAATTGTGAAGGGTTGCAACCCAAGGCCATGCTTGTTGGGAATTCTGGGAGTTATAATCCCAACACATTGGGAAGGAGCCAGGTTGTATCAGGCTATTGTAAAAATTACAGCAGGAACTGGATTTCATGTGAAACAGTTCACATTCCCTAAAACAACATGGAAATCTTCAGCATTATCATTTTTTATGTATCTTCAATACTCTATTATTATAAGGGACACTGTGGGATGTTGTTCAAAGAGAAGTCTTGGACATGAATTATTCTAACAGACATTGCAAATGTCCCACAGTGTATTTTTTGCTGGTGAATAATGTCTTTAGGCATTATCTAATCAAGTAATCCCTGACAAAGACAACTGGCAAGTTCTTTTGTATAAATAATTACTCGTTCTTTCTGGACTGGAAATAACATATTTTATCCTTTTCGCAAAATGTTTGTGTTTCAAAAAACTTCTCCCAGCTTTTTTATGTTAAAATATAATGCTTTGCTGTAGTTTGTAGGTTATTGCATTCTAAAAGAAAGAAACTATGCTGATAAAAAAATAATATTCTTAAAATTACAATGTCCGTTGTTTCTCTAGCTCTAGTGCCTTAAATCTTAAATAGGGCAACTGGTTTTCCCTTCCTGTTCCTTATCCCTCTCACCTGTCAATCCATAGGATGTTTAGGACTCATCTTTTCCATCAAAGCTTTAGACAACTTCATTTTGGGAGATTTAGGCATGATTTTTTTTTTTTTAAAAAAAACACTTTTGGTGAGATATCACAGCCAGTTTGGAAGAATTTCCTACACACTTATATTGGATTCTTTTTTGCACATTAGTCTAATTCTTTGGCCCATAGCCATTCATTTTACTTGCTTTTCTTTATGGTCACATTGTTCTCCCAGCAGGCTTCAAATTGTCAAATGCCAACTATTTTTTTTCCTACTAACAGCCAAGAAGGTGGGGAAGTGCCAAGGAGATGGCATGGTCCCCAGAATTACCACTATCTTGTGGCCCTCCCCCTTCCGCCACCCCTATTTCATGGGAGTGGGTGCAAGATCCAGAATAGGTTTTCTAGATGACCTACTAGGGTTGGTCTCAGTGGTGAAATTCATTTTTTTTACTACTGGTTCTGTGGGTGTGGCTTGGTGGGTGTGGCAGGGGAAGGATACTGTAAAACCCCCATTCCCACCCCACTCTGTGGCCAGTCAGAGGTGATATTTGTCGGTTTTCCGAACTACTCAAAATTTTCTCTACCAGTTGTCCAGAATCTGTCAGAACCTGCTGAATTTCATCCCTAGTTTGGTTCCTAGAAAACCCAGCATCATATTGTATCAGATCAGGCATTCTCAAAACCAGCATTTTGAATTGGACTGGGAAGTCTAGTGGAAACTAGTGCAATGACTGAAGAATTGGGAGGGGAGGGTCTCCTGCAGTTGCAGCTTAAGAAAATGTAGCTAATTTAAAGTAGAATTCCACTGGAGGTGCAAAATGTCCTGAATTTAAAATGCCTCTGAGCTCAAAGCAGCTTATTCCAGTCTTATTGCAAGCATCTGTTGATGTTCTGATTATCCTGCAAGCGTTTTGAGCTTGGAATACTTCAAGGAATGTTGCTTAAAACCTTTTGAATCATACAGATAGATATGAAAATCTGTAGCACTTGAATACTTATGGTTTCTGGGTTGAAGACACAAACAGCCCTGTTGTGATTTTTATTCCTGTTATTATTAAGAAGGCAAATAAGCTTTTCTTATTTTCAGGTGAAAGCTAAATTAAATATTCTTTCATATCTCTGTTGATATATTTCTTATCTTGACTGGCAAAGTCAAGAGGAAAAAGGCAGGCAAGACATGTAAAAACATACAACATTGTCTTGGAAGCATGTATGCATGTTTATTGCAGGGTTTTCTATATTTTCTGTTTAGTGGTATACACATTATCAGGCAGCAAACAACAATTTAACTAAGCAAGTGGACAGAGTGCACAAGCTTGCAATGTAATATCTTGCCTTGTCAGAACAGAATAAATCATTGTTGAAAAATGCATTTCTTGAGGGGGAAAAAACCCATTAATGCAGATCATATTGAGAAGATGGCTGGGACTGATAGGAAAGTTTGGTTCTAAAGATATACTGTCGCTGACTATGTGGGTGAGGATTTGTCCTGAATTTACAGGCAGTCCTTGAGTTACAACAGTAATTGGGACCAGAATATCCATTACTAAGTAAATGCAGTCATGTCACATGGATGCATTGCCTCACAACGGCAGTCCAGGCACTCCTGTTGGCTGTTGTTAATTGAATCCCACCTTGTTGTTAGGCAAAGGCCACCCAATCCAAGCCATTTCCAACTCCTTCAATCCATTACGAGAAGGCCTTGTGCGATTTGGATAAGGGTATATGTAGTCTCAGGAAGAAAGTCCTCCCCAGCCTTGGAAAGGACCAGACCATGTGCAATTCATCCGTGACCCGACAAAAGCGCGCCGACAAAACCGCAATGCTAAAACCACGACATCTTCAACACGCTGACAACGGCGTGTCGACAGAAGCGCGATTTAAGTTAAGGTAAGGGTTAGGTTTAGGGTTAGGTTTAGGGTTAGCGTTAGGGTTAGTGTTAGGTTTAGGGTTAGGGTTAGATTTAGGTTTACAGTGCGCTTCTGTCAGCGTGCTGTTGTCGGCGCGATTCAGCGCTCATTCGTCAGCGCGTTTTAGAACTCGCGGTTTTGTCACCGCGGTTTAGTCGGGTGCGCTTTTGTCGGTCGCCCTTTTGTCGGTGAACCCAATTCATCAGCAGGAGGAGGAAGAAAACAGCATACATAAACTGGGGGTGGCAGGGCCATTGGAGTGCAAAGAGGCAGGTAGCAGGGAAGCCAAAAGGGTAGAGATGGATGGGAGATAAGTGGCGAGGAGGCGGGGAGTTTAAGAGGCCCTGTGGTTAATTCTTGTATTTATAATTCTGTAAGTACAGGTAGGCTGCTAAGTTCCCCGTATTTTGATCACTTGACCATGGGACTCTGCAGCACCCATCATTTCCAGGACTGGGCTTAACTATCATTTGTTCAGTGCAACCAAGTTCAGTGCCAGCTTAACTTTGAATGGCTGCTGAACAAATGGTTGCTAAGTGAGGAGTGCCAGTACAGATAGTCCTTGACTTACAACAGTTCACTTAGTGACTAGTGGTGGGATTTAAATTTTTTTACTACCCGTTCTGTGGGCGTGGCTTGGTGGGCATGGCAGGGAAAGGATACTGCAAAATCTCCATTCCTTCTGGATCAGCTGGGACTCAGGAGGTAGAGAATAGATGGGGGCAGGGCCAGTCAGAGATGGCATTTACTAGTTCTCCAAACTACTCAAAATTTCCGCTACCAGTTCTCCATAACTGGTCAGAACCTGCTGAATACCACCTCTTTTACAGACCATTTCAAAGTTGCAAAAGCACTGGAAAAAGTGACTTATGACCATTTTTCAGACTGAGGACCATTGCAGCATTCCCATCGTCACATGACTTGCTGTTCGGATGCTTAAACAACAGACACACATTTATGACGGTTGCCATGCCCCTGGGTCATGTGACCTTTGGGACCTTCTTTGTGACCTTCTGAAAGTCAGTGGGGAAACCAGGTTGACATAATTACTGGATTACTCATTTAACAACTGCGGTGCTTCACTTAACAAATGTGGCAAGAAAAGCTGTAAAAGGGGGCAAAACTCAACAAATTTCTCGCTTAGCAACATAAATCTTGGGCTCGATTGTGGTTGTAATTTGAAGACTACCTGTACTTCTGTCAGCTCATTTTACTTTATTTTCCTTTCCCCTTAATCCAGAAAGGGGAATGTTTGATCTTCCGAATGTTAAAATTTACAGTCTGTTTGGAAGATGTTGAAGGATGGAGCGGGAAAGATTTGCTTTAGTAGCAGCCTGTTGAAAACAGTAGACAATGTGTACTTTGAAGGTGTTATTAAAATCAGTCATTGACCTACAGGCTGGCTGTAACCTAGAAGCATTCCACTCTTTGCTATGGGTTTCTTATCAGTAGAGGAGAGCATTTGGATTTTTTTTATTTTTTTGCCAGAATAGTTTCAGTTTCAGTTTCATAAAATTTGTATCCCGCCCACTCCCATTGGGACTCTGGGCGGCTCACAAGCAAGATAAAAGCATTAAAAATTAAAAAGAGATACAATTATTAAAATTAATACACCATCCATTCAGTCTAAATGGGGCTGGATGTTAATCAACAGCCCCAGGCCTGCCGGAACAGCCAGGTCTTGATCGCTTTACAAAGGCCGGGAGAGTGGTAAGGGCCCGGATCTCTACGGGTAGATCGTTCCACAGGGCTGGTGCAGCTACAGAGAAGGCCCTCCCTCGGGGGGCCGCCAGCCGGCATTGTCCAGTTGACAGCACCCGGAGGAGGCCCAACCTGTGCGATCTTATTGGTCGTTGGGAGGTAAATGGCAGGAGGCGGTCTCTCAGGTAGCCAGGTCCTATACCATGTAGGGCTTTAAAAGTAACGACTAGCACCTTGAAGTGCGTCCGGAGACCAATGGGGAGCCAGTGCAGCTCGCGGAGGATAGGTGTAACATGAATAAAAGTACAGGTGCCCTTATTCACTTTTGTCATCTACTGTTCCATCTCTGCTGTCTAATAAATGATCCACGAGGAGAGATCTGTCTGAAGCAAAGCACGTAGAGCATTAGGGACATGGAAAGTTGACTTCTGCATTGTTCTGTTATTTAAGCATCTCAAATATATATTCCCCCCACCCGAAGGAATTAAGGTGGTCTTTTGTTGTTTATTTGTTTTGTTGTTTTATTGGACTTATGTGCCGCCCTTCTCCCAAAGGACTCAGGGCGGCGTACAACATAAAAAGACATATGACAAAAGTTAAAAAAGATTAAATAGGAAATCCAATAACCTTCGATTGACAATTAACATCAAATTTAGGATTAAATTAAAATTGACAGTTTTATTTTATTCTATTCAAGCCAGACTGGCTTGCTGAAAAAGCCAACTTTTTAGGGCGCGCCGGAAGGACCCGGAAGTCAGGGGTTATGTGAAGCTCTGGGGGCAGCTCATTCCAAAGAGAAGACACTCCCACAGAGAAGGCTCTCCCCCTGGGGGTCGCCAGGCAACACTACCTGGCCAATGGCACCCTGAGGAGGCCAACTCTTTTAGAAGTCTAGATGAATGGTTCATGACTTTTGGGAACATTATATTCCACCGATCACTGTATCAAAGAACCTTGGTTCTTTGCTATCTGTAAGGATAACAAAAAAATTATCATTGAAGTAGATTTGGATTTGCATTGGGACAGCAGCTGTTATTGTGTAGTAGAGGAAGATGTTGGAAAAAATCATGGCGGAGAGGTAGGCTGGTGGGACAGGTCATGTCTAAACATACCAAGGAATCTTCGTGGTCTGCATTCCCCAATAGAAATCTTCTGCTCTGAATCAGTGACATAAGACAAATCCCGTCTTGTTTTATATTCCTGGGAAAATAACTTGTTGCAAACTTGAATGTTATGCTGTGTCTAACTGTATGCAGAAAGAAATGCCTATAATGATTATAACATCTTTCTTTTGACAGTGAGATTTCTAATAAATCTGCAAGACTTTGTATAAAAGCAATAGACTTTTTTTTTCCTGTCAACAAATGGGCTGAGTGAGACACAAAACAATTCCTACTCTGTCAACACAGTTTATTTATGATTATTGCCAAATCACATACCTTTCATTTTCGTAGTTCTAATGCCAAGGGAAATTCTGTTTTCTAGAGCGCTGCAAATGTAAGCCTATAAAAGCTACCCAGAAGACCTACCTTCGGAACAATTACAACTATGGTAAGTGTGGCACGAGGACAAGAAATAACTTTTGAGGAAGAGAAGATTAAATGAAAACAAAAATGATTTCACAGAAAAGGGTTCTTGGGTAGCTACTTCAGCCATTTGCTATCTCCAAAGGCAGGCAGCTGTTGGGAACCAAAAATTGTCTGCTGAAAGTGAATTTTAAAGGCTCAGGTTCCTTGCTCACCTGTTTCATGCTCAAAACAACCATTTTGGGTAGTTCAGGCTACCAAAAAGATTGACTATCCCAAGGTCAAAAAGATATGAAGCTTAGCTTAGATGTCAACTTGTAAAATGTTGCCACAATAGAATTTGAACCTGGCATTCCTACATTTTCACCTGAAACCTTTGAGAATAAGTAGATTTCTGGAAGGAACAAGATCAACCAAATGCATTTGGGAAATTTCAGAAGCATCAGATACAAATGCAAGAACTTCTTTAGAAAAGAAAAAAAACAAGAGTATTGATTTCAAGAAGGCAGGTGTTATTCTTCATCACTAATAATCAAGTGATAAGACTATCATTTTCTTAAACTACCCTTCTGGTGCTAATGACAGTGCTTATTGTTTTATGGAAATAACAATAGCAATAGCAGTTAGACTTATATACAGCTTCATAGGGCTTTCAGCCGTCTCTAAGCGGTTTACAGATTCTGCATATTGCCCCCAACAACAATCCGGGTCCTCATTTTACCCACCTCGGAAGGATGGAAGGCTGAGTCAACCCTGAGCCGGTGAGATTTGAACAGCCGAGCTGCAGAACTGCAGTCAGCTGAAGTAGCCTGCAGTGCTGCATTTAACCACTGCGCCACCTCAACAACACTTTTACTATGTTTTGATTTATTAATTCACACCTTTTTAAAAATAGCTTTTTCTCCAGGGTCAAAAAGAACAAAACATTCTGGAAGATACATACATTAGATGTCCTCATTTTAACTTTCGTTCTTCTTTTTCTTCAGTTATTCGGGCTAAAGTTAAGGAGGTAAAGACCAAATGTCACGACGTCACTGCGGTAGTCGAAGTAAAAGAAATTCTAAAATCTTCATTGGTGAACATTCCTAGGGACACGGTCAATTTATATACAAACTCTGGCTGTCTTTGCCCACCACTTAATGCTAACGAAGAATATATCATCATGGGCTATGAAGACGAGGAACGTTCCAGGTAACAATGGGCTCCTCCCTTCAATTAGTTCCACCAAAACACAGTTAACTGAGTAAAATCAGGAAACCAAGAGAGAGATCTTAAATCTTGATTGTGGACTAAATGTTATCAAAAACAAGCTATTTTATGGCTGATTAATATTTTGATTGAAAAAGAGATTTTAAAAAAGAAGAGAAGAATAGCTGGAGGGGGAAAAATCTGTACCTCTGATGAATAAACTTGCAATAGTTTTGAGGAACTTAGTCAACAGATGCGCTTGTCTTATGAATTTTCCTGTAGATGGGATCCTTGCTTATATATGTCTTTATTAAACAAATGAACATACTTTGTGCCTCTTGGTTCTCTCGCCGTCTTTATATTTTATATGTTAAAGTTTATCTGATTTTTTAAAAAAATACTCCATCTTCATTTCCAAGATATTTTTGGAGTTCATTGGCTTTCTTGCAAAATAAAAATGGTAGGTGATCATTATTGTAACAAATGCATTCCCAGTTGCCCTGAAAAATAATGCTTTGTGATAGATTTTAAAATTCTCATCTATTCAATGGGGCCCAAAATTAAGGATGCCCATCTTACTTCATGGAGACATTTGGAATGGAATGGAATTGGAATTTTATTATTTATATGCCGCCCTTCTCTGGGAGGACTCAGGGAGGCGAACAATTCAAAAGGGGGAAAAAGGGGAACATAAAAACGAAATACAAATAATAAAAATAAGCAACAGTCGCACAACCATACATGTCGAGAGGGGAGGGAACTCATCACCCCCAGGCCTGCCGGCAAAGCCAGGTTTTGACGGCTTTTCTTGGAAGCATGTGCAATAAGAATTAGTAATCAGGATTTAGTAATAGAAAACAACCCCTGGATTGTTGAAGAAGGTAATTGGCACCAAAAACAACCTCTCAGATCTGATCAAATGGTTTTTATTCAGCTAATGCAGACAGCTTGCATTTTGCAATAACCAAGCTTGCCAAAGCTTTCAGAGTCTAGACCATAATTCTGACTCACTCATTGGCTTGTTGTAATCCATCTGTCTTGTTGGATGCTGGCTTCAGACAGTTCCTGAACCTCAGTTCCTGAACCCTATCCTGAACCCATGTTTTATGGAGTTTGCAGCCCCTTGTGACCATACATAGTGAAGATTGTTAGCAGTTTCCCACCACCATAAAAAAACTTTAACATAGGTATATCATAACTCTCCCCCCGCAAAAGCAAACCTCACTTTCTCCCCAAACTAGTCCTGTCCCTGTGTGGTGCATTATCTCCCATTGTACAGATCTCAGCCTCCTTGGTTGTGGTCCTTGGTCGACTACCCAACCTAATTGATCGGTCATTTCATCTGTAACCAATGGTCATAGTTCCCTACTCTGCGACCTTTTAAACTGTAAGGTATTGCACTTTCAGTGTTCTCAGCTAACATTTTTCTGGTTGGAAATTCTTGAAGTTGCACTTCTAGCACATCTGGGGGGAAGGAGCAAGTGCAATAGGCTATCAACAGATCTTGAGTGACAGATTCTGGGGGGAAATGGAATCTTGGTTGGAACTCAAGTTTCAGAATCATAGATTGTATGAATCTGGTCAAGTCAATCTCTATGCCTGGCTAATTACATCAGATTTTGTTGTGAGGTTAATTTAATTTCAAATGCAAGAGATAAATGTGATATTAGCTGATTTAAAACGTTTCATATCCTTTTCCCTAGGCTAAAATTGTGTCAGGCACAAAAAACCAGTTCCACATGTGAAGGTTCAAATTAACTGTTTCATTGCTAAAAGCCTATTTATAGGAACCTTCTCAACTAATAGTTGGAACTAGATATGAGTCAAAGGCATTGGGGTTGGGGGGGATGGATTTAGCTTGTGGCTATGCCACAATGACTCTAAACTGATTCTTCTTTTAACTCCTCTCACTGGCTCTGCCAGTCCTTCAAATTGTCACATCACATCAGTTCAAGGGCTATCTAATTACAAAGATCTATACCTCTGTTTTAGATGTTTCTGCTTAATTTTATGCAAAAACAATCTTGTGACACCTTAAATTTTGGTACATTTATTGTAATTTGTTATGTTGGAGTCACAAATTAAAGTCGCCCATGAAAATTGTTCTATTTCTAAGAATGCCTTAAATCTATCAAAGTCTATTACTCCAAAGATTTGCATTTTTTCCTTACATCTTTTAAAATTCAGAATAGGTAAGGCAGGATACAGCTAAACTACTGTAGTATTACATACTATTTGGATTTGTATACATATATATCCATAACTAGCTTTCTTTCCATGAGTATAGATTTTATTAACAAATATTTCTACAGCTGGGAAAAGTAGGCTGTTACTATGGGACTTAAGTGGTCCCATGTAGTGGTCCTTAATAGATCTCCATTTGCTGCTTGAACATAAAGCTTTCTCTTTCTTCTTAAGCGGAGCTATTTTGCTTTTCCTATATAACCATTGTTGTTCTTTTTCTTTAAAATGCAAAGACTACTCTTAGTGGAAGGCTCCATAGCTGAGAAATGGAAGGATCGTCTCGGTAAAAAAGTGAAGGTAAGACAAATTTAATTAACTGCTTAATCACATTTGATCTTGATTATATGTTGCTATATACCATATTTTTTGGAGTATAAGACACACTCTTTTCTCTCCTAAAAGTGGGTGAAAATTTAGGTGCATCTTATAGACTAATACACATGTTTTCGGCCTCCCGCACCCTCCACACGTCATGTTTTTGCCCTCCCCGGCCACCAGAAGCACTCTGCAGTGCTCCACATGGCCGTTTTTGCCAAAAACAGGGTTGTTTTCTCACTCCCAAGCCCTCCGTGCATCACGTTTTTGGCCTCCCAGGTCCCCAAAAGCACTATAAAGGCCAAAAATGGGCATGTTTTTTTTGTAAAAATGACCCTATTTTTGGTGAAAACGGGCCATGTGAAGCACTGCAGAGTGCTCCAAGGAGCCTGGGAGTGCAAAAACACCATGCACAGAGGCCAAAAACTATTTTTTTCTTGTTTTCCTCCTGTAAATTTAGGTGCATCTTATAGTCCAGTGCGTCTTATAGTCCGAAAAATATCGTTATTTTGGGGGGGCTTATTTCTAAACAAGCTGACGAATTCTGTTTGTTTGCTGAAAAACAAACTATTAGACTTCACTGCCCAGCTCGCATAAGTGAGAATACAGCCTCAGGCAACTCCTTTCTCCAGAGAGGGATATTTTTTTCCTACCATTTACAATACTGAATCTCCTTTTCATTATACCAAGTATCTCCCATGCCAAAACAAATTCCAAAATCTGTAAATGAATATATAAACTGAGGCAATCCAAACTAGAGGGGAAGAATTACATCATAGAGAATGGTGTAAAAATATTTAACACGTTATAGAAAATGAGTAAGGAAGCATGGATAATCATGTAGCATGATTAAATTTTAGGAACAGGACTTTGGTTTGCTCTCCTTCAGGATTCTTTTCGACACAACTCTTTACAGGTAGTCCTTTAACATACGGCCACAATTGAGACTAGAGTTATGGTCATAAGTTATAGTAGTTGTAAAGCAAGGCATCCATGCAATCCTGACTCTCCCCATTGTGGATGCTATGTGGAGCATGAGCTGTCTCAGGAGGTGGGGAAGGCCCTAGGTTAATAAACAAATGGTTGTAAGTCAAGGACTATCTATATATCAATTGTCTGTGCTTAGTGATATACCCCATGTTAAGATGAACAGGAAAAACATGAAGAAGTATGTATTATGACCGATGAATGCAATATTTGCTAGAATGGAATGTCAGTGACAGAATAGAAGAGTAATGAAGCAACAGTAACAAGATACTTCCTAGATTCTTTTAAAAAATTGCAGAATGTAAAAAAATCCAAAGATAATTGCAGTTGATACCAGTTACTGAATACCATTGATGCCATCTATGGTGTAGGCCAGTGATGGCAAACCTTTTCACCACCAAATGCCGAAAAAGGAATGTGCGCATGAACGCCTGGGCTGCAACCCATGCGTGCACCAGAAAATGAACTTCCAGTTTCAGGCACATGTATGCACAGTGGCCAGCTAGTCTTCCAGTTACTGGAGTGCATGCTGACGTGATGATCAACTGGCATGCTCACATCGGAAACAGAAGACCAGCTCTTCCAGTTTCTGGCACTGCCACACACATAAAGGCCAGCTGATTGTTGCGCTGCATGCGTGCCAGAAACCCGGAAGAGGAATGGGCAACCCCACGTGGAGCAGGCAACATGGCTCCGCCTGCCACTTAGGGCACGTGTGCCATAGGTTCACCATAACGGGTGTAGACCGTTCATTTTGTAATATTGGCAACACATTGGAAACTATTGTTGAAGAACTGTAGGTCATGTTGATGTCTAAAAAGCTGCTAGTTTAAGATCTGTATGATACAAAGTAGTACCAGTGGGATTAAATGTTGATGATTTCAGAGAAATAATTATATTTTGATCGAGAATAGTTGTTGTTGTGTAAAAAAGTGGAAACAATTCCCAAACATGGCCAGCTTCTTGGTTTCACAAGGAGATTTGAAGTTGAAGATGGAGCAGGAACCACATATTCTATGTTGTGCTCTTGGATTATTATTATTTTTTCAGAAGTAAAATGACTCACATTTGCCATAGCCTCGCATAGCATAATTGTTCCTAGAAGGCATTTTGCTCAGAATTGTCTCTTTCCTGGTAAAAGCACTGGTTACTATGTTTTAAAACAGAAATATCCACTGATTGTAAACTTCCTTCTGCAAGGACATCAACCCAATTCAAGCTTTTCAAAATTAGTTAAGTGTCAGAAAAGGAAGCAAATACCCCTGACACAGTTTGCTTATCCTTCTGTTGAGAATTGGCCATATCTACAGGCTGTGTAGATCTTGTCAGCACTACCACTAAGGCTTCCTTTGTCTTTATTCCTCCTCTTCTTCTTTTTTTTTAAACTGCTGCCAAAACACAAAACAATAGTCCACTCAATCCCTCTCAACGGGGGTTAAGAGGGTATTAAGTCAGGAACTTTTAAGTACATGTCTGAGGGGGACACCAGAAGAGAACATGCTGGGCTTTGAACATGCTTCTGCTCTTTCTCGGTTTATGGAAGGTTATTTTGAATCCAGGAAAATCCTTTCAAATTGGCAATGTGGGGAGGACAATGGTGCGAGCTGTTTTGCTTGAGCTTTGTGTATAACCTTATGTCCAGAGATTCACTTTGCATAACAGGGTTTAAAATCTGATCAGTTATGCAACATAGATTATTTCTTACTCTCACTGCTGAAAGAAGGAAATGTTGTAGTCCACTTTCCCACGCTGATTTATGGGTGTTTGAACATGTAGCCATCATATTCATTTCAACATATAGCCTTCAGCCACATATACTGGTGAACAGCACCAATCTCTTACTAGGATGCTTTCTAAGCATAAAATATGGCTGATATTCTTCTGAAAAACTCCACTTCTGTGGACTTATTGTCCTTGATATGAAATGTTGTCATTCTTGTAACAATCACACACTTTTTAATACTTAGCGATCATGTTCATGTGTGGTATCAAGAGACATGTGGCAACAGAAATGCATTAGGAAATGGTGGGGGAAAATGGCCCTATTATAACTTGTAGACTTTAACTCCTAGAATTCTGGGGATTGAAGTCCACAAGTTATAAAGGTGTCATTGTTCCCCATCTCTGCCTTATAAGGAAGTCGTATGTAGGGACAGTTACATATCTTGTCCTAAAAATAGCATACATAAGTCAAAAAATGTTTCGAAACCTTATTTTGACATGTTATATATGATTTGTTAAAAAAACAGGCAGCAGAAAGTTCAAATCTTTGTTTCAATTTATCATTTGATAAGAGCTAACTTTCCATTTGCACTCTGTGTTTAATAGTATTGATCACTTTCTCGGTCAAAGTGGCCTGGAACCATAACATCTTACTCACGTTATCTGGTTTTCTTTGTGACCACAAAAAAAAAAAATGCATTTTCTTCTTCTAACTATCTAACTATCCAACATTAAAACTGCTTAACAACTTAAAGCTCTCGGTTATGAATGAAGTCCTCCAAGATTTTCCATTTACTAACAGTTTTAGACAAAAGTGTATGTGATGGCACCCAAGTGGCCTGAGGTAACTTTGAGATTCTTTCATTAAAAAGATAAAAGCAAATAGGGTTGAATGGAAAACCAGTACAATGTACAGCCACCTGAAAACATGTGTTTTCACTGTGCATTGCACACTAAAGAGCTCAGAGACCTCTTGGAGATGGGCAGCCTTGACAAATCCAGTAAATAAATAAATAAATAAATAATAATAATAATAATAATAATAATAATAATAATAATAAATAAATCTCTCTGTGTATCTCTTCTTTTCTGCTTAATAAACCTGCTATTGATATTAATATTTACCTAAAAAGAATCTAATCTCCCACCCTCAGAAAGATATATGTATATCTGTGCATGCAACATACTTTTGTATGTGTGCGTAGATGGGTGTATGCGTCTGTATTCCTATCAGAAGTCATACTTCAAAAAAGGAGAGGGCCAAGACTAAAAAAACTAAATGTATAACTTTTCATAAGTACTTATTAAAATTAATTACCTATAAAATAAAGCACTCCAGTAATAAAATTAAATGATTCCACTCTTCACAGAAGCAACATAGGTATATACTCTCCCTAGTAGAAATCACAAAAAAAATGCAGGTAGTAATACCATAGAGAGCGCTATCTGCTATTATCGTAATTGGATATTGGGGAAAATGGACATGGGGAGGAGGGAAGAAAACTGAAAGAAACTTGAATGGAATAAATGAAGAGAAAGTATATTTTGTTCTAAAATTATTAGAAGGTAGATCTTCCAATAAAATGAATAAACTATGGATATGTTAAGGAGATGGTGTGGGAATGGTTTTGTGTGCTACCAAAGTGTGCAAAATTATGGTTAGGGTTAGGATTAGTGGGACATATGAAAATGGAAACTTAGTGGAATGAGGAAAGAGGTTATGGATGAGAATTTAAGAGAAAGTCTGCTGCAAAAATTAGGATAATATACTGTATAATGTAAATGTAGAGAAAATGTAGTTATCAAGAATATTGTTCAAGAGAGACCGTGTCATTGTGTCCTCCTTAATTTCTTAAACTCCTTAATCTCATTACACATGGACAGATTTAATTTCAACTGTAAAACTCACTTTAGTTTTTAGATCAAGCAAAATCCAAAACAGCTAAGGGATTTCCAGAAAGTTGGCACTCAAATGAATCGGCCATCAAGAAGTTTATTAAAGATAAACCACATTTACGCTTCATTTAAAAGAGACAATAAAAAACCTAAAAAGGAAACAAAAAGCTAAGAAGACCTCCTCTCCAGCAATCAACATCCAGATAAGCAGGGATTAACACCAGGAGCTACACCACACAAACAATGCCCTAATCAAGGAACTTCCAACTCAGATTATCAATCAAGAAGTAAACAACAAATAAGAAACTACCAAGGAAAAAACAACAATCCCACCAACATTTATAGGGATGTGTGTTTGTGTGTGTGTAGGTAGGTAGGTAAGGTATAGATAGATAGATAGATAGATAGATAGATAGATAGATAGATAGATAGATAGATAGATAGATAGATAGATAGATGATAGATAGACAGACAGACAGACAGATAGACAGACAGATGATAGATAGATGATAGGTAGGTAGGTAGGTAGGTAGGTAGGTAGGTAGGTAGGTAGGTAGGTAGGTAGGTAGGTAGATAGATAGATAGATAGATAGATAGATAGATAGATAGATGATAGATAGATGATAAATAGATGATAGATAGATAGATAGATAGATAGATAGATAGATAGATAGATAGATAGATAGATAGATAGATAGATAGATGGTAGGTAGGTAGATAGATAGATAGATAGATAGATAGATAGATAGATAGATAGATAGATAGATAATAGATAGATAGATAGTAGGTAGGTAGGTAGGTAGGTAGGTAGGTAGGTAGGTAGGTAGGTAGGTAGGTAGGTAGATAGATAGATAGATGATAGATAGATAGATAGATAGATAGATAGATAGATAGATAGATAGATAGATAGATAGATAGATAGATAGATATGCATCACAACAGATTCTTAGAACAGAATTATGTAAACCAGAATGTGGCTTAAATTGAATTTTTTATATCAATCCCTTAAACTACAAATAAAGTGAAAGATCCAATGATGGCTTATCTATCGTTGCACATAATTGTATATTATAGAAATATAATTCTGATATAAATGGCTAATCGCTTTTTATTAAAAGATGACAGAATCACGTCTTTAGGAAGAAAATTGAACTGCCCTTGTGGCAGTCTCACCTTTTCTTTTTAATCTTACAGCGTTGGGACCAGAAGCTCCGTCATCCTGCCAAAGGCAGAAATGAACCTGGGCAAAGTGATTCTGCTCCCAAATCTGGGAGAAGCACCAATCCACGGCAAAGGCGCAACTGAGATGAAGAATACGTTGAGGCCAAAACCAATCCATGGACTTGTATAAATTAAAAGACTTGCCTTCTTGAAGCAGCAAAAGAGAAATTGCACTATTGCACGTTGCCTTTTATTGTTTACTATGAGTTCATTCTGTAGCCAATGTTAGTGTTTTTTACCCTTCCCTTCCCTTGTTTTTTGTTTTTGTTTTTGCCTCTTGCATTGTGTAGGAGTACAAACACTTGGAAAAGAAAGGTATATTATATTCACAAACATCTATCTGTGAATTACATTGACAAACATTTTTCTTTTGTTGAATGGCCAAGTTGATTTCATTGGATGCTCATGATAATTCTTTGTATACTGTTCTTTCAGTCTAGAAAGCCACAAATACTTTTCTTTATATGCATAAACAAGTTGCCTGAAAGGACATTTAAAAAAAAAACACACACCAAATCCCACAATTCTTAGGTTGTATTAAAAAATAATTAAGAATGATTTAAATTCCCCTGTAGTCATAAAGGAGAATGAGGTGAATGTGAAGAATATCAGGACCCCACATATTAAGAAAAATTAAGATTTTAATGGACATTTTCTAATAGAAATAAAACTCCAAAAGGCAAATGAGTTCTAAAAGTTGTTATCTGGGAAACACAAGCTATTTTTTACAATTGGCAAGTGAAAAAATTGATCAATTTTAAAGAATTTTCCCCCTTTCTCCTTACTCATATTGATACTCTCCATGGTGGCCTAGATTATGCAAAGAAATTATACCAAGAGAATTCAGCCTTTTAGAGTAGGTTTGCTAATAAATGTCAATTCCGCTTCAATAAACCACTTATATGAAGCTTTGTTTTAAAACATTAGCCATGACAAAGACCGCACAAAGGATTTACTTTTGAAAGTCTTAATCCTTCTGGGAAAAGTTGTATAGAATTGTTAAATACCAAAGATATCCCTGACTTGTCCTCTGTTAACACTTCTCCCTCATTTTCATTGTTGCTATGCTGAGTAATAGGAATACAGACCTGCATCTCAGCGTAGATCTGCATTTTATCATTTCAGGCTGTCCTTTTGATTGTATTTCACTATCTATATGCAACTGGAATGTTTAATGGTCAATGTTGGGGATCTGGATGAATGCTTCTGAGAAAGCTGAAAGGGTGGTCCTATTATTGGACTAAAACTTCCTACCATGTTGGCTGTGGACAATGGGAGTCTGAGTCTAACACTGCTGGAGAACCATAGAGTCTTCCCCCTTATCAGTCACAAATAAAAGCATCAACTTCCTTGAAATCAGAGGACATTTTAAACACCTTACAATGCATATTTCCATTCAAGTGCCAACCGATCATCCTAATGATCAGATCTTTTAAGTCTTTTGTAGCATTTCCAATACCTTGAAGTTGTAATTCCGATCTTTCTCCCTCTCTGAATTGAAATAAAACAATTATTTTAGAAAAAAAGAAGAAATTGCATGTCTTTCTTGGGCATGTAATAGTGTGGTGGTTTCATTCAGAAATTTAATTTAATTTAAACTAAACTGAGTGCATATGTAAGGCTTCAAAATGGTAACGGTTAGATATAATTTTCATCATATTTCAATATGAGCCCAAAAAAGAACCCCGAGGGGGGGGGGAATCTTTTCTGAGGAGGAAGTGACATGTAATATTTAATTTCGATCAACATTCTCCCTTCTTTTTTCTTTTTTTTTCTTTTTCTTCTTTCTTTTTCTTCTTTTTCGTTTACATCATTCCTCCAAATTTTTACTTGTCTAGTCATTTTTAGCTTTATAGCCTTTTGGCTATAAAATGTGACTCAAGGTCAAGAAGCAACACATTTTTTTATAATGAAAAGGCTTCCCATACTCATTGCATCATGGTTCTGCATGACTAAAAATGAATCAGATACAGATAGTTGCAGATTTTATTTTCAATAATGATGGACATTATTTTTCTTGGGTACAGCTCTAAATGTACTTTCTATAAGTACATAGTTGCCAGTTACTTTTTTTTTAAAAAGGGGGCATAAATGTTCTGTTCTTGTGGAACAATATATTATGCCAAGATAAAACTTTACTGATGGCAATGCTGTGGTCTATGTGTAACCTTGCAACGCACAACGAAGTTGCTAGCTCCACTGTTTCCTAATAGGATGGGTGTCTCCCCCACTTTGTCACCTCCATGTTAGCCATTTAACATGGGGCAATGAGGATGGAGCTGTGGAGTGGTGCAGTGGCCTAAAGATGGAGCTATTGCTTCACAATCAGGAGGCTGTGAGTTCGATCCTAGATAGAATACAATACAATACAATACAATAGCAGAGTTTGGAAAGGACCTTGGAGATCTTCTAGTCTTTTAGTCCAACCCCCTGCCTAGGCAGAAAACCTTACACCATTTCAGACAAATGGTTATCCAACATCTTCTTAAAAACCTTCAGTGTTGGAGCACCCACAACTTCTGGAGGCAAGTTGTTCCACTGATTAATTGTTCTAACTGTCAGGAAATTTCTCCTCAGTTCTAAGTTGCTTCTCTCTTTGATTAGTTTCCACCCATTGCTTCTTGTCCTGCCCTCAGGTGCCTTGGAGAATAGCTTGACTCCCTTTTCTTTGTGGCAACCCCTGAAATATTGGAAGACTGCTATCATGTCTCCCCTTGTCCTTCTTTTCATTAAACTAGACATACCCAGTTCCTGCAACCGTTCTTCATATGTTTTAGCCTCCAGTCCCCTAATCATCTTTGTTGCTCTTCTCTGCACTCTTTCTAGAGTCTCCACATTCTTTTTTACATCGAGATAGAGGCAGATATTTCTGTCTCTGGGCACACTGAGAATATATCTGCTGAACAAAACTGCACTGGCGACAGGAAGGGCATCTGGCCATTAAAACACTCTGCTAGTTTCCTTCAGTTGCCCAGACTCCGCCCCGTAAGGGATCATGGGGTTGTTAAATGAAGATGATGAACTAGGATGGAGCTCTTCTGAACCAGAGTAATTTGCTCAGGATTGGCCACCTCTTTCAGGGATGCTGGTAATCGTTCTTAAAGATGTAGTAAGCAATGCTGGCCATTCATTCTAGCCATGTCACCTCCTATATTTCTCCTTAGAATGTCCTTCTTGCCAGAAGGGACGGAGAACAGGTACAGAGGCAGAGAATTGGATGTTTTCCTCTTGCCATTTCTCAGGTGGATTTTTAAAGCGGCAACACAGCTACCTAGCTCAAATAATGAATAACACCATTAATTTTGCTCTCTCTTTCTTTTTCACTATAGAATTTGCCAGCCCTTTGGGCCGCTGCTGGCATTTTAAGTTTTGGCAGCATGTGGTAAGCATTTTCATAAATTATTAACATATTGGGTATGGCCAAATACCTTTCTACTACAAGACAAATTGATATAGTTCCTGCCCACAACCCATTGTAGTCTCTAAGGATGCTCTCCGCAAGTTTCTTACTATTGTTAAATTAAATTTATTTGCCACCCATCTTACCACAGGGCTTTTCTAGACAGCATTTAAAAAGATAATTTTAAGATAAACCAGATAATTTACCTGGTTTTTTTGTTTTGTTTATATTTTCTGATTTTCTTGGTTAAAAAAAAAAGCCTTCCCCTGCATAATATAAATGTGAGCCTTTGTCATTGACACTGATGTTCTCATGTACTTCCAGCATCTTCCTATATTGCTACTGGACAATATAGATGCCTGCTTGCTTTTGCTGGGCAGCTGGGATGACCTTCAGGCCTTGGGTAGCCCTACTGGAAATATATTCTCCTGGACTACATTCCCAGAATTCTTCATTCATCCCTCCCAAGAACCCCCACCCCACCCCACCCATTCCCCACCATGATGAAGCAGTACAGCAAGCCTTGAGCCAAAAAGATTATTTCTAGTGTGGCTAAAAATAAAATTGGCTCATACTGCTAAATGACAAAGAAACACAGATAGGTCTGACAATAATGCTTTGACAAGCGATCTGGCAAATGTGCAAATTGTTTTATCATATAGCAAATTCATTAAAATGTACATGCGGTGGGATGAATTGGGTTATCGAGGCAGCTGATTAAATCAATACCTTTCCGCATCTGGGTATTATTATTTCAGGGAGCAAATGCATAATTACATCTTCTCTGGCTAATTAGCAGGATGCTATTACATCGTGAATGATCATTTCCTATAACTATGGACCCTTGGGGATAAATTGTCATGAGGCCAAACTTCTTTACGGTTCTCATCCCAAAGCATGCCATTATGCTTGTCTTATCACAATTCCCCTGTAATTTTTATTTTTTGGAACAAAAAACATTTTATTTTTATTTTTAAGACATGCATGCACTGGAGACATGGGCAAATGAAAGTTTATTTGAGTTATGAAAGTTTATTTATATGCCGCCCTTTTCCCTGGGGGGACTCAGGGCGGCTTACAACTCAAAGGGAGGGGGGAAACAAACATTTAACACGTAAAAACAATACATAGTTAAAAGCACAACATTCATACCATTCGGGTGGGTTACAGTCTTTAGCCCCAGGCCTGACGGGATAGCCAGATTTTAAGGGCTGTGCGGAAAGTCTGGAGGGTGGAGAGTTTTGCATCTTGGAGCGAAGGGAACGAACGCGACAACGGGTATGTAAAACAGCAACCTTTATTAAAAACAGAGTGACTGCAATTCAATCCTGGCGTGGTTCGCGCCAAACATTTATACCTCCGGGTTTGAACAAGGAACCAATGGGCGTCGAGTGACTCGACCAATCGGGACGGAGATTGAAACGGCTCCGCCCGGGAGCCAATCACAAGGGAGTCCTTATTCCAGCGCTTGTATTCCCGTGCTGGTATTCAACACCCCTCCCCCCCTAGTCAAGAGTTCCCTAGGAAGGACAAACATAGTCTTGTAAGTAGGCGGGACGGTGACGTTCTCGTCCCGACCTTCGTGGCTCCCCGGCGGTTGTCATCGGGGGGGGAACCGCCGGCGGAGATGTGTCTGTGGCAGGGCGGTGAATCTGCGGCGCGGCCCCGTGAGATGGCGCTGGCCCCGGGTCCCGTACCCGATGTCCATTTGTCCGGGGTGGCGTCTCCGTGGCAACAGGAGTGTCCGACAGTGGCCCCGTGCAATCTAGTTGGGGTGTCGGTTCAGAGTTTCGATAAGGACTTAGGGAAAGGGGGTAGCCGGGTGAGGCACGTCCGTCCGAAAAGTTCGTATCGGCTTGCCCCCTGTTCCCCGGATGGAGACAGTCCAATGGTGGGAAGGTCATCGAGGGTGGCTCCTGCTGAGAGTGGATGTCTGAGGGGCTCGGGCCGTCTGTTTCCGCGGGGAGGCGTCGCCTTAACTGGTCCACGTGGCGCCTCCATTGTGTTCCGTCGGCCAGGCCGACCCTAAAGGAACAGGGGCCAGTCAGAGCTGTGATGGTTGCGGGAACCCACCGTGGGTCCCCAGAAAAGGAACGGGCCCATACAGGATCCCCTAACTTAAACGCATGGGAAGGGAGGGCCCCCAGGTTACTCGATAGATCCCCTGCATAAAGTGGATGGAGCCTGTCTAGGGGGGTTCGCAATCTTCTACCCATCAAGAGCTCCGCAGGACTTTTATTAGTCGTTGGGCAGGGTATGGAGTGCTGGCTCAAAAGGTATGCCGCCACCCTTTCTTGCCAGTCACCCTGGTCCATGCGGCCCAAAGCTTCCTTGGCTGAGCGAACTGCGCGCTCCGCCCGGCCGTTACTAGCTGGGTGATAAGGGGCTGTGGCTGCGTGTCTAATTCCTTGTTCGACCAGGAATTCTTGGAACGTGGTGGAGGTAAACTGGGGCCCATTATCTGAGACTATCACATCCGGTAACCCATGGGTGGCGAACATCTTACGAAGGGCCCTCACTGTACTCTCTGCTGTGGTGGAGGTCATGATTACCAGCTCCACCCACTTGGAGTAAGCATCGACTACTATCATAAAATTTCGGCCGTGGAAGGGGCCGGCAAAGTCAATATGTAAACGGGACCATGGGCCTCTAGGGATTTCCCACTCACGAGGGGCGGCTGTGGGGGGATTCGGCCTAGAGTTTTGGCAGATCCTGCAACGGCCTACGTAGTCTGCAATTTCCGAATCTAGCAATGGCCACCACACATAACTACGGGCTAAGGCTTTCATTCGCGCTATGCCAGGGTGGTTTTTATGAAGTGCAGGCAGGATTCGTGCCCGCAAGGCTGTGGGGATCACTACCCTATCCCCCCAGACAAGACAACCCCCGTGAAGGGCGAGTTCGGCTTGTCGTACTTTAAATGGTCGAAATCCTTCCGCTACCTTTTCCGTAGGCCACCCCCTCAAAACCCATGAAGCTACTTGGGATAGGACGGGATCAGCCTTTGTGCAAGCTGCGACGTCCGCGGCAGAGACGGGGAGGTCGGATTCGGCGATGGACAAAATAGAGAGAGCGGGCACGTGGGCTGTATCCGTCTCTGGCAAGGGGCAACGGCTCAGGGCGTCTGCGTGCCCTAGCTGCTTCCCCGGACGGTATAACAGCGTATACGAATACGCCGTTAGAAACTCCGTCCAGCGTGTCATGCGGGGAGACAAGATGGAGGGGGTTGGCTTGTCGCCTGCCAATAACCCCAGAAGCGGCTTGTGATCCGTGATAAGGGTGAAATTCCTACCATAGAGGTAATCATGGAAACGCTTAATGCCGGACACTGCAGCCAGGGCTTCTTTATCGATTTGGCTGTAGTTCCGCTCCGTAGAGGAGAGTGTCCGGGAATAGAAAGCTATGGGGGCCTCTGAGCCGTTCGGGAGGGCATGGCTCAGGACCGCCCCTATGCCATAGGGAGAGGCGTCGCAAGTCAGAACTAGGGGCATCCTATCGCTATATTGGATTAGGACTGCCGACGAGATCAAAATGTCTTTTATAGCCGCGAACGCGTGCGCTTCACGGCTACCCCATTTCCAGGCCGCTGACCGGTCAAGCAGTCGGTGTAGCGGCTCGGCTAGCGACGCCTTATGGGGTATAAAGGGGGCGTAAAAGTTTAAAAGCCCCAGGAACGCCTGCAATTCCACCCTAGAAGTGGGTGTAGGTGCGTTTTTGATGGCGGCAATTTTGGAAGGAGAGGGGTGGATGCCTTGGGCATCAATAAGGAACCCTAAGAATTCTACTTTAGGAACGGCAATTTCGCATTTGCTGCGCTTTAGTTTCAGTCCTGCCTCCCTAAAACGTGTGAGAACCTCCCGCAGTATTTTTAAGAGTTCCGAGTGGTTGGGGGCTGCGACCAGGACGTCGTCGAAGTAGGGAACGACGCCTGGGAGCCCATGGAGCAAACGCTCCATGAGGCTCTGAAAAATCCCCGGGGCCACCGAAACGCCGAATTGGAGGCGGCGACAACGGAAAGCCCCACGATGGGTGACGATGGTCTGGGCTGTAGCCGCGTCGTCGTCTACGGGAAGCTGCTGGTAGGCCTGTGCCATATCTAGCTTCGCAAAAATGCGGCCTTCCCCTAAGGAATGGAGTAGGTGTTGCACTACGGGGACCGGATATGGGTTAGCCTGCAGGGCCAAATTAATGGTCGACTTATAGTCGGCACATATTCTCACCGATCCGTCGGGTTTGACCGGAATGACTATGGGGGTTTCCCAACGGGCGTGATCTACGGGCTCGATTACCCCTTGCTCTATAAGCTTGTCAAGCTCAGCATCCACCTTTGCTCTCAATGCGAAGGGAACCCTGCGTGCCTTCAGCCTAATAGGAGCAACCTGGGGGTCGAGGCAAAGGGAAATGGGGGTGCCCTTATAACAACCCAGTTCCCCATCGAACACATCTGCGAACTCACTTAGAACGCTATCTACGGTAAGGGGGACTACCCTATGCACCCCCTCTATGGTGAGGCCCAAAGCGGGGAACCAATCCAACCCAAGGAGAGCGGGCAGATCGTTCCTGACGATTAGAACTGGGAGTTTCCCCTTAAAGTCTCCGTATTCCACCCGGATGTGGAATATTCCTGCCGTGGGAATCCCATTTCCCTGGTAGTCTAGGAGGGAGACCCCGACGGGGCGCAATTTACTCTGGGAAACCCCGGGACAGAGGCGTGAAAACAGGGCCCAAGATAGTAGAGAACGGGAAGACCCGGAGTCCACCTCCATTCGGCAAAGCTGACCTTCGAGTCGGACGGCGGTACTGATTTTGTGATCGCCGGCGGGAACGTGGGAAGCCTGGTAGACCACGCAGTCGGCGCTAGAGGGCTGGTAGGTTGAGTGACAGTCCTCAGCTCGCCTTGCGGGACGTGGCTGTTGGCGGCGTTGCGGTGCCTGGCGCTGGTCGCTGGACTGCAAAAACGATGGAGCTGGCACGAGAGCCCGGCAGACCCTGGCGAGGTGTCCTTCTCCTCGGCAGCGGCGGCAGACGGCGGAACGGAACGGGCAGGATGCGCGGCTGTGGCGGCCGCCGCATCCGCGGCAAAGTACGTTTGAGACTGACTGAGCGGACGTCGGTGGTTGCTGATGTGGCCTCCGCTTCGGCTGCGTCCTCATTTGTCCGACGGTTTCCTCCTCCTCATCTTCGGCAGGAGAGAGGTCGTCGACGAGGTTCGTCTGGGTGGAAGGCCCCGCGGCGGTTTGCGCGGGGGGTTTCAGCTGGAGGCGTTCGATGTCGGCCGTGGATTGTTTGGAGAGCTCCGCTGCTCGCGCAGTCTCCACGGCTTGCACCAGAGTGATTTTGTGGTTCCGGAGCATTCGGCTGCGCAAATGCACGTCGCGGACCCCGCATACAAACTGCTCCACGAGGTTCTCCTCCAGGTCTGCAAAATCGCACTGGGCGGCCACTGTGCGCAAAACCTCCAGAAACTGGCTGATGGATTCGTTGGGCTTCTGCACCCGGCGGCGGAAGGTGAAGCGGCGTGCGATCAGAGAGGGTGAAGGAGCGTAGTGGTTCCTCAGCCTGGACATCAGCTCGTCCCACCCAAGTTTGTAGGCTGGCCTCGGGGCGGCCAGGGCTCTCGCAGAGGCAAACATGGAAGGCTCACAGCAGGACAAGAAGAAACTGCATTTCTCCTCGTCGGTCTGTGCCTGGTTCTTCGATGCAATTAAGTAGCACTCGAAACGCTCCATGAAGCCATCCCATGACTCTCCGGCGGATCCGAATGGCGCGAAAGGAGGAAGCGCTGTTGCCATCGGTGTAAAGCCAGAGAGGGGGAGGAAGAGGGCGGAGAAAAAAAATTTGCGTTCGCTGCCGGAGTTCTCAGCCTGAAGATAGCGTTCGTGCTTGTTCAAACGCGGTGGCAGCTGGCTCGTTCTTCTCCGTGGTCGCGGGAATCAGAATCCCACCTTCGTCGCCAGTTTTGCATCTTGGAGCGAAGGGAACGAACGCGACAACGGGTATGTAAAACAGCAACCTTTATTAAAAACAGAGTGACTGCAATTCAATCCTGGCGTGGTTCGCGCCAAACATTTATACCTCCGGGTTTGAACAAGGAACCAATGGGCGTCGAGTGACTCGACCAATCGGGACGGAGATTGAAACGGCTCCGCCCGGGAGCCAATCAGAAGGGAGTCCTTATTCCAGCGCTTGTATTCCCGCGCTGGTATTCAACAGAGAGGGTATGAATCTCCACGGGGAGATCGTTCCATAGGGTCGGAGCTGCCACCGAGAAGGCTCTCCTCCGCGTAGTTGCCAGTCGGCATTGACCGGCAGATGGAACTCGGAGGAGGCCTAATCTATGGGATCTAATTGGTCGCGTGGAGGTAATGAACTCAAATGAACTCAAATCCTACTGCTAGAATGCAATATTAAGTCTATTAATTCACACTCCCTGTTTAGTGCAGAAATCCAGATTAAAGCATTGCAAACATTTGTTTGATTAACCTCTGCTTGAAGACAACCAGCAAAATGAATGACCCCCATATCTCTGGTAAGTGACTCCACTGTCAAATTGCTATTGCTGCTAGGAATCAGAATCTGCATTATTTGTATCTTATACCCAGGATTGTTTCATGTGCCCTGGAATGAGAGAGAACATGTTTTGATTTTCAACAACTACCTTGGTCTCAGCAATTTCTCCATGCAGAACTTCCCCACCCACTTCATGAGGTTCAGTCCCAATACTAAAAAGTAGCCAAGGACCACCAGGAAGCAGATGCCATAAAGAAATGCATCTCACAAAGGAGAACCAGAAAGTAAGAGAGAAGAAAGAAATATATGCTAAGCATGAGTAGAAATATGGATAAGTAGGTAACGTAAGTATTATTTGTGTGGGGTAGCGTGGCCATTTTGGTGTGCACATTTCTCATGATGCTCATTCATAGTTGGTATGAAGCCTCCAAATTAGCCTTTTCTAATTGCATGTTCACAAAACCGACTAGGAATAATTCTGGTTTCATGATTCTGATTTCCAACATCTTTTGCTTCATTGTATGGCTTTGCACCAAATTTCTTTGCTTTCTCATAAATCCGTCTCACGTGATAAAAATCCTTCTTTCTTTTCATACTTTCAACACTGGTTTGATATCCCTTTTTACATTTCTGATGGTTTGGCTGGTGTATATACCATTAGTACACCATTGTATCCAAGTTCTCTCTTAAAGTACAACACAAGGTAAATTTGACACCCTTCCCACATTTCTCCCATATATCCATATTTACAGTATGTATAACCAAAGATTGCATCCCATTTCACCATATAGGCTGTAACTTGTTCATCCTCTTTATCAAACCTTAATAACAATTTGCGTATTTTACAGGGTGGGGCATAACCTTTTCCTAGGGGGTCACAGCAAGATCGACAGCAGTTTACAACTTCCGCGACACCTCATTTTAAAGCCCATAAAAAACTGAATTGAATGAGCTATTAAATGTTAAATTTGCTTTAAGAATGGCTGGAAAATTCGATTCGGAAGAACAAAGGATCATTGACAGAATAAAATGCATTGCCTTTCGAGAGGCTCGCGATGCTGGAGCGACGTTTATCAATCCACCTCGTTTGAATGCTGTTCGAAGGGCTAATGGTGGTCATACTGACTATTAAATCGTGTCAATAAACTCAGTTTTTGATGGGCTTTCGAATGGTGTATGAATTATTTGTGTTGTTATTACAAGTGTTGCTGTGACCCCCTAGGAAAAGGTTATGCCCCGCCCTGTAGTTATTATATGACCAACGTTTATCCATTAAGTCAGAGTCTCTTTCTTAGGCTTTCTGGCCTTCTTGAGGTTAGCATAGGCTTCTTCTGCATTTACTGCTGTCCTATTAGCTTTAGATGCCTTCTCCAAGGTGATTCCCATGGCTTCCCACAGAAAGTAATAGGATTTGTTGTTTCCATATTTGCGTTATATTTCAGGTGGCGTGTTAAAAAAAAAGTCCATTACAATTGATTTTGGTCTGCATTGAAAGAAACATTAGGACCTATGGAATTACTTCTGTGGAACAATTCTTTTCTAATGGACCTTTTTTTCTTGAGCATTCTCCTTTGCATAAAACAAGTCTTACCTGTACCTTTAAGTTGTTTAATCTTTTTCATCTGACTTTTAAAAATATTTTATTTAATTTATTTATACATGTGTGAAATATTTCCAGCTTTTGTGTAATTATTTCAGTAGTAGCTTTGAAGTTTTGCACATCCCAATAAAAATACCCTAAACATAAAATATCCTATTTAAAAGCTCCAGATCAGAAATTTTCTTTTTTCAGGAATATCTAGAAGATCAAGACAATTGTTCTTTGTAATTCATCAGGATTAATTGCACACTTCCATATAAGTTCTGAAATACAGCCTGCCACCATGTTTACTTTTTAAGAAAGTCCGGGGAGAGAGGGGGGCAAATGCAGGCAAAAATTAGCCCTTGGTTTAACAGAAATCATTTTATTTATTTTAAATTTAAAAAGCAATAATAAAAGGCCATAATCTATCCAAATATATATATACTATGTTGATACATTAAGTCATCTTCGGTTCTTTGGAAGAACTCAGTGTGAACACTAGCTAAAGAACAGGCAGCTGTGACTTCACATTGTTGTGAACAGATAATATATGTGAGGAACCGAATTTTTTCCCATTTTTGCAATACCAAGTTCAGATGGAATGCACAGGAACCAACTTGCTAAAACTAATTTTAAGTTCAGTGAATTTCCACATTCAGTGTGAAGCAGGATAGCTCTGAATTTTAAAAGGTATAACAATGCGTGCCACTATTTCTATGTGATATTTGGCATGCTTGCACCTTTTTAATTTAAGCACAGAATAGCTGACTTGCTTTATAGAAAGTTACCTCTCTGCCTCTCTCCCACCTCTCCCCTCCTCCTTGTCCTCCCACTCTCTCATCATCTAATTGCAATATATTCATTGTAAGATATGATCTTTCTTTGTTCCAGCAAATGGAAACCCCCAAACACTGTAAGATTTGAAGCTTTTCCTTCTCTTGTTTTTTTTTTTTTTTATAATTTTGGAGGTATGTCCTTGACTTTCCCCTGATACAATCTGTTTCTCTTTATCATAAAATAGCCAATTAGTCCCAAATGTTTTCAGAATCTGCTGAAAAACCTCAGGCTTTGGTGCAGAAAATAAATTCCAATAACAAAGATTAACCACAAGCTTGGAAGTTCTCATACATATTATCTCATAAGCCACAGCATCTGGATGTTACATATATTTGGAGCATGTTCTACTCCTTTCAAGCACATTTGTTCTAAAAACACTGACCTATTGTTGTTTTGAATAGGCACTGAATGTGAGGACTCTACATTTCTGCAAGCCTTTCAAGCCTTGACACGGCTAGAATTATCTACTACCTATGTAGTAGAAGATATGTACTATGTCCTAAGTGAGTGCAGTTACAAGACAACAAGAGGACCAAATGGTTACAATGCCCAGTTGCTAACATCTGGATTCTGATGGCAATACCATTTTAGCAAAATAAAATAGACTTCATTGATAGGAGTTTGGCACTTCCTCAAAGAATGTGTGGTGTTGAATGGAACTGCATTTCACAAAGCTACACAGATTAGGTGATGAGCTTTGCTAGATCAGAATTTGTTCCCCTTTCATGATTATCCTGAATCTGCAGGCTGGACCATAAAGCTATTCCTGCACAAAGCTATTGTGCAACACCTCTGCTTTATTTACAGATTGTTACGCTGGCTGCCTTTGGTAACCCTGCCTTCATGTCTGTCCTCCCCTCATTTCTACCTCTTCTTCCATCTTTTCTCTTGCCAGAGAAAAATCCATTAAGAGGAAAAACTGAAATTGTGAAGCAATGCCCCTGAGACCGGCCAAAAGAAGAGCCCCCCCCCAATTCTGGCAGAAGTATTGGGCTATCATTTCCTTTCATGGTTTTGTACTCAAGCAACTATTTCAGAGCTTCAGTTCTTGCTCCAGATTGTCTGAACTCTGGAATAGTACACAGTATCCACTCCATTTCTACTTCAGCCACTCAAAAGGTGGATTTTGGGCTTTTATGTGCCAGACATACAACTCCAATTCCCCTGCTGTCAATTTTACAGATGGCGATCCTTTTTGCTCCATCAGTTACATAGGATCAGGTGCTTGGATGAGTTGTCAGAACAGGGATACCTACAGAAACATGATGTGACCCGACAAATGCACACCCGACAGCGTGCCGATAAAATCGCGGCGATAAAACCGCGATGTTGACAGCGCACCCACAAAGGCGCGCCGACAAAAGAGACCAACAGAAGTGCAATTACGGTTAAGGTAAGAGTTAGGGTAAGGGTAAGGGTAAGGGTAAGGGTAAGGCTTAGGCTTAGGCTTAGGCTTAGGCTTAGGTTTAGCCTTAGGCTTAGGGTTAGGGTTAGGGTTAGGGTTAGGGTTAGGGTTAGGGTTAGGGTTAGGGTTAGGGTTAGGGTTAGGATTAGGTTCAGGGTTAGGGTTAGGTTCAGGGTTAGGGTTAGGGTTAGGTTCAGGGTTAGGCTAAGGGTTAGGTTTAGGGTTAGGTTTAGAGCGCGCTTCTGTCGGCGTGCTATTGTCGGCGCGCTTCTGCACTCATTCGTCAGCGCAATTTCAAACTCGCGGTTTTCTCGCCATGGCTTCATTGGCGCGCTTTTGTCGAGCACACATTTGTCGGTGAACCAAACATGAAACCCAGTGGTGAATTTCAAAAAAATTTACTTGGTGGGGGTGACAGGGGAAAGTTACTGCAAAATCCCCATTTCCTCCCGATCAGCTGGGACTTGGGAGGCAGAGAATAGATGGGGTGGGGCCAGTCAGAGGTGGTATTTACCGGTTCTCTGAAGTACTCAAGATTTCCACTACGTGTTCTCCAGAACCTGCTGAATACCACCTCTGATGAAACCTCTGTATTCTCCCAATACTAGAGGGGAGGGGGGCAATGTTGTTCAACAATCTAACAGTTATATACCGATCAGGATTATGAGTTTGAATGAGCTGATTTTTTTCCCAGAATGATCTCAGTTGGAAGCTTCAGCAGTATGATTCGTTCTCAGCCTCACTTTCTTCTCTTCAGTCAAAGGACAATGAAGGTCATTCAAAAGAATAATTGAGCATGAAGAGCAATTCAAAGACTGGATTTAGACAAAACAGTGAGCCACAGAGTAGCAAACTTCATTTGAATTTAGCACGTTGGGTACACCATTAGTCTAACTGAGAAAAATCCTTGTCAAGGTAAACCATGTTAATGTAAGCATATTATACAAAAGGATTAAGGAAATGTATTATTCACGTTTATATCTCACCTCAGTTGAAATGGCTGGTTTCCCCAGGCCATGCAGTAAACAGAATTAAGATCTTTTCCACATTGGCACTGCTTTCAATCCCAAGAATCCTCCCCAAAAAGTCCTTCGCTCTCACCAAGCTGAACTCCTAAGGATGAATAGGGAAGAAAGTCAAACAATCACCTTTAGGCTTCAGATGTCAAAGGCCATGGGCTGGAAGAGGGGTGGGTAGAGAATGGCCGTCATTTCAATATCCCACAGAAGAAGAAAATCGATTAGTATTGGTTCTCCTTATTCCTGTTTCATATTGTGAGTGTTTGCCCAGCTGTGTGAAATATATTGAACGAATGAGCTGAGAAATTATGTAGTCACTTTTCCCTGCTAAAATTGTTGAAGTCATCTCTAAGTCATCCCTTGGGGAAATAGACTTCCCTCAAATTCAGGACGTAATAATGATACAGAGGCCTCTCTATAACACCATTTGAAACCCCATTTCCCCAACTCTAGTTTTCTGACATCTTTACAAGCAAAACACATATGCAGATAAATTGCATATCCTGGACATAAATTGTTTCAACCACTACCCTCAAAACGATGCTATAGAGCACTGCACACCAAGACAACTAGACACAAGAACAGTTTTTTCCAGAACGCCATCGCTCTGCTAAACAAATAATTCCCTCACCATTGTCAAACTATTCACTAAGGCTGCATTACTATTACTATTAGTCTTCTCATCGTTCCTATCCCCCATCTCCTCCCACTTATGACTGCAGAACTGTAGCTTTGTTGCTTGTATCCTTACGATTTATATTGATATTGATTGTTTCCTGATTGCTTATTTGTACCCTAGGATTATCATTAAGTAATCTACCTTATGATTCTTGATTAATGTATCTTGTCTTTTTATGCACCAAAGACAAATCCCTTGTGTGTCCAATCACACTTGGCCAATAAAGAATTCTATTCTATTCTATTCTATAAAATAAGAGAGAGAAGTGGCAACATATGAATGCATGAACATTTACAGTTCAAGCTAATTGAATCACAACGTTATTGCAGACAAAGGAGTAATACTGAATTTATTTGTGTTGCCTTACAGATAAACATTTTATTATAAGGAAAGATGATTCCACCCCCCCCAGCGGAAATAATATGAGCATCTATAACCTTGTAAATGACAAATTGCTTATCCCCAATCAAACCACAATGAAACCTCATTCATGGATCATTTTGGAGGTAATCCACTATTCCAGAAGGTCTATTCAATTTGAAAGGATGTCATCATGATAATTGACATCATTTGTGTCAATCGGCATCATCTGTGTAATAACTTACCGTAATCATGCCAGTGATGCATAGCCATGAATTACCCAATTTGCCTTATTTTTGTAATGATGTCATTAAACAAATCACATAAATCACTGCAGATGTTGTAAAATTAACATCCATTTTAACTGCCTTGTCTGGACTATTTCATAGGAAACAGTCTTGTCTGTAATTTTTGGTGGAGATATCCAGATGGCAAGTTGGCCTGTTGTGTTCCTTGTGGGGAGATTTAAGACATCAAGGGTTCACTTGAAGAATTATAGAGTTGTAAATCAAGAAAGAAAATATGTTTCATTGTGAGCTAATGTGCTGGGCCTCTCTGTTATTGCTCCTATCTCCACCACTCTCTGGGAGAATATTTGGGTTCCCATGTAACACAGATCCTCACTTAAGTCTTCTTGTGGATCTGTAATCTATTCATCTACTGGACAAAAGGATGGGAATATTTTCTTACTTTAGCTTTGGACCCCATCCCTCCTTTAATACATCCATCCCAGTTATTACAGGCTTTGTTTGAAAGAAGCCAAGCCTAAGAGGAGATAGGAGGAAGTGAAAATAACCTGGACATCACCTCCAGCCTTTCTACTAAGGAAAAACTTGTTTAAAGCTAAACAGCCAAACAGCTGCCAGGCTTGGGGGGGGGGGGAGAGGGGTGAAATGCTACAAGCTGACTCTAATTATTCCCATCCCAAAGGTAACTTAAAACCATACAGAAATCACATTAATTGCAGTAAAATGTATCTAACATGGCATGAGTAGGATTTACTGGCTTCAAGAGCATTTAAGATATCAACTTGCAACATAATGGGACATCCTGATTAAGCAGTTCATTGCTTTAGGTTATGTTTGAAACATACTGGAACAGTTTTAATCTTTGCTGAGGGCCCATAATAAAGAAGGTTTTTCTGTAAATTTTAAACGTGTTTCCAAGTCTGTCCTCCAGTAGGTGCCTCTCCCTATTTTGGTTGTATTTTAGCAAGATTTTAGAAAACAGTTAAACTGCTATACAATCTCTTTTCACCCTTTATTCCAATGATGTTAGTTCTCCTATCCTTTCCCTTTTTTCTAGTTATCTCTCTCTCTCAAATATTCTCAACATCTATAAAAATGCTCCCTCCGGAGAAGTTTTATGAGACTCTGTATAATGTTATTTTCTAATAAATGTTTGATAGTCTGCTTGACAAGACTACTAGTGAAAAATACAATTACCAACTACATGGATTTAACAACATTTTTGTCCTTAATCCTAATAAAAATGTTTGCTGAAAGAACAAAATGGCTATTAAAATATGAAAGCTCCTTCTAATAGAGATGAAAAGGAGAAAATAAATTGAAGGACAATGAATCCTGAAAACAAACTTTTTTTAGAAGTTGAAATTAAGCAAGGTATCCTAAAACAAATGCAAAACATGCACATTTTGACAATGTTTTGTAAATTAAAATAGAAGCCATAAGAGCAGGTGATTAGAACTAGGACTGCAATATGAGCTTAGGATGGCAAAGAAGATTTAAACAGATTCTCCCCTGCCATTTTTGTTCAACAAAATCGCTTCCCATTCACCAAAATGGTGTTATTTGTCCCCGAGAGGGAAATTAGGTCTCGATTGTTTAGTTCTAACCAGAATGACTAATGTTCTATTCAGTAACAAGTTACAGTCCTTTGAAATAATGTCAAGTAGTTGTTCAGCTGTGAGTTTGTTTTCTTTTGCACAGACTGACTGGAAACCAAACCAGACATCAAAACACCAGATGCTGAGATATTACTATGCTCTCAAAGCTGGGTGTCAAAACCAGCTTGCCACTAACAATCCCAGTTGTCAGTTTGGAGCTCCCGCTGTGACAGTGTCAGCCAAATGGTGGTACAATGTTTGTGGTACAGTCTTTTGGAGTGGGTTCAAGAGATGCAAGAGAACCAGGGGGTTGGGTGGGAGGCAGCCTTTTAAGAGAAAATACCTTAGCATTTTGCACATCTGATGAAAGAAATGTCCTTCTTGGTTTGGCTCCAAGTGGGGAAAAAGACACTGGAGACATGGAGGCTGCTTGGAAAGTTGGTTTATTGGTGGACAGGACCACATGGCTTGAGCCCTGAACAGAAAAGGTGATCACATGCTTCAATGTTGGTGGAGAAGAAGAGAAGGGTCGAGGGAGGGGCATGCTAGGCTTTTTTATAACCTGTTCAGTCTCACCTCTCTGTTTCCTGTTCCTGTGTAAGAAATGTATTCTGATTGGTTGTCAGACTCCCATGGGCCCATGCAGGGGCAACTCTCTGGGCTTGTGTTTTGAATCCAGGTTTGGTTGAGTTCTCAGATGCCATGTGGTCAGTTGGGGCCAATATTATCATGCTTTCCTGTAGCTGGTGGAGAAGTCTTTATTATGTAAAGTGGACTAGCTTGGCTTTCTTAATGGCCCATTAACAGTGGGGATGGGCAAGAAGCTACAGGCAACTATTCTGTCTTTTAAAACATGTTTCTTTCTTTTCATATCCAGAGAAATATTCTGCCTTTTCAATATTTCCTAGGATATTTCATTTTTCTGGGAGAGGGTTGGATGATAACTTACTACACATCTTTAGAGGAAACCCTTTGCCTGGCCCGGCTACAGGACACAAAGGCAGTTTAGCAATCCATTGCCTGGACTTAGGCTCTGGACTAGCAATAGGCAACCTTGGATCTCCTGACATTTTGAACTGTAGCTCCTATGACATTTGCCACTGGGCATGCTAACTGAGGAAGATGACTGTTAAAAGCCCAAACTTGGAGCCGAACCCAGAAGGACATTTCTTTCATCAATACCTAAAGCAGGGTTAGAATTCACAGCCTCCCTATTTCTAGCCTAGTCCCTTAACCATTACACCAAAGTGGCTGCCTTACCTATATTTGGGCTTTAAAATTTCTAACAATGATTCAGTTTACTTATCATACTAAATAAATATAATCTGAACTTCTCTCCTTGCCAAACGATTATTAGTTCATCTGGCAGTTTAAAATCTATACTGGCTTCATGAAATTTTCACTTTGTGCCTTATTTTCATTGGGGTTTGAAAAAGCTTTACATAGTATAAAATAATATGTAACTGTCAGTACCTCTCCATTAGGTAATTAGGAAAGAAGACCACGAGACTCCATAGGTAGAAGTCAAGTGTACTTTTACTAATTATAAATGATTAAAGGCATAGCGAAGCAAAGACTGATTATTTAGGCGCGAAAGCGATTGATATATAGAATAGCCCATTCCCCACCCCTTGGCATCACAGTTACAGTCCAATCATAATTCTCCCAAGTGTCAGGTGTGAGATAACTTCAAAAGGCATCACTAAGATGGAATGTCGGTGCCGTTAGTCTTGGCGGGAACTTCCTACGCATGCGTAGTCCGACAGGCAGCTGAGCTCCAGAATCTTCCTCCAGCACAATTAGTAACCCCTCCCAAATACCATGCCCTTCCTCCCCGTTTCATGGCAGTCGAAGCAGCAGCAAAGCAGAGGCTGACAGTAACTGGGACAGTCAATTGGGTTTTACTCATTGTCAACCAGTTACCATACCTATTTAATCTCTCTCAGACACGATAGGATTTTTCTGTTCATTCCAGCAACTTCCACGCTTTGGCAAAAATAATGACATCACGGCTCCTGCCCTTCTGTACATGTATGTGATATTATGGCGCATATAGAAAAGGTAGGACCTGCATTGCAAAACTATGATAATGCTTGGATCACTTTGAACCTTTTTAAGTTACACTGTGAACACTGCTGGTTTAGATTGATTTCTTATTTATTTGGAGGCCTATGGGTCATCCCAATCAACCAATTTTGAGTGGCATACGACTTCTCCAATTTGTAATTTTGATGAAAACAAATACATAATAGTTAAAAACTAAAATGAGAAGGGCACAACACAAACAATTATATACACCAGGAATCAAAAAATTTTGCGTGGCAAACAGGCAGTAATGCTGGCAGTAACCCACCCCTGGTTTTACCATCAGTGTTCTTAGACTATAGATACTTATATCAAAATGAAGGACTGATGAAAGAAATGTCCTTCTGGGTTCGGCTCCAAGTGGGGAAAAAGACACTGGAGACATGGAGGCTGCTTGGAAAGATGGTTTATTGTTGGACAGGGGCACATGGCTTGAGCTCTGAACAGAAAAGGTGATCACATGCTTCAATGTTGGTGGAGAAGAAGAGAAGGGCTGAGGGAGGGGCTTGCTAGGCTTTTTATAACCTGTTCAGTCCCACCTCTCTGTTTCCTGTTCCTGTGTAAGAAATGTATTCTGATTGGTTGTCAGACTCCCATGGGGCCATGCAGGGGTTACTCTCTAGGCTGTGTTTTGAATCCAGGTATGGATGAGTTCTCAGATGCCATGTGGTCAGTTGAGTAAAGGGCCAATATTATCATGCCTTTACTCCATCCCTCCTGGGGCTGCAGTGGAGAAGTCTTTATTATGTAAAAGGGACTAGCCTGGCCTTCTCGATGGGCCATTAACAGTGGGGATGGGCAGGAAGCTACAGGCAACTATTCTGTCTTTTAAAACATGTTTCTTTCTTTTCACATCCAGAGAAATATTCTGCCTTTTCAATATTTCCTAGGATATTTCATTTTTCTGGGAGAGGGTTGGATGATAACTTCCCACAGGACCAAGCTTGAATTTGTGAACATGAAAACCAAAGAAGATCTTGGCAGAATACAGAATAACAGAGTTGGAAGGGACTTTGGAAATCTTCTACTCTAACCCTGACCTTAAGGTGTTTCAATAACTAATTTTTCTCATTGTCAGGAAATTTCTCCTTAATTCTAGGTTGGATCTCTCTTTAAGTTTCCATTCGTTATTTCTTGTCTTGCCCTCAGGTGATATGGAAAATAGGTTGTCCCCGTCTCCTGTGTGACAGCCTCTCAAATATTGGAAGACTGCTATGATGTCATCCTTTGTCCTTTTCTTCATTAGACTATACACAATCATTCATCACATGATTCAGCCTCCAGCCCCCTAATCATCACTGCTGCTCTTCTCTGCACCTTTTCCAGAGTCTCAACATCTTTTTTGTATCAGGGCGACCAGAACTGGATGCAGTATTCCAAGTGTGGTCTTCTCAAAGCAATATATAATGGTACTAACACTTCGCATGATCTTGATACTGTTCCTCTGCTGAGGCAGCCTAGGACTGCATTGGCTTTTTTTTGGCAAGGATGTTGGAAGAGGCAGAACAAAAAGGAAGTGCCAAAGAAGGACAAAAGCTGCAGTTTACTGGTGCTTATTGACAGTGAACTAATGATGATAATCTCATGAGTGCTGCAAGGGAATTACAGTCTTGTGATCTGGAACGAGCCCAGTGCTGCCTTCTTACCCGAAAAGAATTCAAAACTACGTCTGCTACAGTGGTGGGTTGCTCATCCCGTTCCAACCGGTACGGTTGGAACGGGGCTGGCGGCATCCTTGTGCATGCGTGCAGTTCACACATGCGTCTTAGCGCCTGCGCGATGCTCCAGCTGCTTGTGGAGAACCGCACAGGCGCTGTGTGTGCCATGCGCCTGCGTGGAAGCGCAGAAGCCTTCAAAGACCGGTAGGGAGTGTGGGCGGGCGGGGTGGGCTTTTCGCTGTTCCCGGTAGTTACTTACTTCCGGGTTCGCCGACCAACCGGTTCGCGGGGACCGCCGCGAACCAGTTGAAACCCACCCCTGGTCTGCTACAAGCCCAGGCTTAGGTCTTGATTACTGCAGAAGAAAATGTAAAAAAGTTTGAGACAAGAGTTTCTAGACTGCAAAGTGGCAGAGTCTGTCGGAATTCTACATCTTATGGGTCATCTGTCAGAGAGCTGCCAGGAGCTCCTGCCCTGAGCTAGGTGGCCTTTAAAGTCTCTTTTAATTCTATGATTCTGCAGTTTGTTTTTGACTTAGCATGATGAGCAAACTCATTATGGCTTACTACTATGCAAGAGTGTTCAGCCAAATAAATAAATGGGTCCGGAGGGTGTAATTGCAAATATGCAATGCCTCACCCCTTTGTACTTGTGTCTATGTATCTGCCTCCTTCCTCTGTTCCCCAAAATCTGGTCCCCCTTAAACATTACCAGAAACCTCTTTTATTGCCCTTACAAGGGATATTGTGCTTTCACTGAATGTGACAAGGCTAATAGGTTTGCACAATACACTTCAACAGAACACAAAAACTGAGTCAGCAGGAGGATAAGAGAGGATTAGTTTTCTCCCCAAATAGCCTCAGGCTTGTTTTAGTTTAAACTGTTTCCCCCTGCTCAGCTGTGTCACGTGAACCTGGAAAAAAGAGGTAATGCAAGATTCAGTCTCCTTCTAGGGACAAGGGCCTAAAATTTGAAATAAGGTGGGGGTGGGTGGGTGGGTGGAGGGCATCTGGCTTTGCTTTTCACTCCTACGCAGGAGGAAGGTGAAACGGAAAGGGACTGGAGATGGCTAAGCCTACCATCACCATATCCAGTGTCTCTAACTCCACTTGAGCCACGGCAGCACATTCCCTCCCTCTCTCCCAAACTTTTTAAGGGTCTGAGATCTCAGCCAAGATGGCTGCTTCCTTTTTAATAGACAGAGGTCTGTTTCTGTCCCCCCCCTCCCGCCCCCGCCACATTAATGCCTAAGTATTCTCTGCAGGACAAGCAGATTTGTGTCCAAGTGTGCAAATATAGTTAGGAGTTTCAATAAGGAATCAAATGCTGCTAATTGCCCCCATCAGGCTGGCTACTTCATATATTGCCTTGCAGAGTATTACAAAACATGTTGGGCAAGTGTAATACATTCTTCTCCTGTTCAGTATCTTTATTTTTTCTGGACATGTCACAGATGCTTGATCTGAAGCTTGCATCTGCTGAAACCGTCTGCTTTGGGAATTTGGCTTCTAATAGCGTGCCTTCCTGCACCAAATAAGTATTTTATTTATTTGGCTGAAGCGACAAGTCTTCCTTCCTGGATTTCGTGACTGATGATCTTTGACTGGAAGTATAAAAGATCCTTGGAACAACTATGGTAGCATTTTGGTTAGTTCTTTGATTTCTAGGAAAAGGATCAAACCTTCCTCGGGAAATTTTAAATTCATTATATCCAGGTAATGTTTCTATAGCATTAGGTTTAGGCCAAAGAGCCCATTTCTAGTTCTGAGATCATTCTAAAAAAACAACAACGGCTGATGTGTGATGGCTGAGGGACTGTAGGAAGTTATCACTCAGCGCTCTCCCAGAAAAATGAAATATCCTAGGAAATATTGAAAAGGCAGAATATTTCTCTGGATATGAAAAGAAAGAAACATGTTTTAAAAGACAGAATAGTTGCCTGTAGCTTCCTGCTCATCCCCACTGTTAATGGGCCATTAAGGCCAAGCTAGTCCCTTTTACATAATAAAGACTTCTCCACTGCAGCCCCAGGGGCTGTTGCCTTTGTTACATTTGTGTATATTTATCAGCACAAATACTACACAAGTGTAACAAAGGCAACAGTAAAATATTGGGCTTTCTTTCTGGATGGTCTCTTGTGACAAGCCGATGGACAGAGAATGGAAGCAGTTAGCTTCCTCCCATAATTGGGGCATACCAGGGGTTGTGACTTTAAATATATACCTTTCTCCCTGGCTCAGCTGATAACGGATCAGAGCCTGTGGCTTAGTGGTTAAAACATTTGCCTAAAAAAAACAAAAAACCCCACAAATATAACAAAGGCAACAGTAAAAATATTGGGTTTCTGTCGTGATGGACTCTTGTGACGAGCCGATTGACAGATGATGGAAGCAGTTAGCTTCCTCCCATAATTGGGGCAGTTAGCTTCCTCCCATAATTGGGGCTTACCAGGGGTTGTAAAAATTTAATGTATGTATGTATGTATGTATGTATGTATGTATGTATGTATGTGTATATGTATGTGTATGTATGTGTATGTATATGTATGTATATGTATGTATATGTATGTATATGTATATGTATATGTATATGTATATATGTATATGTATATGTATATGTATATGTATATGTATATGTATGTATGTATGTATATATATATGAGGAAGGTGGGAGAGGGAGTGTAAGGACATTGAAGGAGTATCTGTAGTGGCATGAGCATTGTGCATACGTATGTCTGTGAGAGATAATCTGCAAGATGGCAGTTCAACTCATCAATGTCACATGCACTAGAGGCAATTTTGATCATGAGGTTTTGTCCTTCATTTTGCAGATTTTGATCTCCTCCCCCCTCCAACAGATGGCCAGATAGGTGTCTCTGATACCTGGATTCACCACTCTTCTTCAAAATGAAAGACCAGGCATCCATTTTGGACCCATTTGATTCATCAACCAGAAGAATTTTGAATTTTTTGAATTTGAAAGTTTATTTATAGGCCGCCCTTTTCCCTGGGGGGACTCAGGGCGGCTTACAACAAATACCTAAGTTATTCTCCTTGTGTTTATTTCCCAGATAGGTTGCAAAATGAAAATATATCACTGCATGTAACAGCTACCATCATATTTAATGGTTGTATCACTTTATGATGGTATCATAAATAGATATTTGTTGTGGCCCAGCAGGAGCCGTTGGAGCTGCCACCAGACTCCGACAGTGAGGGGCCCAATGAGTCGGCTCTGGAGGATCCTGGACAGGGTTCCGACTCCGAGCAGGGCGCAGAGAGGCTGGTTGGCCACCTGGAGGCGCCTGAGCCTTGGACCAGTGGGGAGGAGACAAGGGAGTGTGATCCTGACGTCAGCAGTGAGTTGTTCCTGGATGCCCGGCACCGGAGAGCTAATAGGTGTAAGGAACAGTTGCGCAGTTACAGGAGGTAATTGCACTCAGCTGCTGGTAATTAGGCTCCTCTCCAGACTATAAAAGGACTGCTTGTGCACACACCCTTTTTGCAGAAGTCAACACATTAACGAATGTTGGAGAACAGTATTGTGAGCCTGGCAGGCTGGATTGCTGCCACAGCTTATCTGTGTTGGATTGCTGCCAAGGCTTATCTGTGCTGTTTTGCTGCCAAGGACCTGTCTGCCTGTTAATAAATTCCGTAAAGTATCTTTGACTCGGAGTGTCTTGGTGTGGGACGAGGGGGGTCAGAAGAGATATTTATGGTGAAACCACATTTGAAATGCTGCGCAGAATTTATAATACGAGTATTCAAAGTGTTTCATATAAGAACTGTGTACAGATCTGGTTTAAACCTTTTTTGCTGGAACTAATAGATCTGTTTATTTCTGGACTGGTGAAATCCGAGGAAGGGAACAGGGTCCTTTAGCTCCTTAAGATGGCTGAAAGGACATGTTTGGTGACTAATGCCACTTTTAGGGAGGGTAAAATGCCACTGCCCTTGAAGGTGGTGGTGTGCCCTCTTGAAATCCAGCCATGTTGAGCAACTTCCATGTAGGCTCCAACTTTCCCTTTTTAGGAGAGGGTAGTAGTATGGAATCAGAGTTTCAATGTCTGCTCCACAAATACTTGGGGCGAGGTCTTTGAGAAACTAAGGGCAGTGGATGGATGGATGGAGTTCAGACAAAGCTCATTTTCCATCACTGGATGCTTGGAATTTTGAAAAGAAGCAACACAGTTAAGAACGTATTCAGGAAAAATTTTTTTGACAAACATTAAATACCACAATCCTGAAATAGAGTTTAATTTATCATAAACTCTGGTTTACAATACAATCATGGAGTGAGACATGAACTTTTGTCAGTCACAGTGTGTAGCTCTGTATCTGTTCTGTTTAAAAGGGATAAAAAGAATAGCGTTCTTTATTTGTAAATTTTACAACTGATTTTAAAACAGAATTGCCATTCGCACACCAAACATTTATAAAGGTCCTCTTTGTAATACATAGAAGTACAGGCACCCAGGAACAGGTATGGTTTATATTTTTTCTCCAGACAAGTTGTTTTAGCTTTTGTGCCTTCACATATATTTGACTCCCATTACTGTAGCCAATAATGGGCCCATCTCACAAATGAATTCAGGCTACTTACACGAAGACTTCTTCAAATGCAAGCCCAATTAATCAAATGTTTATTCTGTGTTTCTTCAATTGCTTATTTTTCTTCCAGTCTAGTATCCAAAAGTATGACTACATACTTAAACATTCAAGAATACAGGAGTGTTTTCCTACAATGTAGAATCTTTGGCCTAGATTGTATCATCAAGGAGCTCAAAGGTAGATAAGCCTAAGAGATCTTCCAAACCCTGTCATAAATCAAGCTTCCTTATTGGCAAAACCCATTCTCAGGTATACATACAGAAAATAATTTGCAAATCAATTTCTAAGAGTAAAAGTAAATGGCAGGCAGATTTTTCTCCCTCTTCCTGCAAGGTAGCATTTTAAAATATTTGTTTACATTACTGAATCCTGTACCCCAAATAGGCTATATGAGAAACTGATGAACAAAAACATTTATCAATAGATGTAGCCATTTTATCTATTATTTTCTATTACAGACCAAATCATATTCTTGTTTTGCTTTCTATTCACCAGCAATGTCTGTAACCTTAGCCTTGGAAGAAGCATATCTGGAAATTTTATAACAAGATTTGTGTTCCTAGCTCTGCTATCCTTGATTACATCTGGGTATGGATATTTCAGATTATGGAAGTACATATATCCTTCCTGATCCTTCCATATGCAGACAAATATTACACATACAAGAAGTCGGTAACAATTAGGATGTGGTCACCAATAATTGACCTCACCTTAAGGGCAGATAATCAAAAAAGCTATGTGTGAAAAGTAGTGTCCTTATCTTAAAACAATACTGCCAGTCATCTTGTGTCAATATTAAACACACTTCATTTTTAAGTAGAGAAAGGTTTTTCTCTCTCAAGTAACTAGCAAGAGAGTTGCAAGAAAAAGTGTGAGAACAAGTGATATATAGACTTTCAGAACCTGAAATAGATTTCATAATTTTATAGGTCTTGTTGGCATCAGACAAGTATTATACTGTATGGGTGTGCATCAAGGACACTGCTCTCAGTCCTTGAACAAGTCTAATGGGAATATCTCAACTAGGTTCCCAATATTACAAGCTTCACAATCAGTAAATGTTCAGAAGGCACTTGAAATATAGATTTATGTTTTATAATTCTGCTTCTTAAGACATAGGCTGGCAACAAAGCACACTGCACGCCTCAGATGCAGGTTTGACTATCCTGCTCTAAAAAAAAACAACAGAATAATTCTGTTGTGGCACAAACTGAAAAAGGTGTTCTCTGAACTGGAAAAATTCCATCCAGATATATCTTTTTATAGGCTTGCTTTTTAAAAGGTGTATCTGATTTGATGTAAAAAGCTTTAAGCTTAAGTTCTTCTATAGTTGCTTACCTGGAAGTAAATTTTGCTGAAATCAATAAATTTCCATGCCAATATTATCTCACTGTTGCTTCAAGAGGCCACGATGGGTAACCCCTCTGTTCATTAATGTTCTTAGATATATCATTACAATCTGCAGAAGGAAACTCTTTAGCCTGGGATGAAAAACCAAACTGCTTTAGCTTGCAACACTGTGTATGTACTGCCAGCTGCTGAATCGAGTTCTCTGTATGACCCTAGAGATGACGTCATGGCTCTTTGAGCACTTACAGTGGAGTTCCACAAAATGTTCCACCAATCCAAGCATGGCTTTCTCTTAACTGCCATGCACTGGAATCTTCATGCAGTTGTTTGTGATGATCTGAGTGCTCTTCAACATAGTCTAGAGGTTGGGGTAACTCATATTCTACACAAAGAGGGTTGAATGTTAAAGGGAATTGATCATTCCTAGATCTTTAGCTTACTCAGTGAATCCTTGACAAAGCGCACTAACAGTAAAACCTTTTCCCCCTCAGAGACAAAACCAAAGTTCAGTCTTTTTCCCTCAGAGATGAAGAGATTTGCTTAGTCTTTCTGTCTTGAAGAAAAGACTATTCACCTGCCATCTTATTGAGGATCTTTTTTCAACACAGGAAAAGATGATTCTCTAGAGTACGATTGGAAGGTGGAAAGAAAAAAGGGGAAAAAATCAACCCAATACCCATCATGTCCCATGTCCATAATCAAAGAAGAACAGCCTTCCTGAGATGCAGTTAGGGTACCAAACTGATTGCCGGAGTTGACGTCTCTGATACTAAATGTACACTTTGGATGATTCAGAACATGTTCCTTAATAGTCGTAGAAGATTCCCATGCCCAGGAATTTCAGTGCATTTCCTTTTCTTCTTGAGGAACATGATCTGATCAGGCCACTGCTGCAGATTCACTTTGATTTGAATTCACTTCTTAAGTTAAAGTTCATCCTGGTTTTCAAAAAAGGGAGGAAAAGAAGAGAAAAGATGATTGAGTAAAATTATTGCATTCACAGTCTCAGAAACCCAGCTTTCTTCTCTCCTACCTACTACTGGAACATCAACTATGCTACAACTTAAAGAGAGGAAAACTCTTTTCTTTATTAACTTCGTTGCAATGTATTAAATATTTCCTAGTTGTTCAATATCGGTCCCTTTCCTCTTTGGATTAAATCTTACGACTCTTTTTCCAGAACATACTGTTGTGTTTTTTTTGCAATGATCTCCCAGGTTTGGCAAAGGACTCCCATATCAGATTTTTGTTTACTACCACCTGTTGGGCTTCAGTTCCATTCAAAGTCAGCCTTCTTAGCTCCAACAATCTACAAATATTTGAAATGATTCAGCCTCAACCATGAAATGTTGAAATTGAAAAAAGGAAAGGAAACATAAGAATGCCATCCTTTAGAAGCAAAGTGGTTTTTTGCTCACAGGATGCATTTTTCCAGGCTTGTATTAAATGGCATTTTTTGTTTTTTGGCAATTAGTCAAACCTGGCACGCATACAGCAACTCAAATTCTAGTCACCAAGGCCAACATATTTGAAGAGCATGAAGAAGCGGTTCGTATTAGTAGTTGATCATCCAGTAAGGACACCCAAATTTCAGTGATCTGATCAAATATTCAGAAAAGCTATTCGACCTTCAGGAGCAACTACTACCGTATCTGGGCTATAAATATCCAGGAAAATCTCTTTTGTTAACATCTAATCATCACACTGATTTTTTGCAGGCCAAATGTGGCAGCTCTATCAATTTCAAAGATACTGATGGTATAAGATAATAACATTAAGGTATGTTTCTGGCAAAATATCTTATAAAGTATTGCCTGCCTTTTTTCTGGAAGACTGTTTTTTCTTCTTTTTAAGGGTTTCCACTTTCTCCATCAGTAGTTGGGCTATGACTTTTGCTTCGTGACTTTCGATCTGCTCCCCCAAAATATTTTTCTTTAAAAACAGAGCAAAAAAAAAAAAAAGAATGATCAGTTCTGCTCAAGACACATGCAAATACAGAACCAAACATATTTACAGGTGGTTTAATAGTAATGTTTAGTGTTGCTTATGAAGGAAATATCTATGTAGGCTTGATACTGTTGTCTTTGGAAGGACAAAGTGATACGTATAAATAAAGAATAGCTTAATATTTGGGCTGTTGGTCTGAGCTCCAAGCTTGGCAATTTGGTTGCAAACATTTTGTCACCATTCGAGGAGACATCGTCAGTGTGCTTTGTGCTCATCTGTCAGAGCACTGGCTTTTTTATGTGATGCAAATTAGTGTGGATGTTGTTTGTTTGGCTACTTCTGAGCCATGGTAGTGAAACAAACAATATCCACACTAATTTGCATCACTCTGACAGACGAGCACAATTCTAAGTGCACTGACAATCTCCTCAAATGGTGACAAAACGTTTGCAACCAAATTTCCAAGCTCGAAGCTCAGCCCAACTACCAATCCGAGCTACTTATATTCAAATACATTTCATAGCTTAATATCATGTTTCCCTGAAAATACGACATGTCCTTATAATACAGCCATGCCACATTTTTCTTGTGGGCAAAAATATAACACCCCGCCCCCTGCATATAAGCCTCCCGGACAACCCCCCACCTCCGGCCAGGCAGAGCGCCGCTCATCAACCTAGCAGTATCCCGAAGGTGCCAAGCCGCGGGAACCTGGGTGGCGGGCAAAGGTGATCGCATTGCTTGGTGCCTTTGGGATACCGCTAGGTTGATGAGCAACGCAGTGCCCAGCTGAAGAGGGGGGTTGCCGGGCGGCTGCTCTCTTGTGTGCGGGCTCCCAAAGAGCCAGGCACAGCCTCATGGGCGAATGGCTGTGTTGCGCTGTCGCAGCAGTGCAACACAACAGCCATGAAGCGACCATGTTCATGAGTAGTCACCTGGCAAACCCCCTTTGCAGCCGGGCACAGCACCATTCACTGACTTAGGGGTATCGCCAAGCCGCATGAGCACCTGTTTGCCGCCGTCCGACTCCTGCAGGTGGCTCCTTCGAAATGGCAGTAAATGGCGCTTTGCATGCCTGGAGGGGGGGGTTGCGTAAGCGGCTGTTCCGCTCTCGCTCATGCACCTGCCAGCCTCAGGATGCATGGCCCAGCTCTCATTACGGAGCCAGGGCACCTCCGCCGCCATGGCCATCCCAGCGTGGCTTTTTCCGCTACTTCCAACTTGAGTCTTTCAGCAGTGGGCGCTCTGGGCGCACGCTTTATGGTTGTACACTCTGCAGGCAGCTGGCCCACAACCATAGAGCATGCGCCCAGAGCAGCCACTGCCGAAAGACTCGGGTTGGAAGCCACAGAAAAAGCCAGGCTGGGATGGCGGCGGCGGCGGTGGAGGTGCCCTGACTCCATAATGAGAGCTGGGCCGTGCATCTTGAGGCTGGGAGGTGGGTGAGCGAGAGCGGAACAGCAGCTCGCATAACCCCCCTCTCCAGCCATGCAGAGCACCATTCACTGGCATTTGGAAGGCGCCAAGCCATGGGAGCCGGGCGGTGGCGAACAGGCGCAACTCAGCCATTCACCCATGAGGCTGTGCCCAGCTCTTTGGGAGTCCAGTTGCAAGAGAGCAGCGCCCGGCAACCCCAAAACAATAAACCCCCCATAATAAAGCCCAAGCCATATTTTGTAGGTAAAAAGAAAATAAGACCCTGTCGTATTTTTGGGGAAACACAGTATTGAGAGATCAGGAGTAAAAATCCCCCCTCCCCAACCTCTTTTTGGCTTATAATACTTAAAAGGTGAGTTTATAATCAGTGAGTGGGGCTTTGCATGACCAGGTACATTTTATTGGATGCATTTCTAAAATAGCACAAGACTTTTTGGAACAGATATTAATCTAGACATATGTATTTTCTGAAAACACTTGTAAATGCCCACCCTATATCTATAACTTAGCAAACCATGGCTTATTAAGATAAAGAACCAGGCATCTAGTACCACATGTCTACACTGGAAAGTGGCTTTCCTGCAGGCTTTCATAAAAGAGTGACTATGGCAAGGTGGCACAGGTGTTAGCCCTCAAATATTCTAATCTGTTCCTTGCAACTGCTGATATAGATCGCTTACCTTTGTTCCTTGATAAGGATAAAATTTAACTGTGGGATAGGCTCTGATGCCAGCAGATTGACACGTATGAGCATAGGCTTGGCAGTCAACTTTGCCAGCTTTCACTTTTCCTTTAACAGTCTTTTAAAACGGGAAAAAAAGAAAAGGAGCTGCATGTTAAAGTCCATCAGGTTAACAATTAGTTTTACTACTAAACAATTAGGTGATAGCAGATACCTTGTCATTCATTCATTCATTCATTCATTCATTCATTCATTCATTCATTCATTCATGCTTTTATAACACTCCAGTCTCATAACTTTATGTAGTTAATGCTTCTGTCATCCCAAATAACTGATTTCCTAACTAATCGGTTCTCAAGAGCTTCCAAATCAATGGATCTTGGTTCAGCCATTCTCAACTTTTTAGGCTGTTTCAAGGAAAGGAGAGAACTCTCATCCCACCCCAAAATGTAGTGCATTCCTCGCTTGAAGATTTGCCATAAGAGGATTTGTTTGTTTGGAATGATAAAGTAGTTCTAGCATTACTAATGCGGACATAAATCAACCAAGCAGATCCTGGGAAAGCGGCCTTTGAACTATCTATTATACAGTGAATTCCTGTGAGAAAGTCACACCCTTGTGCTTGAGCAACTGAAACTGATTTTCAAAGTTCAGGTTCAGACACTTTCTGCACCACGAACTATCCCTGCTCATGGTTGTCATCTCATTTTTTTTATCCCACCTTTTTTATATACCATATAGATTTCTGGCTATACTTATTCACAGATTAGCTGATCTTGGCTTATCTGCACATAAATACAGTAATTCAAGGTGGCAAAAATACCTCATACTCCTGACTCCTATACTCCTCCCCAACAATCCCGTGAGGTTAGTGGGGCTGAGTGACTGGTCCAAAACCACAAAACTAGCTTTCAAGGAAGGCCTAGAAGTGACAATCTTCTGGTTTCTAGGCCAGCACTTTAACCACCAAACCGAATAAGCCAATGAAGTTCCCATTATTTTTTGCCAGATGCTAATGGAGAATTTAGTTGCCATAAAAGAACTGTGCTTAGATAAGTACCGTGTTTTTTGGAGTGTAAGACGCACCTTTTCCCCTCAAAAAAGAGGGTGAAAATCTGGGTGCGTCTTATACACTGAATACAGCATTTTTTACTTCCCAAAACTCCGCTCCCTTTTCAAAAATGGCTGTGCATAATCTTCCAGAGTGCTCCTAGGGGCTGGGGAGGGCAAAAATGAGCAAAAAATGGCCCGGGTCTTGATCATTTTTGCCCCCCCCCCCAAAGCACTCTATAAGCCTTCTAAAGGCTATGCATACCTTTTGACAAAAAATGGGCCCTTTTTCATGAAAAACGGGCCATTTTGGGGAGGTCTGCAGAGTGCAAAAACTTTTTTTAAAAATTTGCCTCTTCAAAATCTCGGTCCATCTTATACTCCCCGGTGCATCTTATACTCTGAAAAATATATTATATTGTCAACATTTCTATTTCTGACATAGACTCCTTTTATAGTTTTGCTTCAACTATCATTGCCAGGTTTTGAGTTTTGAGAGATATTTGAAGTCATTGGTGCTCACTAATGACCTTAGCTAGATTGACACTACCTAAGTGTTCATTGTAATATTAGGAGCACCCACTGTGATGTTAGGAGCATCATGATGGTGCTCATCAGTGATGTTGCTCACTGTTGACGTCACCTAGTTAAGTAACGAAACATCGACACACAAATAACCAAGCATAGAGAACACTAAGGACTCCACATTTCAGCCCTGAGCTACATATATTTTCTTCTGCTGGAGACTGTATTTGAATGAGAAAAATAATGTATAGAGGTTAAAATGCTAAATATCCTGGTTGGGAGCTAATTTGGGGGTCTACATCAAGTAAATTCAATTGAACAAGTATTTTCTGATGCTGAAAAACTGTAAGAATTTACCTTTGCGAGTATCTCAAACTCTGGAGCAAAATTTTGGCAAGGGCCACACCAAGGTGCATAGAAGTCAATGACCCAATGGTCCTTTCCATTCAGAACTTTATCACTGAAGCTCTGAGATGTCAGGTCCAGAGACACTTGAGGCAGATAACTAAAGAAACAGAAGAGCCATAGGATTCCAGTGAAATCAACAATGAAGTTAGTACCTTCATGTGAAGGAGTTCAGAGAATCTCCGAGTGCAACAAACTCAATAGTCTTAAAAGCAGAGATTCATGAAAGTTGATTTAACTGCACATTCATCATCATCGAAGATTAAGAGCACCTACTGAAATACTGATCAGCCTGAGTTTCAGAAAAATGTAATATTTTACTTGATTTGAATGAAGAATTTCCTTTGATTAATTAGGATCTTAATAAAATTTTGAAGATCTCCAACAATTTAAACGCTGAATCAATTCCAAAAGTTTACTCATCAAAAGAAGTAGGGTAGGCCAGAATTTCTGGTTTTAGAAATGCATTATACAGTTGCCTACAATATAGTATGAAAAGCATTGCTATAATCATTGCTATAAGCTCCCACATTTCTAAGAACTCTTCATCAGGCAAACTGATATTTTTTAAGCAAACAAAAAAAAAGTTTGATCGAGTTGTGAACAAAGTAGAGCTAAGCAACTCACCCAAGTGCCCATTTTCGCAATGAATAGGCATCTCGATGCCAGCCATTGTAGCTACTGTTGAAAGATATATAAAAACCAAAGTTACCTTTCTACTAAAAGATTCAGTTTTGAGAAGCGCTGCATAAAAATATCCTTGGGTACTTGAGACCCCGCCTGCTGCCAATTACCTCCCAAAGACCCATTAGATCACACAGGGTTGGCCTCCTCCAGGTTCCGTCTACCAGCCAATGCCATCTGGCTACTACCCGGGGAGGGCCTTCTCTGTGGCAGCTCCGGCCCTTTGGAACGAACTCCCCGCAGAGATTCGGACCCTCACCTCTCTCCAGGCCTTCCGAAAAGCTGTTAAAATCTGGCTGTGTCGGCAGGCCTGGGGTTGATGAGCTCCCTTCCCCTCTCGACCTGTGTGGCTGTTGGCTATTTTAAATGCTTGTATTGTACTTTTGTGTTCCCTTTCCCCCTTGAGTTGTTCGCCGCCCTGAGTCCCGCTGGGAATAGGGCGGCATATAAATAAAACAAATCTCAATCTCAATCTCCTTACCCTGAATCTGATTAATTGTGTGCCCTCATCTGGTGTTTCATACAGCAGTCATTCCATATAGGTGCTATTAGGATCTTTTTCACCCCCATGTATCATCTTTTAAAGTCCCTACACTAGATTCTGTCACCACATCTCAAGGGCAGGAATTCCACAAATAAGTAGCTAAATACAACTGAATAATAAAAATGGCGCAGAATAAGATTTATTACAAAGAATAACAAAGCACTACACTACATCACTGTGCTCATTTAGTTTAGTTAATGATGAGATCCACACTATGAATAGTGACCTTTGAATATAAGTTCATATTCTACACTTGCTTTTTGATAAATATTTAAAAAGAGTGATCGAAGTACTACAGATTCTATTATACAAATATTGAGCATCAGGACCTCAGAAACAAACAAAAAAAAAGATTATGGAATACATAAGGTACAAATATAGCACCTATATTCAATTCTTTAAAGGAGTTGTACACTTCCCCTGTGGCTGTGTTCTGCAGCTGCTATGCAATCCTGGAAAAAGATGCAATGATATAAGGAGTTGCAAGCAGCAGCTATATCTACATTTCCAGCCATGCCAAATTACGAATATGCTTTCAGTTATGAAATAGTACACAATTGTAATGAATAGGGTTTAATCCAAATCACTGAATTTTATATTAGACCATCATTATTTTCCCCATCTGGACAAATAAATACCGTATTTTTTGGAGTATAAGATGCACTTTTTTCCCTCAAAAAAAAAGAGGCTGAAAATCTGGGTGCGTCTTATACGCTGAATACAGCATTTTTTGCCTCCTGAAACCCCACCCCCTTCACCAAAATGGCCGTGCATAGCCTTTAGCAGCCTTGCAGAGTGCTCCAGGGGACTGGGGAGGGCAAAAATGAGTGAAAAACAGGCCGTTTCTTGCTCAATTTTGTCCCCCTACCCCCTAGGAGCACTCTACAAACCTCCTAAATCTATGTCCTTTTTTTGAAAAAAAATTGGGCCCATTTTTGGGAGGTCTGCCGAGTGCAAGAACCTTTTTTTTTAATTTGCCTCTTCAAAATGTTAGTGTGTCTTATACTCCGGTGCGTCTTGCACTCTGAAAAATATGGTACTTGCTCTGATATTCAATGCCGCACATACAATAAAATGCATACAAGCATTTTTAACTAAAGCATTTTTGCATGAATTTAGACTGGAATAAGAACAGTTGCATTACTCACTAGTGCTGATAAGAGGAAGCTGATTTTTGCGGGAACAGCCTTATTTCAGGATAGCCTTGAATATTTTCTTGATGACACAGAGAAAAATATTTTTGGCAGTCCACACTACCGACTACAATCAGTCCATTCAGCAACTAAAACAAAGGATAGGATTATTCTAGTTGAGTTGTAAAAATTGCTCCAATAAACCATCCAAACATAACTGCAATAAAAAAATATGTTTTTTTTTAAAGAAAACCTACCCAATTACCTTATTCAATAGCTTGTCCTCTGAAGAGTTTGCTAAGAGTTTCTCCCCAGGCATGTACCCAGAGCTTGAGTTAGCAAGAAAGTATAGGTAAAGGTTCCCCCGCACAAGTGTGAGAGTCGTTTGGGGGACGTGCTCATCTCCGTTTTTAAGCCGAAGAGTCAGCACTGACTGAACACCTCTCCGTGGTCATGCGGCTGGCATGACTAAATGCCAAAGGTGTACGCTGTTACCTTCCCACCAAATCGGTCCCTATTTTTCTACTTGCATTTTTACATGCTTTCAAAGTGCTAGGTTGGCAGAAGCTGGGACAAGTAACAGGAGCTCACTCCGTTACGTGGCGCTAGGGATTCAAACCAACAAACTGCCAACCTTCTGATTGACAAGCCCAGGGTCTTAGTCATTGAGCCACCCATTTCTATACTTTCAGTATAGAAAGCATACTGGCACGAAATCTGGTAGTCTCCTTTGTCACTCATTGTCGTCCCTCTATAGATAGGTTTTTTCAACTCACTCAATTTCCCTCCACTGTAACAAGAAACAAAATCTTACTTATTTTATACAGCTTGAGTGTCGGGCAGGATAAGGGATGAAAGCAAACTCCTGAGAACACAGCAAAAAAAAAAAAGTAGCTGTCATGCATATTAGTGCACCAATTACATACATGTTAGAAAAGGACCCCAACAATCTTTATTTTTGCATGGATTTTGGTTAAGACACCACACTGGGTGTAAAAGGAAAGAATGCACACCTCTCTTTTTTTTCCAAAATGAAAAGCTCCTGAATGACATGAGCCTATGTCTTAGGTGGTGAATTGGAGTTTTTACATGTGTATAATGGTTATGGGAGGCTCAATAGCTAAGATGCTGAGCTTGTTGATCAGAAAGGTCGGCAGTTCGGCGGTTTGATTCCTTAGCACAGTGGTTCCCAAACCACTGGCTGGAGAATTCTGGGAGTTGAAGTCCACAAGTCTTAAAGTTGCCAAGTTTGGGAATCACTGCCTTAGCGCCACGTAACAGAGTGAGCTCCCATTACTTGTCCCAGCTTCTGCCAACCTAGCAGTTCGAAAGCATGTAAATAATGCAAGTAGAAAAATAGGAACCACCTTTGGTGGGAAGGTAACAGTGTTCTGTGCACATTTGGTGTTTAGTCATGCTGACCACATGACCACGGAGACGTCTTCGGACAGTGCTGGCTCTTCGGCTTTGAGCTAAGCACCACCCCATAGAGTGGGGAACGACTAGCATATATGTGCGAGGGGAACCTTAATGGTTTTGGGGATGATGGTAAACCAAACCTTTAGGATCTCGTTATGAAAACGAACTGAAGATAAAATGGTGGCAATTGGATGAACTATAGCTGATGTCCACCTAGCTAAGTTTCGCCAGTGAGTTTCTGATCCCAAATTTGCTTGTAAAAAAGTTAAGGGGGAAAAGCGATTTGGAGAGGTTTCTTTGTAGCATCTTCCTGTTCCTAAAGACAATATTTTGCAATTGCTGTCAACCAGCCAAGAGGTTATCATTTCCCCTGTGTTTGCATAAGTTAATGCTCTTTTTCTGGGTTTCATTTCTCTGACATTCCATGCCACGAATAGCAATGCATTATTCAAAATAACTGAGTAATTTAAACAGACCAGAGCCATAAATCAAGATATGGAATTTCAATAACTTCAAAAGAAAAGCATAACTCTATTCAATGTCTATTTTCACTGCACTTAAAAATCTGTTGCACTATTCCAAGGAATTCAAACTATGGAATTAATTGCTGTGGAATATCAGTGTCCGCTACAAAAAAATGCAACTGATAGGAACAAGCAGGTAACCCGGCCCCTGTTTATGTTCAAGTCTACTATCGATTACATACCCTTTTCTGCCTGTTTTTTTAGTAAGGGAAGAAAATACTGAATGAACTACGTCAGTAGTTGTCATGGCAAGCTTAAATTCAGATGAAGAAACCAACATTGAGTGGCCAGTTCCAGAATTGCTGGACTAACGGCTGTCTGAGGCGTTTCAGAGGAAGCAGGGCTGTATAGGAAAACCAGCAGGCACAGCTGCTGCCAGTCTCTGAAGATTAGGACCCCAGGTTACCGTGATTGACCCCTCCAATACAAGGGCTCGGCGTGTGGAGAGCAGAGTAGAGAAAGGAACATTACCCTTCCAAATGTGCAACACTTGGGTTGTTTTATTTAAGAGCAGCATGCTCAGGTCTCTCTGTTGGCAACATTTTATTTACTCTGACTGTGTGGGACTTGACTCCCAATTTGAATAGAATGGCTTGTCTTCAGAAGTTGTGACTGCTCCATCACTGGAGGCCTTTAAGAAGAGACAGGACAGACACTTGTCTGAAATGGTATAGGGCAGAGGTCGGCAAACCTATGGCTCTGGAGCCGCATGTGGCTCTTTCATCCCTCTGCTGCAGCTCCCTGTCCCTCCCAGCAATTGATAGGGCTTTCAGTTAGGACAGGTAGAGGAAAAACAATGCCGCACTAGGAGGAGACTCTATGGTGGGGGAACCAGACTTCCAGTCGGCGCCAAAATTGAATGGGGAGCTTCCGGTTAGGACCTTTGTGGCTCTTTTGAGTGTTTAAGGTTGACGACCCCTGGTATAGGGTATTCTGCTTCAGTAGAGGGTTGGGCTAGAAGACGTCTAAGGTCCCTTCCACCTCTGTTATACTGTCTTTGAGCTTGGACCCAGAACCGGCTGATGAACCTTTTACAACTCTTGGACTTCATCATTTGATCACTCTTGTACCCGCTCTTTTGGACTGGAATTTTAAGGCAAGTTTTTGGGGACCTGTTTCCTCTGCTCTGAGTATGTGTGCAGCTGCCCTTGCATTTCCTTTTCTTCTTGTTTATTTATTTCCCAGATATATCAGTACAGTTTGCAACCGCCTCTTTAAGGGTTTGTGTATGCTTGCCCTGGAATAGGACAGGAGTGTTCTGACCTAGGCTTCTCCAAAAAGCACGAGGCAGAGTCCTGGTCCCGACAAAACCCCTTTTATTAAATAAATGTGAATTCTCATTCACATACAGCAAGGCCTGGCAAACAGTCTTTTCAAAGGAATATTTATGACTACAGACCTTATCTATCTTGGAAAGCTGCCATGTAAGTATTTTTCAAATGAGGTGCTGTGCAAGGAAAGACTGGGCACAGAGTGTCTGAGATTCACGGACAGATCTTCAGACTCCTGAAATGAATCTAACAACCGAATGAATGGTTTCCTGCAAAAGCCCACTCCCCTTTTATTTCCTATGGGAGGAGCCAATCACCTTCCACCTGTGACTTTACTTCCAAGTCTAACCTGATTCCTGAGTTGTTCTTTTCTTATGGCAGCTCTGCCCATGCGCACACCGGGAACAGGCTTTAGCTGTTCCTCTGCCTCACTGCTGTCTAGCTCCGTAGGCATCTGATCACTGCCAGATGGCCTCAGCCCCATCTCTGCCTCCAATGCAGAGACCTCGTCCAAGCCTTCCCCAGCCTCCAGGACTGGCCCATGCTCCTCCCCTACCTCCTCACTGTCCGATTCTGCTGCCAGCTCTGCTGTCGGGTCACAAGGAGTTTGTTTATCACAGACAATAATACGTAAACACTTATGATAGACAAAGTATATTAATTGATATGGAACACTGAGGGAGTTTCCACGGATGGTATTTGGGAAAAAAAGATAACTAAAAATAAGCAAGTTTTGCTTTTACCCTTGCCATCTTCTTCCATTCTGGCATTAAAGCTTGGCAGGGACCACACCACGGAGCATAAAAATCAACCACCCAGATTTCGTTATTCTTCCTTTTCTTCACTAGCTCAGCGAAGGTATCTGGTGTTAGAGAAATCACTGATGGGTTCATAAGATCCTGAAACACAGAATGGAAAAGATTTAATGAAATTCCTTTTCAAATGTATCAACCTTCACCAACCATACCAAACAGTGCAGGGAAACACTTCCTCTGGGGGGGGATAGATAGCGCTTCTCATGACTATATCAAGGTTTAAAATTGGAAAAACTGGTGTTATACAGTTTACATTTCCTTCCTTGCAATTGCTTATTACCTTACGATTAGTTACATTTTGCTTTGATTGTTTCAAACTAAGTTATTCACTAAATATAATAATAATTAATGCTTTTAATGTACCGCGGCAACATTTTTTTTAAAAATATAAAAGTTTCATTAAATGAATTTATGATCAAAATAAATTGCCATTTTTTTCATACATATCTTACAGGCCAAAGAGTCTAATACATCCTTTAATTATTTCTGGCTTGTATACTTCAGGTTTTGTAAGATGCTAACTGGACCATAGGTGTCCTAAGTATATTTGTTTTCCTTTAAAGCTGTTGAGACTCCTATGGGATTGCAATGTGGTAGGAAATGTTAACAAATAAATAATTACCTCAATAAACTCTAAGATCTGTTCAGCTGAGTGATGTCCTCCATATTCATGTGTGTGAGACTGATTGAATACCACAGTGGTTGGATATGCTCTAATGTTGTGCTATAAGAGAACATGAAGTAAAAGCTCTTGAGAAATGGCAGGAGTTAGGCCTCCTTTCATTCAGTACTCTGGCAGGCACTTTCTTCTGAAAACTAAACCTAAGCACCCATATTCTGTATCACTGCAATCATTTATTTAAAAAAAACAGAAGTGAACAAAACACAGGTGTCAGATGGGATCGTGACCCGACAAAAGTGCGCCTGACAACAGCGCGGTGACAAAACCGTGACGTCGATAGCGCGCCCACAAAGGTGCATCGACAAAAGACCGCTGAAAGAAGTGCCATTACGGTTAAGGTAAGGGTCGGTGAACCGGTTAAGTTAAGGGTTAAGGTAAGGGTAAGGGTTAGGGTTAGGCTTAGGTTCAGGGTTAGATTTAGGGTTAGGTTCAGGGTTAAGTTTAGGGTTAGGTTCAGGGTTAGGGTAAGGGTTTGGTTTAGGGTTAGGGTTAGGTTCAGGGTTAGGTTTAGGGTTACGCTTAGGGTTATCTTTAGGGTTAGGTTTAGAGCGCGCTTCTGTCGGCGCGCTGTTGTTGGCACGCTTCTATGTTCATTCTTCCGCGCGATTTCAAACTCACGCTTTTGTCGGCGCACTTTTGTCGATGAACCAGATGGGATTGATATTAGTGAGGTTAAAAAAAGTTTTATATTGCAATTGTCTATATTTAAGTCCCAACAAACATGGACAAGACTACCTTGCTTCCCTGAAAATAAGATCTCCTTGGATAATAAGCCCAATTGGGCTTTTGAGCACATGCGCTAAAATAAGCCCCCCCCCGAAAATAAGCTCCCCCCTGAAAATATTGCAATACAGCAGCAGCCATGAGATGACCCCGCTTTCTGCATCCTGCACCTCAAAAATAATAAGACCGTCCCGAAAATAAGGCCAAGTGCTTATTTTGGGGGTCAAAAGAAAATATGACCCTGTCTTATTTTCGGGAAAACATGGTACAGGTTCAGAGTTACACATTGTAATTCAAAGAACATGATTTCAACTTCTGAGAAGTTCTTTGAACATTTTTTTTTAAGGAGGAGAATTTAACTTAAGGAAATAAACATATTTCCTGATTATTAAGACCCAAACTCCAGCTTTTAACAGTTTGCCCAGAGATATCTGTTATCTGGATATTCGCCTCTATTATAAAGTTATAATTCTTTAAAATCAGGTAAACTATTCTGCCTACATTCTATGCAATTTATTCTTAATTTTCAAGGTTTAAGGTTCATAAAGTTTAGAAGTTGTAAGATCCTCAAAGAATGAGTGTGTCTGTGCATGTGCACCCAAGCAGATATGTGTGTAGAAGACAGTCTTTCATATAAATAGAAACTTAAAAAAAGATGTAATGTCCCGATTCTCCCATCGTAATTATGTTCATACGTGTAAGTGTATGCCAGTGTAAGTGTATGCAAGTAATGTCACTTGCAACTTACCAAATTGCAAATTCCTTCATGAACCGTACAATCCAATGTCCCAAATTTTAGTTGTCCATACAAATGTTTTGATGCTTTCCTCAGTTCTGGCAATAAAGCCCGGCATGGAGGACACCACTAATATCAAAGAGAGAATGAAGAGAGAGAAAAAAATCTCCCCATCACTAGAGCACCACAATTTTTTGGTTCTTTTTTGACCAATTGTTGTTGGTAATTACTTCTGCTTACACAATCTTTCCTTAGAGTTTAACTGGGAGGAATGCACAAATCTCTTTGTGATTGTGACCATGTGATGGACTGATGGGTGCAAGGGCTGTGTTTGGGCTTTTGATGTACTGAGGGAAAACCTAGAACTCTCAAATTCAGGTTTTCCCAGACATGCCAGTATAACTACTCTAATAAAAGGGAGCTTTGAGAAGATGCCTGTCTCGGAGTTTTTTTTTTTTTTTTTTTATTTCTCATATATACATTCACAATTATATGATCTCATAACTGTTATTAATAATATGTATTTGTAACAATTTTTCTCCCCTACAGTTGACAATATAATTGAAATTGCTTTCTTACCATCCCATAAACCCATCTTATCTTACAACAATCCTACTTCTTCTTCCTTCCTTCCCTCCCTTTCTTCTCTCCTTCCCTTCCTTTCTTCTCTCCTTCTCTCCTTCCTTTCCTCCTTCCTTCCCCCTTCCTTCTCTCCTTCCTTCCCTCCTTTCTTCTCTCCTTCTCGCCTTCCTTCCCTCCTTTCTTCCCTCCCTCCTTTCCTCCCCCCTTTCTTCTCTTTCTTCTTTCCTTCCTTCCTTCCTCCTCTCCTTTCCCTTCTCTCCTTCCCCTTCCTCCCCTCTACCCTTCCCCTCTTCTTCCCTTTCCTCCCCTCTCTGTCTCGGAGTTTTTAATTGGAGTTGGGTTCTTCTGGAACGCTGGCATCAAGTCAGTTGTGACTCCTCACGAATACCTAGATATCGTATATACTCGAGTATAGGCCGACCCGAATATAAGCCGAGGCACCTAATTTTACCACAAAAAAACTGGAAAAGTTATTGACTCGAGTATAAGCCTAGGGTGGGAAATGCAGCAGCTACCGATAAATTTCAAAAATAAAAATAGATACCAATAATGCCATTGCCCATTGAATAACATATACAGCCTGCCTGTGCCCATTAAATATACAGTAGCCATTGTAAAAATTTGCTCTGCATAACAAATTATTATCACACAATACCGGTGTATTCAATGAAATACTTCACTCACCTCATGATGCTGATGTCCCGCTGTGATGATGATGTCCCGCCTCCTATGACACACGGCACAGTGATTCCTATCATTGGATCACTGTACCAGAGGAGGTGGGACATCGCTATGTGGCTGCTTGCCATAACAAGGAGGAGGTGGGACATCGTTGCAGAGCGGCAGGAGGGGGAGGAAGGGGAATCGTAAGATAGCCCTGCATTACATTAGAACGTGAGGAGGGGGGATGGTGCGGTGCACGCTGCGCGGCAAACTGACACAGAGGGAGGGGAAACTCACAGGGGCGCTGGGCCATTCACGAGCGTCACCCAGCGGCATGGCCCCGCCCCTTTTTCTCCTCCATTTTGGGCAAATTTTTCACTGACTCGAGTATAAGCCGAGGTGGCTTTTTTCAGCCCAAAAAGTGGGCTGAAAAACTAGGCTTATACTTGAGTATATACAGTATATATTCTTGCAGTTTTTATGAGAAGATTTTCAGAAGTGTCCTGCCGTTGCCTTTTCCTTACAGCTGAGAGAGAATACCTTGCCCAAGATCGCCCAGCTGGCTTTATATTAAAAGTGGGACTAGAACTCACAGTGTCCTTGATTCGACCTTGGTTACTCAACTACCACACAAAACTGGCTCTTGATGAAATACTTACAGGTGCAAAAAAATCAACAAGCCATGGTTCTTTCTCCTTGCCAGGAAAATTTTGAGGTCCAAGTGTAATGACGTGGGAATTCACGCTCTCCTTGGCAAAGGCCACTAAATCATACAGAACATTTTTCCCTTTAAAAGGAAACAAAAACAGAGATGTGGTGTAGACAGCCACCTACTGTTTGTTCAGCAAACGACAGGGAAAAGACAGATGAAGATGAGAAAGACAGCTTGAAGTAAAAGAAAAAGAACACGTGTTCTGAGGAAAGTTAATCAAGTTTGCAAGATTTTCCCAAAATGAAGTTTAAGATTTTTTTTTAAAAAGTCATAATAAATATAGCACTTCTAATGAAAGAAAGCACATGAATGCTACAAGTCAATCTGTCTAACAGAAGTATGTTTTAGAGTGCAACTCTCATCATCAATAAAAAAACAGTATCTCCAACATAGAGCTAGTTAAGGAAAGCTACAATAGATGAATGATTCAGTATTGTGAGAAAGCTTCTTTCAATCACACTGAGCTTAATTCCAACAACTTTATGGAATAATCATCCCTGAATTCTACAGCATCCTATTTTTCTTTTACTTAAAATATCAAAAATAAAATGAATTCTTTTTCTGGTGAAATTTGGGCTCAGAAAACTCCAGTACAGGGACAAACTAGGCACTGTGTTAAATTGATCAGAATCAAATCAACTTATGATAAATCTAAGGAACACCTATTAAATGGTATCCCACCTTCCACCAAATGAAAAACAGTCCTAGAAAGCTATAATCTTGAGCAGGGGCCATTTTCTCATTCAAAGGGCCACACATACCTCAAATTACTGTTTCCCTGAAAATATGACAGGCTCTTTATATTCTTTTGACCCCCACAATAAGGGCTTGGCTTTATTTTAGCGGAGATCTTATTATTTTTGAGGTGCAGGAGGCAGTGAGCGTGGTCACCTCATGGCTGCGGTGTTGCAATATTTTCGGAGAGGGCTTATTTTGGGGGGAGGGTTTATTTTAGCACATGCACTCAAAAGCCTGAATTGGCTTATTATACGGGGAGGTCTTATTTTCAGGGAAACAGGGTATTTTCCAAGCTATATTAATGCAAGCATTTTAGAGGATGACAGCAAAGGAGGAAGGAGACAATTCAGAATGGAAAAATCACCAATACAGAAACAGCTGAAAACTCTCCTAGTCATTTCTTTGCTTAACAATAGCAATATAGATGAATGTTTTAAATATGACATTTGGTTCAGGCAGATTTTTACTTTTCCACGGTGGTTAGAGTGGGCAAACCTTTTCTTTTGGAAGGCATTTTTCTTTTCTATATATCACATTTTAATATCAGAACAGAAAGACCAAAATTGTTGGCCCCTTTTCCAAGTGTTAATATATGTATGTGTGGGGCTGTGTCATTCGCTTGTAGAGAATAAATCTGAGGTTTGGGGCTGTGGCTAAGGGGTGCAACCTTTGTGACTCCAGAATTCTGAAAATGAAAAAAAATATTATGTCCTCAGCTACTCCTTGGAGGATTTCACTAGGTGTTGCAAAAGGGGAGCTGGAGAGGCAGGGAGGGCAAGCAGACAGTCCAATCCTTCCTTAAAGAAAGGGCATCAAGTACCACAACATAATAAATCAGAAATAAGCTTTCTACTCATTTTGTAGTTCGATTCCAATTTATTACAATGTCAATGGCAAGAAACTGCGAAGCTGCAGTTAAATATATCTGTAAAAAAAATTAAGCTGCCTATCCCACTTGTAAGTGTTGTAAATCTTCTATATAAAAAGTATTTACCATGGTGGATTTCATAGTTATCCATTCCCCGTCCTTTAAAAACCACTACACATGGGTCATAAACATACAGACTGTTACAAATATTAGCAGCAGTAAGGCAGTCAAATTTCCCAACCTGTGAAAGAAACAGCTATAAGTTATACGTTTAAGGCAAACTTTCCACAAAAGAAACATTCTAATTTCACTCCCATTTTTAAACCTTGTTTCCTTTCCTTCTTTGTCCGTTTTTTTCTCAATTCTTTTTTGAGTAAGAAATAATCTATCTTTCTTTCTTTCTTCTTTCTTTCTGTTTGCTAATGAGAGCACTGGTCAGTTTTGACATATTTTAGCCAACGGGCCTTAAATGCAACCAAAGCCTAGTTTTATCCTAAGCATGCCCACGCTGGTTTAATGGGCAAATCTCAAATCTTGAGACTACCTTGCAACCTCATTATATTTTCTATTATAGGAGAAAAGAAACACCCACAGCCTTCCAATATTATTGCCGTGTGCTTCCAAATCTATCCCAACTTGAAAGGAGAAAGACTATTATTTTAGATGCTGACTCAGCACATGCTCTAAATCAGAGATGTCAAACTCGCAGCCTGTGGGCTGAATGCATCATGTGCTGGCCACGCCCACCGTTTAGCGAAGGGGGAAAACATGTGATATATCACCTAACGACAACATGACGCAGCAAGTTTGATACCCCTGCTCTAAATCTTCAATGAAGGAGCAAGTAACTGCTGATGTCAGTATGGGAAAAAATGTTTAACTCAAGTCTTCCCAACTGAAGGATAGATCTTTAAGAAAAGGCCATGGGGGACCAGATGAAGGTGGGAAGCAAAAGACTAAAAGAAAGTAGCAGGAAGCTTCAAAATGATCAGAATTAGAAAAAAGAAAAAAGGCACCACATAAAACAACGTTGTCTCTTTAAATAAAAGATTATTGAGCTTCACACACTTACTTGAATATTTTCATTTTTAAGGAGAACACTTAGCTTCTTAAGGTCGTGTGTATCTGACTTGCTGTTGTTGCCAAACTGAAAGAATATTAACCACCGATGGTGGGCCACATGATCCTTGCAAAAGGGAAGGAAAAACATCTCAGACTTTTTGAAGGAAAAATATATTAAACAGAGAATAGAAAAAGAGATCAAATAGATTAGCTGATTTTTCCCAAGTATATAACACGTCAGGTTATCTGTAGTTCCCCATATTATCTATTGTATGCTTGCTTTCTCCCATTGAACATACATATAAATATGCATTTCTTCTTAACTCATGATGCAATTCTAGGGAAGTTTCTTTGTGCATGTACAAGTGAAACTCGAAAAAATAGAATATCGTGCAGAAGTTCATTTATTTCAGTAATGCAACTTAAAAGGTGAAACTAATATATAAGATAGACTCATTACATACAAAGCAAGATAGTTCAAGCCGTGATCTGTTATAATCGTGATGATTATGGCTTACAGCTCATGAAAACCCCAAATCCACCATCTCAGAAAATTAGAATATTACATGCAATCAATAAAAGAAGGATTGTACATAGAAGAATATCGGACCTCTGAAAAGTATAAGCATGCATATGTACTCAGTACTTGGTTTGGGCCCCTTTTGCAGCAATTATTCAATGCGGCATGGCATGGAAGTTACCAGCCTATGGCACTGCTGAGATGTTATGGAAGACCAGGATGCTTCAATACTGGCCTTCAGCTCTTCTGCATTGTTCGGTCTCATGTTTTTCATCTTCCTCTTGGCAATGCCCCATAGATTCTCTATGGGGTTCAGATCAGGTGGGTTTGCTGGCCAATCAAGCACAGTAATCCCACGGTCATGGAATCAGGTTTTGGTGCTTTTGGCAGTGTGGGCAGGTGCCTAGTCCTACTGGAAAATGAAGTCAGCATCCCCATAAAGCTCGTCTGCGGAAGGAAGCATGAAGTGTTCCAAAATCTCCTGGTAGACGGCTGCATTGACCCTGGACTTAATGAAACACAGTGGACCAACACCAGCAAATGACATGGCTCCCCAAATCAACACAGACTGTGGAAACTTCACACTGGACTTCAAGCATCTTGCAGTGTGTGCCTCTTCATTCTTTCTCCATACTCTGGGTCCTCGGTTTCCAAATGAGATGCAAAAGTTGCTCTCATCAGAAAAGAGGACTTTGGACCACTGAGCAACAGACCAGGTCTGTTTTTCTTTAGCCCAAGTAAGATGCTTCTGACGTTGTTTGTTGTTCAGGAGCGGCTTGACAAGAGGAATACGACATTTGAAGCCCATGTCCAGGATCTGTCTGTGTGTGGTGGCTCTTGATGCACTGACTCCAGCCTCAGTTCACTCCTTGTGAAAGTCCCCAACACTTTTGAATGGCCGTTTCCTGACAATCCTCTCCAGGCTGTGGTGATCCCTGCTGCTTGTGCACTTTTTTCTTCCACACTTTTCCCTTCCACATAACTTTCTATTAATGTGCTTTGATACAGCACTTTGGGAATATCCAACTTTATTTGCAATTACCTTTTGAGGCTTTCCCTCCTTATGGAGGGTGTCAATGATGGTTTTCTGCACAACTGTCAGGTCAGCAGTCTTTCCCATGATTGTGATTCCTACTGAACCAGACTGAGAGACCATTTAAAGGCTAAGGAACCCTTTGCAGGTGTTATGGCTTAATTAGCTGATTAGAGTGGGACACTTTGAGCCTAGAATATTGCACCTTTTCACAATATTCTAATTTTCTAAGATTGTGGATTTGGGGTTTTCGTGAGCTGTAAGCCATAATCTTCACAATTATGACAAATCACGGCTTGAACTATCTTGCTTTGCATGTAATGAGTCTATCTCATATATTAGTTTCACCTTTTAAGTTGCATTACTGAAATAAATGAACTTCTGCACGATATTCTAATTTTTTGAGTTTCACCTGTATATTTCTGTGGAGCCAAACATATGCATGGGCGAATGTTCTTATTTATGAATATGTTATATCAAACATATGCCACAGCAAATTAAATAAATATCGCAATATGTTCACACTATTTGACTTTTCATTCAAAATGGCAGAGTTTGCACTTCCCAACCAAAACAGATATTATTTTCTCCCCTGCTTCTTACATTCTGGTTAAGCCAGGTGTAAATCCAGGGCCACCACTAAACCTCAGGAGAAGGCCTGCACGTTTTGTAGATGGAATGGGCCATACTGATGGCAGCAACAGAGTTGGCAACTCTGATAAAGTCTGAAGACACGTGACAGTCTCAGCAGCCTGTTTCAGGAGAGCAGGGTAGAGACTGCCTGGTAACATTTGGAAGCAATGAATTTACGGATATGTTTAAAAATGCCAGTGGGCCACACAAGGCCTCCTGTTGTACAGGCCTACTCTACAGTTTAAAAGAAAACATGGCCCGGATTTAAGAAAAGAGGATTGGTATGACCTATTAGGGAAAAATGAGAGGCTTTAGGGAACAAAAATAATAAACGTGTTGCGATGAAGAGAGAAATTGAGAGTTGAAATCTTTACCTCTAAAGTAGATGCTAGGATTTTATCAAAGTCTGGAAGGTGCTTCATGACTTCCAAATATATTTCTCTTGCGTCTAAGGAGTTCACATGCTGAAAAGGGTGGAAATCATCGTATAAAATGTTATTCAGCTGTACAGTGGAGATTTTATTTACCATAATTTAATTGTTCGGAATAATGTTTCAGTAATTTTTAATGCATTTCAAGGAGCCATTTCTGCACTCTCTTGAATACACAAGATGAAGAAAATAATGTAATAGTAAGAATAAAAAAAATCCTATCAAAATGTCAGAATACAGAAAAAGAATTCCAGAGAGAGAAAAATGATTAATTTTCAGAAGTGGTCTCCTTCCTAGGGCTGAGAGAAACTGACTGGTCCAATATCACCCAATTGATTTTAAGCCTAATCAGGACTAAAACTCAAGGTCTCCTGCTTTCTAACCTGATGCTAGAAACCACTACGTCAAATTTACTCAATATCTACCAATATTAATTATTCTAAATATTAATATTTTGTCCAACATTAGAAATAAAATACAATAAATACAATACAATAACTAGAATAAAGTGGTATTGTTAAGCATTGGGCAATTCAGTATCTTCAGGACAATTAACTGCCAGAATGCTTACATGATATAAGGCAGCAGAAGTAGTACAGGTATATTCTCTAAAGATATAATAGCAATAAGCAAAGTTTTTATAAAACTTCCTGCATATATATATATATATATATATATATATATGTATGTATGTATGTATGTATGTATGTATGTATGTACGTACGTACGTACGTACGTACGTACATGTATGTATGCACATATGTATACATATGTACGTACATACATACATATATTTATTGCCCCATAGGGCTATGAAGCATTCTGTGGGTGGTTTACAATGTCAGCATATTGCCTCCAATAATCTGGGTCCTCATTTTACCGACCTCCGAAACATGGAAGGCTGAGTCCAACCTTGAATTGGCCAAGATCGAACTCCTGGCAGTGGGCACAGTTAGCCTACAATACTGCATTCTAACTACTGCTCCACCAGGGCTCCAATTGATACCCTGCAGGTATCATGGATAAGAAATCTGAGCAGTCCAGGGAGCAAGATCATGGACAATGCTGATAGAGATGATGGTAGTTTAGAACAACATATTTCAAAGGTGCTGGATTGGATAAGGCTGACATAAAGTACAGGTGTTCTCCAATACACAAAACTTTACTCTTTCCCTGGAATGCCAGCAATAGCCAAACACTTAAAATTAACAAGTACCACCTGAGCATAAGCAAAATCTAGGAAGAAAAAAATACTAAGGTATTTATTCCTTTATCACCTCCACCACCACCAACTACTCAGCGTAGACAAAGGCAAACCAATGGTAAAACTCATACCAAAACACCTCCTTTCTCTTTATTAGTTAAGGTGGCTCCAGGTGGAAAATACGCTGTTGTGCTAGATGAGATATCCAAACTATCACAAAGCTCACCCTGGGTGGCACAGTCCATCCAGCCTACTTTAACCAGGCCTTCCTGTATTGAAAAACATGAGAAAAATGAAAAACTGAAATCTAGCAGAGAGACATCACACATCTATTTGAATGGCAGGCATACTTTGCCATTCAGTTTATGCTTTGTTCACAAAACAATTCCATCCCAGGGAGGAGGTAGGAATAACGGCCAAAGCAAAGTTAAATCAAGGTGAGATAGAGGACTCTAGTATGTATTTTGCTCTCTCCCACTGAAGTCAGTGGGATGAAGTGCTTTCCTTTGGGCCAAATTTTACCAATGTATTTAATATTCTTTAAAAACAAAAGACCAATGCTTACCAACATGCCAGCCAGTTTACGGCGTGTTCGAGAAGTCAAACAATCTAGACAAATTACATTAAAGGAGTAAAAATCAGTCACATTTAAAGACATTAAAAAACACTGCGCTGCAGTTTGAAACTTGTGCGTGGTGTTTTCTTGTTACCTGCGCAGCCGCGCAGGCGCACAGCTTAGAGGGAACATTGTTTAGGAATGGGGTGAGGTCCACGGTAGACAGTTTACAGTTGAAGCTGTGAGGGTTTGAGGATGAAACAACTGAGACAGTTAGAGCATTCCAGACATTGACCATTCAGTTGCTGAAGTTGCATTTTCTGCAATTGAGTTTGGAGAGGTTTACCTTAAGTTTCTATCTATTTTTTGCCTGAGTTTTTCCCAGTTAGTGCTGGCTGGGGAATTCTGGGAGTTGAAATGCACACATTTGATTTACATATTTACATGTATGTTCAAATACCATTACACAGCTAAATAGTTTTCGGGGAAAACTGTTAAGGTAAATCCTCAGCACAAAGAGATTATACAATACTGTGTTTCCCCGAAATATGACATGTGCTGATAATAAGGCCATGCTACATTTTTGGGTGGACAAAAATGTAAGCCCTCCCCCAAAAATAAGCCCCCTGGACAACCCCTCCCCTCCAGCCAGGCAGAGAATAGTTCACCAACCTAGTGGTATCCCGAAGGCGCCAAGCTGCGGGAACGAGGTGGGGCAAAGACTTGCGTTGCTTGCCGCCTTCGGGATACCGCTAGGTCGGTGAGCGGCGCTCTGCCCAGCTGGAGAGGGGGGTTGCCGGGCAGCTGTTCTCTTACGAACTCGCTCCCGAAGAGCCAGGCACAGCCTCAAGGTCGAACGGCTGTGTTGCTCTGTTGCAACAGCACTACACAGCAGCCATGAGGTGACCACGCTCATGAGCAGCCGCCTGGCAACCCCCCTTTCCAGCCAGGCACAGTGCCATTCACTGACCTAAAGGTGTCGCCAAGCCACAAGAGTGCCTGTTCACAGCCCTCCAGCTCCCGCAGCTTGACGCCTTCGGAATGCCCCTAGGTCAGTGAATGGGGCTCTACATGGCTGGAGAGGGGGGTTGCACGAGTGGCTTTTCCGCTCCCCGCTTGCACGACTCCCAGGCTCATGATGCCTTTGCCTAACTCTCCCTGCAGAACCAGGGCATCTCTGTTCCTGCTACTGCCGCCGGTGCAGCATGGCTTTTTCTGCGAAGCACGGAGGTAGGATGTCGAGTCTTCTGGCAGTTGCCACTCTGGGAGTACGCTCTATGGTTGTGGGCTTGCTGCCAGCAGAGCGTACTCCAGAGTGGCAACTGCCAGAAGACTCGGCATCCTACCTCCGTGCTTTGAAAGTCGCAGAAAAAGCCATGTAGCACTGGCCGCAGCAGCGACAGCAGACATGCCCTTGTTCTGCAGGGAGAGTTAGGCAAAGGCATCGTGAGCCTGGGAGTTGCGTGAGTGGGGAGCAGAAAAGCCGCTCGCGCAACCCCCCTCTCCAGCTATGCAGAGCCCCATTCACTGACCTAGGGGCATTCCGAAGGTGCCAAGCTGCAGGAGCTGGAGGGCTGCGAATGGGTGCTCTCATGGATTGGCAATATCCCTAAGTCAGTGAATGGCGTTGTGCCCAGCTGGAAAGGCGGGTTGCCGGGCAGCTGCTCGTGAGCATGGTCACGTCATGGCTGCTATGTAGTGCTGCTGCGACAGTGCAACACAGCCGTTCAAGCCTGAGGCTGTGCCTGGCTCTTCGGGACCCCACTAACAAGAGAGTAGTCTCCTGGCTACCTCAAAACAATAAGCCCTCTGCTGATAATAAGGCCCAAGCCATATTTTGTGGGTCAAAAGAAAATAAGACCCTGCCTTATTTTCGGGGAAACACGGTACTTGGCATTGAATCCTATGAAAAATTACTTAATGTGTCTCAACTGAAATACAGAACATACTAAATCAAGACAGTAAAGCATCTAAACCATTTTCTATCTATCTACTGTACTCCTATTTTTCTTACTTAATATTTCACCCACACACATCGACACACACCCCACCCAAAGCTTTGCAGGGAAGCACGAGAGCCTGAAATTTCATGTTTGATTCCCTGTTTTGGTTTGCTTCTGCCCAATCAGGGAAGGAGGAAGAGCTGATAGCAATAGCAATAGCACTTTGACTTATATACTGCTTCATAGTGCTTTTACTGCCCTCTCTAAGTGGTTTATAGAGTCAGCCGATTGCCCCCAACAATCTGGGTCCTCCATCCCTCTGAAAAAAATAGATTTACAATCATAGAGAAGGTATAAAATTAACAAGAAAGGGCAAGGAAAATAGTAATGCAGAGATGATATTTTAAAAATAGCTTTTTAAAAGACCTGTTAAAAAAAGCAAAACCAATTCTTGCAGGGTTATATTATCTAATTACAGAATATATTAATGAAAACGAATTAAAATATTCCTATCCTAGAAGCAATTCTAAATATATTCCTGCTTAGTTTCAACTTTAGGGCTTTTTGGCTGTTAGAAGAATTAAAATCTCTCATTCATTCTTTGATAAGCAAATATATTCACCTCCTTGTCCAGTGCAAAAGGTAATTAACCAGCCAATACCAGAAGCAAATGCAGTTTCAACAGTGTTAACAAAATTTCCTAGGTGGAAAAAAAAAGAACAAAATGTATTTAGGAATTTGCACCTATTGCTTTACTTATTCATAAGGCTTATGTAGTATGATTTAATTGTAAGACAACTTTAAGATCATATTTTTTGTAAACATGTTTTATAATTTATGAAAGAAACATATTTGTCTAAAATATCATCACCTATATTTCATCCAATAGTGAACTATTTATTTGTTTCACATCTACTCACTGTCCCAGACTCTGCTTTGAGTGATCTAACATAATAAACACTAAAAGAAAAACATGTGCAATTTGAAAATAAATACTTATTTGAAAATAAATAAATGTTTACCTGCCCATAGTTCTGTCACCGTGCTTTTGACATACTGCATGGCAAAATTTGTTAAACTCTCCTGTGATCTGTCACCATAAAATTTCACTGGATTCTAAAAAAGATTTGGAAAAGCACCCAATTTTAAAACAGTGACTGTTATAAAACAGTCACATATATGAACCATTATTATTCTTGGGAACTTTTTTATATCCTCGATCTTTGCTACAGAAATTTCTTTTTTGACTTTGGAAGGGGAATCTGGAATAGAAACTGAAGACATAACATTATTACCTTATCGATGCTACAGTTCTTCTCCTAGTTGAAACACAAAATATGTTCTACAAAATATAAACAGCTGCGCCTAAGCAGAACAAAGCAACGACCTGTGCTATATTATGTCCATCTAGCCTTTACAGATTTGATGCATTCTTTGCAATTGGAAAAATTCAGGGTTTAAACTGCTTAAGGGTTTTGGATTATGTAGGGCCTTTTCTTATCTCTGCTCAATAGAAGCAAGGAGAATCCTTCTTATCTCTGCTCAACAGAAAGGTTAGGGACAAACACTGTAAAAAAAAATTGGGGAGCAGGATACCTTGTACCTCTTTTCAGTATCAAAGTATGAACAGGCCTACTGTTTCACGTTTCCTCAGCATCAAATGCCTTCTATCATACTTCCTTCAAAAGAAGGTAATTCTAAATGTACGATAGCAATAGCAATAGCAGTTAGACATATATACCACTTCATAGGGCTTTCATCCCTCTCTAAGTGGTTTACAGAGTCAGCATATTGCCCCCACAGTCTGGGTCCTCATTTCACCCACCTCGGAAGGATGGAAGGCTGAGTCAACCTTGAGCCGGTGAGATTTGAACCACTGAACTGCAGATAGCAGTCAGCTGAAGTGGCCTGCAGTACTGCACCCTAACCACTGCGCCACCTCGGCTCTTGAAGACTGGACAGAAAAAAAAATCTGCATATTCTGAGAAAATCAAAGGCACCCTTCTCAGTTCAGAATTAAATTACTGGGTGAAAACAATCTTCCTTTCAATGTTGAGATACCCTCTTGCAATAGTATTCAAATGTTTGGCCTTGAGGTTACATATCACCATGCAACTAAGACAAGCTTTGACCCCAAGTCTCTAATATAAGACTTTTTTCCTCTGCCAGAGATCCCCGAGTGCAGTGGAGTTACTTCAAATACTCCTCTATGTAATGTAATGGGATGGTAGGTTCTGCGCTACTTACCATTCCACTTTTGAAGACATAGAGGCTGGGGTAGCTATTGATTCCCTTACTCCGGCAAAGCATTCTGTTATCACCACAGTTGACGGCGCCAATGCGTATTAATCCATCCATTTCTTTAGCAAACTCTCTCCACTTCAAGTGAAAAAAAAAAGATTATTTTTTCAGCCTTTTTATCCCGTTTAGAAATGCTTAAAAATGATATGATTTCAATATCTGTTCCCTTAATTGTAACTCGAAGATAGCTTTGCTAGTATTGTTTACAAAAATCCACTTTTCCTTCTTAGCTGAATTAGCTGAATAATTACATCAACCCCCCACTACCCAGCACATTCCTTACTCTTGTTCAACATCGCTACATGCTCTCAGATTGTCAAAGTGGCAGAATAATTTTTTGATATGACTCCTAGCAGAACTGTTTCAGAAAAAAAATGGTGGCAGACTGCAAGGCACTGCTTATATTCTTGCCAAAACATGCAATAAGCAGAGGTGATATTCAGCAGGTTCTGACCAGTTCTGGAGAATTGGTAGTGGAAATTTTGAGTAGTTTGGAGAACCAGTAAACACCACCTCTGACTGGCCCTGCCCCAATCTATTCTCCGCCTCCCGAGTCCCAGCTGATTGGGAGGGAATAGGGATTTTGCAGTAACCTTCCCCTGTAGTGGGGAGGCAATGGATATTTTACAGTATCCTTTTCCTGACACACCCACCAAGCCACGCCTACAGAATTGGTAGTAAAAAAATTTGAATCCCACCACTGGCAATAGGGATTCGCATGGGCCAAACTGTAGATCATTGCATTGCAGAAATATAGTCCAAGTCTATGCCAGAAGGATGCAGCTTCCTCTTATTCTCGTGCCACAAGGAAAGTCTTCACTTACCCCTTAATCACCCCTCTAGGATTCTATCCTCTCTCTCTTAAACACATATACACATACACAAAGAAACAGGGACATAAATTTAATGACAACACACGTACAGTGGCAACCTACCGTGGGTGCTAAATCATGGCAATGCGAACATCGAGGAGAATAGAAATTTACAAACCACAATTCTCCAGAACCAACAGCAGCATCTATCAACAAAGAAAGAATGATAATGAAAACATTATTTTCACCACTGGACAATTTCCAGGCAAGCATAATGGGAAGGAAGTGGGAGCAAGTAGATTATCCTAGTCTTCTTCTAAACCGATGTCCTTCAGCTAAGTAGGACTTTTCATATCTTCCAGTCAACCTGCTGCTGTTCTAGAGATGATGGGAATTGAAGGATAATATACGTGGAAGGAATTGATGGCCTGGTCACCATGGCTGACTGGGTGGGCGTGGCTGGGCCCAGGGCAGCAGGGGCCGGTCCCTTGCTGTTTCTAGGATGGCCCACGGGCCAACTCTGTGGCCTATCGTGGGCAGGATTTGGTCCGCGGGCTGTGTTTTTGACACCCCTGGCTTATAATATATAAATTAATTTAAATGGTCTTAAAATGAGACTGAAACTTGTAAGTTCTAGCTGAACAACAACTCCCATCATCCAGTTACATGCCTTGTGGGTTGGGAAGGAATTCCCTCCCCTACTTTAAAATACACGATACATGGCTAATTAGATTTAAAGATGATCAGACCACCTCCACTGAAAGTTAGCCTATTTTAGAAACACTAATAAGAAATAATAGAGTGGAGACTTCATTTTTTTTATCTTCCTTGGAGGTCCCCAAAGCTGGGTACTTTTGAAAACTAAATGCTGGATTTGGCAGATCCTGCTACAATTCAATTAACTATTCTGGTAACATTAAGTAAACTGCCTGAAGAACAGGTCTCGAATTAATGCTACAAAAATGGTTGAAAACATTCCACCAACTCCATGGAAGTTCTTTCCCCTCGTTTCCCCTTTGAATAAAAGTTGAAGGGAACCTCGCTCTTTAAAAGTGGAACTGTGCAGATCCTGGACCAAAGGAAGGAATATATAGATAATGCCTGACATCTCAATTATAGTTGCCCAGCAACAGAGAATATTTTGTCATCCCACTTCTTACAAATCATCATGACAATTTATTAATCTCATGAATAATATGCTCATTTAAAAGTCAACTTAAGATGCATACCATATTCATTTGTCAGGGCAAAAACAGAAACAAAGGGAAAGAATTAATATTAATATGTCTACTGTAGGATGAAAACAGCATTATGGGCATAAAAGCATGAAGTATGAGCTTAGTGGTTAAAGTACTGGCCTAAAAGCAGGGAGACCAATGTTTAAGTCCAGGCCCAGTGACAGTAGCTCGATCATTATCACACTTTCCCTGTCTACTCAACCTGATAGGGTTGCTGATGTAAAAGAAAAAGCAGAGCTCTGTGCCCTTTGACCTCCAAAATGAAAGGCAGGATGTAATAGCAATAGCAATAGCAATAGCTAGGATGTAATATACCCACTCCTCATTTAGTAACCACCTTGATTAGCGACTATTCACAAATACAACATTTAAAAAAAAACATGTTACAACTAATGGATGCACATATGACCAAATTTATACGCCCGACAATAACTGATGCCAGAGTGAGAATAATGCCAATATTGCCTCATCAGAGAATTGTATCTGAATGAAATGACAGCAAGCAGTGATCTTCACAAAGTGTGTGTGTGTGTCTCAGTCACCTAATGGCCACTCAGTGTTTGTTTCACTTCCAATTTAATAATTGCAATCACTAAATGAGAGGGTGCAAATAAAAAAAAAATTGAAGACCACCTCACATGGATTTTGAATAACATTCTGCTATCTGTACAGTAACAACAAAAAAAGTCGTAAAAACAACACAATAAAGAAATTTGAAATAGCAATAGCACTTCAACTTATATACTACTTTACAGTGCTTTTACAGTCCTCTCTAAGCGGTTTACAGAGTCAGCATATTGCCCCCCAACAATCTGGGTCTTCATTTTACACACCTCAGAAGGATGGAAGTCTGAGACAACCTTGAGCCTGGTGGGATTTGAACTGCCAAATTGCAGGCAGCCTACAGTCAGCAGAAGTAGCCCGCAGTACTGCACTCTAACTATTGCGCCACCAAGGCTCTTGCTGGAAAGCAGAAATGTTAGGAAATTACATGATCACATATGACTTACCAAATTCTCCTTTATCCAATGTTATGATTTCAGGATCATCATCATAGATACCTGGTAAAAATAGCACTCAGTTAGCATTTTTAGAAGTCCATTTAATCCAGCTATACAACATTTAAATACTAATAAACAGTTACTACTACTCTGCTCATATATACTTAAGAGACCATTAACCCATGAATAGCGAGGGGGGCTTTAGGTTCTAGTATTTCCTTTCTTAGAATATTTTATCATAACAAAATCTTAGCATAGAAACCTATCAATAATGACTATAATACATCTCTTTAAAGCAGGGAAGCTACATTTCATTCATAGATAGCGTACATTTTAATTTTGGGCTCAAGTGAAATTGAGTTTCATAGCTCATTCTGTCACACATGACAATATTGCCAAGCTTCTGACAGCACAGAACAATGAAAAAAAGATTCATCTCAATAATTTGGTTTATTGTCAAGAATACAAAATACAAAACCTTGGAAAGAAACCACCACTCTAGCACTTATATTAAAACAATGTCTGAGACACACTTAAACCTCTTTTCCCTTTGTGAGACCAAAGGGCTAACCACCTTTTTCCCCAGATAAGACTCACACTGAAATATCCATCTGTTTATTATTAATGTTTTAAAACGCTCCCATTCCCCCCCACCCTCCCAGCAACAGAGATCCACCTTAAAGGGCAAGGAATGTTGTTTGCCGAGAAAGGCTGGTTTAAGAGAATGCCTCTGTCCCATTTTGTTATAGGATGCAGATAATTGAGAGTTGTGCGTATCAGGCCAGACATAAAGGCAAGTTACTTGCAGTAGGAATAGGGTATTTAGAAAATGTGTATGGTAAAACAAGAAAATATAGCATGAACAATAACTCTCAAACTCTCTGGTTATTACCTTTAAAGCCCTACATGGCTTGGGACCTGGATATCTGCGGGACCGCCTCCTGCCACATACCTCCCAATGACCCATAAGATCTCACAGGCTGGGCCTCCTTCGGGTACCGTCGACCGGGCAATGCCGGCTGGCGACTACTCGGGGGAGGTCTTTCTCTGTAGCTGCCCCGGCCCTGTGGAATGATCTACCCGCAGAGACCTGGATCCTTCCCACTCTCTCGGCCTTCCGGAAAGCCACTAAAACCTGGCTGTTCCGGCAGGCCTGGGGCTGCTGACCCCAAAATACGGTCCAGCCCCATTTAGAACGGAGCGTACGGTGTGCTGTTTTTAAATCTATCTTTTTTCCCCCTGTATTTTATTTTTCATTTATTCTGTACTGTAAGCCGCCCGGAGTCCTACGGGATTGGGCGGCATATAAATGTTATTAAACTTGCAAACTAAAATGATTCTGGGTGTTGAATAAACGCAGGCAGAGCACAAAATCAAGGGGACCACTGATTTAACTCTAAAAAGAGAATGAATGAGAACTGAATTGTGAAACATATATGAAGAAAGAGCTTAACTATCAAAGTTGTGGTTAAATACAGAGTTCCTCAGAGAGAAGGTTAGAAGTGGAAGAAAACAACAGACAATACCCAAAGCAATGTTAAGGATGCAATGGAATAATTCAGAAGGACAGAAAGTAAGGAGATAAAATGGTTGGTATTAGTATAAACCAATTGTGTTAAACTCACATCGTAACAAGACTTATCGGGACTTTCCCCCCCCTTCACTAAACTGTGGCCAACACATGACACATCCAGGAATTTGACAGGCCAGGTATAAACCAAATTTAGTTTGACTTCCTTTTCTCTTATATAGCCTCCCCACCCCTCCTTTAATTTCTTTTGCTTGCTATTTCACATTCTCTGTCTGGGCTCTGCATTACCTGACACAGAAGGAGTGTATTTGATATGCAATGGATGGATGTGGCTGGCTGGTGGACTGCCAGTTGGCCATCCATACCAACAAGCAATTTTAAATGGAGGCTCTCACTCAATCTGCAGGCAGTCTGAGAACCTACTATGAAACAACTCATTAACAACTCTGATGGCAAAGCAAATTTAATACAGTGGATGTCCCATTCCCAAAGGAATTAAAAAATCCAAATATGCATAACATGCTATTACACAACACCCACACTCCTAATTAAGACTTAAATTCTCCTGTACCTTTTAGTGTGCAAATTAAGGCCGGTATTTTCTTTTGAAGGTGTTGTGTGTGTGTGGTTTTTTTTTTTAACAAATGAACCACAGAAAATAGGTTACAATTCAGTTTCACCTACAAGAAAACGTCTTACCAAAATCATAGCGATAATAGTGCCAGCTTTCATAGCGACCTCCTTCGTGGTGATCTTCCAGACCTTTCTCACCATATTTATCATACTTTTTCCTCAGATCTTCATCTTTTAATACTTCATACGCTCGATTTATTTTCAAGAAATTTTCATGTGCCTCTGGGTTGTTCTGGAGAAAAGAGCACTGGCGTTAAAACTAAAATATTGAGAAAAATACTGAAATCAGCCCAAGACATTTCAATTTTCAAAAATGTTCTGACAGAGGCATTGTATTAATTTTTAACTGTTTATACGTATGGTATGTCAAGAAAGCTCATTATGTTTTTGCTAACTTTGTTACAGTGATATGTGTGTGCGGGTGTGTGTGATACGAGTGAGTTTAAAGTGAACTGTAGTATGAGAATTAATAAGCAGTTGGTGATATGACTTTTACGTTCCTACACGCTGGTGTAATTTTGCTTCTTTCTGAATCTTTTTATTTATTTCTCTCTCTATAGCTCACAAATTATACAGGCAACTTCTCACAGAGCCTGAAAGACTGCTAAGGAGAGCTAGGCAGAAATCTCACCTTCTCCTCCTCCTCCTCACTGGCCAACATTTTCAGGATCTGAGCTTGAAGTAGAACAAACGTAGCTATTATACCCCAGCATTAAGACAGATTCTATTGTTGGGTGCGTAATTCAAGTAAGAAGTGTCACACTGCACAGCAAACCTGTACAAGGTTTGACCTATTTCAAAAGGAACACCAGCTGCTCATTTTATAGAAATGCATGCACAGTGTTCTCAGAGTGATTATTATTACTGATGGCTGACTGGGGCTCTGATTACCAAAATAATGGATTTATCATGCATCCTTGTAGTTTGCTCCATTACATTTCATGGATCTATTATTATTTACCCTGAAGCTATAGATTAGTGTTTCTCAACCTTGGCAACTTTATGATGCAGGCTATGGAATTCTGGGAGTTGAAGTCCACTTATCTTAAACTTGCCAAGTTAAGAAACACTGGTATAGATTATATAATCAAAGAGATTTGACTACAACCTCTGGAACGCTAGTCCATAATTAAGACGCATCAGGTTGAACATGAAGAGAAATGGTTTCTTGGAAGCAGAAAAAAAGAGAGAAGTGCTAACTGTGTAAATTGTAAGAGTTTCATGGCTATTTCCCCTTTCGATTATATAGGAAGCGCAAGACTGTACCACTGTAATATTACATATTGTACTTTCTGAAACAATTATACCAATTAATCACAAAATACCACATTTCCCTGAAAATAAGACCCGGTCTTATATATATTTTTTGCCAATGGAAAAGGCACCAGATCTTATTTTTGGCGGTATGTGTGTGTGTTTCACTGACATACCTTGCGGAGCCACCACAACCCTACCCAGCAGGAGCCCGTTGCCAGCCCCCTTCTTTCGTGGCTGCTTGCCACTGCTTGCACGCGTCACCCCCAGCCTCTGTTTTGCTGGCAAGGCCTCTGCAGCCAAGAAACGAGGTCCAGATTGACACATGCGGTACCTCCGGCCTCCGTTTTACCATCAGAGGCTCTTCCGGAAAGCCCTGTGCAGTCGATAACAGAGCTCTGGATTGCATTTGGCACACGTGTAAAAATCAAGCTAGGACTTACTTATGGGGTAGGTCGTATTTTCAGGGAAACACGGTATGTATTACCACAAGATATTTAAACATTTGTATGTACATTTCTTAGTTGACAGGAAAAGGTTTCCTGTCAAGCCAACCTACCTGGTTCTTATCAGGGTGCAGCTTTAGAGCCAACTTTTTGAAAGCCTGCCTAATTTCCCTACTTGTTGCTTCTTTGGATATTCCAAGTAAACCGTAATAGTCTTGAGTTGGATCAACTAAGGCTACAAGCCATATTAAAATGAGATACAAGGAGACAATTTTTATAAAGTCTCTGACATGTTGTCTTTTGGGAAATGAGGTCTCCATTATGAATATCTTGGCCAAGTGTACTTAACAACAGACTTAACAGGTCTCACGCTGATGTAACCTGGACTGCATATATTTCTGAAGGAGCTTCTTGTAGGATTTTTGCTGTCATAATCCAGGGATGGAAATGTATGCTTCTTAAGTAGACTGGGCCTAGGGAAACAACAAACAGATTTTAGGTCCTTTATATTCTACAGCAAATTCATGACATGAGTTCCCTCACTGATTCCCCCCGTTTTCTCTAAAGCAGTGATGGTGAACCTATGGCACGCGTGCCACAGGTGGCACAAGGAGCCATTTGTCAGGGTACGCGAAGCGCTGCTGTGTCAGCTGGCCAGCACACATGTGCACGCTGGCCAGCTGAGTTCATCCTTTTTTGAAGCCATTTTTCGCCCTCCCCAGGCTCCAGAGGCTTTATAGGAGCCTGGGGAGGGCGAAAAGAGCACCCCCCCCACCCGGAGGCCCTCCGGAGGCTTCATGAGCTTCCCTGAAGCCTCCGGAGCGCAAAAAACCAGTCCTACAGGCAAACCGGAAGTTCAGGAACGGACTTCCGGTTTGCTCGGAGGGTCGTTTTGACTGCTCCGGAGGCTTCAGGGAAGCCTCCTGAAGGTCCCTGACGCCTTTGGAGCGCTTAAAACGACCCTCTGAGCAAATCGGAAGTCACTTTCGGTGTGCTCAGAGTGTCATTTTGACTGCTCCGGAGGCTTCAGGGAAGCCTCCTGAAGGTCCCTGAAGCCTTTGGAAGGCGTCCGAGGGGTGTGCGGGGGCGGCTCTTTTCGCCCCCCCCCCCAGGCTCCTATAAAGCCTCTGGAGCTTGGCAAGGTCAATAAAAGCATGCAAAAAATGTGTGTGTGGGGGGAATGCCTGTAGTGCATACATGCACACTACGGGGCGCACATTGCATTATGGGTGCGGCACGCAAGCACATGACTCCCCTGTGCTCCCCCCACTTATGGCACGTGAGTCAAAAAAGGTTCCCCATCGCTGCTCTAAAGCATTCAACACAACTCTGTTTCTATCTTGTTCTGCAACTCTGCTTGTAAAAAGACATAACTGGAACTTCCTCAAACTCTATATATAATCCCCTCTCCGAGTTTCCCACAGCTTTAAATGTGGCAGGCCTGAAGGCCCAATGCAAAAGATGGCTTCCAGGTCTGACAGAAGGATCTAATGAACAAAATATAGATACCCGTAGGTTTCAGGGGGAAGATCATTTTAGAAAGCTGGGTTCACCATAGGCTCAACTATGAGTAACCAGAAAATGGCATTCTGCCAAACCTTCAAGAGGACTTGTTTGATAGGATCTACATCCTGGTCCCTGTTTGTTTACAGCCTTGTTTGCCAGAATCAAGATTTTAATCCTAGCTTGATAAACTAACTGGTAGTCAATACAGTTGCTTCAACAGAGGTAAAGGTTCTCCTCGCACATATGTGCTAGTCGTTCCCAACTCTAGGGGGCAGTGGTCATCTCCGGTTCAGAGCTGAAAAGCCAGCGCTGTCCGAAGACGTCTCCGTGGTCATGTGGCCGGCATGACTCAACACCGAAGGCACACAAAACACTGTTTCCTTCCCATCAAAGGTGGTTCCTATTTTTCTACTTGCATTTTATATGCTTTCGAACTGCTAGGTTGGCAGAAGCTGGGACAAGTAATGGGAGCTCACTCCAATATGCGGCGCTGGGATTCGAACCACCAAATTGCTGACCTTTCTGATCGACAAACTCAACGTCTTAGCCACTGAGCGTCCTTGCTTCAACAGAGGATATGGCCAAATGATCCATTTGGTGTTCCAATATTATATTCCACATCTATTTCCAGATGCAGGCAGGAGCAAAAGCACACATTATACTACATGACAACAATCTAACTGTGAAGCATTCAATACATGGATTAATAGAGTCAGATGGTTGAGGCAATTAGCTCTTCTAGCCCAGTAATTTATCAGTAGTTCTACACGACACTTTCTCAGCCTTGGAGCATGTGCTCTTTGGCAGCTACACCCCTGCCAACAATGAATGCCTGCAGAGTCAGGAAAAGGCTTACCTATTTATTCCTGTGGTTCAAAGGCAGAAGCTCTCCAGCAAAGCAGCTTTACAAGATTCAGGTGAAGTGTGGCTACAGGAAATGAGTTCACCCTGAGGAGAAATCAACAGCAGAATGAGTGAAAGACTACTTTCTCGCTACTAAAATCTTCAAAAACAAGTTTTTGAAAAAAAACAATAAGGGAATTATAAGTGATACTTTAAGTACTGTATTAACATTCCTCCATCCTATGTTGTGGCTTTGAAAGCCAAGTAACTGCCACCCTGGTCTTTTAAAAATATTGACTATCATTAATTGTTGTACCTTATAATTCTTGACGAATGTATCTTGTCTTTTTATGTATTATGAGAGCACATGCACCAAAGACAAATTCCTCGTGTGTCCAATCACACTTGGCCAATAAAGAATTCTATTCTATTCTATTCTATTCTATTAACAGAGCTGCAATTTTCCTGAGACTTAATAGATCTGGGTCCTGTCAGTCCTTTCTGGAGCACTAATAATCCACCTTGCCTTTGTGAGGGACTGATGAAATAATACAAACACCGCTTTGGGCATGCAATTTGATACCATCCAGGTACATTTTTAGGCAATTCTTATCAGTCCAAGCCAGCAAAGGCAAAGGATTATGGGAGCCATCAACCAAAGCAATTACTGTATTTTTCGGTGTATAAAATGCACTCTCTCCTCCCTCACCCTCCAAATTGGGTGGAAATGTCTGTGCGTCTTATAGAGCGTATAGTACCTCTCTATACAGATAAGTCTTCAACTTACAACAGTTCATTTAGTGACGGTTCAAAGTTACAAAGCACTGAAAAAAGTGACTTATGAGCGTTTTTCGCAGTTACGACTTTTGCATGGGGCACGTGATCAAAATTCCATGGCAACATGGATATTTATGATCCTTGTAGTGTCCTGGTTTCACGTTTGTGACCTTCTGACAAGCAAAGCCAATGGGAAAGTCAGGTTCACTTAACGACTGTATTAAACTTAATATCTGCAGTGATTCACTTAGCAACAGATTCCTCCCACATATGACTACATGACTGTAACTTTGTTGCTTTCATTCTTACGATTTATATTGATATTGTTTCCTGATTGCTTATTTGTACCCTAGGACTATCATTAAGTGCTGTACTTTATGATTCTTGAAGAATGTATTTTATTCACCTTATGTACACTGAGAGCACATGCACCAAAGACAAATTCCTTGTGTGTCCAATCACACTTGGCCAATAAAGAATTCTATTCTATTCATATTCCTATTCTATTCTATTCTATTCCTATTCTATTCACAGTGGCAAAAAAGTCATACTATGGGGCACATCTCATTTAACAAATGTTTCACTTAGCAACGTAAGTCCATGTCCGTCTTACTAATTTAACTGCGTGGCACGACAAAACCGCGGTCCACTAAAACGCGCCCGATTAAAGCGCGTCGCTGACGTCATCAGCAGCGCGACGACAAGGACCGCGAAGAAAAAAGGGCGCTTTAAAAAGCGCTTTTAAAGCAAGCCGATTCACGTAAAGGTAAGGGTTAGGTTTAGGGTTAGGGTTACGTTAAGCGTTAGGGTTAGGGTTAGGTTAAGGGTTAGCGTTAGGTTAAGGGTTAGGTTTAGGGTTAGGTTTAGGTTAAGGGTTAGGTTTAGAGTTAGGTTTGGGGGGGTTAGGTTTAGTTTTACACGTTAATTTTACCTTTACCGCTCACAGCGTGCTTTTTTCGTCGCGCTGTGATGACGTCAGGTACGCGGTTTCGTCGAGCGCGCTTTAGACGACCGCGGTTTTGTGGTGGAACCCTTCAACTGCAGTGATTCACTTAACCACTGTGGCAAGAAAATGGGACAAACTCACTTAACATCTGTCTCGCTTAGCAACTGAAATTTTGGGCTCAACTGGGGGTCTTAAGACAAGGACTTGCTGTAGCGCCAACTTTAATTTAGCTCTCTCTCCTTCTCTTTCCATAATCCTTAAGGAGGAGAATGTTGCACTTACTAACACCCCACTGGGGTTACAGCGGGGCGGAGGACCGAGGGAAACCGGCCAAAATCACATTCTAATTGCAAAACTCTTGGCTTATTCCTACAAAAAGAAAAGAAAGAGGGAACCGCCAATAGCGGATAGGAAGCAGCGTCTCCAGAAACAATTCAACGGCTCCCCCCGGCCTAAAAGGCTTGGAAAACCTGGGAGGAAAGGCTAAAACACACCGGAAAACGCCTCCGTGCAGAAGCCGCGGCGGGCATTTAAAAAGGGCAAGGCATGCCCGGGCTGCCGAGGATGCGGTGGGGGGGAAAGAAGGCCTTAAGCTCAGAAGAAGAAGAAGGGCCGGCGGGAGGAAAAGGAAAGCGGAGTGGAAGAAGCGGAGACAAACCAAGCCCTTCAACCGAAGGACGGGAAAGGGAAACCCCGCTAGTAGCCGGACTGAGATCGGGGCAGCCGGAAAGCCAGGCTGCTTGGCGGCTCCAGCTTACTTTATCTCTCCCAGGCCGCGGGCGGTGGAGGCAGCAGCAGCAGCCGGAGAGCCCTTACCTGATGCTGGAGGGATCCCTGCCTGCTGGTGCCGGCGCGGGGGAGGAGCCGGACCTGCAGCCGGGGAGCGGCGGCGAAGAAGGAGGAAAAACGAGGCGGCGGATCCGGTTCCCGTCCGGAGGAGGAGAACGCAGGCGGGCGGGGTTGGGGAGGGCAAAGCGGGCTGACGTGGCTGCAGCTCCGACCGCCGAGTCTTCCAAGGGGGGGGGGGGAATAGGATCTCGGGGTGGAGGCCCCTTGGAGAAGGGAGGGGGCTTCCTGGCCCCAAACCCCTTGCAAACTTTACAAAGAAGCTCTGGGGGAGGAAGGGCCCCTCCGCATGGCTGCTCCGAAGCCAACCCCCACCGCTGTTGAGCGAGAGCTCGGCCTCCCTAGTAGCCGCCTCTTCCGTTGGGTTGCTTCTTCCGAAGCAAATGCCTCCTTGCGGCATTTACTCCGGAGTAAACCGCCTCTGATGAACCCGATGCGATTGACCGGGAGGGCTCTGGAGTAGGGGCGCGGATGGGGGGGGGGGTTCTTTGTCCTTTTAACAAGTAGTTAGTAGTTTAACAGATTTAACAGAATAAGAGAGTTGGAAGGGATCTTGAAGGTCATCTAGTCCAACTCCACCTCAAGCAGGAGACCCTACACCATTTCTGACAAATGGCAGTCCAATCTCTTCTTGAAAGTCTCAAGTGATGAAGCCCCCGCAACTTTTCTTTGTCCTTTTAACAAGTAGTAGTTTAACAGATTTAACAGATTAAGAGAGTTGGAAGGGACCTTGTAGGTCATCTAGTCCAACCCCACCTCAAGCAGGAGACCCTACACCATTCCTGACAAATGGCAGTCCAATCTCTTCTTGAAAGTCTCAAGTGATGAAGGCCCTCCCCCAACTTTTCTTTGTCCTTTTAACAAGTAGTTAGTAGTTTAACAGATTTAACAGATTAAGAGAGTTGGAAGGGATCTTGTAGGTCATCTAGTCCAACCCCACCTCAAGCCGGAGACCCTACACCATTCCTGACAAATGGCACTCCAATCTCTTCTTGAAAGTCTCAAGTGATGAGAGCCCCCACAACTTCTGAAGGCAACTTCTGTTCCATTGGTTGATGGTTCTCACTGTCAGAAAGTTCCTCCTTATTTCTACGTTGATTCTCTCTCCTTGTTCAGTTTCCATCCATTATTCCTTGTCTGGCCTTCAGGTGGTTTGGAAAATAGCTTGATCCCCTCCTCTCTGTGGCAGCCCCTCAAATATTGGAATACAGTTATGTCTCTCCTGGTCCTTCTCTTCACTAGACTAGCCATGCCCAGTTCCTGCAACCGTTCATGGTATGTTTTAGCTCCCAGGCCCCTAATCATCCTGGTTGCTCTTCTCTGCACTTTCTCCAGAGTCCCAACATCTTTTTTTTATAGTGTGGTGACCAAAACTGGATGCAATATTCTAGGTGTGGTCTTACTAGGGCTTTATAGAGTGGTATTAGTACCACACTTGATCTTGATCGTAGTCCTCTGTTAATGCTCAAACCAGAATCAGAGTAGATCTGGAAGGGACCTTGGAGGTCTTCTAGTCCAGCCCTCCCCTGCTCAAGTAGGAGATCCTCTCTATGCCATTTCAGACAAAGTGACTGTCCGGTCTGTTCTTTAAAAAGGGATGAAGCCACCCGCCATGTCTGAAGGCGAGTTTTTCCATTGGTTAAAACGGCGACTTCCACACTGTAAATACGCCAGATCCCTGGTTTCTTTTGTACCTGGGCAACAGCTCCTTTTCTGGATTTACTTTTAGCTTTGCTGTGTTTGCTTAGAGGTAGTTTGCTGTTTGCTTCTAAGCCCGCTGAACAGGTGTTTGTCTGGATGGATTGGGGGGGGGGAGTGTCTCCTACAGATGAATCTGAGATGTCTCTCTCGCCCCCTTCTTTTCTTCTTCTTCTGTTGTTATTATTTTAGTGGCAATAGCTGTCAAATTAGTGGGTGAGAAGAGAGAAGATGGCTTTTTTTTTGCAGCCCTTCTCATTAGCCTCCCACACAACTGCTCATCACTCCCACACCCCAAAAGAAGTCGGCACCATGGCCAGAGATCCTTTGGTTTGGAGATATCTTCGCAAAGCAAAGTATGTTCAATGCCGGGAAGGGAAGGAGGCTGAACTTCACTTCTTATAGTTTCTGTCTTGTTCAGGGAGTAAATCTTTCTCCCAGAAACGGGAGGCAGGGGCGCTATCTGGTCTTAGGCTTTAATGGGACCCCAGTTGTTACTCTGACCTGAAAATGAAAAGGTCTGGATCAGTGGTGAAATTCAATTTTTAAAAAACTTCCGGTTCTGTAGGTATGGCTTGGTGGGCATGGCAGGGGAAGGATACTGCAAAATCCCCATTTCCTCCTCACTCCAGGGGGAAATATACTGCAAATTCCCCATTCCCTCCCCACTCCGGGGCCAGCCAGAGATGGTATCTGCCGATTCTCTGAGCGACTCAGAATTTCCGCTACCGGTTCTCCAGAACCTGTCAGAACTTGCTGAATTTCACCTTGGTTGGGATGGAGAGTGGGAGTTAATAAAGAATACAGGTGTTGAATTTTTGCTCCTTTAACATAAGCCGGGTACAGTAGTGGGTATCAATTTTTTTTTTAGAATCTCTTCTGTAGGTGGGGCCTGCTTTGTGGGAGTGGCTTGCCGGCCATGTGACTGAGTGGGAGTGGCTTGCCAGCCATGTGACTGGGTGGGCGTGGCCAACTTGTAAAATGTGGTGAAACTCACTTAACAACGCTCTTACTTAGCAATCAAAATGTTGGCTCAGAAACTCTGGCATTTGAAGCATGCAAGTCTTAAAGCTGTCAAGTTACAAGACCCTTGCACCCCTAATCCTTTAGAAAAAAAAAACCCAGGGGTGTTCAAACTTGACAACTTTAAGACTTATGGATGTCAACACCCAGAATTCCTCTTCCAGTCATGTTGGCTCAGGAACTCTTGCATTGAAGTGTGCAAGTCTTAAAGCTGTCAAGTTACAAGACCCTTGCACCCCTAACCCTTTAGAAAAAAAAAACCCAGGGGTGTTCATACTTGACAGCTTTAAGACTCGTGGACTTCAACTCCCAGAATTCCTCCTCTCGCTCTTCATCTTGATGATGTGCGGACGGGCAGGGGGAGGGAGCTAGAACCGGTTCTAAACGGCACTGTAGATTTGTGGAACCTCTTCCATTGAAGAGGTTAGAACTGGCAGGAACCCACCCCTGGCCGGGTATGATAACATTGCCCCTTAAAGTTGGCATTTGACTTGGACAGCCAGCAATATACAGGTAGTCCTCGATTTCCAACAGTTTGTTTAGTGACCATTCAAAGTTACAACGGCACCGAAAAAAGTGTCTTATGACCATTTTTCACAGTTACGACCATTCTAGCAAACCCATGGTCATGTGATCAAAATTCAGATGTTGGCAACTGGTTCATACGTATCACCATTGCTGTGTCCCCAAGATCATGTGACCACCTTTTGTGACCTTCTGACAAGCAAAGTCAACGGGGAAGCCAGATTCACTTAACAACCGGGTATTAACTGCAGTGATTCGCTTAACGGTGACAAGAAAAGTCGTAAAATGGAGCAAAATTCACTTAACAAATGACTCGCTTAACAACATAAATTTTGGACTCGGTTGTGGTTGTAAGTCAAGGACTGTCCGTAATGACCTTTTCTTAATTTGTAGCACAATATTCTGGAAAAGGTAGGATGGTTACATTAATGTCTTAGATATGCTGGAGGAAAGTATTATTCCAGGTGAAATGATCAAAGAGCTGGATAAATTTTGCTAAAGCATTCTTCTGTGTAGAAGTTCTAATTCTTGCTAACTTTTGGAGACTTAATAGGTTTATTGTGTTCTTTATCTGCATAAAAGTAGAACTAAAGTTAATTGTGAAATGTGAGAAGCAGAATTACTGAAGGAGATCCTTACCCATTTTAGCCGTAAGATTTGGAAACCGCAGTGCAATTCGATAGTATTTTCAGCTCTTTCTGCTGTAAGGAACATAAAGCAGAAGTGACAAACATGATTACGTGTCTTTAAATCCTGTTTCACTTTGTTCAACAGCATAAATATTGCACATAATGATGAGCTTTTTTCCCTTTTTTCTTTTTCAATTATGTAAGTATTCTTAAACACATTGTTCAGGAATCTATCTATCTATTGAGAAACTTAAATTTAAAATAATTATATTACCCAATCAAATCTTAAGATCATTTACCAAGTTTGCATTTATTTTTCCAGCCCAGTTTTTCTTTTTAACAACGAGAATTACTTCGTTTTCTAATCCAGTTCAAACCAGACTGTACTTCATCTTTTGTAAATAGGTAATTTATATGGCATTGTGCAGATGGCCGCCCCAGATAAAGTATCCATTTCAACTATGCATCTAGCTGGGAAGTGGATTTCTTTATTAGACAATATGAATGCTTAGACACAAGAGGGCGCTCTAATCACATTTGTTTTCTGATCGGAAAGAAACTTTTTTAAAAAAAGTATGAAATGAACTTTTAACAATATATGTCTAAGATATTAGATCCTTTCATATGGACATTAGTTATGAAAAAAATCTCACGTTTAGCACATTTACCATGCTGACTAGTGCAGATAAGTAATATATGTTTAGGTAACCATAGTTGGAAAGTGTGTACATAATTCATAATAATTTATTGGACACACTAAATTTCACATATGTCCACTTAGGAACATGGTACTAGAAACATGTTTGTGATTCAATGGAAGCCTATACATTTTGCACATCCAAAAATCTGTTCACAAACTTATATTTTAAGCTTATATGCGAATGTAAGGAAATGTCCAAATATCTGAATTTTATGATGAAGTTCACAATTCAAACTAAGTGTACAAAACAATATTAAAGATAAGTGCAACAAAAATAGATATTTATGGAAAATAAATTGCATTTATTATATCTATGCATATGTTAGGAGACAAGCTCACAAAAATATTTGCAGGTTTTCATATTGACTTATGTGAGGGGAAAAAAGTAATACGTGGAATTAGAATATAAGAAACATGAGATGGAAAATATTAAAAATAACGTGAAATCAAACTTGGTGAAATCAAACATTCAACTTTGTTTCTGCCAAATGTGCCATTCAGGAAGTCAATACTCTTGAAATATGTTCAGACAGAGTCAACAATCTGTTAAGTTGTATATGTGGGTAAACATCTTTGATATATTCAGCTGTAATGGCAACTTCTTTATTTAGTGGTCTATTTGTATGAACATTTTGTTCTGATAATTTTTGAGCTTTTGGTTGCTTTCAAATGCTGTTGACTTTCTCCTGTATGAACAAAATCCCCCAGCATCACTTCCTGGGGAAAAAAGCCCACCCACATTACTTCCAAACAAAATTAATGAATAGGGTTAAAAAAAAACCAAGCATTTGCACAATTATTAGTTTAGGAAATATTGTCCCACACTCAGCAGTACTACCTTACTGTGACTCTAAACTGGAGAACATCTATGCTTGTAAAAGGTTAAAAAAAAAGGTAAAGGTTTCCCTTGCACATATGTGGTATCATTCCCAGCTCTAGGGGGTGGTACTCAACTCTGTTTCAAAGCCGAAGAGCCAGCGTTGTCCGAAGGCATCTCTGTGGTCATGTGGCTGGCATGGCTAAACGCCGAAGAAGCATAGAACGCTGTCACCTTCCCACCAAAGTGGTGCCTATTTTTCTACTTGCATTTTTTTACATGCTTTCGAACTGCTAGGTTGGCAGAAGCTGGGACAAATAACGGGAGCTCACTCCGTTATGCAGCACTTGGGATTCAAACCGCTGAATTGACAAGCTCAGCATCTTATTCACTGACCCACCCTGTCCCTTACATCTGTGCTAATAAATTGTATTAAATGAAACAAGGTCTCTTAATCTCTCTCAATACCGGATACAGCAATTTGTACCAATTCAGCAACATATGGAAGACTTGTAATATATAGGATTATATATCTTGGCTGTTGTACTATTTACATCCTCCCTCAGCATACAATACAATCCTAAATCGATTTATTTAGTGTAAATATCTCTGAGTTCAATAGCCTTGTTTCCTATCAGTCCATAAATACTCTGAGAACTTAGTGAGAAATTATCAGAATTGCTTCTACCCTTTTTTTCAAAATGAGCATTCATTTGTAGCTTAATCTTCAAAAGGGAAACCATATAAGGCAATCAAAGAAATCCTGTACTTGCTCCAGAATCAAGGCTTTTGGACAGGACATAGCCAGGTATTAGTAGTTAGCTTTCTTCTCCTAATATTCTGGTTAAGGGATGGTGGACTTGCATGATTAATTTCCCCATCTTTGATATTGAAGGAGCCAGTTTGTTTTTAGTGAATGTGCCTTTAAGGAAATCAGTACTGTTGAAATATAGCAATACCAATAGCACTTAGACTTATACAAGGCTTCATAGTGCTTTACAGCTTCTCTATGCGGTTTACAGAGTCAGCCTATTGTCCCCAGCAATCTGGGTCCTCATTTTACCCACCTCGGGAGGATGAAAGGCTGAGTCGACTTTGAGCCTGGTGAGATTTGAACTGCCAAATTGCAGTTGGCAGCGGGCAGTCACAAGAAGTAGCCTGCACTACTGCACCCTAACTACTGTACCATTGTGTCAGCAAGCTATGTTAAGTTGTGAATGTTGCTAAACATTTTTTAAATAAATTCAGTTATAACAGCAATCTTTTTTTTAGAAGTTTATTTATATGAAAATTTTGTTCTGATAATTTTTGAGCTGTTGATTTCTTTCAAATGCTGTTGGCTTTTTACTATATAAAGATAAACCACTTTCTTGGGGGGGGGAAGAAACTCCCAGATAATGATCCCTTGGCAACATTACTGAGTACCATCTTTCCCTGAAAATAAGACAAGGTCTTAATTCCTTTTTATTATAACTTAAGAAACCAGGCAGGTTCTTGTGAGACACTGTAACCGTTTATTCAGAAGCTGAAGGATTTGTAACAGTAACTCGCAACAATGTAACAAGTGAAAGCCGCGCAGTAGCTGAGGCAGCTGAAACAATGTAGCAATCAGCAAGGTGATTGCTCTAACAAGACAGTTAACTGTTAAAACGGCTTGCCTTTTATACAGCAGGCAGCAGGCTCGTGTTACAGCTCGCGCGGATGACAGCTCGGCAACTGACAGGCGCGTCTGATTGGCTAAGACACGCCTGGCTGCTTCCGAGCTGTCATTCGTAACAGCGAGGACTTTCTTCAATACACAACACTTCTTTCCCCCCAGCTGTGCGCAAGCACGCGTAGTCTTTTAAATAAGCAGGGGAACGACGGATTCGCTCGGACCGCCTTAATTCTATTGCAGGCGGATCCTGGCAACGATGTCCTTGTGGTAATTGTGGAGGAATTGCACAACTAAGAGGTGAACTGTGTGGATGAGACATGGTGGCAGATGATGCTGGATGGGCATGAGGCTGGTAGTCCACCTCTGAGGGGTTTGGGCTATGTATATAAGGATCTGGAACCCTTGGAATGGGAGGAGCATTTACACAGGCTAGATTTTGTTGAACTTGCGGTTGAAACCCTTGAACATCCGCTTGAGAAGCTACGGCTGCTGTCTTCCGTTTCCTCAATTGATCCAGGTGTCTTCGCCATGAGGATCCATCGGATAAGTGAACCCTATAGGAAACGGGTCCTGTTATTTGCGATATAACTGCTGGAACCCATCTCAAATCCCCTCCATAATTTCTATCCCAAACTAGATCCCCCAGTTGGAAAGAACGGGATGGGGTTGGAGGCCCCAGGTTGCCAGACTGAATTCCTGAATAGACGGGATGCAATCTATCCAGGGTGGTCCGCAGGCGCCTGCCCATCAACATCTCCGCGGGGCTCTTCTGTGTCAGTGGGCAAGGTGTGGAATGCTGTGCCAATAAGTAAGCATCCACCCTAGCCTGCCAGTCACCACGGTTTAGCCGGCCCAAAGCCTCCTTGGCCGATCTAACTGCCCTTTCCGCTCGGCCATTGCTTGCCGGGTGGTAAGGGGCAACCAGCGCATGTCGTACCCCTAGTTCAGCCAGGAAAGTTTGAAAAGTTGTGGCTGTAAATTGCGGGCCGTTGTCAGACACCACTGTGTCTGGCAACCCATGGGTTGCGAACAACCGTCGCAAAGCTCGCACAGTGCTGTCAGATGTGGTGGAGTGCATTAGCAATACTTCCACCCATCGAGAGTACGCATCCACAACTATAAGGAAAACCTGCCCATGGAATGGACCAGCGAAATCAATATGTAACCTAGACCAAGGCCCTCGAGGCATCTCCCATTCCCGGGAGGGAGAGGAAGGAGGAGAAGGCCGGGATTGTTGGCATGTCTCGCATTTGGCAACCCAGGCTTCAATGTCGGCATCTAACCCTGGCCACCAAACAAAACTGCGAGCAAGAGCTTTCATTCTACTGACCCCAGGATGACTTTCATGAAGGCGTTGCAAAATCTGTTGTTGAAGGACCGTTGGGATGACCACACGGTCGCCCCACAATAGGCAGCCGGAATGAATTGAAAGCTCTGCTTGTCTGTTTTTAAAATGTTTGAATTGAGGTGGTAATGTACCAGAAGGCCAACCTCTCAGGACCCAATTAAGAAGTTTTGCCAAAGTAAGGTCAGACCGAGAGTGGGCTGCTATGTCTGTAGCAGACAAAGGCAATTCTAGCTCTGCAATTGCCAAAACTGAAAGGCAAGGAACTGGTTTGATTTCCTTCAATGGAAGTGGGCAGCGACTCAGGGCATCTGCATGCCCTATCTGCTTGCCCGGACGGTAGCGTAAGGTGTAGGAGTACGCCGCTAAGAATTCCATCCATCGGGTCATCCTTGGGGATAGAATAGGAGGGGTCGGCTTATCACCTGCCAAAAGCCCAAGGAGTGGCTTATGGTCTGTGAACAAGGTGAAATGCCGCCCGTATAAGTAATCGTGGAATTTTTTAATTCCTGACACTGCAGCCAGAGCCTCCTTGTCAATTTGGCTGTAATTCCTCTCTGCTGATGACAGTGTCCGGGAGTAAAAAGCTATGGGAGCTTCTGAACCATTGGGCAGGACATGGCTCAGAACGGCTCCCAAACCCACGGGCGAGGCATCACACGCTAGAGTCAGAGGCATCTTGTCACTGTATTGGACTAAGACTGCATCTGACGTCAGCAGGGATTTGACAGCTGCGAACGCTTGTGCTTCGCGGCTGCCCCATTGCCAAGGCGCTGATCGGTCAAGCAACCGATGCAGGGGCTCGGCCAGTGATGCCTTGTGTGGAATGAAAGGTGCATAAAAATTTAAAAGCCCCAGGAACGATTGTAGCTGCGCCTTGGAAGTTGGAGCAGGTGCGTCCCTGATAGCTGCCAATTTTGAAGGGGTAGGGTGAATTCCCTGGGCGTCAATAGTGAAGCCCAGAAATTCCACTTGGGGAACAGCAAAGAAACACTTGCTGCGTTTCAATTTAAGTCCCGCACCCCTGAAACGGTCGAGGACTTTCCTTAGAACTTTGATGAGGTCTGATCGGCTGTTTGCAGCGATCAGGACGTCATCAAAATATGGTACCACTTCAGGGAGCCCATGGAGCAACCGCTCCATGAGACTCTGGAAAATCCCCGGGGCAACGGATACGCCGAATTGTAGGCGGCGACAACGGAAAGCCCCCTGGTGGGTGACGATGGTTTGGGCAGCCGCCGCATCATCATCCACAGGAAGCTGCTGGTAGGCTTGCGCCATATCCAGTTTGGCAAAAATACAACCCTGCCCCAGGGAATGGAGCAGATGTTGTACAACAGGGACTGGATATGGGTTTGCTTGCAAGGCGAGGTTGATGGTGGATTTGTAGTCGGCACAGACCCTAATGGAGCCGTCGGGCTTCACCGGAATGACAATTGGGGTCTCCCACGGTGAATGGTCGACAGGCTCCAGTATGCCCTGTGCCACGAGCTTGTCGAGCTCAGCTTCAACCTTGGGCCTTAAAGCAAAAGGCACCCTGCGGGCCTTCAGTCTGATGGGAGCAACCTGGGGATCCAAGTTGAGAGAGATAGGGTTACCCTTGTACCGGCCCAGCTGGCCATCAAAAATGTCAGCGTAATCTGACAAAACTAATGCCACATCAGCAGAAGTGTCTGTCATGGAATGAATTCCATGTATTGAGAGACCCAGTGGACTGAACCATTCCAAACCTAGAATGGATGGCAAGGGCTTAAGAACAATTAAAACAGGCAAAGTTGTACAATGCTGCCCATAAGAAACTCTGACATTATAGGAACCAACAATAGAAATGCTAGACCCCTGATAGTCCTTTAGGATAGAGTCAGGAGGAGAAAGGTGACAGCGTTTAACATGGGGGCACAAAAGAGAAAATTTGTCCCAAGATAACAAGGATTTGGAAGCTCCAGAGTCTACTTCCATGTTGCAAGGTTGACCTTCGATCAATGGAGTGACAATTATCTTGTTCGTACCCTCTGAAGAAGAATTGATAGAGACATCAGGAAGCGGCAGGCCAGCTTGCTTGACGTTGAAGCAATCATCCTGTCGCTGAGCAGACGCGCGGGGCTGAGGACTCCTGTTTGAAGCAGCTGTCCCATAAGGAGGTGGAGGAGCAGACGATGCAGCTGTAACAGGCTGAGCAGCTCTACAAACTTTGGCCAAATGTCCTTTTTTCCCGCAACGGCAGCACTCTACAGCCTTAAAGGGGCAGGAAACCCTGGCATGCGGACCACCGCAGCTAAAACAGGCATTTGAATTGGAAAGTGGACGGCTGATAGACTGCTGCTGACGCGGTTGCTGTCTGCGGGGCTGTGCCCCAATCCTGTCCACCTGTAAATTAAGTAAATAGTCTGGAAGAGGGGCAAGCTCATCAATTAAATTGGTGATGTACGTTGGCTGTTGTAGTGGAGGAGGAACCAAGGCGGTTGAGGCTTGACCCGTTGGTAAACTGCCAGCAACTGTCATCTGCGCGAGGTAACGTTCTATCTCGCTGGATGATGAATCTGCCAACTCCGCAGCGCGAGCCTCATCTATGGCATAAACTAACGTGACTTTAGGCTTGCCCAAAAGCCGGCGTCTGAGGAAAATGTCTTTTAAGCCACAGACAAATTGTTCTGCAAGGTTAGCCTCTAAGTCAGGAAAATCGCACTGTGCTGCAGCAACTCTTAAAGCTTGCAAAAACTGGTTGACATTCTCTGCAGGCTTTTGGACGCGCCTGCGGTAAGCAAAACGTCTGGCTATTTGGGAGGGGGTAGGGGCATAGTAAGCCTGAAGCCCATCTGTGAGCTCTTGCCAGGAGAGGTCATAAACCGCTCTTGGGGCGGCAAAAGACCTTGCGGTGGCAAACATTTCCGGACCGCAAGCTGTAAGGAAAAACCCGCACTTTCGCGCTTGAGAATAACCCTGGCGGTTATTTGCGATCAGAAAGCACTCAAACCTTTCAAGGAATGCTTCCCAAGTCTCACCTCCGACTCCAAAAGGTGCAAAAGTAGGCATACCAGCCATGACGGTGAGGAGAACTCTAAACAACTGAGAGAACAAATTTGCAGTTGATTTTCTTCAGGTTACAGGTCCCCAGTCCTCGTCGCCAGTATTATAACTTAAGAAACCAGGCAGGTTCTTGTGAGACACTGTAACCGTTTATTCAGAAGCTGAAGGATTTGTAACAGTAACTCGCAACAATGTAACAAGTGAAAGCCGGCTAGGCGGCAGTAGCTGAGGCAGCTGAAACAATGTAGCAATCAGCAAGGTGATTGCTCTAACAAGACAGTTAACTGTTAAAACGGCTTGCCTTTTATACAGCAGGCAGCAGGCTCGTGTTACAGCTCGCGCGGATGACAGCTCGGCAACTGACAGGCGCGTCTGATTGGCTAAGACGCGCCTGGCTGCTTCCGAGCTGTCATTCGTAACAGCGAGGACTTTCTTCAATACACAACACTTTTGACCCCCAGAATAAGCATTTGGCCTTATTTTCGGGGAGGTCTTATTATTTTTGAGGTTCAGGAAGTGGTGAGCGTGGTCATCTCATGGCTGCTGGTGGGTTGCAATATTTTCAGGGGGGTTGTCTTATTTTGGGGGGAGGGCTTATTTTAATGCATATGCTCAAAAGCCCAATTGGGCTTATTATCTGGGGAGGTCTTATTTTCAGGGAAACAGGATAGATTAAAAAACAAGTATTCCCATGGTAATTACTATGGTAGTTTGGAGGAAATTGACCCACATCCAAGACTACTAACTGGACTCTATAAGTTGGAGAACAAGTGGTGGAGATTGGTTATGAAGATTTCTATCCCAGCAAGGTGAAGCATCTAGACTAGAGAGTGCATGAATAATTCTCCACTCAGCTTGCTGAGGCATATTGTCCCTCTAAGCACTGGAGAGTAAACACGGCTTTAGTTTGGAGAAATAGAGGAGGGGTGGGGGACATCACCATTGCTTTAAACACTGCTTTATTTGCTCCAGATGAAGCAATTGTTTCCATGCTTCATGCATTAATCCAAGAGGGAATTTCAGAGAAGGAATGTATTTATTGGCTGTCCTCAGAATCTAGTCTCTGGGTGGATAGATTTTGCCATGAGTAGGATATAAATCCAATAAGTATTTACCAAACATCTCTATCATTACATAGTTTAGTAATAACAATACAGGGTTATCTGGGTTTTTTTAACGTTAGTGAAATAATATTGACAAATATCATTTTGTGGGCTCTGAAAATGGAGCTAAGATGCCTGATGCTAACTGTCCTTGTCTCTGAGTCTCCCAGAGATTTTAATGAGTGTAATTTTGACTTTGTTAGGAATATAATCTAACGGTTGTGTTGGCAATATGTAAATCATATAGCAATGCTGTACCTGTTTCTTTAAATCATACTGTAAAATGTGATTGGTTGCTGTTTTCCTCAATCGGCCATAAGAGGGAGCCAGAATGACTGTTAGCTCTCTGTTTGTTACATGCTGGGCTGATCTGATCTGAGTGTCTTGGAAGCCGGCTGTTAGAAAGTGCCGTGAGCTATTGTAAGTTTTGCAACTGCTAGCAAACTTTGTGTACCGGACTGATTGTATGATTATGAACTATGTTATTTGGATTATCCCTTAACTGAAAGACATTGATGACTGACTGTCTTATCCGTGTATGACTTGGACTGTTTGATGGACTCTGATACCTCTATTTCCACAAAAGTAAATGCCTATTTAAACTGCAGTGTCTCTGTATGCTGGTTTGTATGTTCTCCAACACAACTCTCACAACGCTTCTCTGAACGTACTCGCTCTTCCAACAGGGAGCTTACCTAACAGACTTCATACTATTTGTGCTAAGTTATTGGGAAGAAGCAATTTTGTTCTTAATTTTTTTATTTCTCCCTTTAGGAAAATTGCAAAACGTCAAAAATTTTTTGCTGAACTTCTTGTATATGTTTTATGTTCCAACTATGTGAAAGCATAGACATTTTCCTCCCGTGCTAAAGACAAACAAAGATCAGTATAACAAAACCTCCCTAACTATGATGTAATGTCTCAGAAGGCTGAGAGTGATAAAAATCAGGTCTTTAGTGACTGGTTGGCCTGCTGTGTGTTCAGGACACATTCCTCATTCAAACTCTGCAAAATTTATAATCAGAAATAATATGAACTGTTGCTGGGGTGAAACCAGAAGGAAGCAACAAAACAAACGCAACTCATGTCCAATATGTTGTTGTATTTATAGTCTAGTATAAGCAACATTGGATGCGGTGGCTCAGTGGTTAAGATGCTGAGTGTGTCGATCAGAAAGATCTGCAGTTCGGCGGTTCGAATCTGTAGCGCCACGTAACAGAGTGAGCTCCCATTACTCGTCCCAGCTTCTGCCAACCTAGCAGTTCAAAAGCACATAAAAATGCAAGTAGAAAAATAGGAACCACCTTTGGTGGGAAGGTAACAGTGTTCCGTGCATCTTTGGCATTTAGTCATGCCAACCACATGACCATGGAGACATCTTCGGACAGCGCTGGCTCTTTGGCTTTGAAACAGAGATGAGCACTGCCCCCTAGAGTCGGGAACAACTAGCACGTATGTGCGAGAGGAACTTTTATCTTTAGTTTATAAGGAACATTTAGGAAAAAGTAGTGTGGGAATCATGCTTAAGGACTATTGTGTACTTTTATAAATACGTACACCAGTGGTTTTCAATTTTTATACTGCTTCTACTTGAAAGCATCTTTTGTCTGAATGTTTTTAATTTTTTTCTATTATTGATAAGCCATTTATCTTTTTTTTTCCTTTGAAAGCCTACACTGTGTTTCTTTGATCATATGGTTATAGCTGACAGGCTCATAATTAACTTTCTACACATTGTGCAATTGCTGATTCACATTTGATGTCCTAAAAATTGCATATTATAACTTGGCTATTAAGTCTCAGTTGAAGCTGAAATATAGCAGGTAACATGAACGTTTTTGTGTTAAGGTAAAAAAGAAAACACGTAACATGGTGAATAGATAAAAGCCTTTTAAAATTGTACAAATTGCGTAGGCAAATTATTAATTTTTTAAAAAAAAAGTTGTCTCAGCTTGAAGAAAGAGACAGAAAGCTTTATATCAAAGCGGTGAAGAACATTCAGCAAGACAGCAATGGCCACAGTGATTCTCCTTCCCACCCGACCTTGACATTTTCACAAAAGAGCAGAAAATCTGGTTTGTTGTTCACATAAAGCATCAGTGCATAAACCAAGCACACAGCTCTGTTCACCGTGCTAGGTGAAAATCAAACAACCCACGTTACAATTGAAGAAGTAATGCTTGTAAGAAAACCTGGATGGTTGAAACGCATCCACAGAGGGAAGTCTCTCTCAGTTATTTGAAACTATTATTGAACTAGTAATTTAATGAAATAAAACTAATAAGGGTCCCACTGGTTATGATAAATGCAAAATATAATCCCAAATTATAGAATCGCACAAGAGAAGCACTGAGTTTTGTAGCCGAATGAAAATGAAAGCCAACACAAAATAAGCTTACATTCTGTCTGAGGGGAAAGAATTTCTGGGGTGTCCTTGGTTAAGAATTATGGTTAGGAGGTGAGCATTGCATTTGACATGATTGCCTCTGAGCAGCCTCTCTTATTCCCTGACCTCGGGGTGCTCCTTAGTTTGCTGAGTTGCTCCAGAAGTTAAAGTGACAAGAGTAAATGCTTGAAGTGCCAGGGAATGAAAACAAAAAGTTATTGTAACCAAACAAGAGTACAAGCCAGAAGTGGTATTCAGATGGTTTGCATTGGTTGGTGCGAACCAGTAGCGGAAATTTGGCCTGGGTTGCCGAACCAGTAGCGACCCAAAACCGGTCACCTGGTTGCCACTCACTCGACCCGCCTGCCCTCTCGACCTTCACTCGCTCCTCCTGCACACAGGTAGATAGGTAGAAATTCAATTTTCCTACCTTTTTATGTGGGCGTGGCTTGGTGGTGGGTCATATGGCTGAGTGAGCATGGCTGTGAGCGAAGTCAAGTTGGCCACACCCACTCAATCACATGACCATGCCCCATCTGGCCACACCCACTGAACTGGTAAGGAAAAAAATTGAAACTCATCACTGGTACAAGCTCATATTCAAGCCCCCATCTTGGAACAGCATTCATACTTTTCCAACCTTACTTTATCAGTGAGTCATCATCCAGTATTCAGTAGCACTATTTAAGAGAGCCTTCCAGTTGGAAATGAGCAGCAGGAGTATCTGCCACCATGCGGCATTGATGGGATTGCGTGACAAGTCTTGTCTCCATAGTTGGGACCTGAATTGCTAAGGTAGCATTTGGTAGGGTGATCCGGGATTTGCTTTGGCATCCCAGATGGAATAGAAAAAGTATTGTGATTCAATCTTTGCCATCTGTGGCCTGGATCCATGTCCCTCCCTGCTTCTTCAGTTGGCATGTGTGGCAATAGATTCATCTGGGACATGGTCTATGCCTCTTTGGGAGATGGGCTTGTGCTGGGAGAAAGATAATGCTGCATCCTCTCAGGCCCATCCTATATTGGACAACTACTGCTTTATAAACAACCTTTTTAGGAAAGGTTATTGAGAAGGAGTTATGGCTTTAATTGCAAAGTAGTTCAGAGAAATGATCTGGAACCCTTTCAGCTAGGATTCAGGCATGAGCATGGTACAGAAGTGGCATTGGTCACTATGGTGGATGACTTTCATCAGGATCTGGACGGGAGGAATAGGCCCTTCCATTCTTGACCTTTTCCTTATTTGTCATCTAAAGTAAGTGTAGGAAAAAAATCTCTGCAGTGGTTCCATTCCTTTATAAGTGCAGAATCAGCCAATGGTGTGGAAAGAGGCTGACTCAGTGGGCAGTTCTATTTATGATGCAATAGGGTTCAGCGGGGGTGAAATTCAGCAGGTTCTGACAGGTTCTGGAGAACCAGTAGTGAAAATGTTGATTAGTTCAGAGAATCGGCAAATACCACCTCTGGCCAGAGTGGTGTGGGAATGGGGATTTTGCAGTATCCTTCCCCTGCCACACCCACCAAGCTATGCCCATAGAACCAGTAGTAAAAAAAATTTGAATTTCACCACTGGGGTTCAGTCTCCTTATCCCTGTTTCACTATCTGCTTGAAATAGAGGTTATCCAGAAGATTTGAAAGAAGCATTATCAATATCTTGATACGTCTCCTACCTGCTTTAGGCCAGATATCTATAGACATTTTGTCTCAGCTTCTGGAGACGGTGAAGTCTAGATGGGATTTTGAATCCTATCATGGTCGAGTTGCTGTTTGCCAAGAAGCCATCTGGTTCTCTCTCTCATAATTCTGGACACGGTGTCACCCATCCCAGAAGGAGTCCTTTAGGTCAGTGATGGCGAACCTTTTTGACACCGAGTGCCCAAACCAGAACACACAAACATGCTGGAACCCCAGAAATTTGAAGACCAGCTGGCTGGAGCACATGCATGTGCTGGAAACCAGAAGAGCATCTGGTCACGGCACACAGACCCAAGAGAGGGCTCTGTGTGCCACCTCTGGCACATGTGCCATCGGTTCACCATCACAGCTATAGGTGGAGATTGTGGGACCTTCACTCAGCTTTACCAAAATTCTGCCCAATTTGGCCCTGGTAGTTATGACTCATACCTTTTCTACCACTACACCAGACTGCCCCAACATGCTTTATGTGAGGTTGTCTTTTGATGACTACTATAAAACCGCAATTGGTGCAAAATGAAGCAGTCCGAATGCTGGCAGATAAGAACGAAAAAGCCATATTACAATTGGGAGTTTAACTACTAATGAGTTTCTGAGTACTACCTGAAGTGCTAATTTTAGCCTGTAAAAATACAGTAGCCACTTAAAAAAAAAATATTTTAGGCATTCTGGGGGGAAAATAATAGCCTGCGTGAACTGCCAGATTCTGATAGTCCAGAAACAAAAGATAATTCAGGTTGTAGACCTGAAGACCAAAGAAGAAAAATTGTTAAAGGAAAACTTTGTTTCCTTAGGAAGACAAATGTTTCTGGCTTTCAGCTATCATCTGATGCTCCTCCTCAGGTTTATGCAGCAGTAGCTTACAAAGTTAGCTATAATTTCTACAAATAGGGGTGATACAGATGCAGGAATTTCTCCTTTGGGCATCTTCCTTTCAGATATATCCAGTTGTTTACTTGATTTAAATTTCTCACAATATCCAGACTCCAAACTGAATTAAAAAAACATTTCCAGGAATAATATATAAAACCATATCTTAAACTATGGCTAAAAAAAGAAAAAAGTAAAGGTAGGTTTTGTCTGACTCCAGTTTTGTCCGACTTTAGTATTCTTCTCCATTTCCTACCCAAGGGAGCCAACATTGTACAAAGATGCTTCCATGGTTATGTAGCCAGTATGACTATACAATGATGCATATGGAATGCTGTTGTTGTGGCCCGGCAGCTACCAGTGGAGCTGGCAGCAAACTCGGATAATGTGGAGGTTGGGGACTTGAACCAGTTCTGGAGTCTGGGGAAGGCTCTGGTGGATGCTCTGTGTCGCACACAGATATAGAGCCAGGGCTTCCCGACATTTCCCAGCCACCGGAGAGGCAGCTGTCTTTGGAGACTGATATGAGTGAGGCGGAAGAACAGCTGAGGCCTGTTCTAGATGCACATATGCGCAGAGCAGTTAGGAGAGGTGAACAGTGGAGGACAAGAAGTTGATTTGGGAAGCAAAGCACAAGTGGACGCTGAATGGCCCCTCCCTGGCTGGGGAATAAATAGAAGGAAAGGGGAGTGGTTGTCATAGAAGACAACAGTTCCTATTTCTGAAGATTTTGCTCATTGTGTTTCGTGCCACAAAGACTGCTTGCCAGAACTTAATTTGCAGCCTTTCGGCTAGGAGCTCAAGGCTATTGCAATTATTACAAGTAACTGATAAGGTCTGCTGCTTGAATGACTATTGCCTGGACTTTTCGGTGGGTAAATGCAATTAATTTACAAGACATAAATAAAGGGTTTTTTTGTGACAAGGAGTCTGTTTCTTGCTTCTGCTGGATCAGAACAGCTGTTACCTTCCCACCAAAATGGTACTTATTTATCTACTCACTTTTGCATGCTTTCAAACTGCTAGGTGGACAGAAGCTGCAGCAAGGTCACCCCATCACATGGTACTTGGATTCAAACTGCCAACCTTCCGGTCTTCCGGTCTTAACCGTTAGGCTACCTCATGTCAGAAACAGTGGTATTCTATTAAAAAAATACCTTTTGAGACTTTTGCTCCTACCAATGCTGCTCAAGAGATATTAATGCATTTGATCTATTTCTGAAGGCTGCAACATTAATCCTAAATATCCATGGTATTTGAAATATATAAGCACTAAAAAGTCTTAGGTATTTTTATATGTAGGCTTGGGATAATGTGGGATAATGAGCAGATAATTCTCTAATTTAAATGGGTTTGATAAAATGGTTTTTAAGCAACAGGATCCCACCAAGCAAAGTAAAAGTTGGCTCTTTTTTGGCACTATTACACAAATCCATTTTATAATTAAATGATAGGAGTTCAAATACATTTTCATTTCAGTACTTCTTTGGTTTCCTGTGATATATTCTCCAACAAAGTCACTCACAGCTTTAACAATCGGAAAGTCTTTCCAATACTGACAGTAAAGCTACTAATTTCTCCCCTCTTAAGAAAGATCTGCAACTGTCTAAATTACATTTTCCTCTAATCAGAAGATCCTCCAGTTCTCTTTTTTCAACTAAATCATCAGATATGAGATCAAAAAGGGAAACGAGAAGGGATTTTTTTTTTAACTTGAACAATATTCAAATATAGAGTGTAGCAATTGTACCTCAACCTTATGGGAGGGCAGCTTGGAGAAGAAAAGAGAATGGAGCAATTTTGAACAGAAATGTCAAAACTTTCCCCACTGATGGCGATCACAATTGATCAGAAAATGATCTCTTCCCTTTATGTGTACTGAATTTATCCCTCAAATTAAAAACAAAAACCTCTGTTCATTCTGGTGTGTGTCATTCATTCTTTTTATTGGATCCCACCTGTAGTAGCCATAGGCAATAACAATGGGGAAAATTTAAAGGGAGCCATGAATCAGCCATGCATTTTGGCAAAATCAAGAGTTTTACATTTTCTCTTAGTTAGTTATATGAAGTTTCTGAATTTTAGACAAACATATTAAATTTAAAAGTGCAAGATTTCAATTCTTAACAAATGACACAAAAGTACTGTGAACTATTTTAGCATTTAATAGTTTGGAAGTTATATAGCATTTTATATTGTAGTATCTTTTACAATACATAGTACTTGAGCAATTTAGTAATTAGCTTTAATCATTATATATATATTCTCTAGCGTTTTAGTATCTGCATTTATGTTCAGTCCATTTTCATGTTACAGATTTGGAAACATTCATTTCATGTCCTTTGAAGTTTTATACAAAATGTACAAAAAGGTGCGTCTTTAAAAAGGATTTTTAAAAGTGTGCCTGGGAAGGTGTTAGCAAAATTTAAATTTAAGAATTTAAACTAAAGTTCAGCCAAACCATTGTATGGCTTTCTGCAGAGCAAATTTTTGCTGTTCAGCAGGTCACTGAAAAAAATATAGTTGTGAAAAAGAAAGCGGACTACACATTTATTCATTTATAGAAAGGTCATGAGAAAGTAAATAGACTTGAATTATGGAAATTTTGCATAATATACCCTGACACTCTACAAGCTGCACTGGTTGCAAGTATGCCAGTGGTGGGCTTCAGTTTATTTTACTACCGGTTCACTTGCATGGGCAACACTTCTGCACATGCGCATAAGGATCCGGGCAGGTGGGCGGAGCTTCCCACTGCCACCACTACTGGTTCAGCTGATCTAGGCCGAACTGGCAGAAACCCACCTCTGAAGTAAGCTCTCCGAATGTGATTGAAGGTTCTTGGTACCTTACAAGCTTTATATGGCATAAGATTAAATTATTTGAAAGGCTGTCTTCTCCAAAAACATCTGCCCCCAGAATTCCTTCCTCCTGCTCCAGGTTCCTTCCTTTAAATTTTGTCATCATATTGGAATTTTTCTATGATTGCTCTTGTTCACTGGAATAATCCTTCCCCCGCATTCCATTTTATTTATTAATTTATAATATAAAACACAAATATATAGGAAAATAAGGAAGGAGAAGGGAAAAGCATAAAGCAAAAGGAAAAAAAGAAAGGGCATTGACTTCTGACTCCCTTTGGTAATAAAAGTAGAATAAGGTAATAGCATCAAACCTCAGCTTTTTACTTTTATATAACAATATAAACTAGCCAGTTCTATAACAACAAACTTGTCTAATCAATAAAACCCAAACTCAAAGTTTTTTTTAAAAAAATTCATGAATTTTGCAAGCCAATTGAAAGCAGAACTAAACTACAGCACCCTTTGCGTTGATCTGTTGTTCCAGTGGTGGGTTTCAAAATTTTTAGAACCTATTCTGTAGGTGTGGCCTGTTTTGTGGGAGTGGCTTGGTGGTCATGTGACTGGGTGGGCATGGTTTGGTGGGCGTGGCCAACTTGGAAAATGTGGTGAAACTCACTTAACAATGCTCTTGCTTAGCAACCAAAATTTTGGGCTCAATTGTGGTCATAAGTTCTCTTTCTTTTCTTTCTTTCTTTCTTTCTTTCTTTCTTTCTTTCTTTCTTTCTTTCTTTCTCTCTCTCTCATTCTTTCTTTCCTTCCTTCCTTTTGTCTCTCTCCTTTTCTTTCTTTCTTTCTTTCTTTCTTTCTTTCTTTCTTTCTTTCTTTCTTTCTCTTTCTTTCTTTCTTTCTTTCTTTCTTTCTTTCTTCTCTCTCTCCCACTTCCTTTTTCTTTCTTTTTTCTTTTTCTTTCTATCTTTGTCTCTTTTTTCTCTCACTCTCCCTCCATTCCTTCCTTCCTTCTTTCCTTCCTTCCTTTTGGAACAGGTTCCAAAAGATACGCTAAATTTCACGAACTGGTTCTGGGGTACCGGTGCGAACCGGGAGAAACCCACCCCTGTGTTGTTCCATGGTTAGTGGCACAGAAGAGACAAGGAGCCAACAGAACTGGTTCTTGAACATTTACCAATAGCCTACTAGATGAATTGCTTGAAGGACAGGGGAAGGGCAAAAAAGTTGTAATTGGATGAAAAACTCACACAGAGATGAGAAGTTTAAATACAAGGACAGAAGTGGTATTCAGCAGGTCCTGACCAGCTCTGGAGAACCGGTAGAGAAAATTTTGAGTAGTTCAGAGAACCCATAAATACTACTTCTGACTGCCCCTGCCATCATCTATTCTCTGCCTCCCGAGTCCCAGCTGATTGGGAGGGAATGGGGATTTTGCAGTGACCTTCCCCTGGAGTGGGGAGGGAATGGAGATTTTACAGTATCCTTCCCCTGCCACACCTACCAAGCCACACCCACAGAACTGGTAGTAAAACAGTTTGAATCCCACCACTGGGCAAGGGGCAGCATATGGAGTATAGAAATGGTGGTAAGCAAGGAGATTTGTAGAGAAAGTTTCTCCTTTAAGGAGTTCATGTTTGAGACAGAAGGATGCGTATTCCCCATCTGGGAAGCATCTGTCAATCTTGTGAATACACGGCAACATCATGAGAGATTTCTTAAAAGTACTCACATTAGTTTAGAATAAGGGATTTAAGGCCACCCTCCTCCATAATCATTGAGGAATTCAGGCACAGTTTTCTCTGACTCACACTCTACTGTTGAAACCTTTAAGGATTCATTTGGGTAATTTTCCAAATGACTGTACAAAAGTATTTATTTAATTAATTAAACGAAGGCAGTGTCCATCTCATTATCTAAATAACTTTGCCACTGCCTCTTTTGGTTTTATTTAAAAAAAAAAAACTTCCCAGTCCAATCTCGCCAAGAGTCTTGATGGTTTCCTGCCAAAGTATTAATCAGCTTGCTCAGGTTATGCAAACCAATTTTTGCTTATATGGCAAGAATTTCATTTTCTTTCTCCCCCTCCCCCCCCAATCTGCCAAAAACCTTTCCAGAGCACATTTGTGTGGTACATGAGGGGGGCAGTCAGATTTGTCAAGCAAAACTCTGCTCATAGAAGAGGGCTTATAGATAAAAGCTGACATTTGAAGGACCTCCATCACCAGTTGGATAATACATTTTCCTTAGCAGACGCTCTTTGAAATGAAGTTTAAACATTGTTTTTAAATACAAGTCCTGCTCAGGTGCTTAAAAAGTATAGCCTGATATCAATCAGAAGTTTATCCTAAGTTCCTAAAGCTGCAAGTTTTATATCCTCAGAGCAGTGGTGAAATTCAAACTTTTACTAACAGTTCTGTGAACTACTTCAAATTTCCACTACCGGTTCTTCTGAACCTGTCAGAACCTGCTGGATTTCACTCTTGCCTCAGAGAGAAGTCAAGCTTAAAAATAGATGAATAACCTTCATAGTATCTGAATTTACTGTTGCGCTTGATTGCTTCTCTTTCCTTAGTTTAATTGATTTTAAAACATTTTAAAAGCATATGTGACAGGATTTTTTTTTTATTACTCTCAAGCTAAGAATAAAACTGAATCACAAGTGATTCTTTTATTTTTCCAAAAGAACTACCTTAAGAAACAGTTTCTGCTACCTTCTTTTGGGGAACCTAAAATCTTACCTCTAAATTAGTTTAGGATTAACTGTGAAGATGCAAATGATTTCTTTGTCCTGTGATTTATTTATGCATAAAATCAGTAATGTCCTGCTTCATCATTTAAAAGGGATCCCCAAAGCAGCTCACAAGAGATGATCACGATAGTAGATGCCCCACCATATACATTCCTTTCCTTGTGTGTCACAATGAGTCATGTTTTCATTTGCCCAACATTATTGATTTTCTTCCTTCTACTGCAAACAAAATACTTTCTGCAAATACTAGGAGCTGATAAAATGTGACATTATATATGGTTTGTATACAAATTGCAAGCAAATACTCCATTAATATTTCAGCAGTACAGCTTCACTTTTTTTCCAGTGCAGAAGTTCTTCAAACTTTTGATGATATTCCAGTCAATCCTAAATAGATATATTATATATCAGTTATGATTCCATTCCATGCAGACTGTGGTAATGTGTTTTCTTGTCTACTGTGGGTATGAGCGGTGAAGATACCAAAGAAATACTAAAGTTTAAATCTGTGAATGTCACTTTCCTTCTTTATGTTAATTAGTAAACTTCTTGCAGTGTTGAGTAGTTTTTTATCTTTTTATTTTCTGCATTGTCAACTTGCTTATTTGTGGAAAATGAAATGCACTGGTTTGAAGACAAGGGGTGTGTGTGTCATCTGATCTCTGGTCAGCCTATACAGGAACTATATTTTTCAATATCAATTCTTCTATTTTTTTTACGTTGTAACAATAGGAAAATGAAGAATGGTTAAACTACCCTGCTGTTGATAATGACTCACATCCTGAGTGCTTTTAAAAAAAATATTATTTTGCATAAGGCACTTCAGCTCCTGCTATTTCTGGCAAAGACCATTAAAGTTCCTTTTTCGCAAAGAAAAAAAAATCAGCCATTTATTTTTCAGCAGCTGGAGAAGCCAGTTAACGTTATCACAAGAATTACTAGATGAAGAACATAATCACAAGAGAAATACTTCCATGATGATACAATATGTTGCTTAAGAGATGCCAAAGAAGCAGAAATAAAGTCATATTTCATTTTAAAAAATCCTTCTAAAAGGCAATTTTGAGGAATCTCAGAATCCACACAAATAGGTAAATAAGCCGATTATATGCTCTTCTAAGTGGGAGCCAGGTTGGTTAGATACCTGGTGGGACATACCACATTAAGTTTTTTTAAGGCTCATCTTGTTCTAGTTTAAAATACAATTTTTTCCTCTTGTATCTGTGGAAATCATGTCATGTGCTACTCTCAATGGCCATTTTGGGATCTGCCTAGAGACCACTGATTATTTGAGCTGCTGCAAGTGTGCCCCTTCCCCAGTGGTGGGTTTCAAAAATTGTTGGAACCTACTCTGTGGGTGTGGCCTCCTTTGTGGGAGTGGCTTGCCACCCATGTGACCGGATGGGAGTGGCTTGCCACCCATGTGACCGGATATGAAATTATGAATTAGTACTTAGGTCGGTCCAAGTAGCTATTCAGAAACTCTGGCATTGAATCATGCAAGTCTTAAAGCTGTCAAGTTACAAGATCCTTGCCAGTGGTGGGTTTCAAAAATTTTTGGAACCTCTTCTGTAGGTGTGGCCTGCTTTCCGGGTCCACTGGTGGAACCTCTTCTAACCGGTTCGGTAGATATGACGAACCGGTTCTACCGAATAGGTGCGAACTGGTAGGAACCCACCTCTGCCCTTCCCCTAGCATAGAGGTGTTAAACTGGTGGCCCGTGGCCTGGATGCATCACACTCTGACCACTCCCACTCCCAAGCGGGGGGGGGGGAGGAGTTGCAATATGTCACGTGATGACAGCATGACTCTGTGAGTTTGACTCCCCTGCCTTAGCACCACCCTTCATGGCCATTTTGGCTTCTACCGTTGTGAAAGGATTAGGCCTGACTGGGCCTTTTTGAAGTACTGCTCCTTTGCTATACGGGCTCCTTCTAAGCTTTGAGTTTGTTGTTCTTTTGAAAGTGTGGTAGACCTGTCTTTAGAAACCCCAGATCCTTGCTCTCTTGTGGGAAGGGGGCAGGGGTGGGTTCCTGCCAGTTCTAACCTCTTCTATAGGAGAGGTTCCACAAATCTACAGTGCCGTTTAGAACTGGTTCCAGCTCCCTCCCCCCGCCCATATGCACATCATCAAGATGAAGAGCGAGAGGAGGAATTCTGGGAGTTGAAGTCCACAAGTCTTAAAGCTGTCAAGTTTGAACACCCCTGGGTTTTTTTTCTAAAGGGTTAGGGGTGTAAGGGTCTTGTAACTTGACAGCTTTAAGACTCGCACACTTCGATGCCAGAGTTCCTGAGCCAACATTTTGGTTGCTAAGCAAGAGCGTTGCTAAGTGAGTTTCACCACATTTTACAAGTTGGCCATGCCCACCCAGTCACATGGCTGGCAAGCCACTCCCACCCGGTCCCATGGCCGGCAAGCCACTCCCACAAAGCAGGTCACAACTACAGAAGAGATTCTAAAAAATTTTGAAACTCACCACTGGAAGGGGATATATGCTTGTGTGAATATTGTTGCCCCTTTTTCCATTTTTATCTTCGAGGTAGCTGGTGTGTATATATAGTGCTAGCAGCTTTCCCTCCTTCCTTATTGATTTAAAACATTTATATAACCACCCACATTAAACCAAACTCACAAGCAAAGAATAAAAATGGCTCACAAGCAAAGAATAAAAATGATATAAGCAGACAATATAAACAAACATCCCCCACCCAATAAATTTAAAAGCAGAGAAACCCGGTGCCAAAACTAAACTTTCCAATACGGAACTGAGGAATCTCCTCCCATTCTGCCTTCATTCTATCCCAGTGCTTGGGAAAAAGCCAGCTATTTACGTACTTTCCAGATGATGAAAAAAGTAGGGGGCCTGCTGGATATCAAAAAGAAAAGTATTTTATGGCTGTAATAAAAAAGGCACATTTCATAGGTCCCATAATAGGGGTGGGTTCCGGCAGTCACGACTGCCGGTTCGCTCGTGGGCATGCCACATGCATTTGATTCGCACTGTGTACTGTACGCATGCGCAGTACAATAAAAATTGTTCTGTGAATGCGCAGAAGCAAAAAGCAAGATGGCGGCATCTATGGTGCCCTCCCCCCCCCCGAACCAGTTTGGGAGTGTGGCAGGCCTGGGTCGCTGCTGGTTCCAGGTGCAGGCCGCCAAACTACTACCGGTTCAGCCGAACCGGTAGGAACCCACCACTGTCCCATAAGATTGTGAAATTCAAGATATAGATCCTGGAGTGTAGCTACGTTCTCCATCTAATGGAATGAGCAGAAGTTCTCAGACAGAGACAATCCCACAAATAACTGTGTGGGAACTGTGCCATATAAGACTTTAGAAGTGATGACCAGCATCTCTCCTAAATTGAATTTCAACCAGCAGGAAATGGAGCTAGTGCAACTTGCACTAAAGGGTATAATGGGGGAGAATTTAGAGGTGGCCAATACTATATGCACCTAACTTCCAAGTGGTTTTCAAGGACAGTTCCACGTAGCACATATTTAAATTGGTCCCCCACTCTCCCTCCCTCCCCCTTCTCCCTCCCTTTCATCACATCTACAAGCACTTGTAGGCAGGACAAGAAACAATGGATGGAAACTAATTAAGGAGAGAAGCAACCCGGAACTAAGGAGAAACTTCCTAATAGTGAGGACAATTAATCAGTGGAACAGCTTGCCTTCAGAAGTTGGTACAGGCTCTCCTGTTTGAGCAGGGAGTTGGACTAGAAGACCTCCAAGGTCCCTTCCAGTTCTATTCTAATTAATTGATTGATCGATTGATCTCTCTCCCACTTCATTCTTCCCACCCTAGAGTTGACTAAAGAGAAGAGAAACAGATGGGTTTCTCAACTATACCATCAATAACCAAAATTATAGCCTTTTTTTAAAAAAAAAATGCAGGTTGATTGCAGCTCATCACATGAACCAGGTTTCAAGCCACAGTACCATAGAATCCAATGGCTTGTCTTTAAAAGCTTCCAAAACATAGGGGAGAAACCCCCTCCCAAATCTCTCCCTCCCACCTGCAAGATACTCATTTGAAATTTCATTTAAAATTATAGGAGGTGCCTTTAATTGCAGGTGGTGGGATTGCTCTGTTTAAAATGTCAACTTTAGTATAAAGAAAGCCCTTCCTTGACAAGTGAAAAAAGGAGAATGCATGCATGCACACATTACCATTGATTTAACCACTCTAAAAGAGCTGACAGGCAGAAGGTGTTGCTTGATGCTATGGGAGTGCTCTTTCACGCACATGAATGCCTTTGCCTGTCCCCTGGTTTTTCCGGCTTAAATGTAGCTTGAAAAACGACTGAAGGATGTTGGGGGAATATTTTTTTTGAATGCACCTCTGCAAAACACCTTTACAAAAACTTTGGCTTTAGTCCACATTAAGGAGACTGCTTGGTGGAGATTTCACCCACCGAGAGGTGATTCTTGGTTGGGAAGCAAGGTGAAGTTGGGGAAATCCATTTCCTTCTTTAACTTGCTCACCTTAACCTGTAAGGGCAGCACATCTTTCCCCAGCAGAATAGAGCTTGACCCTTGAGGCAAAGCCATTTATGCCAGTGTATATTTCTATTGATTGAAGGACTGCATGTTAACATGTCTGAGAGAAAGGTTCCATAGGCCTCTTTGAAAGCAGTGGAACATGATGTTACCGACGAAGAGAGATGGATCAAATCTGCTATGTTCCCTCTCTGCAGTAACATCCTTGGAGGATCAAATTAGTCATACTGATGCAAGTCTGAGGTAATGTTTTTGACATTCTTTAACGGAGATCTCTTTATCTAGTTTTAGGATTTGTGGAGAGAACCAATCATGCTATAGATCATATGTGTTCAGAAATATCGAAAATTCAAAACGGTTCGCAAACATTTAAGCACCACTGTATACTTCTACTTGCAAGGTTAAAGAGTTATCATAGGAGTGTAGCATTCAATTAATTTGTATTTCGATATTAGCAGCTGTGCTTTCTGAACATTCAAGATTGAACAGATCAATTTTCTTGACAAAATGTTGAATTGTTTTCATGCAAGTAAAAGACACTTTAAAAAAAATGAAATCAGTTTCTTTCCCCCCCTGGTTACATTTCCTGATTAATTCACTGCAGCCATATGCTGGAACTTGTTTATATTCTGTGACACACGCTGAGATGTATTTCATTTGAAAGTTATTTCAAACTAACACAGTTCAATAGTCTTTTTAAAAAAAATCAACAGGAACCCAGGGTTATAAAAGAGGAACCACAGGCCTACAGAAAACGAAGATGACAATTGCTGTTATTTATTATAGTGACATTCATGTTTTCCTCTGAAGAATGAAAACACCTGGTCTGTGGCTCTCAGTTGATCTTTCATCCTGAACTCTTACAGGGCCAAATCTATTTAGCTTCAAACATTGAATTACACAATGGAGCTTCGATCACTTTGATGGTTAGTCTATTTCAGTGGCATCAAACTCATTGAGGGTCACATCAGGATTGTGTTTGACCTTGAGGGGGCTGGAATGGGCATGGTCAGCTCAACATCACTCATGCCGGGGGTGTCTGTGGTGGTCCAAACACTCTCCAAAGAAAACAGGTTCCCGTTTTCTGCTGTAATGGCCTCTTGCAACCATCTGCAAGCAAAAATGGAGCTCGACAAGGCTGAGCTCCGTTTTCACTGGCAGAGGCACCGAGGGCCAATCCTTCGCTGTTTCCAGGGAAGCCTAGCAGGCCAGATCAAAGCACCCCGTGGATCAGATCTGGCCCCCAGGCCTTGCGTTTAACACCCCTGGTCTATTTCAACTAGAAATGAATTGGGGCACATTTTCATCCATACTTTTGCATGCCTGATTTCCAGCAGAATAAGCCCAGAGCAAGTTGCAAGGTATCAGTTGAATTGCAATAAAATATTGCCTAAGACATAAGAGCAGTTAAAAAGGCACAATCTGATTTGAGTAAACCCTTCAGTCCAAATAACAGTTTAAAACAAATAGACTGATAAATAAAACTGTAGTAATTCAGAGATTAGCAGTACCTTGGAGACATAGTTAGAATACACTAAAATACGCTACTTATTAACAGAGAGATAATAAGAAATAAACCATAGCGCGTTAAACTGCAGATGTAGAGAGTTATAATTCTGACTTCTCCCCTAGGTAAAATGACAAAAACAAAAACTTTCTTTATGGAGGTAATGAGCACAACAGGGAATAGACTGGAAATTAATATATTTCTCTCCAATGGAATACCTTTGTATTTATAGTTTCTTCTTCTTCTTCTTAAGTGGATGACTGTAAAAGTGAAATCAACATCAACAATATGAAACTGTGCAGTCCATACAATTCTACTTCCTTATTTTCCTGCAAATAATTTGATTAAATAGTCAAAGAACTCTGAGTAGAAAAGAATACTGGAGTGTTGGAGTATTTACCGTAATCTTTGGTTTCCCCACAGGCTTTCTCTGATCCTTTATACCAGTGATGGCTAACCTTTTTGTCATTGTGTGCCGAAAGCATGTGTGCGCCCGCCTACATACATAATACAATGTGCATGCAACATGCCCCTGCATGCCATGCCCCCCTGTGCATGTGCACGTGCGCCCCTGTGCCCCCGCTGTGCATGAGTGTGTGACTCCCCCTATTTTGGGCCTAGTAGGCTTCCCTGCAGCCTCCTGGGACCAAAAGCAGGCCAAAGGAGGGATGCTGCACCCCCTGCGCATGTAACCACCCAGTCCCTGCGCATGCGTGTGCGAGCCCCCTGCGCATGCACGTGCATCTCCTGCATGTCCGCTGCCCCCACGCATGCACGGCAGAGACTTGACAGGGCTGGCTGGCAGGAGGCACGCGCACATGCAGGGTGGAGTTGAGCTGGGGCAACGGCTCGCCTGCCTGCATGCCATAGGATTGCCATCATGGGTTTATACCATTCAGCAACCAAGCCCCAACAACAAAAGCCCCAACAACATTGCCAACATGGCGTCCTTGTAAATCCTGTGATTTACTTTGTACACCAAATGTCCCAGATTCAGTCCCAAACATCTCCAAATACAACCAGAAAAGATGGCGGTCTAATATTCGGCCAGTATGAACCATACTAAAATAGATGGGCCTAAAAGCTGATTTCATTCCTTACGTTCTTTTACTCAGCACTCCCTTAAAACTCTAGTTGGTACGAGAATTCACGTCAAGTTTGATAAGGCATCTCGAAGGGAAATGTGCCCAGAAATAAATGGACTTTCTCCTCAAACCATCATTTTTTTCTTTCTAGTCTCACCTCCTAACTCAATTTTCCCTCTAGCTCTGGACGGTGAAGCATAAAACTGCAGTGCAAAAAAATAAATAAATGCTTCTGTTGGATTGGTCTTGACAATCCAACTACATTTGTTTTAAGCAGCCATTCAAGCTTTACTCACTGATGTACTCTGTATATTGCTGTAAATACAGATGAAATTGCAGCTTTCAAACTTCCTTCAGAAGAAGCTAGGGAACATAAAGTCTATTTTAAGTCAACCAAGGAATAAACTGACATTTGTTTAACCCAGGCAGTCCCACTTTTCAGTCTTGCTGCTTGGCTTGGCATGGGGTTGAAAGATACCGTATTCGGTTTTCATAGTCTTCCTAAATCAGATAGTAATGTTCTTTCTTTTCCTTATGTTTTCAAATATATTTGTTTTGTTTTTTTTTAAAAAAAAAGTTATCAGCAGGCATTTGTGACTATCATGGTCAACAATATTCTGTAAAATAACATGGCATATGATGTTTATTGGGTGCATTTTTTCCCCCAAAGTACACATATTAGCACAAATTGCTAATATATATGAGGGTCATGGTAACTTTTTCGGCTGCAAAGTTATGAGCAAATGTAAGATTACAAATTTAAAAGCCAAGTGAATCCCTCAGATTTATCAGTTTTGCAAGTTGTCTCAGTTGATTCTGGAAAGGGTGTAATGTTGTTCTAACAAAGGATACAATTCCCCTCCAAGTGGCCAACAATTTACCCAATATGCAACTTTAAGAATGGGATGGGATGGAACAAGCAAATTGCTTTGATGAAGCCAAATGACTAATTGATCTATGGAGTAATATATCAGCTTACCTGTCTTTTAGACACTACAGTATCGTTTAGACATTATTCAATTTTAATGCTATTTTGTGTTTTGGGTGATGTCCAAACATTGCTTATACATACATGGTGTTTATGGAGATGATTGAGTGAGGTTATCTTCATTTTTCCTCAAGTGCTCAGGAGGAATTATATGCATAAACAAATTCAAATCCACAGCTAGTAACTGTCAAGAACATAATGCTTTACAAAGGATAAATTCAATGTAAGTACAGGGCGGGGCATAACCTTTTCCTAGGGGGTCACAGCAAGATCGACAGCAGTTTACAACTTCCGCGACACCTCATTTTAAAGCCCATAAAAAACTGAATTGAATGAGCTATTAAATGTTAAATTTGCTTTAAGAATGGCTGGAAAATTCGATTCGGAAGAACAAAGGATCATTGACAGAATAAAATGCATTGCCTTTCGAGAGGCTCGCGATGCTGGAGCGACGTTTATCAATCGAAAATGGATTGCAAACAAATTGAAACGTCATCCGGATTGGGTTACTGATAATCATACTGACTATTAAATCGTGTCAATAAACTCAGTTTTTGATGGGCTTTCGAATGGTGTATGAATTATTTGTGTTGTTATTACAAGTGTTGCTGTGACCCCCTAGGAAAAGGTTATGCCCCGCCCTGTACATAAAAAGAGTTTTATTAGGGGAGAGAAAAAGTGCTTCTAGATTATGCCTTTATTTTGCAGCTGCCATACCTTGTACATGGAGTAGGGAGAAAGGGAAACTGGTTTTTTCCTCCTCCCAAATTCATATAATCTGCTAAGGAAAAAACGAAATAGCCTGTGAACTATTCATGATAGGAGACATCAATCTATATGTAGCCTACAGCATGGGTCACCAACCTTTTGGATCTCAGGGATCACTAATTTCATGATTTTAAATTCCTCAGACCACTAATGTGATCTGCCTAATGACCGACTGGGTGGGTATGGCTAGATGGTCATGTGACTGGGTGAGTGTGGGCCAGTGGTGTGTTTCAAAATTTTTACTACCTATTCTTTGGGTATGGCCTGTTTTGTGGGAAGGGCTTGGCAGTCATGTGGCTAGGGGGAGTGGCCCAGTGGTGGGTTTGAATTTTTTTTACTATTGGTTCTGTGGGTGTGGCTTATTTTGGGGAGTGGCAGTCATGTGACCATGTGGGAGTAGTTTGGCAGTGGGCATGGCCAATTTAGCTGTCCATTTTGCCAGTTTAGCAGTCCATTAAGCAATACACAGCAGCCCAATTTTCTATTCTTTTTAATATTACAGTTTTTGCTCTAGGTTTTTTTTATTGGGGGGGAAGATATTAGATATTAGATGTTAGATATTAGTAAATATTCTTGCTGCCAGTAACACCCTCTAGCTCTCTGATTGGCTGAGAGCTCTAGAGGGTGTTGCCGGCTTAACGTTACTGTTGATTGGCCGAGGGACTGACGTCAGCAGTTGCTGTCTCGTCCCCGGCCAGTGATTGGTTTAAAAAGAGTATAAATACCTTGGCGCGAGTTTTCGTTCTTTGAATCGCCGTCAACCTGAATAAATAGTTCTGTTAGTTGAAACCTGGCTGCGCGTCGTCCCTCCGTCAAAACTTAAAACTGGCGACGAAGGTGGGATCCGGCGATTCCACGCAAGCCTAGGTTAGAGTACAGAGAGGTTATTTCAGCTAGCTGCTGTAAGTCGCTATCCGCGCCGGCACCGAACGCTGAGGAAAAATTTTCCTGTCACGACCTCCGTCACTCCGCTCCTCACACGTCAGCCTACTGAACTCTGATTTAAAATGAATTCATTGCCGCCTTTCGCTCCTTTCGGCTCCGCCGGCGAATCCTGGGAAGGATTCATGGAGCGTTTTGAAACTTATTTGATCGCTACAAAAAACCAGGCTCAAACAGATGAGGAGAAGTGCAGCTTTTTCTTATCATGCTGCGAACCCTCAATGTTTGCCTCAGCCAGAGCTATGGCTGCTCCCAGACCCGCATACAAATTAGGCTGGGACAACTTGATGGCGAAATTGAAGGGGCACTATGCCCCAACGCCGTCCAAAATTGCCCGCAGCTTCGCGTTCAGGAGACGAGTACAGAAGCCGGGGGAGACGATCAGTCAATTTTTGGAAGCCCTGCGCACTGTGGCGGCCCAGTGCGATTTTTCGAACCTCGAAGAAAATTTAGTCGAGCAGTTCGTGTGCGGAGTGCGGGATGTGCATTTAAGAAGCCGCATGTTCCGCCATCACGACATTACACTTCTCCAGGCAGTAGAGATCGCCAGAGCAGCTGAGCTCTCTGAGCAATCAACAGCTGATTTGGAGCGGCTGCAGCTGTCATCTCAAACGACAGGGCAAGCCTCCTTCCCTCCAATGGCCTCACAAGTACATGAAATTGACTATGATGATTTTTCACTTACTGAGGACCTGGAGCCCGACAACGTCGGCCAAGTCCGTGCCCAACCGCGGCGGAAGCAACCTGCACCATCCACAGCCACACCGCAAAACCCCAAGGTGCCTTGCCTTAGTTGCGGAGGCCGCCACGACCGCCAAACTTGTCAATTTAAAAACGCAATCTGCCGCCGCTGTCAGAGGCAAGGACACATCGCCCAAGTCTGCCGAGCCTCTTTGCCAGCTCCTGTTTTCTTCCGGGCTAACGAGAAACCTAAGCCGCAGCAGAGCCGCCAGCCACCGAGACCAACTCGCAGAGGGGACGACTGCCACAACGTGTCCGAGCCGCAGGAAGCTGAAAGTTCCATCAATCAGGCCTCCTCGGGAAATCGCAAAATCACAGCCAATGTCCACCTGGCAGGTCAGCCTTGCCAAATGGAGGTGGACTCTGGTTCCTCCCGGTCCTTATTGTCATGGGACATGTTCTCACACCTTTGCCCGACCGTCTCCCAAACTAAGTTAGCCCCATCCCGGGTACTCTTAAGGGACTACCAAGGAAAGTTGATTCCTGTTCTGGGATCCTTTCCTATTCATGTTAAGTATGGCAAATTTGAGGGGGAGCTGCCAATTATAATTGTAAGGAATAACTTGCCGGCCCTTCTTGGCCTTGACTGGTTTCCGGCACTGGGACTGTCCATCGGGGGGGTGCACCGGGTAAATGCTTCTACTATTGAGGACGTCCTACAGGAGTTCTCTGATGTGTTTGATGGACAGCTAGGGTGTTACAAAGGAACCCCCATCTCCCTTAGTTTGGATCCTCAGATTGCTCCTATTAGGCTGAAAGCCCGCAGGGTGCCTTTTGCCTTAAGGGCCAAGGTTGACGCCGAACTTGACAAATTATTGGCTCAGGGGGTCATCGAGCCAGTTGATCATGCTCCATGGGAGACACCCATAGTCCTCCCGATCAAACCGGATGGCTCGGTGAGAATCTGCGCCGACTACAAGTCGACGATCAACTTGGCCCTTCAGGCAAACCCCTATCCAGTCCCTGTTGTGCAACACCTGCTCCATTCCTTGGGGCAGGGTTGCATATTTGCCAAACTGGATATGGCGCAAGCCTATCAACAGCTCCCGGTGGATGACGATGCGGCGGCTGCCCAGACCATCGTCACCCATCGTGGGGCTTTTCGTTGTCGCCGCCTACAATTCGGTGTGTCCGTGGCCCCGGGGATCTTCCAAAGTCTCATGGAGCGTTTGCTCCACGGACTTCCGGGGGTAGTTCCATATTTCGATGATGTTCTGATCGCTGCAACGAGCCGCTCAGAACTCATCGAAATATTAAGGAAGGTCCTCTGTCGTTTCAGGGGCGCGGGATTAAAATTGAAAAGCAGCAAATGGTCATTTGCTGTCCCTAGGGTAGAATTCTTGGGCTTCTTAATAGATGCCCAAGGCATTCATCCTACACCATCTAAAATTGCCGCCATTAAGAACGCCCCTGCTCCCACCTCCAGGGCGGAGCTACAGGCGTTCTTAGGGCTGCTCAATTTTTACGCCCCCTTCATACCTCACAAGGCGTCACTAGCCGAGCCGCTGCATCGGTTGCTCGACCGATCCGCGGCCTGGCGCTGGGGCAGCCGCGAAGCGCATGCGTTCGCGGCTGTCAAAGACACACTGACGTCATCGGCAGTTCTCATTCAATATAATGATGGGATGCCTCTGACGTTGGCGTGTGACGCCTCCCCATTTGGTGTAGGGGCGGTTCTGAGCCATATCCTCCCTAATGGCTCAGAAGCCCCTGTGGCCTTTTATTCCCGGACACTCTCCTCGGCGGAGCGCAACTACAGTCAGATCGACAAGGAGGCTCTGGCTGCAGTGTCCGGGATTAAGAGGTTCCACGATTACCTCTACGGTCGGCACTTTACCCTTGTCACCGACCATAAGCCACTCCTTGGGCTTTTGGCGGGGGACAAGCCGACTCCCTCCATTCTATCCCCCCGCATGACTCGCTGGACGGAGTTCCTCGCAGCGTATTCTTATACGTTGCTTTACCGTCCGGGCAAACAGCTAGGGCATGCAGATGCCCTCAGCCGTTGCCCACTACCGGAGACGGACACCGCCCCCGTCCCCTCTCTCTCTGTCCTCTCCATTGCCGCCTCCGGTTTCCCACTCTCTGCCGCGGACGTGGCGGCCCACACGAAGGCCGATCCGGTCCTGTCCCAGGTCTCTTCCTGGGTGTTACGAGGATGGCCAGCAGACAAAGTGGCAGAGGGCTTCCAGCCCTTTAAAAATCGCCAGGCCGAGATCTCCCTCCACGGGGGGTGTCTCATCTGGGGGGATCGGGTGCTGATCCCCACCGCGCTCCGGCCACTAGTTCTGGATCTGCTCCACAAAGACCACCCGGGCATAGCACAAATGAAGGCATTGGCCCGTAGCTATGTCTGGTGGCCCTTGCTGGACACAGAGATAGCGGCCCATGTAGGCCGCTGCACGACCTGTCAATTATCCAGGCCCAACCCCCCAGCCGGGCCTGCTCGTGAGTGGGAGGCTCCGAGAGGCCCATGGTCGCGCCTCCACATCGATTTCGCTGGTCCCTTCCACGGCCAGAATTTCCTGGTTGTGGTGGATGCCTACTCTCGGTGGGTGGAGCTAGTCCTCATGGGCTCTACCACAGCCGAGAGTACGGTCAGGGCCCTACGGAGACTGTTCGCGACCCATGGGTTGCCGGACGTGGTGGTCTCGGACAATGGGCCCCAGTTCACATCCACCGCTTTCCAGGAGTTCTTGGCCGAGCAAGGGATCCGGCATGCGCCCATAGCCCCGTACCACCCGGCCAGCAATGGCCGGGCAGAACGGGCGGTCCGCTCAGCAAAGGAGGCGCTGAGCCGCATGGACCGGGGCGACTGGCAGGCAAGGGTGGCGGCTTACCTGCTAAGCCAACATTCCACACCCTGTCCAACGACCAACAAAAGCCCCGCGGAGCTCTTGATGGGCCGGCGCCTGCGGACTTCCCTGGATAGGCTTCACCCGCTCTATTCAGGGGATCAGCCGAGCAATCTGGGGGTTCTCCCTCCCCGGTCCTTTAAGCTAGGGGATCTAGTGTGGGCTCGGTCCTTTGCGGGGGAACCAAAATGGGTGCCTGGCTCTATCGTTGCCCTGACCGGCCCATGTTCTTTTAGGGTCCAATTGGCCGATGGATCCCAATGGAGACGCCACCTGGATCAATTGAGGAGGCGTCTCCCGTCGCAGGCCGGTGGCCGCGAACCCCTGAGTGACAACACCGCAGCACCGGGGTTGCAATGTGAAGCCTTCGCCACTCCAGGCCTCAACCTGCCACAATCACAAAGTCCTCAATCCGAGAGACCGCAACTAAGGGCCTTCGCCACACCAGGCCCCCTCCTGTATCAACCACAACATTCTCAAACAGGAAGACCGCAAACAAGGGCCTTCGCCACACCAGGCCCTGCTTACCCAAGTGTCAACCACAGAGACGCCGGCCTGACAACTCAATCCGAGGACGTTACCCAGAGGGTCCCTCCTACGACCAGTGACGCGCCCCCATGGCTATACTTACCGTTACAGTTGAGCCCGCCTTCTGGGCCTTCCCGAAAAGGCGTGCCTCGGAGCTGCACTCCCTTCGGGGAGGAGCTACCACGAGGAGGTCCTCCTCCGCCGACGACTTCCCCTGAACTGAGAAGATCTGGGCGGGTCCGGCGCCGCCCAACGTACCTTAAGGACTACGCATGCTCCGTTACGGGCATGCGCAGAACTGGGGGAAAGGGGTGTTAGATATTAGTAAATATTCTTGCTGCCAGTAACACCCTCTAGCTCTCTGATTGGCTGAGAGCTCTAGAGGGTGTTGCCGGCTTAACGTTACTGTTGATTGGCCGAGGGACTGACGTCAGCAGTTGCTGTCTCGTCCCCGGCCAGTGATTGGTTTAAAAAGAGTATAAATACCTTGGCGCGAGTTTTCGTTCTTTGAATCGCCGTCAACCTGAATAAATAGTTCTGTTAGTTGAAACCTGGCTGCGCGTCGTCCCTCCGTCAAAACTTAAAAAGGTTGGCAATGTCTGGGGATTTCTTCTCTGTGTTAGAGGCACTAAAATAAACAAGATGATATAAAGCAGTGATGGTGAACCTTTTTGAGACCAAGTGCCCAAACCACAACCCAAAATCCACGTACGTATTTATCTCGGAGTGCCAATATGGCAATTTAACCTGAATAATGAGTTTTTAGTTTAGAAAAAACAACTCATACGTGATTAACTAATTGTCTGGTTTTTTCCTAGTCTTTTGTCCCCACTTCTCTATTCCTGTATTCTCCCTTTTCTTTGTTTTGACATGCCCCCCCCTTTTCAATTTTCCCTATACCATTGTCAAACCCAATGAAGTTTTTTCCCTGCTTTTTATTTTCCACTATTTCTACCTCTTCATTATCCCCCCTCTTCTTCCTTCACTTCTTCCTTCACTTCCTGCTTCTCCTCAATATTTAACTTCAAAATTCTATTTAGTCTTGATTTTAATGATTTATGCATATTTTTTACAATTTCACGTAGTTCTTCAAATTCCCGCCTTTCCATAATGTCCAGTTCCATAATTACAGTTAGTTATATAATTCTTATTTCAGAGTTCTGGTCCACCTTAAATTTAGCTAGTTCAGCTGATGTGAAGAGGAAGAGAGGTGGGGGCTGTCTTGATCCTTTGTTCTTCCTTCAGCAAAAAAAAAGAAAAAAGAAAAAAATCATCCTTTCCCAGCTCTTAATTTTATCCCCCCCCCCCAATTACCTTAATGTCCAGTATCAAAATTAGTTATACAGTTCTTATTTCAGAGTTCTGGTCTATCTTAAATTTAGCTAATTCAGCTGATGTAAAGAGGAAGAGAAGTGGGAGCCATCATGATCTTTTGTTCTCCCTTTGGCAAAAAAAAAACAACCCTTCACATTTTCCCAGTTCTTAATCCCCCCCCCCCCTTGTTATCTTCTACCTCTCATTGGTTATAGTTGCTCAAAATATATTAATTTGAACAAACTCAAAATAGAGCAAATCTCCGGTATGTTTCTCTTCACCTTCTGCTTTTCCAAATTCTGATTTATGGCAATTGGTTAATTAAAAATTCCTGCTCAGAGTTTCGCATTCTATTCGCCACAGAGGCAATATTAGGTTATCAGTGAGAAAATAGTGCTTTCTTCTTGAGTTTTTTTCCCCCTTGTTACATTCCACTTCTCATTAATTGGAGTTGCTTAAGATATATTAGAAGAAACTCGAACGAAGCAAATCTCCTCAGTATGTTTTGGTTTCCGTTTCACCCTCCTAGTCTCTTTTAAAAAATTATAGTTTGTGTTTGAATGGGTTTGTCACTTCTCTGCTTTCTCCTTTCTGTCCAAATTTCAACCCCCCATTTTTCCCTTCTTTCTTTCTTTTTGCCAAAATCCCGATCTGTCCCTCTATATTATTTTTTTAATCTCTCAAAGTTCTTTGCCTTTTCCAAATTCTGATTTATGACAGTGGATTAATTAGATCTTCTAACCTGGCTTTCATCTCGTCTCCTGCACGCTACCGTTCAGTTGCTTTGGCCTGAAGTCAGCTTCTTGTGCAGCAATGTTGCCATGCTGTCGCCCCGACACCGATTCAGAGGGCAAATCTCTGACCTACAAGGACCTATTGCACTCCCTCTGGGTCTGATGAGATGCTGCCCCATCTCCACCTCCGCCCCCTAGGGGAGGTTCTTATCAAAAAAGGATCTCAGCATTGATTTGTCAGACAGAGTTCATGTGAGACTCTTCAGAGCTCACATCCCCTCGTCTGTCCACTTAGACAACTTCCTGTTGAATCCTGACAATAATCGCATTTCATTAAGTAGAATTTGATAGTGTTTTATGCCTCTTTCTAAAAATGCCTAGGCAGTTCTGATTTATTACATACACATTGCCTGCATAATACTGGTAAACCCCAGGTTACGACTGTTCCATTAGTGAACATTTGAAGTTATGCAATCAGCATCCCCCATTGTTTCCGAAAAAGGCCCAAAATACAAATCTTGCAGCACCATGGCAATTGTTCACCTTTACAAACAACTGCAGAGACTCTGCAACATCTGTCCTGCAGGTTGCTGGTTGAAATGGAGGTTCTGAGGGGCGGATTTCCCCCGGAGGCTCCATTTCAGTCTGCAACAGGCCAGGGAAGGCCTGTGGAAGCTCAAACGGGGCACATGAGGCTGGAGAGGAGGCTGCTTTCTAGATTTTCACAAGGTAAGTGGCCTGGCGTGGCAGGTTGGGGTGGGAAGCAATTTGGGCTGGCATGAGGTATTTCAGTGGGTCCGGGAGGCCTTGGATGCAGTGGTGGGTTCCTACTGGGTCAGACCGGGTCGGCCGAACCAATAATGATTTGGCAGCCTGGGTTGCTGGTCTGTCACGCCCCTGAACCAGTTCCCCGGTCTTTTCTGCCATCACTGGCATGTTTCTGCACATGCGCAGAACAGTTTTCACTAAACTCTGCATGCGCTGCAACATTTGGTAGATGCGTGTGCGAGCAAAGCAAGCAGTGCACATAAAACTTTTGCACACACGCAAAACACCCTCCCTCAGTGAACCGGTAGTAAACCAGTTAGGAACCCATTACTGCTTGGATGAACTTAGGAAGGTGGCCTGTTCCATTGGTAGGCCCCCCCATGGCCTTCCTCACCCTGAAATACCTCATGTGCATGTACAAACCATGTATTTGATTAGTGAATGTGTGGGCGAAAAGAGGGAGTGATCTCATTCGAGGTACAAGATTAATTCCCATGAACCCTCAGGTTACGAATGGAATGGGCAGGCTCCATTACATTCATAACTCGACGACTACCTGAATACATTACAGTAGTTATGAAATTCATTTAACATACAAGGACATTTGAAGACAAGAGGGTGGATCATATTGCAGAACGAGTAATGTCCAAATGATTGATTGTTGTCCAGCAGCTGCCCAATTAGCCATCAGGATTAGGAAACCTCCTGAAAATCATTCTATGATTGGAAACCTGTGGTTGCATTGGAGCACACATGGTGCCACACTGACATACAGGTGGAGTGAAGGGTCCCTCATGCAGGGTTCCTCAACATCATCTATGTTTTTATTCTGAACATCACCAACTGCAGTATAGTTATCCTCGTTTACATTGTCAAATCAGGCAAGTGCAAAAAGCAGAAGTTTCTACCACTGATTTTTTAGGATTCAGGGCTTCTTTTTCATCTTCTCACAAGGTCAAAATGAGTGAGTATTTACCACTCTCTTGAGGTTTCCTGCTTACAATAAATGTAACTTGCTCAGACTTTCTGTCTCTAGGAAACTCACCTTAGAACTACCTGGCTTCCAAAGGAAACGATTCTGGGCCTTCAAAGGAAATGGTTCTGGGCCATGTTATAGGGAAGGAAGAAGTATCCAGATCAAGTGTGTGTCTCTGGAGCTGCATCTACCCCCGAGTTTAATTATAAAGACCATACCTGGAGCCAAATCAAAGTCCAAATTATAAAGACCATACCTGGAGCCTAGAGCCAAATCTTATCTCTGTTAGAGGACTGGATCAAATTGCTTTTGACTGCCCAAATTCCTGAATTTTGTTTTAAATACAAAAGCTGAGATTTAGTGTCTTTCTGTCTTCGTACCAGAACTTGTGAAAGAACAGAGCCAAGCACTTAACAACATTGTGTACAGTATCAGAAAGCATTCTGGCTCCTGCTTTTTATGTTAGAAACAACTCTAATTCTCTTCAAGACGATTCCCTTGTTCAGGGAGTATCGACCTTGTCTTTATTAATTTTATCCTCTTTCTACTTAATTCACACCTTCAGGCAGAGATCCCTGTCAAAGTGCAACAATCCATGCAAATAAATGAAATCCTGGATATTGTTCTGAATGAATATTCTCTAACAATTTGCCCAGGTTGAATAAGTAGCAAACTCCTTGTGACAACAGAAAAATTCATTAACTAAAGATCTTCACAATAATAATTTAATATGTTTAACACTGGAATCAATGTGAAATTTAATCCTTTTTGGACAGCAATGCACAGGTTCATCTACTAAATCTGAGACGTATTAGAGTTATATTCCCAGGGTTCCTATTCAGAGTCATATAGAAGAAGTACGCTAACAGATTTGAACAAAATCCTGCTTCTCAGAATAAATATAATAATCAAGCCACTTAGTATACCTCTTTTTTTTAAAAAAAAATCCCTCTCAGAAAATAAGATTTTCTGTATGGGATGATATCTTAAGGTTTGGAATACCAACTTGGAGTTTAAACAGGGGGACAGCACCAATTATTTTAAAAAGAAATCTGTGCTCCTGTTTCTTGTAACAAAAAGTGGAGATATGCCCTTAATCAAAAGTATAAGATCGCTTCAAAATCACAATGATTATCAGGGAGGCCAAAGGACCATTGTGACATCCTGCCCTTCAGCACTTAACCTCTCACCAACTCAGGCCTTATGTCAAATTGGCAGCAGTGCTCAGGCGAGAAGACATTTCTCTTTTCTCTCCTAGCTTGTTAGTCTCTGAGCTGAAGCAAAGGAAAGGAAAGTGGAAATCATGTAAGTAAGATTTCACGGCAAAGTCTTCCTTCTCCAGGAGGACTCTGCCCACCCAGTGCAGGAAGGGGTATCTTTAATACACTTTTTCTCTTCAATTTGGAAGAACTTTGCTGGTCACCTGAGAATGAAAGGCGGCTCATAATTAAATCTGAGGGGACAGTTGGTGGAAATCATTTTCCCTATCATTCGTACGGAAGCCACTCTTCTGAACAGAGTTTGATGCCCTTCATAATTAGACATCCACATAGTTGTCCCAAGTAAAGGTAACGGTGGGGAGGAGAATTCAGCATATAAACTTACATGCTTCTCTGTTGTGAACCTGCCCTCTCCAACAACATTGCTCCAGAAATTAGTATGGCCTTACAGATCTGTAAGTGAGCCTCTTAGTCTGGCTTCTGCCCCAGACCTTGTCTCAGTGTGTGGCTGGGCCTTTAAAGTGGAGAATGGGATGAATTGTCTTCCTGATTTGCTCTCTCTAGGTAACTGTTGTGCTTTTGTTATGATATTTCTTTCTCTCTGTTTTTAATTTGGAAACAACCCAGAGTTTTTCTGCAGTCAGAATTTTATCTATAGACTTCTCACTTTTATTCCAGGTTCCTTCTAACTACATATATCTTACACACCTGCCTCCTTATAAGACAGAGGAAGATAAGAGCTCATTCTATTGATTCAAACCTCCTTGGTCTAATTCGACAATTACAATGTACTGGAAATGTTGAGGGTTATAGGTTTGGTTAGTACTGGAGCTGCCAAAGCCACAATGAGTAGGTGGCAGGTCGAAATGACTACTGTGACATCAGAAGCTTAGTCTCTGAGATCAGAGGTAAAAAATGGCAGCAGTGCACAGGAGAGAAGTTAGAACTTTCTTTCTTTGGGTTTTAAGTTGAAAGAAAGATAGGAAAGGGATAATCATGTAATAGTTCATTTTAGATCTTGGGGCGAAGGGAAAGGACGCGACAAGAAGTATGAGGAAAGTGACTTTTATTCAGCTCATAGTGGAAACGATTCAACGAGGCGTATTTCGCGCCCTACATTTATACCCCCAGGTTTGAGTGAGGGACCAATGGGGCGTCGAGTAGCTCGACCAATCAGGGCGAGGATTGAGCCGGCTCTGCCCGGGAGCCAATCAGGAAGAGTCCTTGTTCGCGCGCTTGTATTTCCCGCGCTAGTATTCAACACCCCTCCCCCCCCAGTCATAGAGTTCCTTTAGGAGGGGCAAACATAGTCTTGTAGGTAGGCGGGACGGTGGCGTTCTCCGTGGTTCCCCGGCGGTCGTCGACGGGGGGGGGGGCCGCTGGCGGAGGCGTGTCCGTGGTGGGGGCTTGAGCCGACGGCGCGGCCCCGCGAGAGGGCACTGGCTCCGGGTCCCGTGCCCGATGTCCGTCCGCCTGGGGTGGCGTCTCTGTGGCCAACGGGGTGTCTGGTAGGGGTGTAGGTTCAGAGTCTCGAGAAGGGCTCCGCGGAAAGGAGTAACCAGCTGGGGTGCGCCTGCCCGGAAGGTTCGCGACGGCTTGACCCCCGTTCGCCGGGTGGAAACGGTCCGTGGGGAAAGGAGTCAATGGGGGTGGCTCCTGTTGAGAGCAGATTTCTGGGAAGCTGGGGCCGTCTCTTTCCGCAGGAAGGCGACGCCTTAACTGGTCCACGTGTCGCCTCCATTGTGTCCCGTCGGCCAGGCCGACCCTGAAGGAACAGGGGCCGGTCAGAGCTATGATGGTTGCGGGAACCCACCGTGGATCCCCGGAAAAGGAACGGGCCCATACAGGATTCCCTAACTTAAACGCGTGGGACGGAAGGGCCCCCAGGTTGCTTGGCGGATCTCCTGCGTAAAGTGGATGGAGCCTGTCTAGGGGGGTTCGCAATCTCCTACCCATCAAGAGCTCCGCGGGACTTTTGTTGGTCGTTGGGCAGGGTATGGAGTGCTGGCTCAAGAGATAGGCCGCTACTCTTTCTTGCCAGTCGCCCTGGTCCATGCGGCCCAAGGCTTCTTTTGCTGAGCGAACTGCGCGCTCCGCCCGGCCGTTGCTAGCTGGGTGATAGGGGGCTGTGGCCGCGTGTCTGATCCCCTGTTCGGCCAGGAATTCTTGGAACGTGGTGGAGGTAAACTGGGGCCCGTTATCGGAGACTATCACATCCGGTAACCCATGGGTAGCGAACATCTTACGGAGGGCCCTTACTGTACTCTCTGCTGTGGTGGAGGTCATGATTACTAGCTCCACCCACTTGGAGTAAGCATCGACTACTATCATGAAGTTCCGGCCGTGGAAGGGGCCGGCAAAGTCGATGTGTAAACGGGACCATGGGCCTCTAGGGATCTCCCACTCTCGAGGGGCGGCTATGGGGGAATTCGGCCTAGAGTTTTGGCAGATCCTGCATCGGCCTACGTAGTCTGCGATTTCTGTGTCTAACAAGGGCCACCATACGTAGCTACGGGCTAAGGCTTTCATTCGTGCTATGCCTGGGTGGTTTTTGTGGAGTGCGGGCAGGATTCGTGCTCGTAGGGCTGTAGGGATCACTACCCTATCCCCCCAGACAAGGCAACCCCCGTGAAGGGCGAGTTCAGCCTGTCGCACTTTGAATGGGCGGAAGTGTTCCGCTACCCTTTCCGTGGGCCACCCCCTCAAAACCCATGAAGCGACCTGAGATAGGACGGGGTCAGCCTTTGTGCAGGCTGCCACGTCCGTGGCAGAAACGGGGAGGTCGGATTCGGCAATGGACAGAACAGAGAGCGCGGGCACGTGGGCTGTGTCCGTCTCTGGCAGGGGGCAGCGGCTCAGGGCGTCTGCGTGTCCTAGCTGTTTGCCCGGACGGTATAACAGCGTATACGAGTACGCCGTTAGGAACTCTGTCCAGCGTGTCATGCGGGGGGACAAGATGGGGGGAGTCGGCTTGTCACCCGCCAGTAGCCCCAGGAGGGGCTTGTGATCCGTGACTAGGGTGAACTTTCTACCATAAAGGTAGTCATGGAACCGCTTAATGCCGGACACTGCAGCCAGGGCTTCTTTATCGATTTGGCTGTAGTTCCGCTCCGTGGAGGAGAGTGTCCGGGAATAGAAGGCTATGGGGGCTTCTGAGCCGTTTGGGAGGACGTGGCTCAGCACCGCCCCTACGCCATAGGGGGAGGCATCGCAAGTCAGAATTAGAGGCATCCTATCGCTGTACTGGATTAGGACTGCCGATGAAGTTAAAATATCCTTTATAGCCGCGAACGCGTGCGCTTCACGGCTACCCCATTTCCAGGCTGCTGACCGGTCAAGTAGACGGTGTAGCGGCTCAGCTAGTGACGCCTTGTGGGGGATAAAAGGGGCGTAGAAATTTAAGAGCCCCAGGAATGCTTGTAACTCCGCCCTAGAGGTGGGTGCGGGTGCATTTTTGATGGCGGCAACTTTGGAAGGAGTGGGGTGGATGCCTTGGGCATCAATGAGGAACCCCAGGAATTCAACTTTGGGAACTGCAATTTCGCATTTGCTGCGCTTTAATTTCAGTCCCGCCTCCCTGAAACGTGTGAGGACCTCCCGCAGCGTTTTCAGGAGCTCCGAGTGGCTGGGGGCTGCGACCAGGACGTCGTCGAAGTAGGGAACGACGCCTGGGAGCCCGTGGAGCAACCGCTCCATGAGGCTCTGGAAAATCCCAGGGGCGACCGAGACGCCGAATTGCAGACGGCGGCAACGGAAAGCTCCGCGGTGGGTGACGATAGTCTGGGCTGTAGCCGCATCGTCGTCTACGGGGAGCTGCTGGTAGGCCTGTGCCATGTCTAGCTTAGCGAAAATGCGGCCCTGTCCTAAGGAGTGGAGTAGGTGCTGTACTACGGGAACCGGATACGGGTTTGCCTGTAGGGCCAAATTGATGGTCGACTTGTAGTCGGCACATATTCTCACCGATCCGTCGGGTTTGACCGGGAGGACTATGGGGGTTTCCCAGCGGGCGTGATCTACGGGCTCGAGTACCCCTTGTTCAATTAACTTATCGAGTTCCGCATCTACCTTTGCTCTCAATGCGAAAGGGACCCTGCGTGCTTTTAGCCTAACCGGGGCGACCTGAGGATCGAGGCAGAGAGAAATGGGGGTACCCTTGTAACAACCCAATTTCCCGTCGAACACATCTGAGAACTCGTCTAGGACGCTATCTACGGGGAGGGAAACTACCCTGTGCACCCCTTCTATGGTGAGGCCCAAAGCGGAGAACCATTCTAACCCCAGGAGAGCGGGCAGGTTGTTCCTTACGACTAAAACTGGGAGTTTCCCTTTAAAATTTCCATATTCCACCCGGATGTGGTATAACCCAGCTGTGGGAATCCCATTTCCCTGGTAATCTAGGAGGGAGACCCTGGCGGGGCGCAGCTTTCTCTGGGGGACCCCGGGGCAAAGGCGGGAGAACAAAGCCCAAGATAGGAGAGAACGGGATGAACCGGAGTCCACCTCCATTTGGCAAAGCTGACCTTCGAGACGGACGGCGGTGCTTATTTTCCGGTGGCCGGCGGGAACGGGGGATGCCTGGTAGACCACGCAGTCGGCGCTGGGGGGCTGGTAGGTTGAGTGGCAGTCCTCCGTGCGCCTCGCGGGACGTGGCTGCTGGCGGCGTGGTGGTGCCGGGCGCTGGTCGCTGGGCTGCATAAACGACGGGGCTGGCAGGGGAGCCCGGCATACTCTGGCGAGGTGTCCTTCTCCTTGGCAACGGCGGCAGACGGCAGAACGGTACGGGCAGGCTGTGCGGCTGTGGCGGCCACCGCATCCGCGGCAAGGTGCGTTTGAGGCCGGCTGAACGGGTGCCGGTGGTTGCTGGGGTGGCCTCCGTTTGGGCTGCAGCCTCATCTGGCCGACGATTTCCTCCTCCTCCTCCTCCTCGTTTTCGGCAGGGGAGAGGTCGTCGACGAGGTTCGTCTGGGCGAGCGGCCCCGCGACGGTTTGTGCGGGGGGGTTTAGCTGGAGGCGTTCCATGTCGGCCGTGGATTGCTCGGAGAGTTCGGCGGCTCGCGCTATTTCCACGGCTTGCATCAGGGTAATCTTGTGATTCCGGAGCAATCGGCCGCGTAAGTGTGCGTCGCGGACCCCGCACACAAATTGCTCCGCAAGGTTTTCCTCCAGGTCTGCAAAATCGCACTGGGCGGCCACAGTGCGCAAGGCCTCCAGAAATTGGCTAATGGATTCATTAGCCCTTTGTACTCGGCGGCGGAAAGCGAAACGGCGTGCAAATAAAGAGGGTGAGGGAGCGTAGTGGTTCCTCAGCCTGGACATCAGCTCGGCCCACCCAAGTTTGTATGCTGGCCTCGGGGCGGCCAGGGCTCTCGCAGAGGCGAACATGGACGGCTCACAGCAGGACAGGAAGAAGCTGCATTTCTCCTCATCGGTCTGAGCCTGGTTTTTCGAAGCGATCAGGTAACACTCGAACCGCTCCATGAATCCGTCCCATGATTCTCCGGTGGCTCCGCCGAATGGCGCGAAAGGAGGAAGCGATGACGCCATCGTGGTGTGGGGCCGGAGAGGGGAGAGGAAGGACGAAGAAAAATTCGCGTTCGCTGCCGGAGTTCTCGGTCTGACGATAGCGTTCTGGCTGGTTCAGACGCGGTGGCAGCTGGCTGTTCTTCTTCGTGGTCGCGGGAATCGGAATCCCACCCTCGTCGCCAGTTTTAGATCTTGGGGCGAAGGGAAAGGACGCGACAAGAAGTATGAGGAAAGTGACTTTTATTCAGCTCATAGTGGAAACGATTCAACGAGGCGTATTTCGCGCCCTACATTTATACCCCCAGGTTTGAGTGAGGGACCAATGGGGCGTCGAGTAGCTCGACCAATCAGGGCGAGGATTGAGCCGGCTCTGCCCGGGAGCCAATCAGGAAGAGTCCTTGTTCGCGCGCTTGTATTTCCCGCGCTAGTATTCAACAGTTCATAGCAATCTTCATTCTTTAAGACAGTCCGAGAAGGCTCTCTGCCAATCCACTCCAGAAAGGCATACCTTTAATATCCTCTAACTTCTCAATTCAGTGGAAATAATTGGGACTGAAAAAAGGCTCAAAATCTAAACAGAGACAAAAGAAGGTGGAAATTACGGGGCTCTCTTTTGCTATTCTCCCCAGTGCAATGACCATACTGCATACATTGGCCTACTCATCCTGAATATCTCTCCTGGCCCATGATAACCATGCATCCTCACAGTGTGCCAAACATGTAAATCACCTGAGTTGCCCACTTCCTGGCAGTCTTTGGGGACAATGTGTTCTTCATCAAGATGCTTCACTTTATTCAAGAATAATTTATCCACCATCAGGAAAGGGGAAACATAATAGAATATTCCCCGAAAGGAGCTCTTTTGCCTCCCTTATTGTTGCTATCTTCTACCTGTTCCCGCACAAGGGAAATCTCTGCAAATAATTCCTCTCATCTTTTTCTCTCTATTGCAGGTTTTCCAAAATAATACGGTTCTTTCTTAGGAAGAATAAAAAAGTTGCTCCAGAGGTTGTGCCAAAGAAAAGGCACTGCGTCTTCATCATCCTCGAAGAGAGCAATAGAGTCCAAACCATGCAGCCTCTTGGAGATTCCTCCAAGAAATACTCCAAGGGTTCTCGCTGAAGGATGGGGCGCTTTTGTGCAGAGGAAGTGCAAGAGGGGCAGGATCTCCTCCAGACTGAGACATCAGAAATGGCAAAGTGAAGATGGCTCCACTAAAAGTAGAGCTGGTGACCATAGTAGAAGGAAGATATGGGAAGTAGATCAGCTCTTTGCCATTCCTGTCTGGAGAAGAAAAAGACCTGAGCTCACCAGAGTGCTTCATACAATTGCTCTTTGCCAGAAGACCAAAAGTTAGCAGTCTTCAGGAAATTTAGAATTCTCAGTGACGATCTTTTTACTCAAATTGTATTACGTGCCTTTAAAAGGACACTGGGTTTATATATTTTCTTTTGTAATCAATTTTAGTATTTTGTAATCAATATTATTATATTCTACATTATGTTGAAGATTAAATATTTAACAGTGTTTGGAAACAGGCAGCATGTGTGTGAGTGTATCAGTGGTGAAATCTAAAAATTTTCCCTACCGGTTCTGTGGGCGTGGCTTGGTGAGTGTGGCTTGGTGGGTGTGGCTTGGTGGGCATGTGACTGGGTGGGCGTGGCCATGTTGCCATAACGTCTTTGCCCTTTTGACCTTCAAAAAAATATACCTATTATTTCGTGCATTTAATACTTAAACAAGAATAATGAAGAATATTTATGTAAGAATGCTTACATAAGAACAATAAAAGTATTGTCCTCAACCTCACTTCTTTTGACCAATGATAATAGTGACCAGAAAAATGAAGATATACCATGATATACAAATTAACAGATTAATAGTTGGAAGGGATCTTGCAGGTCATCTAGTCCAACCCCCTGCCCAAGCAAAATTGCAAAAGTACCCAAAATGGCCTCCGCCATTTTACTAGAGATGGTCTTAAAGCAACTGCAGGAAAGTTTCTGAGGGTTTTTTTTATATATATCTAACTGCAAGGAAGAAGATGGAGCAGAATTCCAGAAAAATCAGGGAAGGAGTCCATTTTTCTTCAGATATGGAAACACTTGGGGTTTTATGATTTCTTGTAAGAATACATGCTCAGCAACGGTGGGTTTCAAAAATTTTTACTACCTATTCTGTGGGTGTGGGGGTCTTTTGTGGGAGTGGCTCAGCGGTCATGTGACCGGGTGGGCTTGGCCAATTTAGTCGTCCATTTTGCCAATATAGCAGTCCATTAAGCAACTCACAGCAGCCCTTGTTTCTATTCTTTTTAATACAGTTTTTGCTCTAGGTTTTTTTTACTAGGGGAGAGAGGTTGGCAATGCCTGGGGATTTCTGGGAAAAGTCACAATGATTATCAGGGAGGCCAAAGGACCATTGTGACATCCTGCCCTTCAGGACTTAACCTCTCAGCAACTCAGGCCTTATGTCAAACTGGCAGCAGTGTTCAGGCGAGAAGACATTTTCTCTCCTAGCTTGTTGGTCTCTGAGCTGAAGCAAAGGAAAGAAAAGGGCAAATCATGTAAGTAAGATTTCATGGCAAAGTCTTCATTCTCCAGGAGGGCCCTTTGCCCACCCAGTGCAGGAAAGGGTATCTTTAATACACTTTTTCTCTTCAGTTTTGGAAGAACTTTGCTGGTCACCTGAGAATGAAAGGAGGCTTATAATTAAATCTGAGGGGACAGTTGGTGGAAATCATTTTCCCTATTATTTGTAGGGAAGTAATAGCAATAGCAATAGCAGTTAGACTTATATACCGCTTCATAGGGCTTTCAGCCCTCTCTAAGCGGTTTACAGAGTCAGCATATCGCCCCCACAGTCTGGGTCCTCATTTCACCCACCTCGGAAGGATGGAAGGCTGAGTTAACCTTGAGCCGGTAAGATTTGAACCGCTGAACTGCAGATAACAGTCAGCTGAAGTGGCCTGCAGTACTGCACCCTAACCACTGCACCACCTCGGCTCTTCAGAAGCCACTCTTCTGAACAGAGTTTGATGCCCTTCATAATTACACATCCACATAGTAGTTGTCCCAAGTAAAGATAACGGTGGGGAGGAGAATTCAGCATATATACCTAGATGCTTCTCTGTTGTGAGCCTGCCCTCTCCAACAACATTGCTCCAGAAATTAGTATGGCCTTACAGATCTGTAAGCGAGCCTCTTAATCTGGCTTCTGCCCCAGACCTTGTCTCAGTGTGTGGCTGGGCCTTTAAAGTGGAGAATGGGATGAATGGTCTTCCTGATTTGCTCTCTCTAGGTAACTGTTGTGCTTTTGTTATAATCTTTTTTCTCTCTCTGTTTTTAATTTGGAAGCAACCCAGAGTTTTTCTGCAGTCAGAATTTTATCTATAGCCTTCTCACTTTTATTCCAGGTTCCTTCTAACTGCAGATATCTTACATTCCTGCCTCCTTATAAGACAGAGGAAGATAAGAGCTCATTCTATTGAGTCAAACCTCCCTGGTCTAATTCAACAATTACAATGTACTGGAAATGTTGAGGGTTATAGGTTTGGTGAGTACTGGAGCTGCCAAAGCCACAATGAGTAGGTGGCAGGTCAAAATAATTACTGTGACATCAGCAGCTTAGTCTCCCAGGTCAGAGGTAAAAATGGCAGCAGTGCATAGGAGAGAAGATAGAACTTTCTTTGTTTGGGTTAGTTGAAAGAAAGATAGGAAAGGGATAATCATGTAAGACTTCATAGCAATCTTAATTCTTCATTTTAAAAAGGAACTCTTTTGCCTCCCTTATTGTTGCTGTCTTCTACCTGTTCCTGCACAAGGGAAATCTCTGCAAATAATTCCTCTCATCTTTTTCTCTCTATTGCAGGTTTTCCAAAATAATACGGCTCTTTCTTAGAAAGAATAACAAAGTTGCCCCAGAAGTTGTGCCAAAGAAAAGGCCCTGCGTCCTCATCATCCTCGAAAAGAGCAACAGAAGTCCAACCCATGCAGCCTCTTGGAAATTCCTCCAAGAAATACAGCAAGGGTTCTCGCTGAAGGATGGGGCGCTTTTGACCTTAGTGCAAGAGGAAGTGCAAGAGGGGCAAGATCTCCTCCAAACTGAGACATCAGAAATGGCAAAGTGAAGATGGCTCCACTAAAAGAAGACCATAGTAGAATGAAGATCTGGGAAGTAGACCAGCTCTTTGCCATTCCTCTCTGGAGAAGAAAAAGACTTGAGAGCACCACAGTGCTTCGTACAATTGCTCCTTGCCAGAAGACCACAAGTCAACAGTCTTCAGTGGGTGTAGAATTCTCAGTGAGAAGGGAATGGTGATATTTTTACCCAAATTGTAGTATGTGCCTTTCAAAGGACACTGGGTTTATATATTTTCTTTTGTAATCAATTTTAGTACTTTGCAATCAATATTATTCTATTCTATATTGTATTGAAGATTAAATATTTAACAGTGTTTGAAAAAAGTCAGCATGTGTGAGTGTACTGAGATACAGCTAAACCAATGCAGCCCTTCTCATGCTTCTTATCTTTGTGAAATTATTTCAAGAATTAACTAATCTCCAGTTTGAAAGGAATTTGGACCATAATATAGAACAGAGATGGACAAAGATGAAGATTTGTGGGTGAGAAATCAAGTTTGGATTTAAATACAAAGTCCCTGCCAACTTGAGTTATGTAGAGTTACAACCAATTTCGTTGCATTTAAGTACAATGACAATAAAGATTATACTTATACTTATGTGCTCAGTAATATTTTAGGAATCACACACTGAAACTGTCTTTGATCAGTTGCTGAGAATTGTTTGCTCTAAATCCAGGATCTCAGTCTCTTCACAGAAACATCCATTCCTCATTTCCCTCAAGATTTCCTTTTGGGTTTCAAAAATGTTTACTACCTATTCTGTGGGTGTGGCTTGGAGGTCACATGACTGGGTAGGAGTGGCTTGGCAGTCATGTGATCAGGTGGGGGTGCTTGGCAGTCATGTGACAGGTGGGAGTGGCTTGGCAGTCATGTGACCGGGGAGTGGCCCAGTGGTAGGTTTCAAAAACTTTTACTGCAAGTTCTGTGGGCGTGATTTATTTTGTGGGCACAGCTTGGCAGTCATGTAACCAGGTGGGAGTGGTTTAGTGGTCATTTGACTGGGTAGGCATGGCCAATTTAGCCATCCATTTTGCCAATTTTAGCAATCCTTTAAGCAACACACAGCAGCCCCGTTTTCTATTCTTTTTAATATTACAGTTTTTGCTCAAGGGTTTTTTCACTGCGGGGAGAGGTTGGCAATGCCTGGGGATTTCTGGAAAATTTCCCCTCTGTATTAGAGGCACTAAAATAATCAAGATGATATAAGGCAGTGATAGCGAACCTTTTTGAGACCAAGTGCCCAAACCGCAACCCCAAACTCCATATTTATCTCGGAGTGTAAAATACAGCAATTTGACCTGAATAATAAGATTTTAGTTTAGAAAAAACAATTCATATGTGATTAACATCTTTTCTCTGAAAAGAACATAGAATAACAGAGCATGCGCTTGGGAATCCCTAAATGGTGATGATTTCTTTCTTTTTCTGTTGAAGCCCCCCCTCCTGCTTTTATTCTCAGGAGGCTGCAGGGAGGCTTACTAGCCCCCCCCCCCTATTTTGGGCCTTGCAGGCCTCCCTGAAGCCTTCTGGGAGCCAAAATGGGGCTGGAATGGATCTTGGAAGGGGGGAAGGGTAAGTTGAGAGCCCTGGGGGGTGGGTGGGGGGTGCAGCAAGCTCCATGGGGTGGGCTAGAGAGTTTGACCTGTAGGCAGGAGGAGGAGGCAGCTCAACTGGGGCATAGGACAGGCACCACGTGGAATCTTAGGCAGGGAAGCCACCCGGGAGGTGAGGAGTGACTGGGTGGGGCGGGGTATTTGTACTTAAAATTGTCTGCGCATGTGCACAAGAGTAAAAAAGGGAACAATTACATTTTTCCATGAAGATTGTTCTGCGTATGTGCAGAACAGAAAACCAAGATCATGCCGTACCGGTATGGTTACATGCCTGCTGGAGTTACTACCTATTCACCTGTACTGGACCGAATAGCAATAGCAGTTAGACTTATATACTGCTTCATAGGGCTTTCAGCCCTCTCTAAGCGGTTTACAGAATCAGCATATTGCCCCCAACAACAATCCGGGTTCACATTTTACCCATCTCGGAAGGATGGAAGGCTGAGTCAACCCTGAGCCAGTGAGATTTGAACAGCCGAACTGCAGAACTGCAGTCAGCTGAAGTAGCCTGCAGTACTTCATTTAACCACTGCGCCACCTCGGCTCTTAGATGGTAAGCCATCTCTGGTGTGGGCAACTCAATGTCACTCACGTCAAGGGGCACCTCACTAGCCTCTACTCTCCACTCCCTTTCCACTCATTCTTCGCCTACCCGCACGGGCTCCTGAGGGCCCCAACAGGAAGCAGTTGTTGGAGCTAAGCAGCCACCATGAGAAAGAGTTGGCAAAACAGCTGGCTCAGTTCAAATTGGATCTGACCGAGAAGGAGGCTCAGCAGAAGCACCTCATTATGAGCATAGGCTTTCCAAGCAGAGGGAAGACTTGCAGGAGTGCAAGGCCAGGTAATGGCACCTGGAGGCTCAGCGGGCTGAGATGGTCAGCCATGCCACTGGAACAAGGTCCTCTGGCTCTTTGCCAGCAGCAGCACTTCCCTCCAGCTTTCACCCAAAGCCCCGCACCTGGAGGCTGAAGCAGACCCCATGTCGGAATTTCTCTCCCCCTCTAACCCACTCACAAAGACCCTGAAGGAGGAAGACTCTCTGCAGCAACACACACATTCACTGCACCTATCCGGCCGAGGGGATGTAGTTTGAGGACCCTTGATTTAATGCAATATAAGAAATGCAAATTTTTATGTTTTGACGGAGGGACGACGCGCAGCCAGGTTTCAACAACAACACGGTTTATTCTGGTCAACAGCGATTCAAAGAACATAAACTCGCGCCAAGGTATTTATACTAATTTTTAACCAATCACCGGCCGGGGACGAGACAGCAACCGCTGACGTCAGTCCCTCGGCCAATCAACAGTAACGTTCGGCCGGCAACACCCTCTGGGGCTTTCAGCCAATCAGAAAGCCAGAGGGTGTTACTGGCAGCATGAATATTAACCAATATTTAACACCCCTTTCCCCCAGTTCTGCGCATGCCCGAAACGGAGCATGCGTAGTCCTTAAGGTATGCTGGGCGGCGCCGGACCCGCCCAGATCTTCTCATTGCAGGGGAAGTCGTCGGCGGAGGAGGTCCTCCTCGTGGTAGCTCCTCCCCGAAGGGAGTGCAGCTCCGAGGCACGCCATTCCGGAAAGGCCCAGAAGGCGGGCTCAACTGCAAAGGTAGGTTTGGTCGTGGGGGCGCGTCACTGGTCGTAGGAGGGACCCTCTGGGTAGTGCCTTCGGATTGAGCTGTTAGTTCGGCGTCCTGGTAGTTGGCGCTTGGGTAGGCAGGGCCTGGTGTGGCGAAGGCCCTTGTTTGCGGTCTCTCGGCTTGAGAACTTTGTGGTTGGCTCAGGATGAGGCCTGGAGTGGCGAAGGCTTCACATTGCAACCCCGGTATTGCGGTGTTGTCACTCGGGGGTTCGCGGCCACCGGCCTGCGACGGGAGACGCCTCCTTAGTTGATCCAGGTGGCGTCTCCATTGTGATCCATCAGCCAATTGGATCCTAAAAGAACATGGGCCGGTCAGAGCAATGATAGAACCTGGCACCCATCTTGGTTCCCCCGCAAAGGACCGGGCCCACACGGAATCCCCTAACTTAAAGGACCGGGGAGGGAGAACCCCCAGATTGCTCGGCTGATCCCCTGAATAGAGCGGGTGAAGCCTATCCAGGGGAGTCCGCAGGCGCCGGCCCATCAAGAGCTCCGCGGGGCTTTTGTTGGTAGTTGGGCAGGGGGTGGAATGTTGGCTTAGCAGGTAAGCCGCCACCCTCGCCTGCCAGTCGCCCCGGTCCATGCGGCTCAGCGCCTCCTTTGCTGAGCGGACCGCCCGTTCTGCCCGGCCATTGCTGGCCGGGTGGTACGGGGCTATGGGCGCATGCCGGATCCCTTGCTCGGCCAAGAACTCCTGGAAAATGGTGGATGTGAACTGGGGCCCATTGTCCAAGACCATCACGTCCGGCAACCCATGGGTTGCGAACAATTTCCGTAAAGCCCTGACCGTACTCTCGGCTGTGGTAGAGCCCATGATGACTAGCTCCACCCACCGGGAGTAGGCATCCACCACAACCAGGAAGTTCTGGCCGTGGAAAGGACCAGCGAAATCGATGTGGAGGCGAGACCATGGGCCTCTCGGAGCCTCCCACTCACGAGCAGGCCCGGCAGGGGGGTTGGGCCTGGATAGTTGACAGGTCGTGCAGCGGCCTACATGGGCCGCTATCTCTGTGTCCAGCAAGGGCCACCAGACATAGCTACGGGCCAATGCCTTCATTCGTGCTATGCCCGGGTGGTCCTTGTGGAGCAGATCCAGAACTAGTGGCCGAAGCGCAGTGGGGATCAGCACCCGATCCCCCCAGATGAGACAACCCCCGTGGAGGGAGATCTCTGCCTGGCGATTTTTAAAGGGCTGGAAGCCCTCTGCCACCTTGTCTGTTGGCCATCCCCTCAAAACCCAGGAAGAGACCTGGGAGAGGATCGGATCGGCCTTCGTGTGGGCTGCCACGTCTGCGGCGGAGAGTGGAAATCCGGAGGCGGCAATGGAGAGGACAGAGAGAGATGGGACGGGGGCGGTGTCCGTCTCCGGAAGTGGGCAACGGCTGAGGGCATCGGCATGCCCCAGCTGTTTGCCCGGACGGTAGAGCAACGTATAAGAATACGCTGCGAGGAACTCCGTCCAGCGAGTCATGCGGGGGGATAGAATGGTGGGGGTCGGCTTGTCACCCGCCAAAAGCCCAAGGAGTGGCTTATGGTCGGTGACAAGAGTAAAGTGCCGACCGTAGAGGTAGTCGTGGAACCTCTTAATCCCGGACACTGCAGCCAGAGCCTCCTTGTCGATCTGACTGTAGTTGCGCTCCGCCGAGGAGAGTGTCCGGGAATAAAAGGCCACAGGGGCTTCTGAGCCATTCGGGAGGATGTGGCTCAGGACCGCCCCTACACCAAATGGGGAGGCGTCACACGCCAACGTCAGAGGCATCCCATCATGATACTGAATGAGGACTGCCGATGACGTCAGCGTCTCTTTGACAGCCGCGAACGCATGCGCTTCGCGGCTCCCCCAGCGCCAGGCCGCGGATCGGTCGAGCAACCGATGCAGCGGCTCGGCTAGTGACGCCTTGTGAGGAATAAAGGGGGCGTAGAAATTGAGCAGCCCTAGGAACGCCTGTAGCTCCGCCCTGGAGGTGGGAGCAGGGGCGTTCTTAATGGCGGCAATTTTAGATGGTGTAGGGTGAATGCCTTGGGCGTCTATTAAGAAGCCCAAGAATTCTACCCTAGGGACAGCAAATGAGCATTTGCTGCTTTTCAATTTCAATCCCGCGCCCCTGAAACGACAGAGGACCTTCCGTAATATTTCGATGAGTTCTGAGCGGCTTGTTGCAGCGATCAGAACATCATCGAAATATGGAACTACCCCCGGTAGCCCATGGAGCAGGCGCTCCATGAGGCTCTGGAAGATCCCCGGGGCCACGGACACACCGAATTGTAGGCGGCGACAACGGAAAGCCCCACGATGGGTGACGATGGTCTGGGCAGCCGCCGCATCGTCATCCACCGGGAGCTGTTGATAGGCCTGCGCCATATCCAGTTTGGCAAATATGCAACCCTGCCCCAAGGAGTGGAGCAGGTGTTGCACAACAGGGACTGGATAGGGGTTTGCCTGAAGGGCCAAGTTGATCGTCGACTTGTAGTCGGCGCAGATTCTCACCGAGCCATCCGGTTTGACCGGGAGGACTATGGGTGTCTCCCATGGAGCATGATCAACTGGCTCGATGACACCCTGCGCCAACAATTTGTCAAGTTCAGCGTCAACCTTGGCCCTCAAGGCAAAAGGCACCCTGCGGGCTTTCAGCCTAATGGGAGCAATCTGAGGATCCAAACTAAGGGAGATGGGGGTTCCCTTGTAGCACCCGAGCTGTCCATCAAAAACATCAGAGAACTCCTGTAGGAGGTCCTCAATGGAAGAAGAATTTACCCGGTGCACCCCCCCAATGGACAACCCCAATGCCGGAAACCAGTCAAGGCCAAGAAGGGCCGGCAGGGCATTCTTTACAATGATGATTGGCAGCTCCCCCGTAAACTCGCCATACTTGACAGGAATAGGAAAAGATCCCAGGACAGGAATCAATTTTCCCTGGTAGTCCCTTAAGAGCACACGGGATGGGGCTAACTTAGTTTGGGGAACTGTAGGGCAGAGGTGGGAGAACATGTCCCAGGACAATAATGAACGGGAGGAGCCCGAGTCCACCTCCATTTGGCATGGCTGACCTGCCAGGTGGACATTGGCTGTAATTTTTCGGGATCCTGAGGAGGCCTGATTGATGGAACTCTCCACTTCTTGTGGTTCGGACACATTGTGGCAGTCGTCTCCTCTGCGAATTGGTTTCGATGGCTGGCGGCGCGGCTGCGACTTGGGTCTCTCATTTGCTTGGAAGAAGGCAGGGGCCGGCAAGGATGCTCTGCAGACTTGGGCAATGTGCCCCTGCCTCTGACAACGGCGGCAGATTGCGTTTCTGAATTGACAGGTTTGGCGGTCGTGGCGGTCTCCGCAGCTAGGGCAATATGCCTTGGAGTTTTTCGGTGCGGCAGCTGAAAGGGCAGGTTGTCTCCGCCGCGGTTGGGCACGGACTTGGCCGACGTTGTCGGGCTCCAGATCCTCAGATGGTGTAAGGTCATCATAGTCAATGTCATGTACTTGTGAGGCCGGTGGAGTGAACGGAATGTGCCCTGGAGTTTGGGATGACAATTGTAGCCGCTCCAAATCTGCTGTTGATTGCTCAGAGAGCTCAGCTGCTCTGGCGATCTCCACTGCTTGGAGTAGTGTAATATCGTGATGACGGAACATGCGGCTTCTTAAATGTACATCCCGCACTCCGCACACGAATTGCTCTACTAAATTTTCTTCGAGGTTTGAAAAATCGCACTGGGATGCCACAGTGCGTAGGGCTTCTAAAAACTGACTAATCGACTCTCCCGGCTTTTGTACTCTTCTCCGGAACGCGAAACTGCGGGCAATTTTGGAAGGCGTCGGGGCATAGTGCCCCTTCAATTTCGCCATTAAGTTGTCCCAGCCTAACTTATATGCCGGCCTGGGAGCAGCCATAGCTCTGGCTGAGGCGAACATAGAGGGTTCGCAGCATGATAAAAAGAAGCTGCACTTCTCCTCATCTGTTTGAGCCTGGTTTTTGGTAGCAATTAGATAAGTTTCAAACCGCTCCATGAATCCTTCCCAGGATTCGCCGGCGGAGCCAAAAGGAGCGAAGGGCGGCAAAGAATTCATATTGAATAAGAGTTCGGCAGGCTGAAGATTGAGGAGCTGAGGGGAGGAGGTCGTGACAGGAAATTTTTTTCCTCAGCGTTCGGTGCCGGCGCGAGTAGCGACTTGTGGCAGCTAGCTGATAGAACCTCGCTCTCTCTTTAACCTAGGCTTGCGTGGAATCGCAATATCCCACCCTCGTCGCCAGTTTTATGTTTTGACGGAGGGACGACGCGCAGCCAGGTTTCAACAACAACACGGTTTATTCTGGTCAACAGCGATTCAAAGAACATAAACTCGCGCCAAGGTATTTATACTAATTTTTAACCAATCACCGGCCGGGGACGAGACAGCAACCGCTGACGTCAGTCCCTCGGCCAATCAACAGTAACGTTCGGCCGGCAACACCCTCTGGGGCTTTCAGCCAATCAGAAAGCCAGAGGGTGTTACTGGCAGCATGAATATTAACCAATATTTAACACAAATGATTTTTCTGCAGACCACCACAATTTTCTCAGGGGCCACCAGTGGTCCATGGACCCCCAGTTGGTGACTGCTGGTCTAGAGAAGCTTCTGAGTCTGTTAAAAATGTCCATCACTTAAAAAATCCTTACATTTCAATGCTGGGAGGTAGGAGGGAAGGAGTCAGAGAAAGCTTGCCTGAGTAGATAATCTTCCGGAAGCACACAGTGTTTTAAATTACACTTCCCATTATCCTCTAACCCAGTGTTTCTCAACCTTGGCAACTTGAAGATGTCTGGACTTCAACTCCCAGAGTTGAAGTCCAGACACTCCCAGATGTCTGGACTTCAACTCCCAGCGAATGCTGGCTGGGGAATTCTAGGAGTTGAAGTCCAGACATCTTCAAGTTGCCAAGGTTGAGAAACACTGCTCTAGCCATTGTATCTGCTTATGAGTATTGCGGTCTAACACATAAGATTGGTTTGGCTGCTTTTTCCTCCTGAAATGTGATCATCTTGGAGAGATTGAAGGAAGCGAAATAACTGGAAAACCTGTTTTATTCCTGTAACCATTTTCCTTCAGAACATTATTATGATTAGAAGGCAGCATCTGATGCCAAAGCCAATGCTATGAAATATACTAGCTTCATTAATTAATCTGTCAATACAATGATTTATATACCAAGAGAAACAGCAGCTTTGTAATTCAACTAGTTAAGAGTTTTTCACTCTTGGTTACTGCGTAGTAAAACTACATTTTGATGGAGCTAATGAGAAGCTTGTGATTATCATTTTTAAAGAAACGTTATATCTCCAGTTCAGATCCAGCGATCAAAGGTTAAAACAAATCCTCTTTTAGAAACAATTTTCTCTCAGAACTTTTACTCACAGATCAAATACAACACTATTCAGGTAAAGAATTTGAGGAAGTGGCTGGATTACCAAGCAGAGCTTCTACAGAACAAATCTTGCTGGTACACACAGATTGTTAAGTGCAGAATTAAAAATATCAACTTGGATGTTTATCCTGTCATTGCTTTTTTTTGGTGGGGGTGGCGGAGCGGATTTGTTAATCAAACATATGGCGAAAAAGAGTTAGGCTTTCACTTGTTTTTCACCTTTTATTCTTTATTTTCCTCAGTGTAATTGTGGAGCTGTCATGCATTACCATGGAAAAGAAGCCTGTATCTTATGCAACGACTGAAGAACTGCAACAGCAGAAACATTTCATCAACCTTTCCTTAAAAGCATCTAAGAGCTTCTTTTGAAATAAAACTTAATGAAACTGTTAGCAATGCCTTTTCTTTTTCTTTGGCAAATTATTTTAAAGGAGATCTTTAATACGGTAAGCTGGAGATGTGGGCTGTTGTTGATCACTTCTCCTTTGCTTTCAAGATGTCACATTGTCCTGTATATTTCTCCGAAGAGGTAGCAACGCCTTCGCAAGTCTGCCAATGGTTCCTGGCATTCATGTTTCATCATTGCTGATCCTTGCCAGCAAAGCATGTGCAAGGCTGGGACTTCATTTGGAGTGGTGCAATATTTTACGCATGCAATGCCTTAGTTTGGGAGGGTGGAGGGAAACCTCCCATTCAGTGAAAAGAGAAACATTCCTGATTCTAAAATTCCTTTGATCTTTAACTGTGGCCACTGTCAGAGGGGAATTCTGCAAAGACTCCTCCCTTTATTAGGAAGAATTATTTGCATATCCCACTTCCAACTAAAGTGAGAGGGTACTGATCCCTTCCTAACAGCCTTCACAATATATTTTTTAAAAATACCATTGTTTCTTCAACTCGTTTCCTACTCATATTGATTCTGCCACCATTTCTATAGCATATCAGCCAACTTCCAAAAGTCTGGTTCCCCCCCCTCCCCCCCCGTCTTCCCTTTCAAAGTTATGATAACCAGAGTTAGATAGAGGTCTGCTACTGTTTTTTGCTTGCATTTGGAGATCTTTTCCATAGAATGCTTCATTAATAGAAAGCTGCCCAAGGTATTCTTCCACTTGGGCTTATTTTCCTCGATAGTCCAGATTAAAGATGGAAGCATAAAACCAGCCACTGGATCTTGTTCCCTTCCATCTTCATATTAGTGAAGTACTTTACCTTATTTTACTTACTTACTGCTTAATAGATGACTCTATAACAGACTCTGCATGACTTCTAAGGTAGCTTCTCAACTCTACTCAACTTTGTTTTATGTTTATATGCCTTTATTTGTAGTTGTCTTTGGTTCACCGACAAATGCGCGCTTGATAAAAGCGCGCTGATGAAACTGCGAGTTCTAAAGCGCGCCAACGAATGAGCGCAGAAGCGCGCCGACAACAGTGCACTGACAAAAGCATGCCTTCAACAAACAAGTAATAACCGCGAGTTGTAAACCTAACCCTAAACCGAGGTGGTGCAGTGGTTAAACGCAGCACTGCAGACTACTTCAGCTGACTGCAGTTCTGCAGTTCAGCTGTTCAAATCTCACCGGCTCAGGGTTGACTCAGCCTTCCATCCTTCCGAGGTGGGTAAAATGAGGACCCGGATTGTTGTTGGGGGCAATATGCTGACTCTGTAAACCGCTTAGAGAGGGCTGAAAGCCCTATGAAGCGGTATATAAGTCTAACTGCTATTGCTATTGCTAACCCTAAATCTAACCCTAAACCTAACCCTAAACCTAACCCTGAACCTAACCCTGAACCTAACCCTTACCTTAACTGAAATCGTGCTTTTGTCAGCGTGCTGTTGTGGGTGCGTTGTTGTGGGCGCGTGTATGATGTTGCGGTTTTCTCGCCATGGTTTTGTCAGCGCACTTTTGTTGTGCGCGCATTTGTCGGGTCATGGTTGTCTTTTCCTTCATGTGATTACTTATTTAATTGGTTTCTCCCAACATTTTTTTCTTCCAAACAATCCTATAAGAAAAGTAAGGTGACATGTAGTGTCAATTAATTCCATAATGCATGGAGATTTAAGGCAAATACCCCCCCCCCCAGCCCTAATTGAACATACTATCTATCTTTATGTTGGGGCAACATTTTTCTTTATACTTCAGACTGTGCCTACATCATAATTCTAAAGCAGTTTCTGTTTCCTCATAGTTATAACCAATTCCTACAGTTTTAAGGTATTTCTTTGATCATACAATCCTAAGGACAAGAAATGACACTTGAAATATATTAACAATAAACTTAATTAAGCCTCACTTCAGAATATCCATTTTGCTGCTTCCATAAACGTGAGAAAAATGGAGTTGCATGCAAATGCATATTTAACACCCACTTTAAAAAGTCCACTTAAATTCTTCCACTTGTTTTATCTTCCACCATAGGCCCTTAAGTTTTCAGTTTTCACACTGGAGAGTTCTATGTTTGAAAATTCAGATATGTCTCCAGATGCAAATAAATTTTAATGTAGCCAACTATCTGGAGTGTACTATAATCATTTGCAAAATATTTCATTGCCTCAGTTGTTTTTACATTTTCACTTAAACTTATGTAATAAATTCTACTGAAATACCTAGTCTAGAGAATGACAGATTATGGTATTTGTTCTTAGTTGATGAATAGACTATGGTATTGGCTATCAATCTGGTTTGTGTGCCTGCCAAGTTAGTCGTAGAAAATACGGTGGTGACCAGTTGACCTCACATATGGAGTGGTTTTGGAATTTTTGTGTACTTTTTCTTCTGGGGGATATTTAAAAAACAACAACAGATAAGCAGACTCTGCATTGGATGCTGGAGGAGCAAAGTATGATTTTGAGTCAGTTTTGACTCTTGGAAAATGCCTGAAGAAGACCTCACCTTCTTCCTAGGGAACTGATTGCCCCAAGTTTCATGCCCAAAATTCATCATCCCCTGGTTTCTGGTCTAATATGTTTAGCTGCTATATCAAACTGGTTCTTGTTAGAGGCTTATTACCTTCATTCTACTTGCTTTGTTGCCTCAAATGAATGGAAATATCATGCCACTCTAATCTGGCAATTAGGGGTCATATTTTTACCAGCCTAATTTTAAGGATCACATAAAGGAACTGTCAGACTGTTTTGTGGCCCGTGGATCTCAGGTTGCTCATCCCTTAATAAAGCTGAAAAGGAACACTGGAATAAAGGTATGGAGAATATACTTCTGAATGTGAACTCCAGGAACCTATGGGGATGCTACTGCAGCTGGCTCGGTGTACTGAGGTAAATATGTCGAGAATTTCCATCTTATTCTCTCCTAATACATAAATGGAAGAAATTCATTTGCAAGCTTTTGATTACATTCCAAGTTTTAAAAAAACCCTCATATGTTCTATCCAAATACAGATCATCTTCACAATGTACACATCCAAACTCTCTCAGTAATTAGTGAGATTTCCATTTCCTGTGTTATTCTGGATATGCCATAAGGCAACCCAAGATTGACTAAGGATTGTAACTGGTTACAATTAAAATGAGAGTTTTGTCTTTTACATGACTTTTTAATGGTACTTTCTAGTGCTGTTCTTTTGGTTTCCTGTATTTTTAAACTTTAATTCAACTGATAATATTGGTGTGAAAATCTAAGATAAAGGCACAATGTATTGCTGTATCATGTTTATAAAATGCAGAATGATGCCAGGTTCTATTACTGCAAATATTTTTATGAACATAGCAAAAATAAACTATGTATGTAGGACATGCTTTTGTGACTGGAGGAACGTGTGTGTGTATACATACATACATGCATGCATGCATGCATGCATACATACATACATACATACATACATACATATTTACACATATTTTTACACACACACACACACACAAATCTATCTATCTATCTATCTATCTATCTATCTATCTATCTATCTATCTATCTATCTATCTATCTATCTATCTATCTATCTATCTATCTCTATCATCATATATCTATGGAACATCTATTTCAGGGGTCCCAAAAATCTTCAGCTCACTGAAGTCTTCAGCTCATGAAATTTCAGATTGTTCATCAACCCCCAAACAGTCTGTGGTTTTTCATAGCCAGCATCACCCTGATGGCCTATGATTGCACATTAATTAATCTCAAATAATGGGCCATCAATTTAGAGTTGCAAGTTCATTTATCACCTTTATCTAGAAACATATTCATGAGCCACTGCACATCTTCTACAACTAGCCAAATACCTTAGCTGTATAACTGTTGTCCCAGTCTTATATACTCAGTTCATTTTACCAGTACAATTTGAGCCAATAATCACACTGAGAAGGAAACTGGATTCAGCACTTTATTTCTGTGTAGACATAAAGAGGGACCCTTGGATACATAGTCCAATTCAAGTTTTCTGGTATTGAACAGGCTCCTTTTATACCATAAAGCCACATATACATATCTAAATTTCCTGATAGTTCATGACTGGTTCCTGATTTATTGAACGCATGCACAGTTTAGGCTAACGTCCCATAATAAGCATGGGGATGCACTTAATTAGTTAAGCTTCCCACCTCTGGATGTGTATTTTAATATACATGCTAAGGATGAACCTTTTACTTCTGGATTTTGCCTGGGTATTCTTGACCATAGCTTAAGCAAAATGCCACGTTACCTTTCCACTGCGCCACCTTGGAGCCAAGGTGGCGCAGTGGTTAAATGCAGCACTGCAGGCTACTGCTAGATCAGCAGTTCAGCGGTTCAAATCTCACCAGCTCAGGGTTGACTCAGCCTTCCATCCTTCCGAGGTGGGTAAAATGAGGACCCAGATTGTTGGGGGCAATATGCTGACTCTCTGTAAACCGCTTAGAGAGGGCTGAAAGCCCTATGAAGCGGTATATAAGTCTACTGCTATAAGTCTACTGCTATTGCTTATTCCAGTAACAGGCACACTTGCAAAATTCTTTAGTCCAGTTACAAATCTACAATTGGTCAGCTAGGCTAACACTTCCGATAACTGAAGCCTTTGTGGTTGGTGTCTTTAGCTTCTTCTGGTAAGTATAAAAGTAGGTATTAGCTAACTGCTTATCTTAACAATGGCTATTTCAAAGCAAAAGCATAAGCAAAATAATAAAGTACCGGTAATTTTCACTAAAGCAGATTTGTGACTTATAAAAACTCTTAATAGTTTATTAGCAGATTAATAGCCTAGACAATCTTAATAATTCCAAAACCTAGAAGGGCTTTATCTTTGGTTAGATTCAACACCCTCCCAACAGCAATTATTAACAGAAGATATCAGAAGATTCTTTTTGATCAGAGTCTATGAAATGGGGGATTATGTTATTTTTGTATTATCCCTTCTATACAGATGCTTGCCAGGAATGATTATTTCCATTCTTCGCTGAACATTCTGGCCTTTCTTGACTTGCTTTTTTATCTTATGTTGTTATTATCAGATCAATCTGTTTTTATTTCTTTGACCACAGCTAAATTATTCATGATGAATAATCATGGCGCATGTGCGAAGGAACATGGCTGCCGAGCCGTTCGCTCCGGCGTTTATATGGGAAAAATAGCCAAAAAAGAAGTCATTGCTTTAGGAGATTGAGCTAGAGCGAGACCAGGGCACGGGCGATTTCTCGGAGGGTCTGGTGCTGGCAGCGGACCGGAGAAATTTTGCTTCTCCAGGCTGCCTCTCGCGAATAACGCCGACGCCGCCCGGAGGTGTTCGGAAGACGCCGCGGCCCAGCTGATTTAAAAAGACGATCAGAGATACCGCCCGGGTGCCGCTTGGAAGTTGGAGAGAAGACCAAGGCACGAACGACTCTCGGAGGGCTGGTACTGGCAGCGGACGGGAGAGAGTTTTGCTCTCCGAGACTGCCTTTTTACGAAGAACGCCGACGCCGTTCGAGGGCGCCCGGAAAGAAAACACCGCGGCCCAGCTGATTTGGAAAGGCGTTTAAAGATACTGCCCGGGTGCCGCTTGGAAGCCGTTGCGGCCCATTTCGGCTGGAGACGCTGGGTAATTATTGCTTGGAGCACTGTTGGAGTCCGCTGCGACCCGGCTGATTTGAAGAGAGCCCTGACCCCCCCCCCTCTTCTAGTGGGCTGAGAGAATCCCCCCCCTCACCCCCTTTTACTACTTTCTCTTGCCCCAAGGAGAAGGCGGTTAGCCTGGGACAGTACTGGGAGAGAATGGGAGGCGGTTTCTATCTGCTACGATTGCAACCCCATTCCTCTCCCCTCGGCTTGGCCTCCCCTGTTGGGGCATTCTTTCCTCCACTGGACCGTTGCCATTGCAGGCCCTTCTGCTGGTTGAGCTTAGACTCCCCTCGGAAGGCGGCTACTGGACTTTTTGGATTATATTTTCATCTATTCCTTTATTTGCACTTTCATCTGCCACGGCTATTGGTGCCTGATGCCGCCCTGGACCTGCTACTTCAGATAACATCATTACTGGACGAGTGGGGGTATCTACAGTATATAGGAGGCTCTCTCCTTTCCTTAACCACCTTGGACTTTTTTGGACTCTCCCAGAACTATTCGCACTTTACATTAATTAACTCTTTGCGCAATTTATAATTTCTTTCTTTTCTTTCACCTTTTTCTTCTTCCTTTGTATGGGCTATACATGAGGTATGCTTGATTGAATGAATGTCCCACTTTTATGATTATATTGTTGTAAATTTGTGTTTTTTAACTTTTTACGTGGGGACTGTCTGGGGGAGTGTATGAGTATGCGTGATTCGGAGGACCTGTCGGGAACTGCGGGGGCCACGGGGGTGGTTGAGGGGACCAGAGACACGGGAGAGGGTCGGGGTATTGCGGTCGTAACAGGGAGGGGCAGATACGGCGGGGACTTTAGGGCAGGCCATTACCGGGGAAGGAGGGTTCGCTACATTACAGAGATCCCTCCTTCCGGCCCTAGGAGTCCCACTCCAAGACCAGATGGCGCAAGTGGTCAGGACCCTGGTCTCAGGCTGTTGTCGCTAAATGCCAGGTCTGTTGTACATAAAGCACCTCTCGTCCGGGACTTAATTTTAGACGAGAGGGCAGACCTGGCATGTATTACTGAGACCTGGCTGGGCCCAGAGGGAGGAGTCCCCCTTGTAGAACTGTGCCCAGAAGGATTTCAGGTGCTGCATCAGCCGAGAGCCCAGGGAAGGGGTGGGGGTGTGGCCGTTGTTATCCGGGAGTCGTTAGTTCCTCGTAGGGTCCCTGCTCCGGAGATTGTCGGGTGTGAGTCCTTGCTGTTAAAGTTGGACCTCAAGGGTCAAGCGGGTCTGCTGCTAACGTACCTGCCTCCCAACAGCGTTGCAGCAGCCCTCCCCTCGCTCCTCGAGTCGGTAGCCGAGCTGGCAATTGAGTTCCCTAGGTTGATGGTCCTGGGGGACTTTAATTTGCCGTCGCTCGGTGAAAACTCTGATGGGGCGCAGGAGTTCATGGCTTCCATGACAGCCATGGGCTTGACTCAAGTAATCCGAGGCCCAACCCATTCAGCGGGACACATGCTTGACCTCGTATTTCTCTCGGAGCAGTGGATGTGTGATCTTGGTCTGAGGGGGAGTGACATCATACCCCTGTCGTGGTCAGACCATTGCCTACTGAGGCTCGACTTCCGGAGGCCAAACCCCCACTGTAGGGAGGAGGAACCGACCAGGTGGTTCCGCCCCAGGCGTCTTATGGAGCCAGTAAGGTTCCAGACAGAGCTTGGGGTTATTCCTGACACTTTCGCCCACAGTCCGGCAGAGACTCTGACTGCTGCGTGGCACTTGGCAGCGTCAGAGGCCCTCGACCGGATTGCGCCACTGCGGCTCCTCCGAGGCGGCGGATCCCGGAGACCTCCTTGGTTCACCGAGGAGCTCCGGGAGATGAAGCGCCGGAGGAGATGCCTAGAGCACCGTTGGAGGTCCGATAAGTCCGCATCGAACCGAGCAATGGTAACCACCTGCACCAGGGAATATACTAGGGCACTTAGGGCAGCTAAAAGATCACACATAGCCTCCCTGGTTGCATCCGCTGAGTCCCGTCCAGCCGCCCTGTTTAGGATAACCCGCTCCCTATTGAACAAAAGGGAGACGGGGGAACCCTTGCAGGGCAGAGCTGAAGAATATGCCCAATTCTTAGCGGACAAAATTGCTCGGTTTCGGATGGACTTGGACTCCACACCTGCAGTTCCAGCCGAGGCACAGGGGGACCGAGTAGAACAGCTCTGGGTTGAGTTTCAAGAGGTTACCCCCGGGGATGTGGACAAGGCCATGAGAGCTGTGAGTTCCTCCACCTGTGTTCTGGATCCGTGTCCCTCATGGCTGGTTTCTAACTGCAGTGAGGTGACACGAGGCTGGATCCAGGCGGTTGTAACCGCCTCCCTTCGGGAGGGGAACTTCCCCGCCGCACTGAAAGCGGCGGTGGTGAGACCCCTCCTGAAGAAACCATCCTTGGATCCAGCTGCCCTTAACAACTATCGCCCGGTCTCCAACCTCCCCTTCCTGGGGAAGGTTGTTGAGAAGGTGGTGGCCTTCCAGCTCCAACGGTCCTTGGAGGAAGCAGACTATCTAGACCCCTTCCAGTCAGGCTTCAGACCCGGTTACAGCACAGAAACCGCTTTGGTCGCATTGATGGATGATCTTTGGAGAGCCAGAGATGAAGGACATCCCTCCATCCTGGTCCTCCTTGACCTCTCAGCGGCTTTCGATACCATCGACCATGGTATCCTTCTGCGACGACTGCGGGAGGTGGGAGTGGGAGGCACCGTGTTACGGTGGTTCTCCTCCTACCTCTCGGACAGGTCGCAGTCGGTGTTAGTGGGAGGGCAGAGATCGTCCCCAAGGCCCCTAAAATATGGGGTGCCGCAGGGTTCGGTCTTATCCCCCCTACTATTTAACATCTACATGAAACCGCTGGGAGAGATCATCCGTAGGCACGGGATCAGATACCATCAATATGCGGACGATACTCAATTGTATCTGTCCGCCCCGTGCCAAATCAATGAAGCGGTTGACGTGATGGACCGGGGGCTTGAAGCCGTCATGGACTGGATGAGGATTAACAAGCTTGTGCTCAACCCAGAAAAGACCGAGTGGCTGTTGTGTTTTCCTCCCAAAGATTTGGCCAATAATCCAACACTCAGGCTGGGGGGTCAAATTTTACACCCCTCAGAGAGGGTCCGCAACTTGGGAGTCCTCCTGGATCCACAGCTGTCATTTGACCATCATATAGCGGCTGTGACCAGGGGGGCATTCGCCCAGGTACGCCTGGTGCGCCAGTTGCGACCCTACCTGAATCGGGAGGCCCTCACAACAGTCACTCGGGCCCTTGTGACCTCTAGGCTGGAATACTGCAATGTGCTCTACATGGGGCTGCCCTTGAGGAGCATCCGGCGACTTCAGCTAGTACAGAACGCAGCCGCGCGAGTGATTGCGGGTGTACCCCGATTCACCCGCATTACACCTATCCTCCGCGAGCTGCGCTGGCTACCTGTCGATCTCCGGATGCGCTTCAAGGTGCTATTGATCACCCATAAAGCCCTACATGGCAGTGGATCTGGATACTTGAGAGACCGCCTTCTGCCAATTACCTCCCTACGACCTATAAGATCTCATAGATTAGGCCTCCTCCGCATTCCATCGGCCAGCCAATGTCGGCTGGCAACCACAAGGAGGAGGGCCTTCTCAGCAGTGGCCCCGACCCTTTGGAACGAGCTCCCCGTAGAGATTCGTACCCTCTCCACCGTCCAAGCCTTCCGCACAGCCTTGAAGAACTGGCTCGCCCGTCAGGCCTGGGGATAAGGATCCCTACCCCGCCCGAATGTTGTATGCATGTTGCTCATTATTTTATTATGTGTTGTTGTCTCAATGTTGTATTTCCCCCTTCCCTGGTTTTCTGTGAGCCGCCCTGAGTCCCCTCAGGGAAAAGGGCGGCCTACAAATGCAAATAAAACCATAAAACCATAAAACCAATACCGTTTTTTATGTACAGTATAGAGACATGTTGGCTCAGTGGCTAAGACACTGAGCTTGTCAATCAGAAAGGTCGGCAGTTCAGTGGTTTGAATCCCTAGCACCATGTAATGGAGTGAGCTCCCGTTACTTGTCCCAGCTTCTGTCAACCTAGCAGTTCGAAAGCATGTAAAAATGGAAGCAGAAAAATAGGGACCACCTTTGGTAACAGTGTTCTGGGTGCCTTCGGCATTTAATCATGGAAGCCACATGACCATGGAGATGTCTTCGGAAAGCACTAGCTCTTTGGCTTTGAAACGGAGATGAACACCACCCCCTAGAGTCAGGAATGACTAGCACATATGTGCGAGGGAAATCTTTACATTTACTTTTAGTTTGTACAGTATGCTGTAGTATATCTTCTAATCAATCTTCAGAACATTTTCTTCTATTTATCCTAATAAATTATTATTTTCTTTTTTTATTTGCTGTTTCCTTTTTTTTCTGTGACCAGTTTATAATAACATTAAAATGACAATGGCAACACAAATGAAAGTACCATTTCAAGATAAGAACAAGTCCATGCCTTATATCTCCTGAGAGGTTAATTTGTTTCCACTATTGAACCATAGCTACTAATTCAGCAATATTGCTGAAATATGTGGATATTTTAATCAATTGATAAACCTTTATTCAAGGTAATATTGCAGAGGTCATGCAATCTCTTTTTCCTGTCTAAAAATAAATTTACTGACATGTTCAGGAGAAGAATAATGGACATGGATTCTACATACTTTTTTTCTAACTATAAATTCCTTCTTTTCTTCAATTTTAACAGTCATTATGTTACTGGATTTATTTATTTATTCATTCCCCTGATATAACAGAATATACCAGAATAATAGAGTTGGAAGGGGCCTTGGAGGTCTTCTAGTCCAAACCCCTGCTCAAGCAGGAAACCCTAAACCAGTGATGGAGAACCTTTTTCTTACGGCATGCCAAAATGGTGTGGGCACGCTATCGCACGCACATGCATGTCCACTCAATCTCCCCACCCACCTGCGCACACACACACACACACACACACACACACACACGAATGCATGAGTGACTGCTCCTGAAGCCTGGGGAGGGCGAAAAGGGCCTCTCCCGGCCCCCCAGAGGCCCTCTGGAAGCCGGAAATGGATCATTTCTGAACTTTTGGTTGGCCTGTTAGGGCCTTTTTTTTGCCCTCCACGGGCTTCAGGAAAGCCTCTGGAGCGTGAGGCTTCTGAAGGGCCTCTGGGGGGCTAGGGAAGGCTCTTTTCTCCTTCCCCAGGCTTCAGGAAAGGCTCCGGAGTCTGGGGAGGATGAAAAATGGCCCCAATGGGCCAAACAGAAGTTCCGGTTGGGCCGTTGGAACCAGTTTTCACCCTCCCCAGACTCCGGAGCCTTTCCTAAAGCCTGGGGAGGGCGAAAACAGCCTCCCCTGGCCCTGTGGAAAGGCAAAAAATCAGCTGGCTGGTGTGCGCATGCGTGCTGGAGCTGATGGCTGGTGCGCCCCAATTATGGTTCCGTGTGCCACCTGTGACACGCATGCCATAGGTTCGCCATCATGACCGTATAACATTTTAGACAAAGGATTGTCCAATCTCTTCTTAAAAGCCTCCAATGTTGGTGTACCCCAAAATTCTGGAGGCAAGTCATTCCACTGAGTAATTGTTCTAACTTCTACGAAATTTCTCCTTAGTTCTAGGTTGGTTCTCTCTTTGATTAGTTTCCATTCATGGCTTCTTGTCCTGCGTTCAGATGCTTTGGAGAAAAAGGTTGCCCCCCTCTTCATTGTGGTTTTTATTTTCAGTACTCAAGCTGTTGCTTCTTGCTGAGAGATCTTTGAGAAGTCCAACAGCCAGAATGTATATAGACTATTTAGATGTGACAAAGTCACGTTGCCCGGGATGTATCATGAGGAGGCTAGTCTCCATTGTACCCCTTATTACTGGATGACTGCCTGCTTTACTTTTGCTGAAGCTTCAGTTTAATATCTAGGCTGAAGTCCTCAACCAGGGTATAAGTAGCATGAACTTTGCTTCTGAACCAATATACAAAGGCGTGCATGATGGACAAAAGAGACCTCCAGTAGATTTGCAATACCCTCCATAATCTTGCTCTTCCGAACTGAGGCAGGATAAAGGAGCTGCCCCTTTATTAAAAGGTTAATTCGGGAAAGGCCTGGAGCCAAAGAGGTACACCCTGTACTCAGTTCAGAAACTATTATTCAATTTATCTAAAAGACTGACTGTATCTATGGAAACACCTGGGAGGAAAAGGAGCAAAGCTTAATCTTTTCAAGACTGTTCAAGGATAAAAAAAAAAACACTGTTCTTTCTCTGTACATACTGGGGGGGGGGGGGAAAACGAGCCACTGGTGTTATGATTAGTGACCTTGTAGTATTATCAAGTGGGTGGAAATGAGAAACGATGGCAGATGGAAGCGAATGGCTGTAAACACTGACTTTGATGCTAATTGAATGTGTTGTAAGAGGCAGTTGGAAAATAGGCCATATGTATCGATAGCAGCCTCCTCCACTGGAGAGGTGTATGCAGTGAGGGCCATTCATATAGCCAGAGAAGATTCTGGGACATTGAGGTTTGTGTTTGTGTGTGTGTGTATGTGTGTGTTTTTCTTCATTGTTCTTCTAAATCCATTTTTTCTTTTCCTAGCAGCAAAAGTCTGATTGCATTGCCTGCATTCCCACTTCTTTCTCTCCCTAGTTCCTTTAGCAGCTCAATCAGGTAAATGTTTCCTCCGCAATAACAGAGCTCAAGTTTGAAAACAGCCAGTGTTTTCTGGATACGCCGAGGGGGAACCAGCGTGAGACCATCAATTCTGGCATTCCCTCAAAAAAATTATTTTCTCTATTTATAGGGTTCTCTCCGCCAATGACAGCGTTACAGGCAGTCCTTGACATAGGATTACAATTGAGACCAAAATGTATGTTGCTAAGTGGCACATTTGTTAAATGAGTTTTGCCCCAATTTACAACCTTTCTTCCCCGAGTTGTTAAGTGAATCATTGCAGTTGCTACCCTGTTTCCATGAAAATAAGACCTCCCTGGATAACAAGCCCAATTGGGCTTTTGAGTACTGAAAATAAAAACCACAACGAAGATGGGGTCAACCTTTTCTCCAAAGCATCTGAAGGCAGGACAAGAAGCCATGAATGGAAACTAATTAAAGAGAGAACCAACCTAGAACGAAGGAGAAATTTCGTAGAAGTTAGAACAATTACTCAGTGAAATGACTTGCCTCCAGAATTTTTGGGTACGCCAACATTGGAGGCTTTTAAGAAGAGATTGGACAATCCTTTGTCTAAAATGTACTGAAATATGCCCTCCCCAAAAATATTGCATCACAGCAGCAGCCATGAGGTGACCACGCTCGCCACCTCCTGCGCCTCAGAAATAATAAGATATCCCTGAAAATAAGGCCAACTGCTTGTTTAGGGGGTCAAAAGAAAATAAGATCCCTTTAGAGGATCGGCGGGAAAGACGAGACGAGAGCCAGGACTGCCGAACAAGAGGTTTATTTACAACAGAAACTATTTACAGGCGATTCAGCCCCATCCCTGCTTGACAGCTATTTAAACGAGCTGTCAGAGCAGGGATAGCCAATGGGCGCGCTTCAGTGTCTAGCAACTGATGACGCTGCGCCTAAACCAATCAGGGTGCCTCTAGCAGCTAGCAACAGGCGATGCTGCGCCCCAGCCAATCAGGGCGCAGCCTGGCTTGTTGCTAGCTGCCTGGTCGTATGTCGAGGACTTTCCAAGTCCTCAACAATCCCTTCTACCAACCCTGTCTTATTTTCGGGGAAACATGGTAAGTGGGTAACATGGCAGTTAAGTGAATCTGGCTTTCCCATTGACTTTGCTTGTCAGAAGGTGGCAGAAATTGACAACATGACCCTGACTCTTACTATTGCATTCTTGCCACAGTTGTTAAGCGAATCACTGCAGATATTAAGTTAGAATCACTGCAGATATTAAGTTAGTTACACGGTTGTTAAGTGAATTGTTAAGCGAATCTGGCTTCCCCATTGAGTTTGCCTGTCAGAAAGTCTCAAAAGGTGATGTTATGACCCGAGGACACAACAATGTTATAGGCACCTGAATTTTGATCACATGATCATGGATCATGGTCATTAAGAGTGAAAAATGGTCATAAGTCACTTTTTTCAGTGCTGTTGTAAACTTTGAATGGTCACTAAACAAGTTGAAGGAAGTTAGCACCCATCCCTCTCCTAGAAAAATGAAATATTTTAGGAAATATTAAAAGGGCAGAATATTACCCCTAAAAGGGAGGCAGGAACTCAGTCACCCCACCTTTGTCAATGGGCCATTAAGGCCTGAGCCAGTCTACTCTACATAACAAAGATCTACCCCCTTCAGGACAGCAACCAATAAGGATACTCTTCCTGTGCTCCAGGAAGTTCAAAGGCCAGAGAGGGCATAAAACCCAGGGACTCTCAGCATCTCTTTCCTTTTCACCCAGGAGCTCCAAGGCATCTGATCCTGTCCACCAACTTTAAACCATCTTTCCAAACAGCCTCCATGAAACCAGTGTCTTTTTCCCCACTTGGAACTGAACTCAGACGGACGTTTCTTCCAACCAAGTCAAGGACTACCTGTACTTATTGCGGCTTTTTCTTCAATCCATTCCAGCATTGACAGATGTCCAAAGGCATCATAATGGGTGAACACATTAAAAGAAAAAGGGGCAGCAGCTGCCTCACTTTAAAAAAAGCCTTCAAACATCCAGGCCACTTTGGTTTCAAAAACTGCCTTTCCATTCTTATGCTCCTATTTGGGGAAGCTCTATAGTTATAGATGGGATGCAGTGGTGGGTTTCAAAAATTGTTTGAACCTACTCTGTGGGTGTGGCCTCCTTTGTGGGAGTGGCTTGCCGCCCATGTGACCGGATGGGAGTGGCTTGCCGCCCATGTGACCGGATATGAAGATGCCAACGACACTTGTCAGAACCACCTTAAATTACCTCACACACAGCACTGGCATGCATAAGAATAGGATGTAAACTTGTTTTTTAAAAGGCATCTTTGGTTTGCGTTAAAAAAACTTCAACACACGCAATGTTCTGATTGCACCACAAACTCAGTAGTCATCCTTACCTTTCACAGAGGCCCTGAGTTTTATAAATATGAGCATGATAGTGTAGAATAATCATATCCAAGGACCAGTGGTGGGTTTCAAAAACTTTTGGAACCTCTTCTGTAGGTGTGGCCTGCTTTCCGGGTTCACTGGTGGAACCTCTTCTAACCGGTTCGGTAGATTTGACGAACTGGTTTTACCGAATAGGTCCGAACTGGTAGGAACCCACCTCTGATGGGATGTCATCCAATTTTTCTTAAAGGTGCTATTTAAGGAGGAATTGTATTTTCTTTCTCACATTCTATATCTAAAGAGCAATTCATTTACAGTCAAGATGATTGAGCTGTTGTACCAAATTATGTAGACTCCAAGACTTTCACCAAGAAAAAAAATCAATTATAAAAACAAATATAGCAATAAAATAGCACCAAAATCTAATGGTTGCCTAGTCACCATCAGAAATGTTCAGGAGTGGGCTTCAAAAATTTCAGCAATTGGTTCTCTGCCTGGTTACTGGGTGGGTGTGGCCATGGTGGGCATGGCCTAGTTGGCTTCCTGCACCACGGCGGCGGGGCCGTTTTAGCCTTCCTCAGGCTCCGGAGGCTTTCCTTGAGCGTTTTTTGAGGGCAAAAACTGCTTCTCCCAGGCTTCAGAGGCCTTCCGGAAACTGGAAATGGCCCATTTCTGGCCTTCCGCAACCTCTGGGAGGCCTGTTTTCCCCCTCCCTCAGCCTCCACTTGGGCCCTGCACTTAGCTCACATCCAAAACGGGCCACATGGAGACTCCTGGGAGAGGAGGGGCAGGTGGGTGGGGCCAGCCAGGGCTGGGATTTGGAGGTTCTCTGAACCGGCCATAATGTTAGCTATGAGTTCTCTTGAACCTGGGTGAATCCATAGCAGCCAACCCTTTGAAATGTCCATTTAAAAAGAATAGATTGGCAAGAGCAACAGAAGCGGAACTAGAATCCGTTGTAATCCACAATGAATTCCACAATGCTAAACTTGAGATCAAGGAAGCTCTTTCTAGCCCATGCTCTCCTTTCAGCTTTCAAGAGAACAAGACCTTAAATAGAACTGTAGATGGACAGAATCATTATGCCTGTAATTGACTGTGTAAAGATTTTGCTTGCCTCTGGTATCACTGCAAGGGAAAAACTCTCTCTACTGACCAATCTTTTCAAGCATAATAAATTAGCAGCCATGGTGACTTTATCTTACTGGCAGATACTTCTTTTAAGTGTTCTGCAGTAAAAAAATAAATTACAGTAAGTTGTCAACAATTAGACTTAGCTCCTGGCACCTGGTAGTTTGTCCAGCTGCAGGAACATATGGGAAAGAAAACATGTTGGGTTTTCCTACCCAGAAGCCCAGAACTAAATAAGACCCTGTGAAAATTCCTATCTTGCAGGTAGGGAAGACTTTTATGAAAGATTCTGTTTTTAAACAAGATGGTCAAATCCCTAGATCTAAAAGGAAGGCATAGAAAGAGCTGAAAGCAACATGGTCAATATAATTTTCTTAGCGATTAATATCTGAATGTATAGGTAATATTGATTTTAGGACAGAGAAACAATTCAATTCAGGGCGGGGTGATATGATAGAAAACACCTAGGCTTCCTTGAAGGTTGTTTAAGGGGCCCTTTTTGCATCTGCTTCTCTCCCTTTCAAAGCAAAGGTCTCACACTTTTATAGATAGCAAAAATAAGGGAAAACCAGCATCGGGCCATCGTACCTGCGAGACCGCCTACTGCCACATACCTCCCAGAGGCTGGTGAGATGCCACAGGGTGGGCCTCCTTCAGATGCCGTCAGCCAGACAATGTCGGCTGGCGGCTCCCCGGAGGAGAGCCTTCTCTGTGGTTGCTCCGACCCTTTAGAATGAGCTACCCCCAGAGATCCGGACCTTACCCACTCTCACGGCCTTCAGGAAAGCCATTAAAACTTGGCTATTCTGGCAGGCCTGGGGCTGTTGACCTCATCGTTGAGGTCCAGCCCCGATCAGAACGAATGCATATGTTGTGGTTTTAAATCTGTCTTTTTTTTAATTTTTATTATTTCTTTCCTCTTCTTTTTGTAAGCCGTCCGGAGTCCTCCGGGATTGGGCGGCCTATAAATTTTATAAATAAATAAATAAATAAATAAAATAAATATTGATTGGACAAAGCAAGTGTTCTGATGTCAGAAATCTACCTAAGAAATTATAAAATTACTTATTGGCTGAAATTGTTATCTCAGTGAATAAGGAAGGGACTGCTCTGTTTTCACCATGAATTATACATGCTGAGAAGAACTATGGACAGACAGACAGATGATAGATAGATGATAGATCAGTGAGGGCAAACCTTTTGGCACCGAGTGCCCAAAGTGGAATGTGTGTGCATGTGCTTGTGTGCGTAGGATGGAGTGTCGGAAACCCAAAGGCCAGCTGGCTGGGGTGCATGCGTGTGCCAGCCAGCTATTCTTTCTGTTTCAAGCATGCACATGCAGGCTGGCCAGATGTTTTTTGCGCGTGCTGGAGCGCCAGAAACCCAAAGACCCTAACCCTAACCCACGCACACCAGCCAGCTGGTCTTCGAGTTTCCAGTGCTCCAAGAGACCAAGACCAACTGGCCAGACCACATGCACATGCCAGAAACCAGAAGAGCAACTGGCAATGGCATGCGTGCCCACAGAGAGGGCTCTGCGTGCCACCTCTGGCACATTTGCCATAGGTTCGCCATCACGGTGATAGATAGAAGGACAGAAGGAAGGAAGGAAGGAAGGAAGGAAGGAAGGAAGGAAGGAAGGAAGGAAGGAAGGAAGGAATTTTGTCTATTCAACATAGGACCAATTTACCAGATACAGCAAGGGGCACCACACTGATGACTTGTAAAACATAAGGATTTGTCACTCACAGTTACTGAAAATGTGTGATGCACATGATCATATTCCAACTGTGAAAGGACAGAGGAGAGAGGCAGTGACGGATTCTTGTGCTGCAGTCTTAGGCTAGCTTATTATTGTGTTTCAAAAACTCACCCAGGCAACTTAATTATACAAATTTAGGTTAAACCTCATGGAAGCAAATCCCAAGAGCATTTTCAACATTTTGTATTTGAAGTTTTTCATTTTTCAATGTTGGAAACCTTCGATACCTTGGGGCAAAGTTTGATATAAAATGAACCAATTACCTTTTAGAAAATTAGTGATCTCCTTACCCTTTTGGAGCACTAGCAGCTTGCACTTCAGGCAAGAACCAGTGCTGAATTTTCAAGATGTGTAAATAAAAATTGACTGAGCCCCAATTAAGCCCTGGGTGCTATGCTTTCATCTAGCAGGGAAGGTTTTAGATGATGTTGACTGAACTAGTCAAAAGAAAATAACCTAAAACTAGATAAGACCATTACAGTTTTTTTAAAAAATGACAAACAATTATCTCACACCAGGGGTGAAATGCTACCGGTTCGGACCAGTTCACCCAAACCGGTAGTAAAAAATGCTACCGGTTTGGGCGAACCAGTATTTCCAACGATCAGCTGTGATGCACAATTTATATTAGCTAGAATGCAGGATTTCCTAAAATTGTGTGGCACAGCAGATTCCTCCCCCCTCCCCTCGCTGTTCTACTTACCTTTGCAGGCATGCTTGGTAGTAGCTCCACCATCTTCATCACATCCGTTTTTGATACTCTGCGAATGTGCGGAAGATCCCGTGCATGCACGGAGGTGGCGCGTGCACTCACATTTGCAAACCGGTAGCGAAGATAAGTTAATTTCACCCCTGTCTCACACTAAGTGGAAACTCTCAAGTCCATTATACTGTGCAGACAGAAGAATTCACTAAATATAGAGGTTGAATTCTATACTTTGTAGTATAATTCTTTGGTAACGGCTATCCTGTTTCTTGCAATAAACTTACTTATTAGAGAACTCTACTTTTGAATCATGCTTATGCAACTTCCTTTTTAGTAGCATCCATGACAAGCTTGAGGTAGAATAGAATAGAATCTTAGGGCTGGAAGAGACCTTGGAGGTCTTCTAGTCCAATCCCCGGCTAATGGCAGGAGACTTTATATGATCTCAGCCATATGGTTTTTCAATTCTTTCCAGAAAACCTCCAGTGAAGTTTTCTACTATTTAACCTCCAGTGAATGTTTTATTGGTTAACTGTTCTCACTGTCAGGAAATGTCTCCTTAGTTCCAGGTTGGATCTCTCTTTAATGAACTTTCATCCATTGCTTCTTGTCTTACCTTCAGGAGCTCTGCAGAATAAGTCAATCCCCTCCTCTCTGTGATTGTCCCTCGTGTACCAAAAGACAGCGAATATATCACCCTAATCTTCTTTGTTAGGCTAAACCAGTGGTGGGTTTCAAAAATTGTTGGAACCTACTCTGTGGGTGTGGCCTCCTTTGTGGGAGTGGCTTGCCACCCATGTGACTGGATGGGAGTGGCTTGCCGCCCATGTGACCGGATATGAAATTATGAATTAGTACTTAGGTCGGTCCAAGTAGCTATTCAGAAGTTAGTGGTTAGAAGCAATTGTAAAGCAAGATATGGAATTAAAACCAGAAATATTTTGTTGGCTATTTGAAAGGGAGTATAATATATATTTAATTTTACACATGTAAGCAGCTGTTGGAATTGTGTTTGCACAACAGTGGAAAAACAGAGATATGTAAATGAATAAATATTATAATGTGCAGGAATAAATAAATTGACAATTAAAATCAAGAAGGCTTTGAATACTTTTTCATGTGGGATTGGTTTTAGCAATTGCCAGCTAACGGAAACAGAAATTAGAAATCCAAAAGTATGAAAGAAAACACCAATTATGTAAGGAAAGGTCCCTAAAATGTATAAGGAAATATTACTAGATCATTATTAATGCGTAGATAACTGCGGGACATTACACACCCACCAGTGGTGGATTTCAAAAAAATTTGGAACCTCTTCTGTAGGTGTGGCCTGCTGGTGGAACCTCTTCTAACTGGTTCGGTAGATTTGACGAACCGGTTCTACCGAATAGGTGCGAACTGGTAGGAACCCACCTCTGGGCTAAACATACATAGTTCCTTAACTGCTCCTCATATGGTTTATCCTATAGACCTCTTGTCATCTTAGTTGCTCTTCTCTGCAATCTTTCTAGGATTTCAGTATCTTTTTTGCATTGTAGTGACTAAAATTGGATGCAGTATTTCTAAATAACACTCTAGTCAGGAGTCTTATGGATAAAATGTATATTCAAAAACAGAAAAGTTCTTTAGATGAAAGTGCAAGGAGGGGTCATAAGGCACTTTTTTCATGCTTGTAACTTTGAATGTCACTAAACAAATGGTTGTACATCAAGGACTACCTGTAGAAGACTAGTAGTTATCTATGGTTGACCAGCAGAGACTCCCTATCTAGTAGGAAAAAAATAGGATGCTCAAAATTCTTGTATGGGTCCCTCCCCCTAACTCAGAAAAATTCTGGCATCAATAGAAAATAAAAAGGAAGTAAATCCGAACACTGATCTTTCCAAACAAAAGATTTGCACTTGGTCCCATAGCACATTATAACTCCTCAGATCTATCCAGCATTTCCATGGCTGAGGATCGTGACAGTTGTGCTTAAAATGGGCTCTCGTGATCTAATAAACAGACATCTGGCATCCAAAGTGGCAAAACTCAAAACCTAGTCTAGAAACCATAAGGGGTTTTCCTTGAATCTAATAATTATGAAGACAATTACATCAAAGAGAGCAGCAGAAAAGTAAAATTCATCTGGCGTATCAGCTCAATTTCCTAGGGACTAAACAACAACAAAAAACGAGTTTCTTTCATACGGCTTCCATTAAATAGGTCACCCCTGGAGCAATGTGTTACCCACTGAAAATAATGTGATTTCGGTATCATTCTCTGTAACATATGACTAAAGTAGAAGAGAAGTAAGGTCAGGCCTGGTTAGTATTAAATGGGAGATTTACTCGGAGTAGCTAGGCTAGAATATAGACTAGGTAGTTTTAAAAACATCTCAGAAGAAGAGAGTGGCAAATCTCCTCCCACTGTTGTCAATCTCCAAAACATATCTACGTGGATTTTTATAGTACGTTCTTAGAGTTGACTCAAAAGTGACTTTAATTGCAACCTCTGCATTTCACTTGCTTTGAACTCTACTGCTAATAATAGCTCACTTCAATCGGGACAATATGTAATATTCTACTCTTACAAAATTTGCAGTGGATGAAGAGGACTGTGGTCCCCCAAAAATGATAACTCCTGGCCTTCTGAAAAGGAGTTAAGACACTGTTCTGTGCCCTTGTATGAGGAGCCCATGGGAGCACATAACCATTGGGCTGAAAGCCCTGCCTTTGTCTTTAACTAATTTTAATCTCTTGCCTTCTCTTTTTTTTAAAAAAAAAACTTTTATGTATACCATTTTATTTTTTAACATTTTATTATGTTGGAAGAAATATCCATCTTGTTCAGTTCCCAAATGTGAAGAAAGATGCTGGAAACTGACTGGAAAGATGGTTTAATGGGGAAGCAGAACCACCAAGCACATGCGATTCTGGGTAGCTGACCACATGGAGTGGAGAGTGAGGGTTATTCATACCTTCTCTTGGGCCTTGTCCTTGAGCTTCCTGTTCCTGTGCAAGAAATGTATTCTATTGGCTGTAGTCAGATTCTCATGGGGCCATGCAGGGGTCATAGCTAACCTTGTAGGTTGTCTGAGCCAAGCTTGTTTGAAGCTTGCTAACCCTAAACCTAACCCTAAACCTAACCCTAAACCTAACCCTTACCTTAACTTAAATCGCACTTCTGTCGCCGCGCTGTTGTCGCCGCGTTGATGATGTCACGGTTTTAGCACCGTGGTTTTAGCTGCGGTTTTGTTGGGTCACGGGTTGGCCCAATCCTTCTTAATGGGCAACAAATATCTGTTGGGGGGGTGGTGAGGGGTGGAGGGCAGGGAGTGGGGGCTGAGTTTCTGTCTCCCTGAAGATTTCCATTTCTCTTTTAGGGGAAATATAATATTTTGCCTTTTAAAATATTTCTCAAAATATTTCATTCTTCTAGAAGGGGTGGGTGATAACATTCTACAATTATATATTGTCCAAAGTCTCATTTTGAAGGAGATAGATAGGACAGAAATGTGAAAAATAAATAAATATCACCCTAAATCTAATTGTCCTAAGGGTGCGGTAGCACTGTTTTTTATTGATTCTGATCATTGACAACAGTGTTCAGAATGACCTTAATGAATTTTGATATATAGAACCACAATAGAAAAGACATGGAAGATCAGAAGAGATACATTAATCAAGCATTAGTGGGGGAGAAAAGTGAGCCCATTCCTGAATGAGAGTGCAAAGAGCCTGTTTCTGAAGGTAGAGAGTTCATGAGTCAGATGTTATTTTGCTACTACTGTTGAGCTTCCCATCCTGCCAGTTACTTATGCGGCAAGGAGCAATAACATTTAACTGTATCCCAGGGTAGTGCCAAGGCTGAATTACCAGGGATGCTAGCTTCTTCTTGTGAAACGTTTCTTGGAAATCTAGGAAGATTGATAATAAGAATCCAGCATGATGAAGGGCCAGTCTCAAGCATTTGCTGTCACAATCTCCAAAGACACGATTCAACTTGAAGATTCAGTCCCAGCCAGGGGTGGGTTTCGACCGGTTCGCACCGGTCCCTGCGATCCGGTTGGTCGCCGAACCCGGAAGTAAGTAACTTCCGGGAACGGCGAGCCCCCCCCGCGCCCGCGTGCGTGCGCGAGGACGCCGCCGGCCTCGTTCCAACCGATCTGGTTGGAACGGGGCGAGAAACCCACCCCTGGTCCCAGCTGATCCATAACACTCATTTGATTTTCTCCATTCCACAGGGAATTGCAATTAATACACAAATCTCTCAAAATAGATAGGGAAAGCTGATTAAAATAATTAATTTCTGTTTGCCTGGTAGATGCCACAGCTGGATCAAATATAGAGGAGAGATATTGAATAACTGGGGAGGTTCATAATAGGTATCAAACATTGGAAAATAAGCAAAATCCAGCATATGCTAACAGTAAAAACTCTTTTTGATTCCACGTCCATTGCTGGTTATTTCAGATACATTTACAATTTGTGGTTTTCTTGGCAGCACTATGAGAGATGCTTGTTGATTTTGCTTAACGTACACATGTCTCCACTCTCTAGTCTTTGGTTAGCCTGCTCTGACCTGTTCTGCTCCTTGTTTTGTAAAGAACTGGAGTAGGTTCTGGGTATAATATATTGAAAAATCCTGGGGGTTGAAATAGCAAAACAGAAAGCCAGCAAGAGGGTTTAAACAATCTGAAACAGCCTTACACTCTTCCCCCACTGCTTTATCAGGATTAATGGCCTATCTAATTAGAGACCTGTGGTGGCACAGTGGTTAGAATGCAGTATTGCAGGCAAATTCTGCCAACTGCCAGCAGATCGATTCTCACTGGCTCAAGATTGTCTCAGCCTTCCATTTTTCCAAAGTCGGTAAAATGAGGAACCAGATTGTTGGGGGCAATGTGCTGACTCTGTAAACTGCTTAGAGATGGCTGCAATATATTATGAAGTGGTAGTATATAAGTCTAAGTGCTATTGCTATCTGAAGAAAGGAGCAAAAAGGGAGAGAAAATCTTAATAAAAGTCCTGATTGTAGTTATGCTCCTCTGTTTGTTACCCAGGTTGGTAGATTCAAATGACGCTTTCCAGCTTTGGAGCTGAATACCACTCTGCTCGGATCAGATGTAACAGAGGCAGAAATTATTAGAAGGGAAAAACATCAAATTTCCTGACAGTAAATTGATTGAAGAATGGATGGGTAGCAGTGAGGTGGAGGATCTTAAAGGTCATAGTGGTCTTTGCAGCTGTCATTTCTATATGTCTGTAAAGTCAATACATGTAGAAAAAGAGCAAGGCTTCAGTTGTCCTACTGCAACCTCCATTTCAACTTTTTGACTCTCCATACAGAAGCCATTGATTGAGAGTTGTAAGAACTCTGATGGTAGAAGAAAAAGCAATAAGTGGTGAGTTCCCTATCCATGTTTCAATTTCAAATTGTGGTGCATATCTCTGGTAGCTTTGCCCCCAAACTGAGATTCAATTCATCACAATTGAAAGTTGGGAATTGAATTGAGAGAGCAAGGAAGAAACTACAGCTAGCTAAACAGCATGGGAGACAAAAGCAGAAACATCTTTTAATTGAAGAGGAAATGAAGGGTAGTGGGACAGAGAGGATCACTGAACTCTGGAGAAGCCTTCAAAGATCCTGGAGTGGTTCTAAGGAAGGGAGAGATGAAAAGGAATCTCTAGTGGTGGGAAGTCCATGAAGCACAAATGATTACTGTATTAACAGAAGAAAAGTCTGTTTGAAGTTGAAGGTTAATTTAACTTCTCACTTGAACTTAGAAGTACCGTATATACTCGAGTATAAGCCGAGTTTTTCAACCCACTTTTTGGGCTGAAAAAAGCCGCCTCGGCTTATACTCGAGTCTACAACTGGATCCGGCAGTGCTGTTGCCTGTTGGAGGAGGAGGAGGCGAACCAGCCTGCCACCGCCAGCCCCGCTGCTCTTCCCGCCCCCTTCCAAGCCCCACAGTCCAGCGGACGCAGCAGAAGCAGCCCCGGGGCTCCGCTGCATTTTCTGGACGGGGTCTCGCAGGAAGGAATCCCCTCTCCAAGGGATCCCCGTCCAGAAAATGCGGGGAGAGGCAGCGGAGCCCTGGGGCTGCTTCTGCTCCGTCCGCTCCTCTCTGCTCTCCTGTCGCCAGCTGGTGGGGCTGACCCTGATCCATAAACACTGCCGAATTCAGCCTCGGATCTTTGTCGGGACCTCTTTCTGGTCCGCCTCTGAAGTCCATATTCTCCATAGTCTCTCGAACTGCTCCCCCCCCACCTCCAGTTTCTTCCTAGTTTGATCCCACGCGCCGCTGACCTAGGAACCGCATACCTCCCAGCAGTTTTTTCAGGCTGCTCCCAGATGGGAAGGGAGGGGGATTGTAAACCCCTTCCACACCCTGGCTCCTCCTCTTCCAGAGTTCGGGCTCTCTTTCTTTCTTTCTTTGAAAGAGAAGCCCAAATTAGCCAAAGGGGGGAAAGCGAGCGAGCGAGCGAGCGAGCGAAGCAGTGGGAGGGGGAAAGGTCCCTGTGAAGCCCTGCGGCCAAGGAGCGCTGCCTGCTTTTTAAGAAAACCTGGAAGGGGAAGAGGGCGGGTTTTTTTCCCCTCCCTTTTTCTTTTCGTTCCCGTGGCTCAGCCTCTCCTTTCCTTGGGGCCGTCACGTTTACTGTTTGCAGTTCCTTTCTTCGTATAAAAACCCCTCTGGCTCCAACGGGACCTCTTCCAAGAATTAAGGACTGCGCTCAGTTTCTGAAAGGTGGCCACGATCCCCAGTGGAAAGGCGTTATTCCCCTCAGTTGTGAGGGCAATGCTGCTCGCGACTTTCCCCTAAATGTTGGAGAAAACTTTTCATTTGGGAAGGACGATTGTAACAGGTTGAGATTTCCTTTCAAAACAAAACAAAACCAACCCCTCCCCCGGTCCCAATGTTTCAAACAACCCCCTTTCCTGCTGGGAAGAGCCCAGCCAACCCCCCGTCCCTTCCCATTCGAAAGGGAAGCTCGTATCACCTTCTAGAGAAAGTGGCAAATGCCCTCCGTGACTTCCTTGGTTTCTCTCCGGGCTCTGCTCTTCGGCATTGCCCTTGGGGAAAACTGCTGCGGTTTGTTTCCGTGAATATATTAACAGGCGCGCGGAAAGCAACTAAGCCAAGGAGCGTACGTAGTCCAGCCAAGCGAGTCTAGTTTCCTGGGGTCCCTTGCTTGCTCGCTTTCCCCCCTTTGGCTAATTTGGGCTTCTCTTTCAAAGAAAGAAAAAAGAAAGAAAGAAAGAGAGCCTGAACTCTGGAAGAGGAGGAGCCAGGGTGTAGAAGGGGTTTACAATCCCCCTCCCTTCCCATCTGGGAGCAGCCTGAAAAACTGCTGCCGTGCCACGCCTGCGCCCCAAACAGAGCTGGGTCCAATCAGCCTTTTCCCCCCTTTTTATGCCCTGTCTCAGACGTGCGGGCGCGCATGCTGTGAACTTGCCCACTTAGACGTCGAGGTTGCCGCGTGCACTCTTGTATTTTCCCCTTCCTCTTACGTGCCCCCCTTGGTGCAGCGGGCTAACGCTGGTGAAAGGAGTGGGGTGGACACAACTGGTAAATTATAAACCACAGATTTTAATCCTATTTAATTTTTAATGGTATCAAATTTAGCTATAAAGAAGAGAGAAAGAAAGAGGGAGTGTGTGCACAGGAGTGTGGATTTTCTAAAAACCCCATTGAATCCAGTGGAGGGAAGAAAGAAAGAAAGAAGAAGTGTGTGCACAGGAGTGTGGATTTTCTAAAAATCCCATTGAATCCAGAGGAGGGAAGAAAGAAAGAAAGAAAGAAAGAAAGAAGGAGTGTGTGCACAGGAGTGGGGATTTTCTAAAAATCCCATTGAATCCAGAGGAGGGAAGAAAGAAAGAAAGAAGAAGTGTGTGCACAGGAGTGTGGATTTTCTAAAAAACCCATTGAATCCAGAGGAGGGAAGAGAGAAAGAAAGAAGGAGGAAGTGTGTGCACAGGAGTGGGGATTTTCTAAAAATCCCATTGAATCCAGAGGAGGGAAGAAAGAAAGAAAGAAAGAAGAAGTGTGTGCACAGGAGTGGGGATTTTCTAAAAATCCCATTGAATCCAGAGGAGGAAAGAAAGAAAGGGAGTGTGTGCACAGGCGTGTGGATTTTCTAAAAACCCCATTGAATCCAGAGGAGGGAAGAGAGAAAGAAAGGAGTGTATGCACAGGAGTGGGGATTTTCTAAAAATCCCATTGAATCCAGAGGAGGGAAGAGAGAAAGAAAGAAGGAGTGTATGAGGGTGGGAGATTTCCTAAACCCCATTGAATCCAGAGGAGGGAAGAGAGAAAGAAAGAAGGAGTGTATGCACAGGAGTGGGGATTTTCTAAAAACCCCATTGAATCCAGAGGAGGGAAGAAAGAAAGAAAGAAGGAGTGTGTGCACAGGAGTGGGGATTTTCTAAAAACCCCATTGAATCCAGAGGAGGGAAGAGAGAAAGAAAGAAGGAGGAAGTGTGTGCACAGGAGTGTGGATTTTCTAAAAATCCCATTGAATCCAGAGGAGGGAAGAAAGAAAGAAAGAAAGAAAGAAAGAAAGAAAGAAAGAAAGAAAGAAAGAAAGAAAGAAAGAAAGAAAGAAAGAAAGAAAGAAAGAAGAAGTGTGTGCACAGGAGTGGGGATTTTCTAAAAATCCCATTGAATCCAGAGGAGGGAAGAGAGAAAGAAAGAAGGAGTGTATGAGGGTGGGAGATTTCCTAAACCCCATTGAATCCAGAGGAGGAGTGTGTGTGTATTTGTGTGTGTGTGTGTGTGTGTGTGTGTGAAAGAGAGAGAGAGAGAGAGAGAGACTATCACTGTGTTGTAGCTTATGATTCTTGATGAATGTATTTTATTTTATTTTATTTATGTACACCTAAGACAAATTCCTTGGGGGTTCCAATCAGGCTGCTCTATGCAAACAGTCATGTCATCACTTTCTATAATATCAGCCTGCATTAGGTACCCAAACAAGTCTTTTTTTTTTTTTATCCTGTTAGAAATGGATCCCAGTACTTCTACCGGTAATCCTCGACCAAAACAAAAACGCAGGTCATTCGAAGCTGGTTTCAAACTTAAGGTTGTGTCAAGAGCAGAAGAAAGCAATAACAGTATTGCAAGTAGGGAATTTTGTGTTGATGAAAAACAAGTGAGGGAATGTCGGAAAAAGAAAGCTGACTTGGAAAAGATTCCAAAGTCAAAAAAAGCTCAACGTGGTTTAACAACTTCATATGGGGCTCTAGAGACTGAATTGTATGAATGGGTTATGGAGTGTCGTCAAAATGGTTACTGTGTAACACGCATGGGAATTCGCTTACGTGCCCTTCAAATGGCACAAGATGACAAATTTAAAGCACCAGGCATTGAAAAATTTGTTGCGTCAGCAGGATGGTGTACCCGCTTCATGAATAGGTTTTCCCTATGTTTGCGGCAAAGAACAAAGATTTCACAGAAGTTGCCAAAAGACCTTGATGAAAAAGTGATGTCATTCCATTCATTCATCATAAAACAAAGAAGGATCCATAACTATGACCTGGGAGATATTGGAAATATGGATGAAACACCTATGACCTTTGATCTTCCAAGCAACAGAACTGTGGCAAGTTTGGGAGACAAAACTATTTTTCTCAGAACCACAGGAAATGAAAAAAACCATTTCACAGTTGTTCTGTCATGTTTGGCTAATGGAACTAAGCTGCGGCCTGTCATTATTTTTAAAAGAAAGACCTTGCCTAAAAAGGTCAAATTCCCACCACGAATTACAGTGCACACACATATTAAAGGCTGGATGGATGAAGACGGAACAAAAAAATGGCTGGAAGAAATTTGGAAAGAACGACCAGGAGCAGCCTTAAAGAAAAAACCATCATTGCTAGTTTGGGATATGTTCAGAGCCCACACATCTGATGACATAAAAAAAATGGCAAAATCTTCTCAAGTTACTTTGGCCGTTATTCCAGGTGGGCTTACATCTGTATTGCAACCGCTAGATGTGTGTTTAAATAAACCTTTTAAAGACCGTGTGAGAAAGATGTGGCATGAATGGATGTCATCTGGTCAAGCCCGACTGACAAAAGGTGGAAATCTGATGAAGCCCGACATAGAATTGATAGCAAAGTGGGTTCGTGATGCATGGGAAGAGATTCCGGAGGACATGGTGCGACACGCCTTCAAGAAATGTGGCATTAGTAATGCTATGGATGGCAGTGAAGACAGCGCTTTGTATGAGAACGACAGCTCTGATGGTGATGACTGCGAACTCAGTGATGATGACAATGTCTATGCTGATAACCTCACACTAATGCTAATGCTGAAGCTCTGTTTGGACATACAGATGATGATGAGGAATCCAGTTTTGAAGGATTTTAACTCTTATGTTTTAGCTTGGTTGCTGAATGAGCTAAGGTTTTTGTACATTTAAAGTTATTGTTGATACCATATTGTTTTTATTGACCCTCTTTTCCACTTACAGAGCTAGTTATTTATTTATAAATAAATAATATTTATTTATTCAAAAACATTATTGGTATCTATTTTTATTTTTGAAATTTACCGGTAGCTGCTGCATTTCCCACCCTAGGCTTATACTCGAGTCAATAACTTTTCCAGCTTTTTGGGGTAAAATTAGGTGCCTCGGCTTATATTCGGGTCGGCTTATACTCGAGTATATACGGTATGTTGAGAGATCTAGCAGGCAGGAACATTCCAATTCCTACCCCACACATTTGTTCAGTGTACCAATTCAACAATATAAGGTACATTTTAAACATATAAATAGGCCTTCATAATCCATCATGTTGAAATGCCACATAACAATGAGTCCAACCAGCTTGATAGTATTTGGAGATCTGTTTGGAGAAATGAAATATTCTATATTTACTTCCAGAAAAACTTAGAGAGAAGGAGAGAGACTGCTAAAATCGTAGCCCTTCAGTTTAAAATAAGCAATGTTCACTTGACCTTTGTGCCGAGGCTCACTGCTGTAAAAATCATTAAAAATGATCCATAAACAAAACTGATGAAATAACTAGCAGATTAGGAGCTTGTTTCTCTGCATGCCCTTAACTCCTGTTCACATTCTCTAATACCTCTTTGGCATTACAGTTCTATAGACATGTATAGCTATGATTGCCTTGTTGATGCCAGCTTAGCAAAAGCAATGTTCTATACTTGTCAGGTCCATCTGCCATGCCACCTGTCATTTGCAAGCCCTATTATGAAACATTAATGCTAATATTATAGGTATGACTCACACCCCACTAGCTGATAGTAGTTGAATTTCCATGCATTGAATTGTGAGTTGCACTGACTATGTCCAGTCTTGTGTCAGTGGAAAAAAAAAACTTTAATCAAAATCTGGAAGCTGTCTCGTAATGTTACGTTATGTGCCCTGCCAGATATAGCTGGCATTATTAAATAGTATTATATTTAATAATAGTGATATAGAGAAACCAAAAGACATGTTCATAAGTCACATCCATATTGTATAGCGTTTTTGCATTGTTCCTAAACTGATGCTTTCTATGAATTAGCCTTTTTGAACCTGTCACTTGAGCTGATGTATCTGCAGTTCATATGGCCAGCTTAAAGTATTGTTGAGCAATTTCCATTTTAAGATATTGAAACTCTGCAGAGCTTGTGGGAAGACTGGTTTCCTATTGGTGGAAACTTTGGTAACACACCATGAACTCTTGCTTCTTCACCTTCTTGGAGAAGTTCAACAACAAATAGGAACATTTCTAATGCAAGGCCGATTTGGGGATGAGTTTGGTGACGTCTAAATGGATTTTAACTGGCTAATGTTTGACTTTCATTAATGTTGCCTTCCTTTACTTTTAGTCTATAGAATGTGGTTCAACAAGATCTCTCCCATGCTGAAATTTAACCTTTAGGCTGAAAAAGTTTTCCCATTTACAGAGAGTTCTAACGGACCAGTTAACTGCAGAGAAATGCAATCCTTCCATTCTCCCCCCCACCATCTGGTCTGTATCTTTCCTTCCATCCCTCCACCCTCCGCCTTTGCCACAGTAGTGGGATTCAGCCAGTTTGGGCCGGTTCAGGCAAACCGGTTGTTAAATTGCTGGCTGGCCCCACCCCTTCCTGCCCCGCCCCTTCCAGGAGTCCCCACACATCCCGTTTTGGCTCCCAGATAAGTGCAGGGAGGCCTACTAGACCCAAAATGTGTGTGGGGGTGCAGCACCCCCCTTCATGGCCCATTTTTGCGACCAAGAGGGTGCAGGAGGCCAAGTGCTGCCTGTCATACCTCCTGGCCATGCCCACCATGGCCACATCCACCTAGCTGGTCATTAGAGCAAAGAACCAGTTGTTAAAGTATTTGAATCCCATCACTGCTTTGCCATCACAACTGATGAAGTGTCTTGGATGAGAAACAAAAGGTTTTTATTCTTCTTCCTCAAGGAAAAAAAAACAGTCCAGTTGCCTTTTGAAAAAGCACTTTTAAGACAGCTATGACCTGGATGACCAAGAATCTCCACAGACACTTTCCCCACTCTTGTTCCATGTGTGCAAAAAAATATTATATAAATTGGGAAGAGGGTTGAGGTTTGGTGGATTAAGCATGCTCCCAAAGAGCTAATGAATTCTGTTCTTTCAACAGCATAAGTTATCTGGTTAAAGGTTATATAAGGATTAGATAAGGATTAGATAAATTGGGATTGATGTCTTGAAAGCTAATGAAGTGACTAGTACTCTTATGGCCATGAGATATGGTCACTGGGTAGGGGGGGGGCATACACTTTCTCTTAAATCATAGCATGATGTCAAAATGTTAATATTTTTGTACAAAAGCATTTTTAGATCCCCTGCACAGCAATTGTGTGCCTCACTTCCAACAGGACTAATTCAGTTGCATTGCAATGGAGTGATATTTCCCAAATGTCAGGGGCGACTCTGAGAGCCCACAGGAGCCCATACCTCTCTGTCAGTCTGTCACAAAAGCAGCCCAGCTACCCCAAACAAACACTTTGTTCCAGTGAGTTAAGTAAAAGCGGAGAGTAGGCGTTCGCTTAGATGCCCCACTGGAATATTTCAAAGAAAAGAGGGAAGGGGGGAAGGGAGGGAAGCTGCTGGAGCTGCAAAGAATGGTTTTAAAAAAACAACTCAGGGAGAAAAAAGAGAACTTTGATGGAGAAAAGTAATTGCTGACAAAATTAGGATCAATTTTAAAAATTGGAGGTTTGAAGATTTGTCGTTTCAGTAAAGAGTATGTTGGCTGGTGAATCTGAAAAGGAGTAAGAAAGGTTACATTAGTGAAACACTGTTGGTTCAAGAAGAATACAGACATATGTCCAAATATATTAGAACAACATTATAGCTTGCAAATGAACATGGTTAAGAAATTCCTAGACTGCAGTAAAAGGGAGGGAGGGGAAAAAGGTTTTGTTCCAATATGTTTTGAAGCTATTAGCTTTGTTGTTAGTTGCGAAGTCGTGTCCGACCCTTCGCAACCCCATGGAAAATGTTCCTCCAGGCTTCCTGTCTTCTACCATCCTCTGGAGTCCATTTAAGCTGCTACACCCACTGCTTCGGTGATTCCATCCAGCCACCTCATTATCTGTCATCCCATTCTTCGTTTGCCCTCAATCTTTCCCAGCATGAGGCTCTTCTCCAGTGAGTCTTTCCTTCTCATTTGGTGGCCAAAGTATTTGAGTTTCATCTTCAGGATCTGGCCTTCCAAAGAGCAGTCAGGGTTGATCTCCTCTAGGACTGACCGGTTTGATCACCTTGCAGTCCAAGGGACTCGCAGGAGTCTTCTCCAGCACCATAGTTCAAAGGCCTCAATTCTTTGGCGCTCAGCCTTTCTTATGGTCCAACTTTCACAGCCATATATTGCAACTGGGAAACCAATAGCCTTAACTATACGCACTTTTGTTGGCAGGGTGATGTCTCTGCTTTTTATTATGCTGTCTAGATTTGCCATAGTTTTCCTCCCCAGGAACAAGCGTCTTTTAATTTCTTGGCTGCAGTCCCCATTTGCAGTGATCTTGGAGTCCAGGAAAATAAAATCTAGCATTACCTCCATTTCTTCCCCATCTATTTGCCAGGAATTGAGAGGGCTGGATGCAGGAGTTGGTTCTGGCTTCTTCTACTGCCGGTTCACTCAGGGACGTGCTTCACACACACACGTGCTTGATGCGTGCTACACATGCATGGACAGTAGTAAAAAACGTTTCTGTGCATGCGGAGAAGAAAAAAAACAAGATGGCGCCACCTATGGCGCCGCCAATAGAACCAGTTCAGGGGCGTGGCAGGCCAAATTACTACCTACTCAGCCAAACTGGTCTGAACTTGTAGGAACCCACCTCTGGCCAAATGCCATGATGAAAGTTATTAGTTACCTGAAAGGATACCAGAAGGAGGAAGTGGACAATGGAATTCAACTGCCTAACTTTTAAATTGTTTTTGCAAAACTTGTCTGAAAGCAAAAGCAGATCTATTTGTGTAATAAAGGAGGAGAACAAAGCAGAAGATATTTTTTGCCTGGATTTGTTATCAAATCCGGAGACCTCACAGGAAGAGGTCTCAACTTGAGCAAGCTTGCGCTTTCTGTTGCATCTGTAGATATGGCATACTTCTGTTGTGACAAATGTTGGTTTCAGTACCTTCAGGTTCATTCAAATATTAATAAGAATAAGATAATGAGCTTTAGAAAGAAAAGAATATTGTTTTCTTAAATACAATGATATGCATTGTCACAATTACATATAATGTATTTGCAGTGACGTGCAGTGAGGTTTATGGTTGGTGAGGCAAAAAGAAAGAAAGCGGCTTTTGCCTGACCCGCTACTATGTCCGACATACACACACACACACACACACACATACACACAAATTCCTCACAATAAAAAATTACAAATTAAATTACAATTTTGAATCCCCCCTCCCTCCGTCCGATCCACATACCTTTTCCAGCTATGGATTTCAACTCTCCTCTTGTCCGCCCGCCATGATGAAAATGTAAAAAATTAAATAAAAAAGCAACTTACTTAGGCAAGGCACGATTGGCTGCTGCCAGATCAGGAGGCGGGAGAATCAAGTGCCTCCTTTGCATAAGGAATTTTTCGCCTTTTAACCCTTGCTTAACTCTGAGCAAAGGTTAAAAGGTGAAAAATTCCTTATGCAAAGGAGGCCCATAGTTCTCTCACCTCTCCCTACAGTTAGCACTAAGCAGACTCAGAGTCACTGTGACTCTGTAGTCTGGCAGCAACTACCTTAGCCTTTTTAATTATTTTAAAAATTCTTTTCTTTTCCTCATGACACTGGTGAGGCCCCGCCTCCCCTGCCTCCCCTGACTGCACGTCCCTGATTTAAAGTCACTAGGTCTGGAACACTTTACACTTCAGTTATTTGGCAAAAGAAAGAAAGTGCCAGCCCACCAGCAGAGGCGGGTAAAAGACCCACCTCTGCTGGTGGGCTGCCCCAACACAGAGAAAGAAAGCTGGCGGGCTGCCCTCCCTGCCTCTGAGTGAAGAAACAAACATACACACGCGCACACACACACACACACACATACACACACAAACAAACAGACAAATTACTTACAATTACTTACAAATTACATTAATTTTGAATTCCTTCCCTTCCCTCCGACCCACATACCTTTTCCAGCTGTTTCACAATCACAGAGGATTTCAACTCTGTTCTTGCCTGCCATCATGAAAACGTAAAAATATAAAAGGAAAAAGGCAAGAGCTGCTGAGGTCAGGCTGGGTTAGCTGCTGCCAGAGTCCCCAATGGATGACTCTGCTTAACTGTTTAAAAAAGCCTCTAAAAAACGCCCTCTACAGGAGGAGGCAAGAGAACAACGTGCCTCATCTACATAAGGAATTTTTCAGCTTTTAACCCTTGCTTAACTCTGCTCCAGTGATCATAAAGTCAGATTAAATGAGGCATGTGGCTCTCCCACCTCCTCCTGTAGAGGGCACTTTTTTAGAGGCTTTTTTAAACAGTTAAGCACTAAGCAGAGTCATCCACTGTGACTCTGGCAGCAACTACCTCAGCCTTTTTCCTTTTACATTTTCTTTTCTTTTCATGATGACAGTGGTGAGGCTCTGCCTCCCCTGACTGCACGTCACTGTGTATTTGGGATTAATGGATGTTCTGTCCCCCAATTGGTTCATTAAAAGGAGTTCTTGGAGAGGTAAGATGTTCTGATGGCCTCAAGCACACTTTTTTTTTTCTCCTTGTGCCCAAATCCAGCTCATTGCCAGGGAAACTGAGAAGTTTCATATTGTTGGTAAACCAAGAGTCACCAAACTTTCAGACCTCAGGGACCACTAAATTCATAATTTAAATCCCGCAGACCACTAATATGATTTTTTTAAAAAAAAGATAAATAGAATTTAGTGCAATATAAAAAAAAATGCAAATCATTTTTCTGCGGACCACTAAAATTTTCTCGTGGACCACCAGTGGTCTATAGACCACCAGTTGGTGACCCGCTGGATTAAACCACCTGAATGCTAACAAGTCTACCTTTTGGCTGCACATAAATAAAAGACAAAAGTCTTAAGCAGCGGAGGACCAAGTTCTTGGAGTTGTTTTGTGTGACGTGAGCTGGAGATAACGTGTGTATGTCAAAGAATAAAGACAGGAGGAATCTACAGTTGGAGAACCAGCAGGAGCAGGCTGGATCAAGGAAGAGATCTGCTGAGCAGACCTGCTGATAAAAAATACAACAACCACCTTTTTGCACCTTTTGGAGGATGCCAATGAAGTACCCTGGCAAAGGTGCTGGAAATTGAAAAAAGTCAATTTCCTCCTGTCTCCCTACTCCTGTCCACCCCGTCAGGGTACAAGCCATCCTAATTGTGAAAACACTGAGAAACGTTTATGAGTCAGGGTTAGAATTAAATAGACAACAGACTCTCAAAAGCTCAGTTGGAATTGTCTGTGCAGAATTGTGTGTAAGTATAATTTGTCAAGCCAAGTCCACTTTATCTATTGGAAACAACACAAATAATCACTGTAATTCAGAGAACAGCAGGTATGACTATCTGGAAAGTCCCTGTTCTTTTTTCTCCCACCTTCCGACAGGTTCCAGGCTACATTAATGCCAGAGGGAAAAGTTTATAGTCTCCGATCATGGAAACTATCCTTAAAAAGGTAGAAAGATTGACTTGATTCCCCCTTTCCATTATCGAAATGAGTAGCGGCTTGGCCTTGTAGGCTATTATTTCAGGCTATGAATTCATGATGTGTAGCTTCAGCACAGGAAGTCCTCGATTTACAACAGTTGGTTTAGTAACCATTTGGAGTTACAACGGCACCGAAAACATGGACTTATGACTGTTTTTCACATTTACGATCACTGTGGCATCCCCTTGGTCACGTCATCAAAATTCAGATGGCCGGCAACCAGCATGTGTTTATGACGGTTGCTGTGTCCTGGGGTCATATGATCATCTTTTGTGACTTTCTGACAGGCAAAGTCAATAGGGAAGCCAGATTCACTTAACAATTCTCTTAACAACCATGTTTACTAACTTAATACCTGCAGTGATTCACTTAAGAACTGTGGCAAGAAAGCAATAAAAATAAAATAGCACTTAGACTTATACACGGCTTCATAGCACTTTACAGCCCTCTCTAAGCGGTTTACAGAATCAGCATATTGCCCAAAACTATCTGGGTCCTCATTTTACCTACCTCGGAAGGATGGAAGGCTGAGTCAATCTTGAGCCTGTTGAGATTTGAACTCCTGGCAGTGAGTTAACCTGCAGTACTGCATTCCAACCACTGTGCCACCACGGCTCTTAAGAAAGATTGTAAAAAGGGGCAAAACTCTCTTAATAAATGTCTCACTTAGCAACATAATTTTTGGTCTCAATTATGATCATAAGTTGGAGGACTGCCTGTATAATTTAGAGAAAGGCTATTGCATCCCTTCAGTGGTGGGTTTCAAAAATTGTTCGAACCTAATCTGTGGGTGTGGCCTCCTTTGTGGGAGTGGCTTGCCGCCCATGTGACCGGATATGAAGATGCCGACGACACTTGTCAGAACCACCTTAAATTACCTCACACACAGCACTGGCATGCATAAGAATATGGTGTAAACTTGTTTTTTTAAAGGCATCTTTGGTTTGCGTTAAAACAACTTCAACACACGCAATGTTCTGATTGCACCACAAATGCAGTAGTCATCCTTACCTTTCACAGAGGCACTGAGTTTTATAAATATGAGCATGATAGTGTAGAATAATCATATCCAAGGACCAGTGATGGGTTTCAAAAATTTTTGGAACCTCTTCTGTAGGTGTGGCCTGCTTTCCGGGTCCACTGGTGGGACCTCTTCTAACAGGTTCGGTAGATTTGACGAACCGGTTCTACCGAATAGGTGCGAACTGGTAGGAACCCACCTCTGCATCCCTTCCTCACTATCAGGCTCACCTCAATTATGATCCTAGTGATTCCCTGGGTGGAAAAAGAATGCCTAATTTATCCACTTGTTAACCAACTTTACTCTGACAGGGAGGTCATTTTCCTTCTTTGACCAATGGATTGTTACTGTCATTTGAATCTGGTAGAGAGACCAAAATGGCTCGATTTTTAAAATACAGCAAGTGACACCATTTTTAAGCATGAAATTCCACCCCGAATCTCATCCTGGAGTCCATTTTTGCATTGGGGTTAATAAAAATTTTGGCTTCCCGGGGACCAGTTTTCCTGACCGCAACCTCATCCTTTTCTTCCCTAGGTACTAAAAAGGCTCGATTTTTATAAACAACAAGCAACACCATTTTTAAGCATGGAATTCCACCCTGAATGTCGTCCTGGTGTCCCTTTTTGCACTTGTAAGAATGCATTTTGTATTCTTACTAAAACATCTTTAGTACTATCAAACAACTTCTCCCTATCCCAGGTCCTTGGGAAGGAATCGAGAAATGGGTAAAAATGCCAGCTCTCAACATCTGGCATACTATGTGACCAACCATAATAATTATGTGATTTTTGTTGAGTTCCATGTTGGAGATAAAATAGAGTATAGAAGTAACAAAATAAACAGGAGTACCACTTTGGAGATGGTGCCGGTATTAATTATGATGAAGAGTTAATATGAAATATAATTTCATAACTTGTGGTCCAACTTCTACAGATGAGCTCTAAGTTTACAGGAAAAGATATATCTGATTCTTTACGAGCCTAATGTGTTTCACAGCACTTTGCTCTGCCCCTAGAATTCTCTCTTGTTATGACCATCACCACCCAAAAAATGGCAGAGCTTTCAAAGGAATGTGAGAATGGAGTTTGTCATCTTAAAATCTCTAGATAAAAGCTGCTTAAACTCTTTCTCATTTTACATCGATCATATCCTCTTGTGCGTAAAAGAGATCAGATAGAATCTTTGCCTTTTATCCATAAATCCAATTAAAATAGCATATGGAGAGATCAGATTTCCTTTAGATGTCAAGTCTGGGGTTAACATTAACGTCTGTTGTAATTTAAAAAAAACACAAATCTTCATAAGGACACATAAAACACACATTTTAATAGAATAGCTCATTAATGCTCTTGGCCAAAGTACTAACTAGATTGTTTACTTTTGCTCTGTTCTGCGGAAGTGCAAGGAAGCTGTGAAGAAATTTAATAAAATAAGTATTTGAACTGGAAAAAAATATAACTGGGAACAACTTTTTTTTGGGGGGGGGGGTTGGACGAAGTTTGCTTTGCTTGAATGCTTTGGAAGATTGCGAAAATAAAAATATTAGAACTATACAGTCTCCCATTCAGTAATGGGATTCAAAAAAAGTTTACTACTGGTTCTGTGGGTGTGACTTAGTGGGCATGGCATGGGGTTCTCTGAATTACTCAAAATTTCCGCTCCTGGTTCTCCAGAACTGGTCAATACCTGCTGAATACCACCTTTGCTCCCATTCCAAGACACCACAAAGCAAGAACAATATAATATTGCACAGTTTCAAAAGCCGTTCCTCTGAATATTGTATCCAGAGGTTGTGTGGTCAAAAGTTGGGCCTCCTCCGGGTGCCGTTGACCGGATAATTCCGGCTGGTGGCCCCCTGAGGGAGGGCCTTCTCTGTAGCTGCGCCGGCCCTGTGGAATGATCTACCCGTACAGATCCGGACCCTTACCACTCTCCCAGCCTTCCGTAAAGCCACCAAGACCTGGCTGTTCCGGCAGGCCTGGGGCTGTTTATCGATATCCAGCCCCACCTAGATGGAATGGATGTTGTGGAATTTTAATGATTGTATTTTTTGTTTTAAATTTTTAAGTGCTTTTTTGTCTTGCTGTGAGCTGCCTAGAGTCCCAAGGGAGTGGGCGGCATACAAATTTTATTAAAGTAAAGTAAAGTAAAGTAAAAGTTCCAACCTCAGGTGTTCTAACCTCATTGTTGTGATGGGATGTACTCACAATTCTGCTGCAAAATTGCATTAACAAAATGAGAAACAATATGAGAAGCGAGAGTGATCCCGTAAAACAGCTCTCCCTCCAATCTTACATTGCAGCGCTATGCATGTAGACTCCACCCTCAATATTCAGAATATGTGGGGTGTGGAATGTGGAGCTCCTCCACATGTATCTTTTTTTGAATGTATGTGGGGGGAAAGGTACCTGAGACTCCCTTATATTAAATTCAAATGTCCATGTATTAAATTATGTATAATTGTAGCCTTCTATGACCTGCTGTCTACTTTATAAGCATTGCCACTCAGGGGTGGGCTTCAAAAATTTCATCAACAGGTTCTCTGCCCAGTTGTTTGGTGGGCGTGGCCATGGTGACCATGGCCTAGTCAGTCTCTTGCATCACGGTGGGGAGGAGTTTTCACTTTCCCAGGCTCCAGAGGCTTTCCTTGAGCCTCTGGGAGGGTGAAAACTTCCTCCCCGGGCTCCAAAGGCCTTCTCGGAGGCTGTTTTCCACCCCCTCCCCAAGCCTCTGCAAGGGCCCTGCACTTACCTCACATCCAAAACACTCCCCCAACTCTCTATCACCCCTCTCCCTTCTTTTTCCTTGTGGCAACCCTGAAGCCTCAAAGTTGGCCTAAGCCCGGTTCACTTCAGGGTTGACACTGCTGTACTATAGCCATGTTTGTTTTGACCCACTTATCAGAGTTGCTCAACCGATAGAATTCAGCCAGGCATTCGGGAGGCTGAACTTCTCACCCAATGAGATATATAGATGGATCAGTAGAGACAGATGAATTCCCATTTAGTAAAAGATAGAGCATGAAAACAGAATAACAGAATGCCAACAGTTATCTTCCACAGCTCAAGCCACTCAAATGCTTTATTAATAAGCAACATCCCATACAAAGCCATAGCATTTTCTCAGGTACAGGGTGACAGGCCCATAAATACATAAGACTAGAAGCCCTTTTGCATGGTTTCCCCCTAATGTGATACATTCCATCATCTGCCCCTCTGGATTTTATGCAGGACAAACAAGCCAAACTTTGTGCAAGACAAGTTCAATATCAGTACTTAAAACAAGGACAAAGTAATATCAAAGCTTTTTAAGTTCCCAGAATATTCCATTACAGATCTCAAAAGTGCAGCTTTGGAGTAACACAATTTTACCAGCAAAATTGGGTGAGAAACTGCTGGCACACAGTATATCAAAATGTTTCATGTTTTCTCAGAAGGCCACACCAAGACATTTATAACACATTACAGCTGTTAATCAGCTGTATCAGATACTTGTCATCTATCTCACATTAAAACTGCAATCTGTGTAACCACTCTGCCTTCCTCTCAACTGTCTTACTTGAGCTTAGCTATTTCACGCATTTGACGAAATGAGTTGGAGCTCATGAAAGCTTATGCACCTTTTAGTAAAAAAATTTAGCGTGCAAAGATGCCACCACATTCCTGATTTTTGTCATTAATGTGCATGTGTGAACCTGGTAAGAAGGGATATCTCTCTCTATATAAAAATGGCTGTGTATGTGTATGTTCCAACATAACTCTGGAAGTTGCCTCAAGCAACTTCAACCAAACTTGGTACACAGATGACTTACTCTCTGGAAACAAATACTGTGGGGTTAAGGCATCCCTTAAAACCCTCAGGATGTGTGTTCTGTTAAGATACAGCCTGTTGTACCTTAAAATGACTTCTACTGTGCTGCCGTAAAATGGCTTCTACTGCACAACACAGTGAAGTTGCCATGGTAATGGCTTCACAGTACTCCACAAGGAGGGTCCCTCTAGTAAGTGGGAAAATCCAACATTAGAAATTACATTTAGTTTGGACATTTCCCCCTATAAATAAATTCCAGGGCAATGCTGGGTTATTGGCTAGTGTCTTATATATGTGAGCTGCCATAATCACTATAAACATGGCTGTTAAATAAAAACAGCCACCAAAGCATAATGACAAAGATGCACACACACATACACACAAACACAAACACTTTCTTTCTTTTCAATACGAACTTGCAGTCAAAATATTTATGTTGTGAAAACGTAAATTGCTTGAAAGTTATTCCTTTTCCTGGCTAAATCTTTTATGCCATCAATGTTAAACATACTGTGTATACTAGCTACTACAGTGCTTGAGCTGGGCCATCTTCATACCTTAAAGTTCCTTGAAAGAAAGCAGGGCCTGATCCAATTCCAGCTCTGGAAATTAAAGGAAAAAGTTTGTGTACATTTTCAGACTTTCTCCAAAGATGCTGGATTAAAAGATAGCGATTTTCTATGTCATTGTACAGTAGAATCAAGGCTTACTTGTATTAATATAAAACACAATTCTTGATGATTCATCAAAAATTGTCAAGACTTAATTGTAACTGTTAGTTCTGTGTTAAAATTTTAAGGAAATGATGGAATATTTCTTTAAAATGCTCAACAGATTTGTATTTTATAGTGTTTTATTCTCATTTTATACATATGCTTGCATTGTTTTATTCTTTTTAATATCGTAAGCTGCCCAGAGTCATTCTACAGTTGAGATGGGTGGCAAATAAATTTACTAAAATAAAAACAAATAAATATAAATGAAATAGTTACTGTAAAAATGAAAATCTGTTACTTATTTTTATTTATTGGAATCAGGGAGAACATTTAGGTTTACTTCCAAGTTTCTGAATGCAAGCCAGCAAGATGCCACTTGCTTCTTGCTTCTGATTAAGTTCTATTGTTTGGTGATTTTTATCACAGAGGAGATATAGCACTGTTTATTTTTAATGACTTTTCATCTTTTTAAAGCACACACTGCCATCAGATGCCACTTTATCACATGAATATGATTTATGCTGTGGCTATATTGAAATTAATTTTGGAATTATGTTGATTTACAACAGATTAAGTTGCCAAGTTTGCTTTCTCAATAGAATTCTTCCAAGTCTTTAAGATATTAAATCCTTACGGCCAATTCTTTGCTTGCATAAATTGTTACACTTAAAAGTGACAGAATACTAAATCTCCTGCTTTATGTGGTTCTGAATTTCTGATATAGTCTTCAGTCACACATATACACTTTGTACTGATTGTATTTATGCAGGAGAGAAATTTACATCTAGACTGAGAGCTAGGCATGACAGCTAAAATAAATAGTTACATTCAGGTTACAGCCAGCTATCTTTCTTCTTCTTCACATATAAACAATAAAGAGGTCCAGATTTTATTCTGCTCACAGCTGGTTTTTCATATTCCTTTGTTAATGAAGCTCAACATTTAGGTAATGCTCTTTGCAAATTATTGTTCATAAAATCACCAGAAGGTGAGTTTAACTTGCAAGAAATTATATTTTTTGTCATTTTTTTAAAGTTGTGCTAGAAGAGAGATTGTCTAGTCTGATGGGAATTGAAGCATCCAGTGGTCACCACAGTGGTGGGTTTCACATTTTGTTACCACCAGTTCACCTCGCATGTGGCCGCTCACTCCACAGGCACACACACCCCTTCTGCACATGCACCCTGTCTTCTGCGCATGCGCCTGGCCTCAAAAACTTGTCTAAATAGAATGGCATAGAGCCAAGGAGGGGGCGGGATGGGGGCAGGATTGGGGGCAGTCCCACCCACCCACCTGCGATTTCCACTATCGGTTTGGGTGAACCGGTCCAAACCGGCTGACTACCATCTGGATCACCAGATTGCCAACGTTAGCTCTGGAAGTTAACTCAAGGTAAAGAAAAACTCTAATGAACAAAGAATGAACTTATTTTACACAGTATGTGGGGAAGGTAACTTGGCTGGTAGGGTTTCATACAGAAAGATGTATTTCCATTTGAGATTCCTTATTTTAATATATTTGGTATCACAAAACCAAAGCTTATTATAACACAAGCATGAATAAGAGTAGAGTTTAACAGGAGAGAGATATCATAAAGAGAAAAATCTACAGACATTAGAAAGACATTATAACATTCAGGAATTTAATATTGCTAATTATACAAAACACAAGTCATAGGTTTTATTGATTCTGTGAAGCTATCTTAGATAAACCTACTTCTATTGTATAATTGTAGTCCTATTTACTTAAAAGCCAGTCCTATTGAATTTCATGAGACTTGGGCCAAAATAATTGGATATTAAATTATAGCCTTCTGGTCAAATGAGCTGTCTCAGCAGCTAACATTTCTTTTTCCTTGAACATTCAATGAATATAATCTCTGGCTGGTCTGTAACTATTCCTATGGAAATTAATTAGGTTTTGCTGTGTTTACTGAAACTTACCATTAATATTAATCAAACTGGACTGTATCTCCCTACAATACCGCAACTTACATGCAATTATTACTGAGTCCAATGAAAACGTATTCCTATATACATGGATGTACAATTAGAGAGTGCTACATTACTTCAAAGCATCATTTCAAAACCAGAGGTAAACAATCCAGCATCCTGTAAATATGGTAGACTGCAATTGCCCGAATACTCTCCTAGCCAAAGGCTGCCAATTTATTTTGCTTATTTATCAAATTAGATAAAACAAACAAAGTTTAATTTAAATTCTGAGAACAGCCATCTAAATGATTGGGGAAGGCTGCTATTCCTAATGTAGATGATTGTGATATTTGGTGATCCAAAATTCACTGGGAAGCAATTTAGATGGCAAGCTGTGTTCTTATCAATAAAGTTTTTCATTGTGGGTTTCCATCTATTAAAATAGATTTGGGTCCAAATCAATCAGCATTTCTAGAAAGTCAATCATTAACCCTTCTGGATCCTATGTAAAACATACCCCAAATTGAGCCAAGCTGTTCTGTTTTCAGGTCTATTCAAACACTAGGGTATGACCATGGGCAGGTTTAGAATAGAATACAACAACAGAGTTGGAAGGGACCTTCGAGGTCTTCTAGTCCAACCCCCTGTCTAGACAGGAAAAACTATACCATTTCAGAAAAGTGGTTATCCAACATCTTCTTAAAGACTTCCAGTGTTGGGGCATTCACAACTCCTGGAGGCAAGCTGTTCCACTGATTAATTGTTCTAACTGTCAGGAGATTTCTCCTCAGTTCTAAGTTGCTTCTTCCTTGATTAGTTTCTACCCATTGCTTCTTGTCCTACCCTCAGGTGCTTTGGAGAATAGTTTTATCATTAGTTTGTGACTTTATAGAACTTGAATGAAACTATCAAATGCTTACTCTTTATGACCAATATCTGGGTACAGAAAATTGACAGCCAGCCAGCCAGCTGCCTAAATAAGTGCCCCTTCAGCCTCTCGGGCTGGCTCAGTGGCTTTGAAATGGAGATGAGCACCACCCCCTAGAGTAAGCAAAGACTAGCTGAGTAAAATCCACAGGGACTCTACCAGTGGTGGGTTTCAATTTTTTTTGGAACCTACTCTGTGGGTGTAGCCTCCTTTGTGGGAGTGGCTTGCCAGCCATGTGACCTGGTAGGAGTGGCTTGCCAGCCATGTGTTCTCTCTCTCTCTCTCTCTCTCTTTCCTTCCTTTTGTCTCTCTGTCCCTTTTTCTTTTTTTCTTTCATCTCTCACTCTTTTTCTTTCTTCTTTCTTTCTTTCTTTCTTTCTTTCTTTCTTTCTTCCTTTCTTTCTCTCTCTCTCTCTCTGTGTCTGTCTGTCTGTCTGTCTGTCTGTCTGTCTGTCTGTCTGTCTCTCTGGGTGTGTGTGTGGCAGTGGTGGGTTTCAAAATTTTTTGGCATCTCTTCTGTAGGTGTGGCCTGCTTTCTGGGTCCACTGCTGGAACCTCCTCTAACCGGTTCGGTAGATTTGACGAACCGGTTCTACCGAATAGGTGCGAACTGGTAGGAACCCACCTCTGAGAAGCTGGTAGCAAGTTGCAAGTCCCAAGGCCTGCAGTAGGTAACTGGCTGCTGCTGGGTGGGGGAGGGAGCAAGGGTGAGGAGGAGGGGTTCCAAACTTTTTTGAAACCCACCACTGGTCCTTGGATATGATTATTCTATACTATCATGCTCATATTTATAAAACTCAGTGCCTCTGTGAAAGGTAAGGATGACTCCTGCGTTTGTGGTGCAATCAGAACATTGCGTGTGTTGAAGTTGTTTTAATGCAAACCAAAGATGCCTTTTAAAAAACAAGTTTACATCATATTCTTATGCATGCCAGTGCTGTGTGTGAGGTAATTTAAGGTGGTTAAAGTGTCATCGGCATCTTCATATCCGGTCACATGGGCGGCAAGCCACTCCCATCCGGTCACATGGGTGGCAAGCCACTCCCACAAAGGAGGCCACACCCACAGAGTAGGTTCAAACAATTTTTGAAACCCACCACTGCAGCTTCTCCACCGAACTTATTGTGGAAGGCTAGCAGGAACTTGCCGTCGTCTAACCGTGTGATTCAAGTAAGTGGACTGCAGGGATTGCTATCATTAAGCAATGCAGTTGTAGTTTATGACCACATCAATTAGTGAAGGAAATTTTGGTCCAAATTCAGCGGTTGGTTGCTCCTGGTGAGACCCGGTTCGGACAAAGCAGTAGTGGAATTCAGACTAGGGTCACTGAACTGGCAGCGACCCAGATCTGCAGTGGTGGCTTTCAAAAAAATTTGGAATCTCTTCTGTAGGTGTGGCCTGCTTTCCAGGTCCACTGGTGGAACCTCTTCTAACCGGTGTGGTAGATTTGACGAACCGGTTCTACCGAATAGGTGCCAACTGGTAGGAACCCACCACTGCAGGCCTGCCACACCCCCGAACTGGATCCCTCGCCGCCACTGGACTGCCAGCATTTTGGTTTTTAGTGACTGCGCGTGCGCAAAGAACAATTTACATTGAACAGCGCATTCATGCACAGTGCACGTCTGGCACAAGCGAAGTAAGCGCGCGGGTTGTGCACGGGTTATGCACCAGCAGCAATCCCACTGCTGTCCAAATTGACATGATAGGTCGAGGAATACATATTTATCTGGAGGTTGGTCCCATTGTCTTCAGTGGCACTTACTTCAAAGAAAAAGTAAAAAGATTCTTTGCTTTTGGAGATGCAATATTGACTAATGGAGGTACATATTTTTGTCCATCATGTTCACTCTGTTGGCTGCTTATTTTTAGTTAGTTATGACAGTCCAATGTGCAATTTGTGTGCAGCGATGATGATAGATGAAGTGCATTATAAAATCTGTAGACACATAAATATCCAAATGTACGTCAATTGAGATTTTGAACGAGATCAATTTCTCTCCTACTTCCTAAAAGAGGAGGAATGGGCTGCTTAATTTCCCTGCTGATTAGTCATGTGACAAAACACTTCGCCATAAAGCTGAATGTGAGCACAGATATACCCTGTAATCTAAACCTCTCCATCAAGAGCCTGCATAGAATTTCTTTTTTTTCTATGACATCTGCTGTGTTTGTAGCCTTTTTATAAATACCAGGCAGTGTTTTCCTTGTTGCTATGGTCCTTGTGGAAATGTAATGCAGCCAGAGGGAACATGTTCTTGTTTCCTTTGAACGGTGCAAAACGAGTATTTGAAGGGGCTGCATTCGACAAATATTAGCTTAGGCAAAGCTTTCTGGCAACTGATTCTTTATTCAAATATCATTACATTAGCAGTAACCTTAGTTTCAATTAGCAATCTCTCTCTATATATATTTATTTCAGTATTTCTGACTTGCCCCAAAGAGGAATAGATTTCAGGATGTGGTAGAAATCAATAAATGCTCCGTAGAATGAATCTGCACGGTCACCATAAAGTATAAAAATATTGTCCACTGTAATTATCGCTACTAAAAAAACAATGTCCATGAACAAAATGGCAAATTGCTCATCTTACAATCACCAAATTCTTGTCATTAAAACCCAGTTCTTAACATAAGGTGGAATCTCCTGGAAAATACTTTCAAGGTTCACATGAAGAAAATTCACATAATGATTTTTTTTGGTAGTAGTATAGTAAAACACTGCTTCCTTTGAATGGATTTTTTTTTTAAAAAAAACTTAACAGATCTGATTTTGTTTGGGGGGGGAGAATCTATCTGCCAGGTTTTAACTGGCTTTAAACCGAGTTTCAAATTAGAATGAACTCTGAAATTTAAAATCACAACTTAGCTTCTAGAAGAAAACATTCTATAATTCAGAGACCATAGCCGAGTTCTGTCTTGCACCTCTTCAAAATGTTGACTATTAAATGTTTACTATCCTTTGGCAAGCCATGAAGGACTTTAAATGGTATTACTGGTGCCTTGAATTTAGATCAGTAGCATGCTAGCACCCAAAGCAGTTGTTCTGAAACCAGGGTTACACATTTTGTAAATTGTATAATCCTCAACTGAGTCTCTAAGTGTCACATTCTTCATTACTTAAAGTCTTCATCTCATTCCCCATAACGGTAGTAGTAGACATCAAGCACCAGGGAAATCAGGAGATCCAGACAATTCAAATGTGTATAAAGATTTAGTGTAAAATTAAGCTCTCTACAAGAATCTGAACTACTAAGGGTCAAGGCTGGCGTTAAGAATAGAAGGAATTCAAGGTGGGCTGGACTTAGAGTTCTTGTGTGTGCAAAGGGACTCATGACTAATGATGTATTTGATTCCTCCATTGAGCTCAGCCTGGTCATTTCCTACAGTAGTATACTAATGCATTGTAGTAATCTGGATGACAATTATAAGAAGGACTACCTATTGAAGCCTGTTCCAGCCAGGAGTGCTTATAATTAGCATATGAAGATCTTTGACCTTCTAACAATATTTATATAAACCCAATCTCTAGCCTGCTTTTTTTTCCCAGCAGAAGTGCAAAACATTATAGTAATTTCTAGACTTGAATATTAAATTACAATACTGATTAGAAAAGTAGGGTTCTTGTTTAAAATTTACAGAGTCTTAAGTTTTGAGTTCTTTTCTTTTTAGTTCAGGTGTCACATACTGCCATATTCATTCTCTACAGATTACACACATCGTCATTGTTGCTCTTCCCTGCATTCTTTCTAGGGCCTTGGCCAGAGGTGGCATTCAGCAGGTTCTGACCAGTTCTGGAGAACTGATAGCGGATATTTTGAGTAGTTCAGAGAACCGGTAAATACCACCTCTGATTGGCCCCACCCCCATCTATTCTCTGCCTCCCGAGTCCCAGCTGATCGGGAAGAAATGGAGATTTTACAGTATCCTTCCCAGTAGTGGCTTTCCATTTTTACTACCAGTTTACCCCACTCGCATGTACAATGCTTCTGCACATGTGCAGAAGTGTCCAGGCGGATGGGTGGAGCCTCTCACCACCACTACTACTGGTTCGGCTGATTTGGGATGAACCGGGAACAACCCATCTCTGACCCTTCCCCTGGAGTGGGGTGGGAATGGAGATTTTACAATATCCTTCCCCCTCCACACCCACCAAGCTATGTCATACCACCAAGCCACGCCCACAGAACCAGTAGTAAAAACATTTAAATTCCACCACTGGCCTCGGCATCGTTTTTATACTGTGGTGACCAGAATTGGAGGTGGCATTGTCAGAGTGGTCTCACCAGCATAGTATAAATCACTTCCCATAACCTTGTGGCTATTCCTTTGTAGATGCAGCCAAGAACATCATGATGAACAGCTAAGAGAACCAGGTATGCTTAATCTAATGAAGAGAAGGCTTAGGGGAGACATGATAGGAGTCTTCCAATACTTGAAGAATTGTCTGAGGGAAGAGGCATTGATTTATTCTCCATAGCACCTGAAGAGAGGGCAAGAAACAACGGGTGGAAGCACATCAGAGGGAGTTTCAACCTGGAAATAAGGAGACATTTCCTGACAGTAAGCAGGAGTTGTGGGTACTCCATTGCTGGAGGTTTTCAAGAAAAGATTAGTCTGATAAGACAGTGGTGTCAAACTTGCATCATCATGGCGGTGTCATGTGACATATCAAGATTTTCCCCCCCTTTGCTAAATCTGGTGTGGGCATGGCCAGCTTGTGCTGCATTCGGACTGCGGGCTGTGAGTTTGACAGCCCTGCTATAAGAACTCCTGCTTTGAGCAGGGTGTTGGACAAGAACAGCGGTCATCAGTTGGTGGTCTATGGACCACTGGTGGTCCCTGAGAAAATTGTGGTGGTCTACAGAAAAATTATTTGCATTTTTTATATTGCTCTAAATCAGGTGTCCTCAAACTATGGCCCCTGGGCCGGATACGTGCAATGAACGTATTGTGTTGCTGCAGAGAGACTCCTTCTTCAGGAGTCTTTTTGTGTGGGTTGGAAGGGGGCAGAAATTCTGACTTGGGGTCTGCTTCAGCCTACTGGTGTGGGGCTTTGGGCGAAGGCTGGAGAGAAGCGCCACTGGTGGAGGGAAGAGCCAGAGGACCTTGTTCTAGTGGGACTGCATCATGGCCTGGAACTGACTGACCATCTCAGCCTGCTGTGCCTCCTGGCAGTGGTACCTGGCCTTGCACTCCTGCTGGTCATCCCTCTGCTTGGAAAGCCTATGCTCATAGTCCTCAGTGAGGTGCTTCTGCTGAGTTTCCTTCTCGGTCATATCCAATTTGAACTGAGCCAGCTGTTTTGCCAGCTCTTTCTCATGGTGGCTCCTTAGCTCCAGCAACTGCTTCCTGTTGGGGCCCTAAGGAGCCCGGGTGGGCAGGCAAGGAGTGGCTGGGAGAAGAGGGGCAAGTAGAGGCTGGTGGTGCCCCTTGATGTGACATTGAATTGGCCACGCCTATCGAGTCACATGACCACTTAGCCACGCCCAGTCATTAAGCAGATCATATTGGTGGTCTGCAGGATTTAAAATTATGAATTTAGTGTTCCCTGAGGTCCGAAAAGTTGGTGGCCTCCAATGTAGCTTCCAGTTCTATGATTCTATGCTTTCCTGTATTTTCCACATATTTCCTCCAGAGTTATCACTGGAGTCTTCTACGTAGACACATAAAGTTACATTCAAGACTGATCAATTTTATTGAGACGGATGCTGTTTTGTAATGATCAAAATGCCACTGTATCTTATCTGTATTCATAGGTATGTGTATACAAGCTAGAGAAGACCGGAAATTTTTGAAAAGGTTGCTTGCCTATGGGGTATATATCTAATTGGGATGAAGGTACCAGATTTTATCTTACGGAACAAGGTTGTCTGTTACATTGCTGGGTTTGAAGAGTACCGTATTTATCGGCGTATAACACGCACCGGCGTTTAACACGCACCCCCCATTTTAACACAAAAATTTGAGTAAAAATTTTTTTCATTAAAAATAAATGACTTGGAAGCTCGGAACTTAATGTTGGATTAAAATTTATAACATTAGAACATGAATTATAACATTAACTCCTCTTAAAAGGCAAATATGAAATGAAAAAACACCTCTTTGAGCAAAAAAACTTAATCAGAATCACTGCTTTTTGGAAAACCAAAAACCTCTTCCTCATCTTCACTCTCTCCCTCTTTTTTCCCTTCCTTCCCCCTTCCTCTTGCCTATCAACTTCATCCTCTTTGTCTTTCTGCTCTTTCCCTCTCTTCCCCTTTTCTTCCTACCTCCTTCCTTCTCCCTCCCTTCTTCTTTTTCTTCCTTTCTTCTTCCATCTTCCTCCTTCTCCTTCCATTCTTTCTCCTTCCATCCATCTTTTCTCCTTCCATCTTCTCCCCCCCTCCCTTCTTCTTTTCCTCCCCCCTCCCTCCTTCCTTCCTCTCCTTCCCTTTCTCACACACAGGAAGGGGAGGGGGCTATCTAGTCGCTTTCACAGCATAATTTCTTTATCTAACTTTTAAAAAACAGTGTGCAAATCAAACGAGATTTTCGTAACCTGCGAAGCACCAAGTTATATTATGTTGTTACAAATTCGCAGCTACTCCATTCTTTCTGATAGGGAACTACATTTCCCAAGATGCCTCAGGTCCTCAAAGCGCTGAACGCAGCTTTGCAATTGAGTCCAGCGAGGCCTGGCAGCCGCCGGCTGGGGTGGTTGTCAGGGCGATGCAGAGCGGACGCGCCGTTTGTTACTGCTTCCAGCAATCAAGACGGACAAGGGAAGCGACTGAAACGGACGCTGGCCGCAGGAGAGCGAGGCTGCTGCCAGCCGTTTCACCTTGCGCAGCGAATTTGACTGGGTCCCGGGGCTTCTGCCGAGTGGCAGAAGCCCGGGACCCAGTCAAATTCGCTGCGCAAAGTGAAACGGCCGGCAGCAGCCTCGCTCTCCTGCTGCGGCTTCTGTTTCAGTAGGGAAGAAAACTTCCTTTCGCTTCCCGAATTTGACTGGGTCCCGGGGCTTCTGCCGGGCGGCAGAAGCCCGGGAAGCGAAAGGAAGTTTTCTTCCCTATTGAAACAGAAGCCGCAGCAGGAGAGCAGGGCTGCTGCCGGCCGTTTCACCTTGCGCAGCGAATTTGACTGGGTCCCGGGCTTCTGCCACCCGGAGTATCGGCGTATAACACGCAGGCAGGGTTTAAGCTTGCAATTTTAGTTTTAAAACTGCGTGTTATACGCCGATAAATACGGTAATTTGATTTTAACTGTGTGAAATAAACAGTATTACAATATGCAATGCAGCGAGACCCGAAGCCAAAAGCCTGGGGTGGTTTCTCAGGCGAGGAAAATCAGTGCATGCAAGCCTTTTAGCCTACTATAATTCTTGTTTCTTCTTTTCTTTCTCCTCTTTAGAAAGAAGATTGATTCATTGCTACGGTTGATTTAATTAACTGGGTTAGTGCCATTTGGGTTGGCAACCTGTCTCAGCTTTAGCTGGGAATCAATAAAATCACTGTCATCCTAGACACGGATCTGTCTAAATTTCTCCTTTTTAACAAGATTTAACCAAGGTATTGTCACTCCCTGACTCTGCAACCAGCCTGTTCAAATACCACGTCCTTGTCCTGGTATTTGATCTGCACAATTTTTTTTAAAAAAAAATTCTTCTCCATATAGATTTTACATTTGAAAGACCAGAAGCAACGAGGCTGATAGCAACTTTAAAATCAGATTGCATATCTAGTTATCAATGTAGAAAAGCTTATTCCATTTCAGACACCAATGGAAGTTTTGTGTACATGTAGGTACACACAAAAAGGCACTGAACGTTGAAAAAACTATTATTTATCTTGCTCCCCCGTCCCCACCCCAGTGTACATTCAACACTGTTTAAGAAGGAGGGTTTCATTTCCTCATTTTCCTCAGCCTTTTTTTTATTCTTAAAAATCATTTGTTTAATTCTCCATTAGTTAGTTTCATTTTTCACATTTTTGGGCTTTGTTTGCTTTTTTTTCTTTGATTTATTTTCTTTTTTTCATTCATTTGAGTGATAATCCAAGTAGCCCAGGGGTGGTTTCCGGCTTCTGCTGCTGCCGGTTTGCTCAGGGACGCGCTTTGTGTGTCCATGCGCTTGATGTGCACTATGCACGGATGCACAGTTGTAAAAAATTGCTTCTGCGCAATTTATCGGCACCGCTGATAAAACCAATTCAGGGGCGTGGCTGGCCAAGTTACTACCTACTCGGCCAAACCAGTCCGAACTGGTAGGAACCCACCTCTGACGCAGCCCATTCTTCTCTTTAAGTTCAATGTTTTTTACCTAAGCGATCAAGTACAAGTGAGAAAACGTTCAGTCTGTTAATATCAATGTCTAATTGAAACGAGAGCCATTTAGGGCACCACGGTAGAAAGTGAGAGACCCTGAGTTCTAGTCCTGCTTTAGCCAGGAAATCCAGCCGGGTGTCCCTTGGCCAGTCACTCTCTCTCTCTCCCAGCCCAACTTACCTTGCAATTTTCTGGGGAAAATAGGAGAGGTTGTGTTGAATATGTTCACCACCTTGAGCTATTTGTAAAAATAATAAAGGTGGGATACAAATAAACAAATAAACAACATGTCTCAGGGTGCATACAGAATTTGATCGAGGCATTATATTCATAAAAATTGTATTGATGCAGCCCAGTGGTGGAATTCAATTTTTTTTACTACCGGTTCTGTGGGTGTGGCTTGGTGGGCATGGCAGGGGAAGGATACTGCAAAAATCTCCATTCGCACCCCACTCTGGGGCCAGCCAGAGGTGGCATTTGCCAGTTCTCCAAACTACTCAAAGTTTCTGCTACCGGTTCTCCAGAACCTGCTGGATTACACCCCTGATGCAGCCCTTGGCAACCATTCAGGCTTTCTGTTTTAATGACGTTAGGATCTCCCATGTGTTTCAGAGAAGTTCTTGATAAAGATAAGTGGTAGATCCATTTTGCCTAATTTTGAAGAAGCCCAAGGCATGCTGCAGGTGAGTGACAGATCTCTAACTTTATCACTTTAAGGTGTGGGGCCCAAAGTCATTCAATAGTGTTCTCCTGCATGCTGTATTTCCATAGTTTAGTTCAGTGCACATTGGAAACAGTTTCTATTTAGTCTTGATGTTTGACATCTCATGAGTATACTTTCTTTTTACTCATGGTTTACTGGCTTTTGGTACAAAGAGAGCATGTATGAATTTTCTTTCTTTCTTTCTTTCTTTCTTTCTTTCTTTCCTTCCTTCCTTCCTTCCTTCCTTCCTTCCTTCCTTCCTCCCTCCCTCCCTCCCTCCTGCTGTGTTCAGTATGTTTTAATGCTTTACACAATAATTGAGGATATATTGCATGAAAGGCAGACTAGAAATGTTTTTAAGAATAAAAAATAAACATTATTGCTAGTGTAAACTTTTAGGTCCCATAAATGACGATAGCAAAGGAAGTGCTGACTCATAATTTATATGACATGGTGAGAGTAAGGCATAAAATCAAAATCTAAACCATAAAATCAAAATTAGTACTATAAAATACAGGGGATGATCCAGGGGGCCTTCACTATCTGTTGGTTTCAGTATAATAGTCATGATATTTAAAAAAGGTTTCATCTTTAATACGGCCACGTGTCAGCCGTATGAGGAAAGCGAGTGTATATTATAACGTTCAACAGTGTTTGCTGTGTAAATTGTTCCTGAATTTGAATCTCAATCAGAGCCTTCACATCCTGTCTCTCTCCCCCCCTCCCCTGCCTTTTATGGTAGGGAGGCAATTATATGGGCTTAATTGATAGGCCTGTTGGTGATCCTGCAAGAGAACGACTTGTGATGAGAAAAATAACCAGAAAAATATGGCTGGATCAGGTCAATTGCTTCCCTAGCCTGGTGTTTTGTTTTCCACAGGAGCAATCTAGAGAGTAATAATAATCATGATAAAACATTCAGCTGGTTCTCCATCCATGTGCCTTAGAAATTATAAACACAACGATGCACAGCCTTTTAATTTGCAAAAGCATTTTGATTACATGAAAACATCATGCCATCCCCGAAATAGGTTCTAGAAATAGAAGTTCAAGCAAACAAACAATCCTTTTCAGAATCTACCTCTGAAGCCGATTGTGCTGCAAAACACGCCTTCTCCTCTTATGCTTTAAGGTACTAGCATAGCATTTATTTAAAGTCAAGACCAACTGCTGGTCTGATTCTGAAATCCAGCTAGTATCTCAGGAAAGAGCGCGAGAGAGAGCCGACATATGCACACTTCCCTCTTTCAGAAACTTCATCTTTGGCTGCGGAGCCGAGATTCTGGGGTTGACGTCAAAACCAAATTGGCACTTGCCTTCAGGACTGGCAGAATAGTTAGCTCTCTGTGTAGATTGCGTTTTTCTGTTTGCACACTTAATGTTACCGTCCCCTTTGGCCGGCCCTGCAGTTTTCAGCATGCCCTGTCTCTCTCCGTCTCTCTCTTTATCTCTCTCTTCCTTTCTGAAACCAGCCACCCTGTTATCCCGAAGGAGTCAGGGACCAGGCTGTGTGGCACTGGCTGTGTTTTTCAGCGAGTTAATCTGGCAGTTGCCTACTGTGCCGAGTTGCTAGGAGAAGGTGAATAGTCGCAATTAGAGCATGCTCCTTCAGTGGCAACCTGTAGAGCTCTAATTTCCTTTGTGCAGGGGATGAGTACGCGGCTGCCAAGCTGCCTCGCGTTCCGTCTATTCATTCAGCACATTCGTGCTACTTCTGTCCTCCGCAAAGCAATTCAGAGTCAACTTGAAAAGGCATAAGTGCGGCACCAGGCAGATGTTCCTTTTCGGAGGGCGGGCTCAAATTTGAGATTGGCTTTTGCCACCTGCTTCTTGATTGCATCCTTGCTTCATGAACAGCAGAGTGCAGGCATCCATCTGTCTCTCTCCTGGACCAGCTAGGCAATTGCAATTCTTTTGCGATGGCCAAAAGATTCCGGTAGATTTTGAAAAACAGACTCAAACAGCCAACGGGGTGTTCCAGTGCACAGGACTCTGGCAGTTAGTCTGTAGCAAAGGCAAGTAGTGGGAAGTGTGTGTGCATGGAACGGGGGGTGGGGAAGACCTTCCGCGGTTGGCTAGTGGTACATTTCTTGTCTCAGTGGATTAATCACTGTGGGGGATCAGGAGGGCTGCCTGCTTGTGAGGCTGGCAATTCGGCTGGCCAGCTGAAGAGGCAACTAAGGTAGAAGTGATTCTCTGCTCTGCAATTCTGATTAGGTGTCAAGCGAGAGAGATAAACGGAGCAGCCATCTAACATGTACGGATCTTCTGGCACATGTGCTGGGTGGAAAAAGCCTTTCCCATCCCGCTGCTGAGCCTAACTAGAATTCAGTTGCTGTGGGACAGCTTGGACCATGGGCTCCACAGGTCCAGACGGAACTCAGAAAATGGACAGCACTCCTCTGAAGTATCCAATAGGAGGCCATACAGAGAAAATGTGGCAACGCCTGAAAGGGATGTGAGTAGACTGCCTTTTCTCTTTTATTTGATCCTTTCTTTCTCAGGGGAAAAAAAAACACAACAGTCATTTTGAAAACACGACTAATGTATTTCTGGGCAGAGCATTTCAAATGAAAGAGCAATAATCAATAATGCCTTCTCATCAGTAAGCTAAGCAAGAGGAAATATTGCACCAGGAAGCTGGATTTTTTTTTTTATTGTGCGTAAAGTGGATAATGGAAAATGAAGCATGTAGCATGTACTTTCACAGTTAAGCCTTTTGATCAATGAGATGTGATCATTTCCCCAACAAAACTAGTGCCCTGCATCTTGGCATTGGATTTATAAGGTTATAAGCAGTAATCTTGCTAGAAGAAACTGGCCTTTGTGCAGGGAAATTGGGAGAATACAAACAGAAAAGTGAACTTGAGCAAAGCATTTAAACCTTGAACTGCGTATATTGTAAAACTTCCTTCCTTCCTTCCTTCCCTCCCTCCCTCCCTCCCTCCCTCCCTCCCTCCCTCCCTCCCTCCCTCCTTCCTTCCTTCCCTTCTTCCCACCTTCCTCTAATCTCTGAAGTTACTTCATGGATTCTGTTAAAGCAGGCTTTCTAAGTGTTTTTCTGATGGAGCTGGATGGGGAAGACGATACTGAAGTCACACATTCAGGAAAAAAAATGACTTTCCATGACTCAGTCTCATAGGCACAAAGTGAAAGCACAGACCAAAATCAGAGCAAATTGCAGATGTTGGAGAAAGGAACAAGCTAACTTTTTTTGCGGGTGGGGGAGATTGGAAAATATGCAAAAAACACTCTTTTCAGAATTGAAAAGAGGAGGTGCATGAGGAAAGCAGAAATTGGGATGTTTTATCTCAAGAAAAGCTCATGAAGAAGAACATCATACATTTTTGTGCTATCTGCCCAATAGTGGGTGATTTATGAGTATAGATGAAAACATTTTTTTCCTATACACATGCTAAAGCAGTGATTTTCAAAATGTGGTCTGGAGACTCCCGTGAGTCCCCAAAACCCTTTTAAGGGGTCTAGCCAAATCAAATGAATAAATAGTTTAAAATTTATCAGGCTGAATTTTTAAGGTAGTAAATATCGGTAGGTAAAACCCACATAAACCAATGCTCTTTGGGACCCTCTACTGTTTTTAAGAATATAAAAATGTGAGAATCAAAACATTTGAAAACTACTGTGATAATCTGTACTTGAGTGTAACTTCGGATGAAATCTCACCTTGCACAAAACATTTTTCAGTGGAACTATCAAGTCTGGAGAATCACAGCTATGAATCCAACTACAGTTTGTTTGTTAGAGGAAGTCCTAAAGCAATAAATATCAATAGCTCATTTACATACACTGTTGCAAAGTATAAATCGAAAAATTCTGTGATACTTTGCATATTTGGAATTCCATTCCCATCTCTGAAATTGGGTTTTAGGTAGATTTTTAAATGCTGACTATTATAGGCTGAGACACCTTGTACAATGGAAAGCAAATATATGTTTGAGGAGTCCAAGGTGCTTGCAAAAGAGTTTCTTACTACGTAAATTGCCTTTTCTCATTCATAGAATATTATGAAAAGTCAAAGCAATCCAGTGACATCTTTATAACTCTCCCATGTTTTTATATCAGATTTTCTATCTGCCTTCTTACCGCAAAATACCATGAAGGTGCAACACAAAAAAAATTAAGTTTAAATAAAAATTGCATATATCATAGGTTAAAAAAAAGTAAAGGGAAAAAGCCATAGATGATTTTTGGATTGGTGCCTCTGTGAACCCATTGCAAAGTATCCTTTAACTTGATGTTTTAATGAAAAGTATATCATGCCATCTTTCTTCATCTCCATTCTGTTCCTCTGAAAGGAAGAAGAATCATAACCTTTTCCCTCTGTTTCTTTGTGACAAGTTCCAGTGAAGGCAACAGAAACAGAACTTAATCTTGGGAAAATGTATGTCCCAATCCCCCTATAGTATGTAAAATAAAGGGAGTTACAACGGGCTGATCATTTATTGCTTTAATTGGAACATATAGCTGGAAAAGCTTGGATCATTGAAAAATCCAATTTACCGTATATGCTTTCCAACGCATGGACTTTGTCAAGAGGTGCGTGTTCATGTAGAATCCAAATATGTTGGACTTTGACTCTTAAAATTCTTATGAATTTGACATAAGTACATCACAACAGTTCTTCTGGATCAGACTGAAACTGTTGTAATCCAATTGCTCTGTCCTACAGCAGCCAAGCAGATGCATCAGAGAAACTCACAAAGCAGATATGAGGGCAATAACTCTCTTCTTCTATTGCTCTTTAGCAACTGTAATTATTAATAGCAATAGCAGTTAGACTTATATACCGCTTCATAGGGCTTTCAGCCCTCTCTAAGCGGTTTACAGAGTCCGCATATTGCCCCCAACAACAATCCGGGTCCTCATTTTACCCACCTCGGAAGGATGGAAGGCTGAGTCAACCCTGAGCCGGTGAGATTTGAACCGCTGAACTGCCGAATTAGCAGTCAGCTGAAGTAGCCTGCAGTGCTGCATTTAACCACTGCGCCACTGGAGATAGCATATAGCCACCAAGATGGTTTCCCATAGATAAGCCCTATCCTCTCTGTTTTAATTGAAACACAACTCACAATTTGGGTTTCATTATAAGGGCAGCTAATATGTGGTGCTTCATGTCCACTAGATGGCATTTTCTGAGTTCGCAAATAGACCACACTCACTGATGTAGACATGTGTCACTGCTGTATAGCTTGTGTATACTGTACACCATGGTTAAGGTGTTGGATTAAGAGGGAGGAGAGTCAGGTTCAAGTCCTCTTTCAGCCACGGAAATTTTCCAGGTGACTTTGATCTCCTTCATGCCAAATTACCTACTGCTTTTTTTTAAAAAAAATATTTTTTTTAATTTATCTCCAAAGTTAAAATACAAAATAGAAAGAAAAATCAGCTATAAACAAAACAACAAAAGTAATAATTTGGTATTTGGTATTTATTAATGCTTATAGGCCGCCCTTTTCCCTGAGGGGACTCAGGGCGGCTTACATAAAATAAGGGGGGGGGGTATACAGACAATAGACACAAACAATACATAGAAGTAAAATAGTAAGCAACATTCATTCATCATTCGGGTGGGGACAGTTATCTTTGTCCCCAGGCCTGACGGGCTAGCCAGGTCTTAAGGGCTGTGCGGAAGGTCTGGACGGTGGTGAGGGTACGAATCTCCACGGGGAGATCGTTCCAAAGGGTCGGAGCTACTACTGAAAAGGCTCTCCTCCGTGTAGTTGCCAGTCGGCACTGACTGGCAGATGGAACTCGGAGGAGGCCTAATCTATGTGATCTAATTGATCGCAGGGAGGTAATTGGCAGGAGGCGGTCTCTCAAGTACGCAGACCCACTACCATGAAGGGCTTTATGGGTGATAAGTAGCACCTTGAAGCGCTAAATAAAAATGTGTGTACAGAAATAATAAACAACAATCTTCAATATTAAGCATAAAATATCCAACCTGATTGAGTGCTGAAAATTACATCTCAAATAACTGATATATTCCCCCAATGCACAAGAGTTCTGCAAATAGTTATAAACTTTCCCATCTATATTAACCAAAAATATTATGTTACATAAAAAGATGTTACTGATGTAGAAATCTATTATTTATCCACCAAGTTAACCCACCCATCTATTCATTTAAAAAAAAACAGTTAATAGATAACCCCAAGAACAAAACTAGTCTCTAGAGCAGTGGTTCTCAACCTGTGGGTTAGGACCCCTTTGAGGGTTGAACGACCCTTTCATAGGGGTCCCAGAAGACCATCAGAAAACATATATTTTCGATGGTCTTAGGAACCGAGACACCAATTTTATACTTGGGGGTCACCACAACATGTGGAACTGTATTAAAGGGTCACGGCATTGGGAAGGTTGAGAACCACTGCTCTAGAACCTTCTGTTAGCAATTTGTTATTATATTTATCATGCAGAAAATCCAGAAATGGCTTCAAACACCTAGAAGAAAAGGCTTCAGGTCTCGTTAGTATTTGCATTTTGAGTATTTTCTGCATTGTCATGACTATGTTATCATCCATTTTATCATAATTATTTAACATATTCACCTTCCAGATTCATCTTAAGTAACATTTTATAAACTTTAGTGATCTAGTGGTCATCTCCAGAACATGAGTTCAAGTTCAATTCAGATTTATCTCCAGCAAAAAAAAAAAAAAAAAACCTTTTAAAATCAAGTTTAAATATTTTAAAAATTCCATAAACCAACCACAATTAATTCCCACACTTACTAATTGTTTTATTGAGTGCCTCTTCTTCAAATATCAACCAGTCATGATATGTCATTAACCCTACTAACATCTCCTTTCTGCATAATGCTTTATATGGTGAATACCATAAAGCTATCTTATCAGCCAACCTTCTTCCATACCTAATCAATTGCCTAAGAGAATGATTTTTAAAATCAGGGTTAAACTTGACCTTATACCATAAATAAGCATGCCACCCAAATCTCAAATCAAAACCTTCAAGATCTAACAAGCTTGGGTTTTTCAAAGTTATCCATCCTTTTTAACCATGCCAAGCAAAAAGCTTTGAAATACAATCTAAGGCAAGCCAAGGCATCATTTTTCTTTGGCATTATGTAAGAGCAAACTACTTACTTGGGATAAAATGAAGGGAGTTCTCTTATATAGCTGCCTTAATCACCTAGACAATCTTGATTGATTGATTGATTGATTAGGTGCCATCAATGTCAGTGTCTACTCTTAGGGACCATGCAGATAGATTTTCTCCATGATGATTTGTCCCTAACCTGGTCTTTTAAGTCTCTCAGTTGTGTACCCATCTGGAGAATGACCAGTTATTAATTTAGCAAATAAAACAAACAATTTATTAGATAAAAATTTTGTGTATAGGAATTATGGTTTATATAGTTCGGCCACATAAACGTACAGAGGTAAAATAACTTTTATTATGGTTTTCATCCAAAAGGTGCTTTTTCAAGAGGCAACGGGACTTCCTTGTTTTTCTTTGAAACTATTTTGCTTCTCATCCAAGAAGCTTCTTCAGAAAGCGAAACGTTCATGAGAAGTGAAACGTTTTGAAAGAAAATCCGGAAAGTCTAGTTGCCTCTTGAAAAAGCACCTTTGGGACATCTAAAACCTGGATAACTCTTCGTAGACATTATAGTTTTCACTTTTCCTAAAAATATGAACAAAAAACCCCCCTCTTTTCCCTCTTTTTCTCCTTGCTTTTTTTCCCTTTGTCATCTCCCCTTTCTCATATATGTATGTATGCACTGTGCTTCTACATTTTTAATTACAATACTTCTCTTTATTGCTGGCTGCTGTCCTATTATTCCTGAGCTTTGTTTCAAAGCCCTTTGCTTTCCATTTTCAACAATTACCAGAACTCACTGGGTACTTGGCAACTGTGCTTTGTGAACAATAACTTAACAAAAGCATTGTTTGTTATGTCCAGGTTCAATAATCAGCGTCTATACTTTTCTTTTACAAGCATCAATACTACATTGCTAATATTACTTCAACTAGGCTGTCTTGAATCAGCACAATGCACTGTTTTGTGTAAAATATTTTCACTCAATTCTTCCTTCATACTGCAATGTGCTCTACATGGGGCTGCCCTTGAAGATCATCCGGCGACTTCAGCTAGTCCAGAACGCGGCCGCGCGAGTGATTGTGGGTGCACCTCGGTTCACCCACATAACACCTATCCTCCGCGAGCTGCGCTGGCTACCTGTCGATCTCCGGGTGCGCTTCAAGGTGCTATTAGTCACCCATAAAGTCCTTCATGGTAGTGGATCTGCGTACTTGAGAGACCGCCTTCTGCCAATTACCTCCCTGCGACCAATTAGATCTCATAGATTGGGCCTCCTCCGAATTCCATCTGCCAGCCAGTGCCGGCTGGCAACTACAAGGAGGAGAGCCTTTTCTGTAGTAGCTCCGACCCTTTGGAACGAGCTCCCCATGGAGATTCGTACTCTCACCACCGTCCAGGCCTTCCGCATAGCCCTTAAGACCTGGCTACCCCGTCAGGCCTGGGGACAAAGATAGCCGCCCCTCCCGAATGATGAATGAATGTTGCCTATTATTTTTACTTATGTGTGTCTACGTTATTGTTTGTATTCCCCTTCCTGATTTTATGTGAGCCGCCCTGAGTCCCCTCAGGGAAAAGGGCGGCCTATAAATGTTAATAAACTAAAACTAAACTAAACTAAACTTCCCAAGCCTTGGAGGATTAAAGAGAAACTCTTGAACTAATGTGACAAGGAAAAGAGGGAACAGACACACAGAATGTCAGAATCTTTACAATGAAGTATCTATTTCTGCCTGGAGTGGCCATCTACTGGGAGTTACTGTTTGATCTAGCTTTTCAAAGGCCTCAGTTGGAAACTTGAACTATTCGTGTGTGTAATTTTTTTCAGAAAGTAAATGTATGGATTTTTAAAATTTGGAAAGCATTTAACCACAGATCAGAATAAAAGCAAAGCAAAAAAGGCAAAAAAGAGCCTTTTTTATGACTAATTTATGAGATTGGTTGCAAATCAAATAAAGGGCAGCTGGATCATGTAGTTTTTTCTGTGGGTGAAATTGTATTTTCTTTAATAGCAACAGCACTTAGATTTATATACCGCTCCATAGTGCTTTATAGTCTTCTCTAAGGAAGGTAGAGAGTCAGCGTATTGTCCCCAACAATCTAGGTCCTCATTTCACTGACTTTGGAAGGATGGAAGTCCGAGTCAACCTTGAACCAGTCAGGATCGAACTCCTACAAATGGCTAGTCCCCAATACCAATAATGTGTCTTTAACCCACAGGCTTGTTTAGATTTTCTGATCACTTTTTCTATCTAATCTTTTTTCTCCCCCGTAGGTGAAATTAAAATTTAACATCTTTCTTCTGAATAAGTTACATGATTAAAAAATAAATATTTAATTCATAAAGGGGGTTTATGTTCATTGAGGAAATGAATAGATGTTCCCCTGAGCAAGTTCTGTTTGATTACTCTTTGGCAAGAGTGAGTGTAGCTTATATAAATCATGTTGGCCAATGTTATTAAATTCAGCAATCTACCTTGCTTTTCTCCAGTCTTGAGGTATACTGTCTTTTTAAAATTCATGGTAAATGCTCATTAATGTAAAATACAAGTTTTAAAGACAGAGAAATCATTTCTGCATCTAAGTTAGTGATGCATAATTGCTTGAATGGTAGGGCATAGCTGTTTTGTGTTGCAAACAGAAGATATCCTAGTGTAAGATTCTGAACATATCTGATCCCATCTGATGAGTGTTTTCTTTTTAAATTCACTGGCAAGATCACTAAATGTTGTATGCTTGCATGCCCCCAAAACCTGAGATAAATCCTGCTTTCCTTTCCCAACTTTTTAATCAGGGGAACACATGACCAATTGACAATCTTATCAGTGGTTAGCGATGTTAATAGCAGCTGTGTCCTGATATCAATTTCCTCCCAGAAGTTCTGCAGTTCCTGTAATTGAGAACAATTTGATAAGTAAGGTGGCTTTTTAAAAAAAAGATTTATTAGCTAGCCAGGCACTATGCCATTTTGTCCTCATTGCAAATGGGCTTAAACTGATCATTTAATATTTCAGATTGCACTTTATTATACATTGTGGAGACATAAAAAAAAATGTTGCCATCTTAAATGTCTAAAGACTTCACTGCTGTCTTTAGAAGGCCATTCTTTGTTCGCTACTTTATATATGTAATTAAATCTTAGATTTAGTCCAAATGGTTTGGACAGACCAAGTGATTTGTGTTGTATCTGGATTTTTATTGTTGTTTTTAAAATCAATGTTGTTTTTTTGAATGGTCATAGGAATCAGAAATACATGATTCTGTCTTATCTAAATTGAAATATTCTTTTCAGTAGAGAACTCTTCTTATGACATGAAGAAAGTTTCACTTGTCCTTGATTTTAACGAATTTTCACCCCTAAAGCATTATGGATATGCATGGATTTCTGTGCTCATTTTTCTCCGTGTAAGTCCTAGTCTGTACATTTTTGAAACTAACCAGTATAAAATACAGTGTGTGTGTGTGTGTGTGTGTGTGAGAGAGAGAGAGAGAGAGTGTGTGTGTACTTAACATATATATTTTGTGTGTATTTTCATCAATGCCTTCAGAGTTTCAAAAGCAGCACACACATCTGAAAATTATGCTATGGTGAAGGATTCTGACATTTGTCAACTCATTCATCTGAGTGTAATAATATTTCTGAATATTTCAGTGTTAATCCAAATGCTAATAATTTATTGAATAATTGATCCTATTTTGTGGGTAGGAAATGTTGATTCCTCATGCATTTCAAATAGCTGTTCTTTTATAGACCTTTGCTAGGTAACTAAAATATTAAAGATGCATAATTAGTGATGAGTAACAAAGCTGCTCACCTCATGCTATTTTCTACGAACATTTCCTTACAATAATCCCAAAATACGAAAAAAAAATGCCATAGAGGTATGCGAATCAACAACTATATCTCTTTCTCTCTGCCCACCCCCCCTCAGATTAATTGATTTTATGCATCAGGTTGATCTGATGATTTGAATTGAGAATTCAGATCACCTACTGATTATGTATACATACATTTATATCCATCACACTATTTTGTTTTAGGGTAAACAGCATTATGTAAAATGCAGAAAATAACTACAGTTAATTTTAAAAGAATTTAAAACATGAAAAGTACAATATCAGAAGAAACAACAATACCAACACCATTTTGCTATGACTTTCTATACCCTTTTATATCTGCAAACCATCTTCACTTCCACCATTCACCAGTTTCATACATTGTCTCGTTAAACTTTTCTCTTCTCTCTTTCTGAGGATCTGATCCACTATCCATCTATAACTTTCTTGGTCTTCCCTTACCCTTCTGCCAGTTCACTTTTCTTTCATATATTTGCTTTATGTTTGGAATTTCATTCATACTTCCTGCATTCTTCCTAAACCACATATATTCGTATACTTGCTCTATTTTTCCATATTCATATCTAATTTGCAAACATTCCATTTTTTCCCATCAAACAAAAGTAACCAGGATCCTTTTATTTTAATGTTTAGAATTGTATTCCTTGTTGCATCATATAATTTATCTAATATTTATTGCAAGTCGTTCGGATTTCATACAACAGTATAGCATCATTGGTGCACATATTTTCACATTCCCCGGATTATTTGCTTTTTTCATAACATTTTCTTTCAATCAACACATGTTTAATAAATTTGTTTCTCAGATTCTACATTTTCAATCACTTGCTGAAGGTCAGATATCTGATTTACACTTTCAGATCAAAGGTTCAAGCAGAAGCTTTGCACAGCAATGAAATGTGTGTTTCACTGCTAAAGATTTCTATACCATGGTAAATGTGGCATATTTTTCCTTTAACGTTTAAACATGGCAGAAAATGACCAGTCCTTCAATCATCTATCCTATCCACATTCATAAATTTAGTTATGTTCCCCCTTTTTCTTTCTCTATAATGTTGAGTATCTTATTATCTAATTTTAGGGTTCAATTGTCATTGATAACATTTTCAAAGGTCCACAGTAACTAATGTTTGCCTCATATCCTATCCATTGCAACCACAACAGCCACAATGTCATGCAAAAATAAAAGAATACAATCTGTCTCCCAACAATGAGCCAGAATAAAGGGCCAATCTAGATATTAAACTAGACATTTTAATTACTTCAATATTTTAAAGAGGGATAGAGGCACCACCATCCTGGGAAAACTTATTTGAATGGAATCAGCTCTGCAGAATTCTAAGGAACATGATTTTGAGTGAAAGTGGAAAATCAATTTGCAAACTCCATTGTATTTATTTAGAAAATGGTTATTTTGAATCAGCACATTTAATCCAGATGTTATGCTGAGGGAAATTCAGCCTGGCTTCACAGAGTCGGGCTGTTGCTTTAATGAAGTCTACTCAATGAACACAATCTCTATGGCTTGTAAATCAATTTGCGGCTTATTATTTTATCAAATGTATTCAATAAATGATGGTTAAATAAAACATAATCAGCATAATGGATGTGCCATTAAAAGTATTTTAATTTTAACTATGGGTTTGATTGCATCTTAGAGCAAACATAAAATGGAGTAGATGCATTAAGAATTGTTAAAATGAAATATACTAAGAATAATAATTAAACAAAATAAAACAAAAACAGCCCAGTAAAAACATTCTCTCTCCTCTCTCTCTCTCCCTCCCTCCATCATGGCCAATATCTTAAGTGTTTTGACCACACTCTGTGAATACCACCAATTAGGTCACTCCCACCATGGACCAGCAGCAAAGGAAGACTAAATCATAAGTCTTTGGTTTAAGTGATGGACTGGCAAGGGGAAAAAATCACAAATAAATGACAATCCACATGTTCTAGAGTAGATCAATTAGTGGTCTAATATGGTATAGTACAGTGTTTCTCAACCTTGGAAACTTGAAGACGTCTGGACTTCAACTCCCAGAATTCCCCAGCCAGCGAATTCTGGGAGTTGAAGTCCAGACGTCTTCAAGTTGCCAAGGTTGAACTTAGCTAAGTTCAATGTAAAGATGTTATTAATTTTGTATTCTTTTATTCTCAATATATCTTAGACTGTGTTTGTTAAAAATCTATACCGTGTACGGGTTCTGGGAAGCCGGGGGGGTAGGTTGGGGGGGGTCGGGGGGTCGGGTGGGGGGGAGGTATATATCAGGTTAGACGAGATGTGTTAGATCTCAATGTAATTTGACACCACATGTATACTGTTTCCTTTTCTTTCTTTCTTTCTTTATCTTATATTTTTATTACTATTACTATCTTTTTCTTTAAAAGTAGGATAGGCTAAGTATATTGACATGTAGCGGAAATACACCAAGGAGAGGAGGAGTGGGAAAGAAGAAAGATGGGCAGAAAAGGATAGGAGAGAGGGTAAGGGCGGAAGATGAGAAGGATAAGGAGGAGTGGATTGTAGAGAGAGGAGCAGTAGAAAGGAAGGGGAAGTAGAGTAGGAAAGGATGATGGAGGGAAGATAGAAAGTTGGAGGGTGGTAGAAGAAAGAGGTGTATGGAGAGCAGAAGAGCTACAATGGGTTTCTATTTTGGGGGGCATTGTTGACAAGAGGAACTGATGTAATTATTACTTAATACTATATGATATGGGCTGTGTATAGTATACGTGTGAGTGTGTGTTATGAAAAAGGAAATAAAATATTTTAAACCAAGAAAAAAAAAGTTGCCAAGGTTGAGAAACACTGGTATAGTACATTCATGCAGGGTGTATCATCTTTTCATTTTTAAACAGCATTGGATTGCATCTCCAAGAATTGGCTCCAGATAGGTAGAACTGGTGAAAAAAATGCGAACAAACATCTCCCTCAAGCAAAAACTGAAATGTAGGAAACTTCCATAGCGCAGTGTGGCACCCTTACACTCCCATCTGTCCTTCTTTTTAAGTATCTGCAGCATAGTCTTCCTGCCAAGGATCCACAGTCTACTTTGCTGCTGCAGGTTTAGCAATTTAATTGCTAGGCATGCCATCCCTGCAGTGCTCTTTCCAAATGTCACATGGGCTAAATACGTCTTTTTGAAATATCCTTATTTTTTCGTTCAGAAACATGTGGCCGCATTTGTAAAAACTGCAATTAGGTTTTCCTGGTGTTGTGTGGCTTGTGGCTGCCATAATGATTGGGTTCATATGTAACCCCAAGCAATAATCCCTTGTTTTGCAAACCACACACTAAACCAAAAGGAAAGGTTTGGTGACATAATGGCCAGCGTCAAAGGGTGGAATGCCTCATGGCACGACAAAACCGCGGTCCACTAAAGCGCGCCCGATTAAAGCGCGTACCTGACGTCATCAGCAGCGCGACAAATACAACCGCGGAGAAAAAAGGGCGCTTTAAAAAGCGCTTTTAAAGCAAGCCGATTCACGTAAAGGTAAGGGTTAGGTTTAGGTTTAGGGTTAGGGTTAGGGTTAGGGTTAGGGTTAGGGTTAGGGTTAGGTTAAGGGTTAGGGTTAGGGTTAGGGTTACGTTAAGCGTTAGGGTTAGGGTTAGGGTTAGGTTAAGGGTTAGCGTTAGGTTTAGCGTTAGGTTAAGGGTTAGGTTTAGGGTTAGGTTTAGGGTTAGGTTAAGGGTTAGGTTTAGGGTTAGGTTTAGGGTCAGGTTTGGGGGGGTTAGGGTAAGGTTTTCGCGTTATTTTTAACTTTACCGCTCACAGCGTGATGTTTTCGTCGCTCTGTGATGACGTCAGGTACGCGCTTTCGTCGAGCGCGTTTTAGTCTACCGCGGTTTTGTGGTGGAACCGGAATGCCTTTGTAACTAGTCTGTTTGCAGCCATTAAGAGGTTCAGATGAAAGGAATCGGTAGAGAAAAAGAAATTATTTGATTTATAGTCAAAGCAGGCAATGGACAAGTCCCAGGATACCACACAGAGAAAGGAAGGGAAACAAATAGAAGAGAAACAGACTTAGAAGCACCTGCAAGAACATGGACTGGTAGGCTAGAACTGACCCTTGGGATCAGTTGAAGAGATCTTTAAAATTTGTTGGTGCAGGTAACTGTGATAAGTATTTCAAAGCCCAAAGCCAGATACAGTTTCACTAAACTTTGGCAATGTCACTATCTACTTTGATTAGATGTTGGTGAAGAAAGACCAAAAGAGCTATCAAAAACTTTTCAGATTTTTACTTCAGCTTCTTCTGCAGTGACCTGGAACGACCGTAAGTCAACAGAGTCAATTATGGCCCAAGGAGATGCTTTTGGACTCATTGATGAGATTGGCATCCAGCTATTGAACTTTTGCTGTTTTCTGCCAAAGAAATGGAGCTGGTTCTTCTTTCCACTACTTAGCTCAAAGCTCAATACGGTATTCAATTGTCAGTTAGCTTCCCCACCCCATCCCCCATTCTCACATCTGATCTTTCTAATGCAGTGTTTCTCAACCTTGGCAACTTGAAGATGTCCGGACTTCAACTTCCAGAATTCCCCAGCCAGCGAATTCGTTAGCGAATGCTGGCTGGGGAATTCTGGGAGTTGAAGTCCGGACATCTTCAAGTTGCCAAGGTTGAGAAACACTGTTCTAATGCAACCTCATTATTGTTGTACTGATACCTTTCTCTGTGTGAATGTTAATGTTGCCTTACAATTACCAAATTTGCTGTGTGCATGTTCAGATACCTCCAAAAGCATTTGCCTCTTTCTTCCCTACCAATGCAATTTTAAAACGTTTTGCATAAATCAGCTGGATAATTGTGGACTAGCGCACTCAAGCACGTAATAAGCTGAGCACTGCAGGAATGCACCTTTATAGTTTTGTGCTTTTGAAGTCGGATGGGCAACCTGGGATCTTCAGGCATTTCGTATTTCCGTTCCCATCAGCATCAATCAGTCTTACAACATCAAGGGACAGTCAGCAACAGATTCCAAAATATCTGAAAATAGTTACAGTGTCAACTCCCAATGTACATGCTAACCTGAGAATATGTTTCATAGAACTCAACAGACTTACTTTTGATGCATATTGTATGGATATGAGTTGCTAGAATATACAGCATAAGTGGAGGTTACTTTACACATAATTCTGACATTGAGGTTTCATGCCAAATAGGGCTACTAGATAGAAGCAGAAAGTTAGTTTTCTGCTATCTAGTAGATGTTTGGATTTTTGCAATCTAGATCTGGAATGCCTAAGAAAAGACCAAGAGAACAGTAAATACTGCCATAAATAATGCTTAATGCTTATTTATGGCTTCTGATATAAATAAAGTGGATTTATTGATAAATAATGTTTTTTTTAAAAAAAGTGGTTTCTGTCCTTTGCGATTGTGGTGACATGCAGAAAACAACACACACACACACACACACACAGTGTCACAACCCCTGGTATGCCCCAATTATGGGAGGAAGCTAACTGCTTCCATTCTCTGTCCATCGGCTCGTCACAAGAGACCAGACAGAAACCCAATATTTTTACTGTTGCCTTTGTTACACATTTGTGTTGTATTTGTGCTGATAAATAAATAAAGGGAGACTAGTATAGATCTATTTCAAGCTATCTAGCTCTCATCAGCTAGCCATACCCTTACTGGGATTCGAACCTGTGCTGTATTGCATCTTAGGCAGAGGTCTTAACCATTAAGCCACAGGTCCTCCTCCTTATCAGCTTGAGCCAGGGAGGGAGGTATATATTTAGTGTCACAACCCCTGGTATGCCCCAATTATGGGAGGAAGCTAACTGCTTCCATTCTCTGTCCATCGGCTTGTCACAAGAGACCATCACGACAGAAACCCAATATTTTTACTGTTGCCTTTGTTACACATTTGTGTTGTATTTACACATATACATATATATATATACATACATACATGCCCTTTGTGCCCTAATCAGTGACCACTTGAAGATCTCATCGCAGCATGACAGAATTTAATTAATGTTGCTAGTTTCTGGGCAAGATCTGTTTAACTTCTACATATTTCAATCTTGTATTTTATATTTTAAATTTTAATCCTGATGCTTCTGCATCATTAAACACACTTGGTGGTAGGGAAATGCTTCACAAAAACAACTGATATGCACATACCATATACTGATGTGAACTAATTACCCTGTTATGCTCTTTGCTGATCTTAAAATATGGCAGTCCTAAGTGAAAGATTAGAAGGTTATACTAAAGTATACTACTATTAGTATCATAATACTTACAGGCTAATTCACAAATCATCATCTTTTGAATAAAATGTTTAGATGATCATAACAATATGCTAGCTTTAGGTTCATTGGCTTGCTTAAAGATAAAGGTTCCTCTCGCACATATGTGCTAATTGTTCCTAACTATAGGGGGCAGTGCTCATCTCCATTTCAAAGCCGAAGAGCCAGCACTGCCCAAAGATGTCTCCCTGGTCATGTGGCCGGTATGACTAAATGCTGAAGGTGCACGGAACGCTGTTACCTTCCCACCAAAGGTGGTTCCTATTTTTCTACTTGCAATTTTACATGCTTTCGAACTGCTAGGTTGGCAGACGCTGGGACTAGTGATAGGGATACATGGCGCTAGGGATTCGAACTGCCAACTTTTCTGATTGACAACCTCAGTGTCTTAGCCACTGAGCCACCGCATCCCTTAATTATGGCTTGCTTATGTGTAGGCAAACTTGAGCAAAGATCCTTTCCTTTGATTTAATTCTGTGCCCCTTCTGAGCTTTATGAACAAGATGGTGGGTGATGAAAATGTGAAAGCAAACTATGCCAGGCAGAACAACTGGCACGAGCACAGCCTGATTTAAATGAGTATTCAGCTTCAGAGTATTCATAAGTATTCAGCTTTATGTATCATAAGTATTATGATAATACCTCATAGGTATTACCCTTAGACATAAGACAATACTTATTATCATCTTTTAACCTTTCCTATTACCTTCTCCCATTGGAATCTTATGATTATATTACTTTGTTGTTTCTATGTACACTGAGAGCTTATGCACCGGAGACAAACTCCTTGTGAGACAAATCCCACTTGGCCAATAAAGAGTATTCTATTCAATTCAATATTGACTCACGACAGCATGGCAAAGACAATTGATGTCTATACAAATGCAGTGGATTTTTCTAGCACTGTGCTTTTCCTCCAGGTATTTGCAAACCAACAAGGAAGACACTCAGGTCTTATATTTACACTGCAAGATAGTGTGTCCTTGCATCAAAATATTTGTGACCCGTCAAAACCACGCTCGACTAAGCCGCGCCTGATTAAACCGCGTCGCTGACATCATCAACAGGGCGACAACAGCCAGCGCGGAGAAAGAAGGGCGCTTTAAATAGCGCTTTGAAAGCAAGCCGATTCAACTTAAGGTAAGGGTTAGCTTTAGGGTTAGCTTTAGGGTTAGGTTAAGGGTTAGGGTTAGGGTTAGGGTTAGGGTTAGGGTTAGGGTTAGGGTTAGGTTAAGGGTTAGGGTTAGGGTTAGGGTTAGGGTTAGGGTTAGGGTTAGGGTTAGGTTAAGGGTTAGGATTAGGTTTAGGGTTAGGTTAAGGGTTAGGTTTAGGGTTAGGTTTAGGGTTAGGTTAAGGGTTAGGGTTAGATTTAGGATTAGGTTTAGGGGGGTTAGGTTTAGGTTTAGGGGTTAATTTTAGGTTTAGGGTTTACAGCGTGCTTCTTTCTCCGCGCTGTTGTCGCCCTGTTGATGACGTCAGCTACGCAATTTAGTCGGACGCGGTTTAGTCGAGCGCGGTTTTGTGGTGGAACCCAAAATATTTACAATAATAGTAAACTCTTACACTTTCTCAATTATTAAAAAAAGAGGATTATTCTTTTGCATTTTAGACTGTCCAGTCTACCCAGGCTCTATCTTTGAGGGAGTTATTTTCCTTCTCCATAAAACTATTTTCTCTTCCAACACTGTACAGATTAATTCACGCTGTAATCAACACTCACAATCTTCCAATAATTTCCAGATTTTACTTTATCACCATATGCAAGAAACTAATTTTAGGAGTTGCTTTTGCATCGGTTATTGCTTCGTGCAATATGATGCAAAGTCAATTTATTTGATGCCAGAAATAAAAACAGTTTTTTTTTTAAAAAAAGTATTACAACCCAGAATCGGCCATAATTATATTTTAGAGCTCAAATCAATCAAGTCGTTTTACCAGACTTTGTTGCTTGTGCTAAAGATGTTTGTAGATGAATTTAGCTTGATGTGCAGCATTTATTTATTTACACATTTCCATTCCAGCAGATATTCTGTCTCTCAAGGATTAAAGGAAAGAATCAACAAAACAAAGCATTAGCAAAAAAAAACCAGAGGAGCAGTTAAAAGATTAAAGATGGCAGTCACATTAACTATGCAGAATTTTCTGTGTCTTCTAGCGTCTGAGATCATTTCAAAACAGGCAAGCTCAACTGTGGCTCTGTCTTCCCATTGTGGGGGATGATGAGTTTTCCTTCCATTTCTCCACACATCAGAAACTCTTCCCTTTTTTGGCATCCTCCAAAATGGGTTTGACCACAATAGCACTAGCAATAGCACTTAAGACTTATGTACTGCTTCATTAGTGCTTTTACAGCCCTCTCTAAGCGGTTTACGGAGTCAGCCTATTGCCCCCAACAATCTGGGTCCTCATTTTAGCCCCCTCGAAGGAAAGGAAGGCTGAATCAACCTTGAGCCTGGTGAGATTTGAGCTGCCAAATTGCAGGCAGCCGATAGTCAGCAGAAGTAGCCTGCAGTACTGCACTCTAACCACTGTGCCTCCTCGGCTCTTGTACTACTGCCAGCCAGCATGGTTTGGGTTACAAGGAACCACAGCTGATTCTAACCAGGATAAGGAAAAAGAGGGGGGAAACTATGGGAATTTAGGAACAATGTCCTAAAATGCTTCCAACCCCAACACCAATAAGTCAATGGATGGAGATATGCTATATGTCTTCCTTTATAGTGGGATTCCTCTTCCATCCTACAATTACTTTTCCTCTGGATTCCCCTATCAATAATTCAAACCTTTCTCACCCTTTCTTCATCATCTGGAAAAGGGCTTCTTTTGCTTCCCTCTGCCCACCCTCTACTTATAACATCTTTCTAGAAATTGCAGCGCTGCCACTTACACTGGCATGCTCTAGCCAGCCTCTGAAACCTGGATATTTTGCCAGATGTTGGATATCCGGATGAATAAAATATTGGAAGTTTTAAAATAGGATATGCCTGAGAAAAACCTGGGTGGGTAGGAAACCTACCCTACGTGTGGCCTTTGGTTCCAGCAGTATTATTTGAATGGCTTGCTAGGGGACACTCACCCCAAAGAAGCCAAAGCCAGATGAATGAAATAGTTGACAAGAGATAACATTTTAAATTAATTCGTTTTTGTTTCACCTTTCTTTTGCCCAAGTCAAGACAGCATATATCTGTGATGGTGAGCCTATGGCACGCATGACACAGGTGGCACATGGACCCCTCTCTGCGAGCATGTGAGCCGTTGCTCAGCTTAGCTCCACTGTGCATGCATGTGCGCCTCCTGCCAGCCAACTGATTTTTTGGGTCTCTGCCTCACATATGGGAAATGTGTGCACATGCACAGGATTGCATGTGCATATGTTGGGGGGGGGTAGGTTGGGTCGTGTGCACATGCACGGGGGAAGCATGGAGTGATGGTGTGGCACGACCATTTTTGGTCCCCTGTTTGGTCCCAGGAGGCTTCAGGGAGGCCTGCTGGGCCCAAAACAGGGTGCAGGGAGGTCATGCACATGAGAGGGGGGTGGAGGAAGCATGGGAGGATTTTGCAGGCATGCGCAGGGGAGGGGCTCATTGCATTATGGGTGTGGGCATGTGCATGAGCACTGTCACGTGCACACAAGAAGAAAAAGGTTAGTCATCACTGGCATATATAATACTCCTTCTCTCATTTCTCCCCACAGTAACCACCTTGTGAAGTGGATTAGTCTGAGAGATAGAGAGTGACTGGCTAGGATTCACCCAGCCAACATTTATGCCTAAGGAAGTCCTAAAACTCATTACATCCTAGTTTTACCTTAATTACCGTATTTTTCAGAGTATAAGGTGCACCAAGGTTTTGAAGAGGCAAAGTAAAAAAGAAAGTTTTTGCACTCTGCAGTCCTCCCAAAAACGGCCCATTTCTTTTTTCAAAAAAAAATAAAATAAAATGGCATGCATAGCCTTTAGGAGGCTTATAGAGTGCTCCTGGTGGCTGGGAGAACAAAATTGAGCAAAAAACGGCCTGTTTTTCACCCATTTCTGCCCTCCCCAGCTCCCAGGAGCACTCTGCAAGGGTGCTAGGCACGGCCATTTTGGTGAAGGGGGAGGGGTTTCGGGAGGCACAAAAATGCTGTATTCAGTATATAAGATGCACCCAGATTTTCAGCCTCTTTTTTGCGGGGAAAATGGTGAGTCTTATACTCCAAAAAATACAGTACTACATCAAACTGACTCTCAGACAATTTCCTGCTGGTAAACCAGCAATGTTTGTGTTAAAAGACAAAAGTTACCTTAATTGTATTGTTGTTAACCATCTGTGCATTGCAACAATACAGTTATATGTGTTTAATGTTATTGCACATGTATTTAATAATTTCCTCTACTGTCACACCAAACATTACAACACCGTGTTGACTGCACTGGAAATTCCTGGAGCGATTGTGCATCTCCGATATATAAGATTATAAACTACCAATGAATCATTCATGTGTTTCTGTATATAATATATTTGCTATTTTTATTAAACAAAAAATAAAAACCAAAACTAATAAATGAGGATATTTTTTTAAAAAGGATAAACCAAGAACAGACTAGACAAGAAGCAAATTAAAAAGAAAAAAAGAAATATTTGGAAACACACGTGAATACATGCCAAACATCCCTACCATTTTAAACATCCTTATATACTTATACTTAATATATAAGGACGTTTAAAATGGCATGGATGTTTGGCATGTATTCAATGTGTGTAACTAATGTAGAAAAAAATCTAGAAAAAAATACTTAATCTGGGTAATTTGTGATCAAATGTGAACACACTTATCCTCATTGTAGGGTTTTCAAAATTTGTCATAGTAAAATTTTCATTTAAAGCAACTTCTGAGATTTTAAATATCTCTATCCAGTAAAAGAACTGAGTTAATTTTATGTTTTTTCACAAACAATAGCAATAGCAATAGCAGTTAGACTTATATACCGCTTCATAGGGCTTTCAGCCCTCTCTAAGCAGTTTACAGAGTCGGCATATCGCCCCCACAATCTGGGTCCTCATTTTACCCATCTCGGAAGGATGGAAGGCTGAGTCAACCCTGAGCCGGTGAGATTTGAACCGCTGAACTGCTGAACTAGCAGTCAGCTGAAGTGGCCTGCAGTACTGCACTCTACCCACTGCGCCACCTCAGCTCTTTTAACAAACAATGGTGCCCCACTCACTTTTCATCCATAATTCTGTTCAGGTTTAAAGGTGTTGCTCTTAGCATACTACTCAAATATTAGGTGCAACCCTCCTGGAACTGATTATTAAAGGTAAAGGTTCCCCTCGCACATATGTGCTAGTCATCCTCGACTCTAGGGGGCAGTGACTAAATGCTGAAGGTGCACAGAACACTGTTATCTTCCCACCAAAGATGGTTCCTATTTTTCTACTTGCATTTTTACATGCTTTTGAACTGCTAGGTTGGCAGAAACTGGGACACGTAACAGGGGCTCACTCTGTTATGCAGCGCTAGGGATTCGAACTGCCAAACTGCCGACCTTTCTGATTACAAGCTCATGTCTTACCCCGTGAGCCACCACATCCCCGGAACTGATTATTAGCACAGCTTAAAGGATGTGGATCCTCCTGGAGATGTCCCAAAAGTGTATTTCAGGTTATTTATATTGAACTAGCACGATGACCCTGAAAAATATATCACTAGATTAAATAGTGTAAGGTATACCTATAATTTAGGTTGATACTAGGGTGTTACTAGGAGATGCAGATCTCTGCATTTTTTCAATTATGATAACAGAAATTCAAGAGCTCCATAAACCTTCATGAGGGGAAATAAAATGCTGAGGTATCGCTATACCTTTTTTTATTTAACTCCTAGTTATTTTATACATACTTAATAAGCCACAACTGTATCTGCCTTCTATGAAGTCCAACTGAATCTGATCCAGTAGTGTTTACTCTGACTATCTTCGCTTACTATAACCAAAATCCAAGGTCTCAGATGGATGCCCCACTTCTTCCTTTCTGGGAAATGCTGGGAAAAAATGAACGAGGGATCTTTGTCAAGGGCCACACACGTACTGTGTCACTGAACTGCTGCTTTTGATTCCTATGGGGGTGGGGAGGAAGCAAATGGACAGTTTGTCTCTGGCAAGGTTTTCCTTGCTTTCAGGTGTTTACTTTCGTTCTACAGGACCTCAGGGGACACTAACAGTAAGCTATGCTCACTGTCAATGCTCTGTTCACGCGCTGTGGAGCTTGCTTACGCTAACTGTCAAAACCAATCATCATGAAGAAGAGCAAACATGTTAGGGGGAAAATGCGCATTTGGACGGCTACTCATTGAAAGATGCATACAACTTATAATAGGGAAACGTTTATTTAATTGAACAATTTACAGGGCTGCCTATATTACAAAAAATATATATACTTTCATTCGGTACCTTCTTTTTCCACCTTGATAGCATAGCAAAAAAATTCTCTAGAGTCAAACTTAATTCTTGATTTTACGTAATTTTCTTGGCAATAAGAGTGATTTGCCACTGCCACCTTCTGGAAAGATTTTCTGATTACCTAACTTAGCTTACAATCCTAAAATTCCCTGGTAGTTTCCTAGTATCCTAGCCCTGGCCAAGGCCTGCTTAGGTTCCAACTGCAGACAAGGCTTCTCTCTCTGTCTCTCTGTCTCTCTCCCTCTCTCTTCCTCCCTCCCTCCATCTCCAAAATATAGTGGCATATATAATGTTCCCAGTTGCAATGTATGGCTGTGAAAGCTGGACCATAAGGAAGGCTGAACACCAAAGAATTGAGGCCTTTGAACTATGGTGCTGGAGAAGACTCCTGCGAGTCCCTTGGACTTCTAGGTGATCAAACTGGTCAATCCTAGAGGAGATCAACCTTGACTGCTTTTTAGAAGGCCAGATCCTGAAAATGAAACTCAAATACTTTGGCCACCTAATGAGAAGGAAGGACTCACTAGAGAAGAGCCTAATGTTGGGAAAGATTGAGGCCAAAAGACGAAGGGGACAGCAGAGAATGAGGTGGCTGGATGGAGTCATTGAAGCAGTAGGCATGAGCTTAAATGGACTCCAGAGTGGATAGAGGACAGGAAGGCCTGGAGAAACATTGTCCATGGGGTCGCAATGGGTCGGACATGACTTCGCAGCTAACAACAACATATAATGCTCCTTCTTCCTATAAACCTCACAGCAATAACCTGATGAAATGGAGTGGGCTGAGTGAGAACGACCAGCCCTAAGCAGTCAAGGTTGATCTCCTCTAGGACTGACTGGTTTGATCACCTAGAAGTCCAAGGGACTCGCAGGAGTCTTCTCCAGCACCATAGTCCAAAGGCCTCAATTCTTTGGTGCTCAGCCTTCCTTAAGGTCCACATACCATTGTAAGCAAAGTATCTTCAAAGCATATGATTAAACAACAACAAAAGCCACAGCAATTCTATTTCATATAAGGAGGGGCCATCTTCAATATTAGAAGGCTTAAATGAAATAAGAATGTTTTGTTGCTGTTTTAAAGCTAAAGTTACAGAGGTAATAGCCCTATAGAAGATATACTATCCAAAGCGAGGTGTTAGATAAGCGTTTACAGAGAGGGTTCGCTGCTGAAAGAAAAATATTGGTGGTGAGGGAATGAATGAGAATAGCACCGGTAGAAACATGCTGTTGGCAACTGCACTTGTTTTCAAGGTCAACACAGAAGCTTTGGGACCAATTGTAAGTTATAAATACCAAAGGGAACTGGAGGAACGTTAATTATCCTCTTGGGGAGTGCTACATGCTGATTGTATAAAGCCGTTAAGAAACAATTTTCTTGCAATCAAGGGTTTCCTCCAAAGAGGCTGGTGGGAGGACTGAGAGTATTTGAGGAGTAATCTTTTCCTTTTAAATATACCATATGGAGTTTGATTCCACCTTGTAGAACCTCTAACTGTGAATTCTGTTGATGAGAAGATTTATATAAAAAAGTGTCAGAAGCAAATTTCTAGGCAAGAATCTCCTCCTTCTGGCTGCTATGTTAAATGTTAGGTAATAAGACCACTCACAGTTGTGATTTGATTGTGGGGAAGAAGGCTAATGTCACAAGAAAGAGGAGTGGTCTTTTCAGAGTTATGCCTGGCTGGGTTTCAAGTGTCGTACTCTCTGAGAATCTGGCATAGGAGTGGTGGTACAACAATTGTAGCTGTTAGGGATCAAATGAGATTGTTGCTGCTGTTGTGCCAGCATTCCTGATTGAGTATCTTCAAGTTAGGGATGGGATTTTATGTCTCGATGGGACTTCAACCTGACCAAATACAAGTTACAGCTGCCCTGTTGGCTTTTGAAAGCAGCCCTGTGATGTTGTATGAGTATGTCCTAGTGGTAGTTAATTCTTCTTTGAGTGTGTAGGAGTTATTTTTTTTATCTCTTAAGGAGGCCTGGTTCTTAAAGGAACCATTGGTTGATACTGGATAATTTCCCCACAGTATCCAATCTGCCCTTTTTATTAATGTAGATTGAAAAGATGGCTGTATATAACAGCTTCAGAAGACCTTGAACAAGATAGATTATCTGGATCCTTTTCAATCAGATATGGAGCACAGACCTTTTCAGACCTGGATATGGATCAGAAATAACATTGGCCACAGTTTTGGATAATGTCTAGCCTGATGATGATGATGATGATGATGATGATGATGATGATGATGAAGAAGAAGAAGAAGAAGAAGAAGAAGAAGAAGAAGAAGAAGAAGAAGAAGAAGAAGAATGCATGCATCTATGCTTGCCTTGCCTGATCTCTCAGCAGCTTTTGATCTCCTCAAGTATGTCCAATTCCAGATTGCAGAAAATACAACCTGAACAACAGAGTGGTCAATGCCTGGAATGCTCTACCTGACTCCGTTGTTACTATTAGGAATATAATCTAACGGTTGGGTTGGAAATATATAAATCATGTAACAATGCTATACCTGTTTCTTTAAATCATACTGTAAAATGTGATTGGTTGCTGTTTCCTCAATCAGCCTTAAGAGGGAGCCAGAATGACTGTTAGCTCTCTGTTAGATGCTGGGCTGATCTGATCCGAGTGTTTTGGAAGCTGGCTGTTAGAAAGTGCCGTGAGCTATTGTAAGTTTTGCAACTGCTAGTAAACTTTGAGTACCGGACTGTTTGTATGATTATGGACTATGTTATTTGGATTATCCCTTAACTGAAAGACATTGATGACTGACTGTCTTATCCGTGTATGACTTGGACTGTTTGATGGACTCTGATACCTCTATTTCCACAAAAGTAAAAGCCTATTTAAACTGCAGTGTCTCTGTATGCTGGTTTGTGTGTTCTCCCACACAACTCTCACAACGCTTCTCTGAACGTACTCGGTCTCCCAACGGGGAGCTTACTTAACAGTTACATCCTCAAACCCCACAGCTTCAACCTTAAACTGTCTACCGTGGACTTCGCCCCATTCCTAAGAGGTCCATAAAGGGGGTGTGCATAAGCGAACCAGTGTGCCTTCCGTCCCTATCCTACTGTCCCCATTTATTTGTATTCATTTCATTCGTTCATGTCCACGTTTATATTTATACCTGCTATCATGTACATGTTTGACCAACTAATAAATACAAATACAATACAAAGATGACCTGTAAAGCCCTGCATGCTTTGGGATCATGTTATTTGAAGGACTGCCTCTCTCTGGTTTCATCTGCGCATCCCACCAGAATTTATGAGTGTGTTACGCCCTCTGTCATCTTTTCTGCTGTGGTCTCTCCTGTGGAATCTCCTCCCCATTCCCCCCGAGATTAGGATGGCCTCCTTACTCCAAGGCAGAGGTGGGGTGCTCCCGGTTCAGCCAAACCAGTAGTGGTGGTGGTGGGAGGCTCCGCCCACCCGCCTGGACGTTTCTGCGCATGTGCAGAAGTGTCCCGCACTAAGTGTGCACATGAGTATGAGAAAACCAATAGCGCCAGGATTTGAAACCCACCTCTGCTCCAAGGGCCTCCAAAGGTCTGGTTATGAGATCTGGTTATGATGACAGCAGGCCTAGGAATCCCAGGGGACTGGTAAACTACTTGAGGTGGCTCCATTAGTATTAACATCACTTTGTCTATTCCTGTTTCAGCTGTTTTTATAGTTTTTAAAGTTCTTAAAAAAATGTTTGTTCATGATTTTAGATTTTAGTTTTGTTGAACACCATCCAGAGTCACTTGCTTGTGAGATGGGCAGCTACCTATATGAATTAGTTAAGTAAGTGCAAATAAATAATCATGCAGTTTTTAGGAACTCAATGTGAATTTTGTCTTTGTTATTGAGCCTTCTTATGTAATTGAACTTTATTTAATGTTAGGGTATGTTCATGTTATCCTGCCAATTATGATTGGCATATGTTTTGAATTGAAAAGACTTTGCTTTCTGAATCTGTTCCTGCCCAGATAGTACTTCTGTCTTTTGAAGTTGTTGCCAAGGTTAACATTTCCCACATTTCTCCCCCCACTCCCCAATATAGATTATAGATTGTAGATAAATTTATTTATAGGCCGCCCTTTTCCCTGAGGGGACTCAGGGCGGCTTACAACATATAGGGAAGGGAGTACACACAATGACATATAAAAACAGTACGTAATTAAAAATAGAAGCAACATTCATTCATCATTCGGGAGGGGACGGATTATAATCTTTAACCCCAGGCCTGACGGGATAGCCAGGTCTTGAGGGCTGTGCGGAAGGTCTGGAGGGTGGTGAGGGTACGAATCTCCACGGGGAGATCGTTCCAAAGGGTCGGAGCTACTACTGAAAAGGCTCTCCTCCGCGTAGTTGCCAGTCGACACTGACTGGCGGATGGAACTCGGAGGAGGCCTAATCTGTGTGATCTAATAGGTCGTAAGGTAATTGGCAGGAGGATATACTTTCTGTGACTTATATATTACACACTAGCCTCTCAGAGTTGACTTGAACTGCGAGATGGGCAGCATATAAGTAAAATAAATAATAATAAACAAAAATTATATTTGTTATTATAACTTCCAAGAGAAAAGAATCTTAAGTCTACACATATAAGGCTAAAAGGAAGCAGGTAAATTAAAGAATCTTTCAGAGAATTCGCCTTATATGTGTAGACTTAGATTCTTTTCTCTTGGAAGTTATAATAACAAATATAATTTTTGTTTATTATTATTTATTTTACTTATATGCTGCCCATCTCACAGTTCAAGACAACTCTGAGAGGCTAGTATGTAATATATAAGAGAAGATTCTGTGCAGTTTTTTTTTATTTCTCTTGTAACTGGAAAAATTAGAATCAGCCTTGTTTTCTCTCCCAACTTTTATTTGAGCTTTTCATTCCTTTATTTCCTCATTGCTTCTTTCATCTGATATTCCAAACTCTCAGCCTTGAGTTATCCTGTTTCCACATCGAGTCCCTTCCCTTTCTATAGTAGTGCTTTTTTGTGTTCATTAATAATCACCAAACAAAAGGGTAAAAGAGGTTCTTGAAATGTCACTCTGCTAATTTATGTACAGAAAAATTATGTCTATGATTTCTAATCTATAGAATTATGGAAATAATTTACTAAAAATGTCATGCATATGACCCTGGTGTGGAGGTTTAAGTATATTTCTGGACAGGTAGTTGCCTTCTTGGCCTAATGTCTTATAGAAAGCAAAATTCAAAGTTTAGCATAGATCCTAAAATTGTGTATGTGTGTATCTATATCTCTGCAGCACAAATATTACAAGAAAAAAGAAAATAGGGTTGCTGTGGGGAAAAAGGGGAGATGAAGGAGGTATGTTCATCACCTTGAATTATTCATTTAAAAAAATAACAAAGGTGGGATTTTAAAAAAATCTGAAAAAGAGTGTTGGAAGAAATGCCCATTTGGGTTCAGTTCCAAGTGGAGAAAAAGACATTGGATTCATGGAAGTTGCTTGGAAAGAGGGTTTATTGAAGATGGACATGACCACATGGTTTGAGGTCCTCGGGGAAAAAGGGAAGAGATGCTGAGAGTGCCCTAGTTTTATGCCCTCTCTGGGCTTTTGAATTTGAGCTGATATTCTAATTGGTTGTCAGACTCCCATGGGGCCATGCAGGGGCAACTCTGTAGGCTGTCCTGAGTCCCAGGCTTGGTTGAGCCTTTGCTGGGTGATGATGTAATGAAAGGGCTTTGGGATTCCTATTATGGCTCTGCCTGAAGGAGGCAGATCTTTGTTATATAGAATAGACTGGCTCAGGCCTTAAAGGCCCATTGACAAAGGTGGGGAGGGGGGAACTGAGTTTCTGTTTCCCTTTTAGGGGAAATATTCTGTCCTTTTAATATTTCCTAAAATACATTATTTCATTTTTCTAGGATAGGTGTGGGTACTAATTTCCTACAAGAGAAAAGAATTTTAAGAGCAGTAACATTACAAATCTAAGCCCTTGTTGTTTGGATGTACCCGGACATATAAAAGTGCAACTAAAGGGGAAAAAAAAGAAAAAACCCAACTACCACCAATAAAACCTTTATTTAGACTCACTTGATGATTTATGCACCTGCTTACTCAATCTACAGGTTAACAATATAAAAAAAAAAAAACATGCATTCAATTGTTAAGGTTTTGTTATCCTTAGATTGGAATTAGACCAGGCTGCTTTTCAGTGAGAAGAACGATGAACATATTTTGGCTTGGGGGAAGGCAATTTTTTTTGTTTTGGTACCCTGCCAGAACACAACGAACTGAGATTGGCTCGATAATCCTATGCTTCAACAAACCATGGCTTATTGTGTGAACCAGAATTCTGAAACCCACTTCAATAGGTTTCAATAAAAATTCTATGTGTGTGTCTGAAATATAGTTCTTTTTCCCCACAGATTTTTTTTTAATTTCAAAGGTTTTATTTCTTTTAAAACACAAATATTTCATCATTCATCAATCATTAAAACATCGAAGTACAATTTTTTGTATGCCCCTCCCTCCTTCCACCCCCCCTACCCCCCTCCTCCTCCTCCCCCCCCCCCGACTTCCCAGAACCTGTACACGGTATGGAGTTTTAACAAACACAGTCTAAAATCTATTGAGAAAAAAGAAATAAAGAAATTAATGACATTCTACATTGACCTTAGCTTCTTGTTGCTGAACTAACTTTAAACAATTTAAATCATTTCTGATTTTAAGCATAGGCTAACTGGAGTTTCTTGGTCCCGTATTTATTTTGTATATAGTCAATCCATTTTTTCCAGTCTCGTTTATATCTCTCATTTGAGTGATCTTTAAGATATGCCGATATTTTAGCCATCTCGGCTAATTTTGTAACTTTCAATGTCCATTCTTGAATTGTAGGCAAGTCTTCCTTCTTCCAGTATTGCGCCCCCCACAGATATTTTAATGCTGGGTTTCCTTCCTCACATGCCATTGTAAAGACCAGACAGAATTCCCATACTTTCTGATTTCTTGATGCTTGACTGAATCCCATTGGCAAAAGAAGAGTCATTAAAAAAAAAAAAGAGTTAGCAGCTCCTACTTTTTCAGAGTCTTCTTTGGAATATTTGGGGGTTTTTAAGTTTTTTATTTGACATTTTCCAAACATTAAAATCACAATTACACTTTTACAGCTTTCTGTTATCAGTATTTCTTTTTTCTGATTACAGGTTTTCCATTTTCCATTCTATTATCTTATACATGGGATATTTGTTTAATATTCCCCCAAAAGGCTTCTCTATCAACAAATCAGTATAGGAGAAGGAAGGATTTCATTTTCAAACTTTGGCTATAATTCCATGTAATCTAAATATTTTTTTTTTCATTTTAAACAAAACTGCTCTGGGATTGTCAGGGAAAAACAGTCTATATTTCTTGAAAATGATTGCTTGCCAATGGGAAGGTAATGCTTTCTAAAGCGAACAATCTGCTTTGTGTGCATGCATTTTCAGGGCCGTCTTAAAAGCATTATGGGCCCCGGGCGAAGCAGGGTACTGGGGCCTCTACGACAACTGCTCACAGGAATAAAAATGTAAATGGTTGATAAGGTTAAACATATATTTGCATGTTAGTATTAATTTAAAAATGCAGTAAAATGTAATAAATATGTGGCTGCATTTATATGATACAAGGTGCATTGAAGGGTTAACATACACAGATTACTATGGGGCCCCTATGCTCATGGGGCCCACGGGCAAATGCCCATCAGGCCTATGCATTAAGACAGCCCTGCATATTTTGCGGTTACAAATTCCACAGAACATACATACAAAATTAGCAACTGTCTACTGTTTTAGAAGTATCCTTCAATGCCCAATACCTTTGATATCCCGTGACCTGACAAAACCGCGCCGACAAAACCGCGGCGCTAAAACGTGACATCATCAATGCAACGTCATCAACGCGGCAACAACAGCGCGCCAACAGAAGCGCGATTTAAGTTGAGGTAAGGGTTAGGGGTAGGGTTAGGGGTAGGGTTAGGTTTAGGGTTAGGTTTAGGGTTAGGTTTAGGGTTAGGGTTAGGGTTACAGCGCGCTTCTGTCACTGCGCCATTGTCACTGCGCTTCAGCACTCTTTCATCGGCGCGCTTTAGAACTCGCGGTTTTGTCACCGTGGTTTAGTCGGACGTGCTTTTGTCATTCGCCCTTTTGTCGGTGAATCTTGATATCCTACATATTCAGTGTTTTATTATATTTGAAGGCGAGCCATTGGTTCCTTCTGGGACATTTTTTCAACTCCTCCAGGTAGCGTACAGTAGATGATCTTTGATGGTCTCCCTCTCAACCATTTTCCAGGTCTGATTCTACTTAGCTTTTTATGTTCAACCAGGTGTTGTCACCTACAGTATCTGGGCAAGCACATTTTATAAATGCCTCCATAGAAGTCTCTCTTTCATAATTCAACAGACCCAGAGTAGTAAAAAGCTCACCCTTTCATTACACCTTGCCACATTTACCAATATTCACCAATACAAGAAAAAGGGACACTTTTGCATTAAAATTGCACAGATGTAATTTTGTGGGTAACTGCAGTGACCAAATAAGGTGTAGAAGGCAGTGTCAATCTAAGAAAGCTGCAGAGAGGCTGTCTGTGAATCTTATACAGTACAGGGCCAGTGCAGAGAAAATTGGTTGTTTCAGATACTAGTGTCATTGGCAGCTCCCTACACAGGATGTTGATGCTGTGCTCTGTTGTGGTTCCAGGAAGTATGGCTGCCAGATAGGATTCTTGGATTCTTGTGGGATGAGCAATGAGAAAGAAAAGAAACTGCTTGTCCTGGTAAATAATTTTAATATACCTGATTTTGTGAAAGTCAATCAAATTAAAGTGTGCATCATACAGCCAATTACTGTTGGAAGAGGCTGCAAATCTACTACATCCACCACTGACAAGTGTATAATTATAACAGCTTGGAATTATAAAATCCACCCACGTGCAGCACCCAGAGAGTACATATGACATATGAGATACTCTGAGAACAAGCCACTAGTATATTTTTAAGGAAAAAAGGTACGCAGTGTTTTAGCAAATGATCTATCCAACTCTTATTCTCAATGGTAAAGTTATGCAGAATATTTATTGATTATATATACATACATATATACCAGGGGTGGGTTTCAACCGGTTCGCGGCGGTCCCTGCAAACCGGTTGGTTGGCAAACCCGGAAGTAAGTAACTTCGGGGAACGGCGAAGGGCATACCCGCCCGCCCGCGCTCCTTACCTGGTTTTGATGAGTTCTGCACTTCCACGCATGCGCAGGACGCATACAGCACCTGCGCGATCCTCCAGGAGCAGCTGGAGCATCGCACAGATGCTAGTACGCATGCGTGCACCGCTCGCGTGCATGAGGACGCCGCCGGCCCCGTTCCAACCGAACCGGGGTATATGTATATGTATATGTATGTATCAGGGGTGGAGAAACCCACCCCTGATACATACATATACATATACATATACATATACATATACATATACATATACATATACATATACATATACATATACATATACATATACATATACATATACATATACATATACATATACATATACATATACATATACATATACATATACATATACATATACATATACATATACATATACATATACATATATATATGTTGTATTTGTGCTGATAAATAAATAAAGGGAGACTAGTATAGATCTATTTCAAGCTATTTAGCTCTCATCAGCTAGCCATACCCTTACTGGGATTCGAACCTGGGCTGTTTGGGCATACCAGAGGTTGTGACACTAAATACATACCTATTTCCCTGGCTCAGCTGATAAAGGAAGAGAACCTTGTGGTTTATGGTTACAGCCCAGGTTCGAATCCCAGTAAGGGTATGGCTAGCTGATGAGAGCTAAATAGCTTGAAATAGATCTATACTAGTCTCCCTTTATTTATTTATCAGCACAAATACAACACAAATGTAACAAAGGCAACAGTAAAAATATTGGGTTTCTGTCTGGATGGTCTCTTGTGATGAGGCTCTTATGGCTCTGGGCAGCGTGCAACAAAGTTAAACATAATAGTTCATTGTTATTAAGAAAAATTATAAAACACAACTAAAAATATTGAAGAAAGAGATGTTAATAATAACAGAGCCTCCTCACTAATTCTCCAGTTGCTTACCATTCCAGGCCTGATGATACATCCAGATCTAAAAGGATCTTTCGAAAGTCAAGAGTAATGGTGCCACCTAAGCTTGTGGCGGAGGAGGGGAGATGGAGAGTGCTGAGGCTACAGCCAAAAAGGCCCATTGGCTAAGGCTGGCCAAATATAGCTCCCTAAATGATGGAACCTACACAGGGATGGGCTGCTACAGATTTGCCCCCATTCGGGAGAAAAGCAATAGCAATAGCAATAGCAGTTACACTTATATACCGTTTCATAGGGCTTTCAGCCCTCTCTAAGCGATTTACAGAGTCAGCATATTTCCCCCAACAATCCGGGTCCTCATTTTACCCACCTCGGAAGGATGGAAGGCTGAGTCAACCCTGAGCCAGTGAGACTTGAACAGCCGAACTGCAGAACTGCAGTCAGCTGAAGTAGGCTGCAGTGCTGCATTTAACCACTGAGCCACCTCGGCTCTTGTTAGAACACATAGCTAATGTTATGGCTGGTTCAGAGAATCTCCAAATCCCACCCCTGGCTGGCCCCGCCCACCCATCCCCTCCCGGCCCCTCCCAGGAGTCTCCACGCGACCCGTTTTGGATGCCAGGTAACTGCAGGGCCCGCACGAAGGCTCTGGGAGTGGGGAAAATGAATCTCCCAAAAGATCCAGAAGGCCAGAAATGAGCCCATTTCTGGCCTCTGGAAGGTCTTCAGAGCCTGGGGAAGCAGTCTTTGTCCTCCCAGAGGCTTGAGAAAAGTCTCCAGAGCCTGGAGAAGGTGCAAATGCCCCTCCCCATATAGTGCAGAAGGCTGACTAGACCATGCCCACCATGGCCATGCCCACCCAGCAATCAGGCAGAGAACCCGTTGCTGAAATTTTTCGAAGCCCACCCCTGAACCTGTAGCATTCCCCCTGTTTAGATCTGGTGGGATGACAAGATATAATTGAGGGAAGAAGGTCCTTCAAGTAACCTGGTTCTATGCCATATAGAGCTTTACGCTCAACCCCTACTTTGAATTGGAACTGGAAACAAACTGGTAACCAATACAGCTTGCAGAGCAGAGTTGTAATGTGTGTTCCACAAGAATCACATGTAACAGACGGTGGCACTGCATTTTGCTCAAGCTGAAGTTTCTGGATACTCTTCAATGTATCCAGGAGTGGAGCGCATTACAATAGTCCAACTGGGACATGACTAGGGCATGAGTGATCATTAGTAAGGCCCCTTGATTAAGGAACAGGTGCAACTGGCACACAATACAAAGTTGTGTGAAGCTCTTCCTAGCCACCTGCTCCTTGAGCAGGAGTCATGAATCAAGGGGAAAAAAACCCAGATTGCACACAAAGTCTGTTTGGGGCAATGTAATACTATCCAGCATCAAAAAGGGCATGGTCTCAGAACCAAAGAGTCTTTTGGGGTCACTCAAGCTTGTCAGTATTCAATTGAAGCCTGTTGTTTCCCATCCAAACTCTTGTAGCCTGCAGACACCATAGCATTGCTTAAATTGCCAGGAGCAGAGATGAACAATTGTGTACGATCAGCATATTGATGATACCTCACCATAGTGAGGGATGCGCACATCCGACGGCGTCTCATGTAGATTAAATAGGAGAGAAGATTCCTGCAATACGAATTTGCAATAGGTCAACGGTGGAACCTTTCGTCCACAATCACCACCAACTGGAATAGTTTCTGGAAAAAGCAGGTTAACCAGCCCAGTAGAATGCCACTCATTCCCAATCTTTCAAATTGATCCAGAAGGATACCACATAATAGCAATAGCACATCAACTGATATACCACTTCAGAGTGCTTTTTGGTTTGGGTTACTCTATTTTATGTTTTGAGAGCCTCTTAAACAACCTTATTCTTTTGCATATCACAAAATAACTGATTTTTATTATGTAATGTCTATGCTTAACGTGTTTCAGAGCATTTGGTACATCTTTGTGCACATATATGTATGAAGAAACAGACACATCAAGTGGGATTGCTTTTTTTTTCTTTGTGAACTCTTACTATATAGGACATATTCAGGATGCATTCATAAGTATTGGGAGAGGACATAATTTTGTGTGTGTGTGTGTGTATGTCAGAGGTGGGTTCCTACCAGTTTGCACCTATTCGGTAGAACCAGTTCATCAAATCTACCAAACCGGTTAGAAGAGGTTTCACCAGTGGACCTGGAAAGCAGGCCACACCTACAGAAGAGGTTCCAATTTTTTTTGAAACCCACCACTGGTCCTTGGATATGATTATTCTACACTATCATGCTCATATTTATAAAACTCAGGGCCTCTGTGAAATGTAAAGATGACTACTGCATTTGTGGTGCAATCAGAACATTGCGTGTGTTGAAGTTGTTTTAACGCAAACCAAAGATGCCTTTTAAAAATCAAGTTTACATCATATTCTTATGCATGCCAGTGCTGTGTGTGAGGTAATTTAAGATGGTTCTGACAAGTGTTGTTGGCATCTTCATATCTGGTCACATGGGCGGCAAGCCACTCCCATCCAGTCACATGGGTGGCAAGCCACTCCCACAAAGGATGCCACACCCACAGAGTAGGTTCGAACAATTTTTGAAACCCATCACTGGTGTGTGTTTGTGTGTGTGTGGATGGATAGATAGAAAGATAGAAAGATAGAAAGATAGAAAGATAGAAAGATAGAAAGATAGAAAGATAGAAAGATAGAAAGATAGAAAGATAGAAAGATAGAAAGATAGAAAGATAGAAAGATAGAAAGATAGAAAGATAGAAAGATAGAAAGATAGAAAGATAGAAAGATAGAAAGATAGAAAGATATAGATAGATAGAAGAAAGGAAGGAAGGAAGGAAGGAAGGAAAGAAAGAAAGAAAGAAAGAAAGAAAGATGGGATCAAGAGAAAGCTAGAAGAATTTCACTAGGCTAAAAGAGTTCCTGTAGTGTTGACAGCAAACCACAATAACATCAGAATAACAACAACTGATAGCAGTGTTTGTTAAAGTGATGATGCAAATGAATTTTTTTATCACCCCCTTCACAACTCCTCCTTTGCAGATGCCCATCGCCACAAATACACAATGCAACCATACAGTTCTTCTAGCTTATGCAGTATTTTTTTTTACCGCATTCCCGCATCAAAAGAACCCCACGATGAAAAATTTGGAGAAAATAGAGCTGAGATTGAAAAAGAAGATAAACAAACATTAAAGGAAATAACATTATTCCTTTTACTCCCACGTGGTTTGTGGAGAAAAACAAGCAGTCTTGATCAATGCACTGCGTGTGACATCAAGAGATTTGAGCAACTTCCAGCAAAGCTGTACTGTTCTGGACCATTGACACTGGCAGCTGAGAACGAAACTATATCTTAATCAGATTCTAGGACTTTTATGGAATTGGAAGCAGGATCATCGCTTAGCTGCCAGTTTTAAAAGTCTCCTCATTTCCTGTAGCTTCTTGACATAAAAAAAAAACATAAGAGTTCTCTCTCCCTCCTCACTTTTTTTTGTTGCTTTATCTCACCAAAGTAAACAAATTCGGTAAAAAGGGAGAAGCTGGAACTGTTCATCGCTAGGAAACCTCACAAGAGCAGCAGTGGCAGTGATAAACATGACTTGGCTCTTCATCAGTGCTGCGTTAGAGTAAGAAGAACTTTGAATAATTTCTAAATTCATATATGGATACATAAAGGGAGCGCCTGTATCATTCTGCAGTTTTGGGGAGGCAGAGAGAAACATGATGACTCTCCAGTGTTTAGTTTCTAAAATGGAAGTAATTGGGTTCATAAAGAGTCACTTTGGTGATAGCTCTAGGACTCAGAATAGGATAATAAAAATGGTACTTTGCCATTTAAAAGCATTTGACCTTTCAATATTTACTCAGACAGCCAACATTATCCTGACATAAGTGCTTTGCCTTTGAGTAACTGCATTGAGAGAAAGTAGGAGAAAGGAAGAGGGCAAGTGATTTTGCATTGGGGAGAAATATAGCTGATTTTAAATAAAGAGGAGTCCTAACTACAAGTCAGAATCAGTTGCAGGATTAATCAGATTTTTAAAAAATAATCTTAGGTGGTTAATTAATTAATTCCTCTGTGAGAGATTGAACCTTTCAACCCATCCTTGATACCCGCATCCCTTTCAGGCTGCATTGAATTGATCACGATTGTGTCCTGGTGAGCTGAAACTTGATTGTGCAATTGGGTTGGCACCACCAACCTCCAACTGGACTAACAAAGAACTGGAAGCAGATCAAAAGCTGGACTGATGCACTTGAGACATAGTTCTCAAGATGCTGCTAATCTGTAGGTTGCGGTAACTGTAGGTACTGGGAACTATGGATTAGAAATATCTGGAGTAGCAGGTTTCATGGCGACACTTGGCATTCAATTACAACTTTGCAGACAGATGATCCCTTATTTCCCGTTGGATAAGTCCACAGTCCAAATATGATTAGACAAGGTGGACATGCTGTAGGTTCCATTTATTAAAACAATTCTGTCTCGCGGGATGTAGAAAGTGTGCTTTCTCTTTTGCAATGTCTGCTTTCAGGAGCTCCATATCCCCTAAAATTCATCAGGCCCTACTCTGCTGATAATTCATAAGTCCTTGAAGACTTGGGTGTTCCCTTCGGTACGCGGTCTGAAGTATCAGTGAACCCACTGATGTGATTTTTTTTGTGTGCTCTTCACTATTTGAGTCAGCTGCCTTTATTTCATTATTAATTGTTGTTTTTATTTGGTTTAATGTTTGGTGCATCACCCAGAGTTACAATTGTGAGAGGGCCATTTATTATAAGTAAACTGATGTGTAATCAATCACTAAAAAATAAATTAGACGCTTTGCTGCCAAGAAGAATGCAGCCTTCACAACACAATAATTGTCTCCTGCTCAAGCAGAAGAAGTTTTCTGCTCTTCTCAGTTAATTGATAATAATTGGCTGCTTGCTTGGTGGCTTTACATAGTTGGGATGCATTTACACAGTGGTCCTTTCTAGCCTGCCAAGTGCTGTTTCTTGCCTTGCCAGTTTTAATTCGGTTACAGGTATTCCATTGCTGTATCCAATCCAGGATGGGAAGGCATGGAAAAAAACTGGGAAAAATTGGGGGGAGGGGGACAGTTTTTTTCCCCATTTTTCCCCAGGCCTCCCCATCTCTAATCCCGACACACTGAACTCCAAAATGGACAACTAGATCTTACTGACAAATCCCAATATGGTATTGCTTTTCCCCTCAACTAGTTTCAGAGATGATATATTGGGGTATGTGAATCAAACGCCCAACCCAACTGAAATTTGTCTTTCAACCTAAAGATTCATGTTGATTTGAAATTTGGTTTGAAAAAATCAAATGAACCAGATTTGATAAAAGTGATTGTATATGTGAAATGTGTGCACACCGTCACGGAAGTCGTCAATAAATTTTAAAGTACGATGCAACAGTTGTATGGTAACAGGCACACTAATGTGTAAAAACAGTTTTACACCTAGGCAAGAAAAACCAAAAATACAAGTACAGATTAGGTAAAACCTGGCTCAGAAAAAGCAACCCATGGGACGGACCCTGGAGTCCCAGTGGACGATCATTTAAACATGAGCCAGCAGCAGCCAAAAATGCTAATACAATCCTTGGTTGTATAAACAGAGGCATAGAATCAAAAATCACATGAAGTATTAGTACTGCTTTATAAAGCCTTAGTAAGACCACATCTGGAATACTGCATCCAGTTTGGTCACCATGTTTCAAAAAAAATGTTGAAACTTTGGAAAAAGTGAAAAGAAGAGCAATTAAGATGTTTAAGGACCTGGAGACAAAACATATGAAGAACTGTTGCAGGAATTGGGTGTGGCCAATCTGGAAGAAAGAAGCACTAGCGGTGACATGATAGCCGTATTCCAGTATTTGAGGGGCTGCCACAAAGAAGAGGGGGTTCAACTTATTTTCCAAAGCACTGGAAGGCAAGACAAGAAACAATGGATGGAGACTAATCCAGGAGAGAAGCAACCTGGAATTAATGAGAAACTTCCTAAGAGTGAGGACAATTAACCAGTGGAACAGAAGTTGCCTTGAGAAGTTGTAGGTGCTTCATTCCCTGAAGGTTTCAAAGAAAAGGTTGGACAGCCATCTATCTGAAATGGTATAGGGTCTCCTGCTTGAGCAGGGGGTTGGACTAGAAGACCTCCAAAGTCCCTTCCAGCTCTATTCTGATTGATTGACACATTATCTTCCTACTTCAGAAGCTGCATTGGATCACCATTGATTTTGGAGGGTAATTCAAGATAATGTGGTTGAAATTATAAAGCCCTGTGCAGTGAAATCCCATAGGAAAGCCTTCTCCTATGAGGAGTTGTTCATAGCAGGACCCACTCCCACTCCCATAGACACATCCTACCCCTCTGAAAAGGAAGTCAGACCCATTCTTCATATTGTTCAAGAAACTAGTCAAGACCTGACTGGTTTGGAGACCTTTTGGGATGGAATGGACAATTGAGTGGCTATTGCAAAAGCGGCACCATATGACTGTTGTTTATTTTAAGATTATGATGTTGCTACCTACGCTGTTTGGTGATTTGGATGTGTATTGATTTCACTGTATTACTGCAGTGAGGATTATATGCCCCTCCACGGAACCTTTTTGTGCAGCAACATATAAGCCTTAGTAAATAAAAATAAAATAAATTCGATAGAGGAAAGGTACATTGCACATTGCTGTTAAACCAGTGATCTGAAATCTGTTGTTGATTTCCTGGAAAGGTCGGTCTGACACAGGTCTGAGATTGAAAGAGTATAATTTTATTGTAGTTAAAAGAGTCACATTCTAAGAGGAGATGAAACCTCTTTCATCCTCTCTAAATTACGGAGTGACTCATTTTCCACAGCGTACCTTGTTTTTAATAGACCCCTATAAAAACTTGCTATGTTTTATTGAAATTAACTCTAGGCAGCCGACATTCCCATAGCTTTGCAGTCCATATAAGGCCCAGTCTAGAATTTCAGTCCCATCATCTTCGAGAGTTCTTTCCCCCCTATTCTCTGAGGAGCTAAAACATAATCTTTTAAGGTTATAATGTTGGCAGTCACACATTTTGGATCTGATTCAGACCAAGCTAAAAATGCTTATCTTTGCAAAGCTATGCTTGCTGATTTGGGAGTTTATTTTGTTGAATTGAATGACTTATTCACTCTCCCCCATTGAAGAAAATCCATTTATAAGAATGTGTAGACTTTTTAGATTGATAAATGACAAGGAGCGATAGAGTGAAACCTCGCAGCCTATGGCCTAGGAGAAAAAGCAGTAATATGTTCCAGTTTCCTTTCATGGGTGGTTTGCCACCGAAGTGGGCTGCCGAACCAGTAGTGGATTCCAGGCCTGGGTCACAGCACTGGCAGTGACACAGGCCTGCCGCGCCCCCTGAACCGTTTCCCTCGCCGCTGCTGGGCCGCCGCCATTTTGCTTTTTAGTGACTGTGCATGCGCAGTTCACTGTAAATTGTTCTGCACATGCAAAGTGGTAATAAAACTGGCAGCAACCCACCTCTGGTTTGCCATACTATTTCTACTGAATTTCCCACTAACATCTTTTGAACTTCATGGTGGTATGAAAATATTGCCATCCCTTTGTTTCTAAAAAGCTTCAGGGGTCTCTTCTAATTTCTGCTTGTGAATGATAGATACATCAACGAATAGAAATCTGTCCATCATTGTTTCTGGAATTGAAGTCTAAATAGAAGTACAGTCAGATGCTCTTTGTATGAAGCAAAAGCAAGTTCAATCTTATTAGGCTGTAGAAGATTATTTATTTATTTCTCATCTTTATTATTTTTTATAAATAACTCAGGGCAGCAAAGATATCCAACAAACTTTCCTCCTGCTATTTTCCCCATAAGAACAAGTGAGGTAGAGTAAGCTGGGAGAGAGTGACTGGCCCAAAGTCATCCATCTGGCTTTCATAGCTAAGGCAGGAGTAGAATTCATGACCTTCTGTTGTTTAGCCTGGTAATTCGTCTACCTTTTTTTACCCTCCTTACAGAAAGGATGGAACAACCCTGTTGATTGGAGTGTACAACTGCATATTTCTTGCCGTCTCCCTTTTCTAAGATGTGGTGGGATTCAGTTTGCACCTATTCAGGAGAACTGGTTGTTAACTTTCTAAGCAGTTCAGAGAACTGGTTGTTGGAAGAAATCCCATTTTGGTTTTTTTCTACTTTACAGAGCTAATCCTGTAAGGAGGGTTCAAGGTTCAAGGTTTATTACACTTGTATGCCACCTTATTCCCGGAGGGACTCAGGGCAGCTAACAAACCAAAAGGGAAGGGAATAATACAGAAAAAAGCAAAAGGCAAGCAAACAAAATACGGAAACAATTTAAAAACAGTCAACAGCCACACAATTTGAGTGGGGATGGGAACTCATCAGCCCCAGGCCTGTCGGAACAGCCAGGTCTTGACGGCTTTGCGGAAAGCCTGAAGGGTGGTGAGGGTCCGGATCTCCACAGGGAGATCATTCCAGAGGGCCAGAGGAGCCACAGAGAAGGCCCTCCTCTGGGTGGTTGACAATCGGCATTGGCCGGCGGATGGAATTCGGAGGAGGCCTAAACTGTGGGATCTAATAGGTCTTTGGGAGGTAATTGGCAGAAGGCGGTCTCTCAAGTACCCAGGTCCAATACCAGGTCCAGTACCCAGGGCAGGAAGGAAACATGCTGGTGTTGTTTCTATCCTAATCTTTATTGCCCTGCTTAAAGAAACTGCATCTCTGGTTAACTCTTATTACATTGTAACAGCTAAGGCGACGCACCCATTGACCTGAATGGCATTGAGTTGGCCATGCCCACGTGGTTGCATGACCACCGATCTACAACCTACGCAACTGGTCATTAGGGCAGAGAATCAGTTGTTAAATTATTTGAATCCCACCACTGGTCCCAGCCATTAGTTTTGAGGATATATGAATATATATTCCTCTGCTGTTTCCTATTCAGCACAGAGAAATTACACATACATACATGAAACTACAATATAAATTATAATCAAACATCATTCTTCTTGATAATTAAGAATAATACCTGTGTAGAAATACAATTCATTGAACTGAATTGACTTATTTCTACAAAAATATATATATATCCTATATTTCCAAGATCCTCCTCCTTGGACAATTAAATTAGGTTGAATTTAAAAAGTTGGACTACTATTAAGAGGATGACTCTATTGGCATACCATAGCCTGTGATATATTGGGAAATTCTAAATTACTTTGGGAATTACATATTCTTCTGCCAAGAACCTGCCTTCAACTCAGTTCTGGGAACCGAGTGGGAAGGGCAGGGAGTATTTTAAATGCCCTTGCATTTAACATAGAAGACTTGTGAAAACTCTAAGACCATAGAAGATAGCTGTGTAATCATATAGTCATCCATAGGAGAAAAGTTTTAGGAAATGTTCTGTCTTTAAGCAGGTCAGGCAAAAATGCCAAATACCGTATATAAGGTGTTTCCCTGAGGGGAAATTTTTTTCTTCAGATCTTTTTCAGAACATTTTTCATTGCAGAGTGGGTAGCTTGAAGATAGCAACTTGTCATTTTTGATTAGATGTTAAGAATATTTCTGAAAGCTAAATCTTTCCCACTTATATTGTAAGTGAAAGTCACTTTGTTCAAAAATCCAATATCTACTGTATCTAAATTAGACAACAGTGATTTATCATGATTGCAAACCAGCCACATGGGAGCAAATTTGTGGACACGGACACACACACAAGATGTAGAAGTGGTGTTAGAGAGTGGTACTTGAGCTACCTGGAGCAGATGTGTAGGCTCATGCTAAGACCTAAAACAAAATCTCTCTGGCAGAAGCCTAAGCAAATTTAACAACTGGTTGATGTAAGCTTACCTATTCCAACTTACTAATAGCTCTCTGATTGACAAAATGATTATGTTTCCCATTTTGAGCTCTAGATGAAATTATTATTTCACACTAAGAGCACTTCCATGTAAAAATTATCAATCATCATGTGTCAGTGATAGCATGTGTGCATTTGTAACATTTACAAGGCAGGAACTATACAAGCATATCAACGTGGTGACTCATAGATGGCACAATAGCTTTTCCACCTACAATTTTCCTAACCATTGAATCAGTTGCCCCCCCCAAAGCAAATAGTGAGAGCTATCTCTCAGATTTTTCTGTTTGGGAACTAAACTGTCTTGATACACAGTTTATCCTTCACTCATGAAATTATCCTTGCTCTCTATAGTTGTGGTGGTAGATAGCCGCCACCCCCACCCCCATCTCTCTGACAGTGCTGATAGAAGATTCAATTGCCCATCTATTTGTTTCTAAACAAGACATTGGAATGTGTCATCTTGTCCTTGCTGTAATTTGCTACAAAAATTTACCTTTTCCCTCCCTGGAAATGTTTTATGAGTGACAAGAGAAAACAATGTGGGAAGTTGTCCAGCAGTTGCAGCTATGAAATAACCCTTTTCGTATTAAAGGCTACCTTAGTGACCATATTGTCTATAAAGAATCTGACCATCCCAACAGAATATCTAAACATCTATAAACATATGCTCTAGATCTTCACATGCATGAGATAAGGGTAACATGAACTAAAAAGCAGATGTACTCTGTAGTAGCTTCTATTGTAGAGTAGGACGGAGGTGACCTTGAAGAAAACTCATTTGTTTCCTGACCTGGTTTATCTTGAAGAATTAACAATAGCAATAGCAATCGCAGTAGACTTATATACCGCTTCATAGGGCTTTCAGCCCTCTCTAAGCGGTTTACAGAGAGTCAGCATATTGCCCCCAACAATCTGGGTCCTCATTTTACCCACCTCGGAAGGATGGAAGGCTGAGTCAACCCTGAGCCGGTGGGATTTGAACCGCTGAACTGCTGATCTAGCAGTAGCCTGCAGTGCTGCATTTAACCACTGCGCCACCTCGGCTCCTACTCTGTGGGATATATTGCCTTGGAGATAAGCTTAGACCCTGACTTCTGGACTGCAAAAAAAGGTTCTTTTTAAGTAGTCTTTTGATACTCTAATACAGGGATGTGAAACTCAAGGCCTGTTGACTGGATCCGACCCATGGGGTGCTTAGATCTGGCCTGCGGGCCACCCTGAGAACAGCAAAGGACCGCCTGAGGTGCCTCAGCCAGCGAAAATGGAACTCCGGAGCTCTGTTTTTGCTGGCAAAGGGTTGCAATAGCAATAGCAGTTAGACTTATATACCACTTCATAGGGCTTTCAGCCCTCTCTAAGCGGTTTACAGAGTCAGCATATCGCCCCCACAGTCTGGGTCCTCATTTCACCCACCTCGGAAGGATGGAAGGCTGAGTCAACCTTGAGCCGGTGAGATTAGAACCGCTGAACTGCAGATAACAATCAGCTGAAGTGGCCTGCAGTACTGCACCCTAACCACTGTGCCACCTCGGCTCGGGAGCAGAAAGCTCGGGAGCCCATTTTCACTGGCAGAGTGCACAGGCCGCCACAGGCACCCCTGACACAAGTGACGTTGAGCTGACCACGCCCACCCTAGCCATGCCCACCCCTGCCCCCTGATGAGGCCCTCAATGAAATCAAGTTTGATATCTCTGTCTTAGTGAGGATAGAAGTAGGGCAGTGATAGCTAACCTTTTTGTCGAGGCATGCCAAAAGTGGGGGGAGCGGGCAGGGTTGTGTGCGTGTGTTCATGCCCACACTCATAATGCAATGCCCTTCCCTCATGCATGCGTGCACAACCCCCCCCCCCTCATGCATGCGTGCAGGTCTCATTGAAACCTCTGAACATCCGGGAGGCAGTTTGGGCCATTTTTTTGCCCCGCACAGGCTTCAGAGAAACCCCCTGAAGCCTCCAGAGGGCGAAAAACGTCCCAATATGCAAAGCAGAAGTTTGGGAATGGACTTCCGGTTTGCAAGTTAGGCAGTTTTTTGCCTTCCGGAAGCTTCAGGGAATATCCGAAAATCAGCTTGCCAGTGGCGCGCATGCGATACGCGTGCCATAGGTTTGCCATCATGGAGGTAGGGCATGTGATTTTATATTGGTTTTTATTGTTAGATTCTACCGTCAGATTTGAGGTAATGTGGAGATTCCTGTCTGAGATTCTTCTGCGTGCTGTCCAGAGTCATTTAACTGAGCTGGCAAAAATGCTGCTAAATATATACATTCACAAGTATCAGAAATGACTGTAAACAAGTATTGGTTAGCAGTCAGGCCAGAATTATGGAATGTGGCAGATTTGAAGTATTTCTTCTCTGCTGAAAGCTACTATCTAGCAACTCAGTTGCTGCAACTGCCTGTTTTATATTTTGCGGGTGGGTGTGATGGAGTGATCCTTATCCGTTTACAAGCTCCCCTGTTTCATCTGTACAATGGACATTGTGGGACATGGTGGGTCTTCTCGGATTCAAATTGTAATCAAATTCTAATCTCAGAAAAAAAAATATTATTTTTCTGTTTGCACTGAAACAAGAGGTATTTTTATACAGCTACGTAATTTTGTTTTCAAACATTTTAGGGTAAGTCAATAGATTTGGAGGAAGAATAGACTGCTGATTTTTTATTTACTGGAAAACCTAGAACATCCAGCCTTAAAAATAATGGATATATTTAAAAAAAACAAACCAATATGCAGTGAAATACTTCTTAATTTAATACTACTGCATACTTGTTTCGGTATCAGCGTTTTTATAAATAGTTGGGCAGACATTTAGCACAAATTAAAATACTATTTAAAAAAAAAAAAGCTGCTGACAGACTGTCAGACCTGATAAAACAGGAAGCCAGAAGATTTTGTATGTTATCCAAGAGTAGAAAATTGTTCAATTGTGTGTGTTATTATGTATTTGATGCTAGGGTCTAGAAGAAATGCTTGGAAATGCTTGTGGGATTTCCTGCCTGTGCTGGTTGTGGTATCCAATGGCCTCGAATGCAAATAATCACAAATATTAGTTGTTACAGTTAGGTGGAAATAATAATAATATCAACAACAACAAGTTTATTAGGCTGGAGACTGCAGCAGTGAATTCTCGGAGCCACGGATACTACATTTTCTAATAAATTTTACAAGGAGAAAATAAAAATTATCATAGAACGTGTCTCTGGTAAATGTATTAAATAAAAAAAACCTCTGACCTTATCTTAAAAACCCCTTCATTTACATTTTATGTTGATAAATGTTTAAATTCAGAAGCACTGTATTTACCTGCATTATACATTTAGTTAAGCATTCTAAACACTGCACATTTTTTTTGACTGAAATAGGATAGAAGTAGGGCATCCAATTGAGATGAGATTAGGGATATTAGGAACATACTGGAAATATGAAATTTTCTGCACTTTTCTGTACGTTTACTTTCTTTTTTTAAAAAAATAATCTTTATTGGTTATACATTTTTAAGACATACAAATACGAATACAACTTTAAACATACAACCCCCCCCCCCCCCCGATGACAGTCATTCACAGCCCAACATTTTTTTTTCTTCCTTAATGTTTAGTCTCTAACCAGCATCTTCACGTTACAAAATTCAGGGACCTATTACAATACCCATGTTCACTTTTAGTTCCCATTGTTAACAACTGCTATTTAACTTTCCCAGTTTTAAGTCCCTGCTGTTCTCCTTGTCGCCCACATATACCATAGGTTCCAGCTAAGATAATGTTCCGTTTCTCCTTTGTCCCTCAGCCAACCCGTCATTCTGTCCATTTCTGCACATTCATAAATCTTTTTAATTATGGCATCTTCCGATGGTATGGTAGTAGATTTCCAAAATTGCGCATAGGTTATTCTTGCGGCCACAATTATATGTAGGCTCAAATGCCATATAGATTTACTCATGTTTTCTGGTTTTATGCTTAGTAAAAAAAGTGTCGGGTTTCCATTCCATACTTACCTCTTTTAGCCAGTTTTGAATCCTTCTCCAGTATTTCATGGCCTCAATACAGGAACACCAAATATGGTAGAATGTGCCATCTGTACGTTTACTTTCATTGTTCTTCCTTGCCACCATTTGTTTCCCCCAGTTTGCTTCCCCTCTGCTCGGAAAAAGCAATATCTATTTTGAGCAATTTCTCTTTTTGATTGGATAGAAACAATCCCCATTTCCAACAGGGTCTTTTACACATCCACAGAAGTGTTTTACTTGTTTCCCATAAAAATGATTAGCACTTCTGCAGCAACAATTGAAAGCTTGAAGGAATAAGGAATAAACAACATTGAGGAAAGTATTGTATTGTGACTTTTCTGAGTCCAGCTACCTCAGTATTACATTGGTGTCATTGATGGCAACAAAAAGGCATTGTGAGTGGGTTGAGCTCAGTACTGGGTTCCGGATCCCACCGCAACCTGTATGCTGTGACAGGGGCGGGCATCCATGCCACCGCCCAGTGACACTCAACTGCTTGGCGGAGGTCGTGCAGGCCCCACACGCTGTGTACGCGTGCACAATTGGCCCCTTTGCCTCAAAAAGTGGTAAGGAACACAGGCGGACGGGTGGGCCAAATGGCCCATTGTTCCGGTATGGTAGCCGCTGCTCCCAGCTACCACTGGTACGCCCATACGCCCGGAACCCACCACTGGCTGAGCTGTGCTTCTTTTGGTATGTTGGAACTCATATGGACATCTGGCTCACTTTCCTCTTATTATCTCTGTACTATGGACCGATAAACTTATTAGATTGTCAGTGTGATGTCTCCCTCGGATGCTTCCCCAGTTATCTCTCCAGATGTCAGCTGGGAGGAAGATGAACCAGTTCCCGGCAGGCCTGGAGAGGAATTGGTCAATGGCTGCAAGCAGCCCTCTAAGTGGGATTTGACTCAAGCTCATCTGTAGCAGGACAGCCCTGAGGGTTCAGGTGGAGAAAGCATGCAGCTGCAGCCAGTCAGGGGTGAGGAAGAGGAACTGCCTTCTTCACCTGATCCAAGAAAGGCAGGAGCAGAGAAGATCAACCAGATCACTCGTGAGGAGAAAGCCTCGCACTTCTTGATGGGCTGCCCTGGAAGCTGGCTATTTAACATAGCAGAGAGGGGGAAGTGATTCTGGGAACAGTGTATTCATTTCCTACCTGTGTGTTTTCTGGTCATTGTGATTTGTGCCTTGCTTTGGATTGACATTGCGCCTTGTGAACCTTCTTGTATTGTGGATTTAATTTTGTCTGGTGGGTTTATTTTGAATGGGAAACTGTCAAGTGCCTTGTGGACTCATTGGCCATTGCTCTGTTGACTGGCATTGGTCTGCTTGTGGCTGGACTTAATTGGGACAGTTATGGATTTTTTGTGAAGGGAGTTAAAGGGGAATATTAATAAACCCACTAAACCACCATTACATGTGAGTTGGACAGCACAGTCACATACAGATATGCAGTAGCAAAAGATGACAACCAGATGTTTCATATAGTTAAGGCTAAGAAAAAGAAGAAATCAGCAGTGGTTTTATTAATAATAGAGCCCTGATAACTGGGGAAAGAGTTTTATATGTATGGGTGGGGGGGTGGTTTCAAAAATTGTTCGAACCTACTCTGTGGGTGTGGCCTCATGTGTGGGAGTGGCTTGCCACCCATGTGACCGGATGGGAGTGGCTTGCCACCCATGTGACCGGATATGAAGATGCCGATGACACTTGTCAGAATCACCTTAAATTACCACACACACAACTCTGGCATGCATAAGAATATGATGTAAACTTGTTTTTTAAAAGGCATCTTTGGTTTGCGTTAAAACAACTTCAACACACGCAATGTTCTGATTGCACCACAAACGCAGTAGTCATCCTTACCATTCACAGAGGCACTGAGTTTTATAAATATGAGCATGATAGTGTAGAATAATCATATCCTATGACCAGTGGTGGGTTTAAAAAAAAATTGCAACCTCTTCTATAGGTGTGGCCTGCTTTCCGGGTCCACTGGTGGAACCTCTTCTAACCGGTTCGGTAGATTTGACGAACTGGTTCTACCGAATAGGTGCAAATTGGAAGGAACCCACCTCTGGGATGGGGGATGTATGGAGAGAGGATGGAGATCTAGCCTTCTCTCATTCCTTGTTTTTCTAAACAGAATTTAACAAGTGTTTTGCACAGAGTGAACCAACTAGATAATACCGCTTTAGTGAGTTAATCAACTAATCAAAAATCAATTGGCTGAATCAATCTTTTGAGCAACCCTTCACTTAAGTGATAAAATACCTGGTGATCTCTTCAGGTGTGATCTATGGGAGGGTACCAAAAAGAGCATTCAGGTGGCTTCTGCAGCTCCTGGAATAACAACCCCCCCCACAAAAGTGAACTCAAATTAATGGCTAGCTTCCCCTCTCCCCCTCCCACATTTCAAATAGTCTTAACAGTTACTTCTGGGGAAACCCATTTACCTGCAAAGATCTTCATTTTCCATGAAAATCCAGAACAAACTCTGAAGCTGAAAGAATCTTATGCCATTATTTTTGCAACAAGTTATTTCCTCAAGGGTTATAGCTGCTGGTGACTCAGAGGTGGTATTTAGCCAGTTCCGACTAGTTCTGGAGAACCGGTGGTGGAAATTTTGAGTAGTTCCGAGAACCAGCAAATGCCACCTCTGGCTGGCCCTGCCCCCATCTATTTGTTGCTTCCCGAGTCCCAGCTAATTGGAGTCCCAGCTGATCAGCTTGGTCTTCTTTTGTTGCCCTGCACAGGAGAACGGAGCTGGAAAGCAGGTTCGTGGGGTGGGGAAGGAATAGGGATTTTTACAGTATCCTTGCCCTGGAGTGGGGTGGAAATGGGTGTTTTGCAGAATCCCTCAGCTGCCACACCCACCAAGCCAAGCCACGCCCACAGAACAATTTTTTTTTTGAAACCCCCACTGTGGTGACTGCAGTGACAAGAGTAAGCAAGCAAAGCTGTGATTGACCTGGACTCTTTGGCTTCTTACAGATCCTTGCAAGTACCCCAAGCAAAGCCAGTGAAAATGACAAGAATTTCAATTGTTCGGTTTTATTTTGAATGACTCTTTGAAATGGGATTTCCCCGGTGGCACCGTTTAAGTTGAACTTGAGGAGAGAGCAATGGTTGTTGTGGCGACATGAAGCAAGAGTTAGTCCCAGTAGGGAAATTGTCCAGCAACTCCCCACTTTAAACATTTTGCTAAAAATGCCAGCTTGGTTGCAAGTTCAGGTACACCACAATGGAATCCGAAATAAATTGATCTCTTGAATGCCATGGAAGTCATGGGGATCACGGAGGGTTTAGGGGTGTTTAGCAATAGCAATAGCAATTAGACTTATATACCGCTTCATAGGGCTTTCAGCCCTCTCTAAGCGGTTTACAGAGTCAGCATATCGCCCCCAACAACAATCCGGGTTCTCATTTTACCCACCTCGGAAGGATGGAGGGTTGAGTCAACCCTGAGCCGGTGAGATTTGAACAGCCGAACTGCAGAACTGCAGTCAGCTGAAGTAGCCTGCAGTGCTGCATTTAACCACTGCGCCACCCCGGCTCTTTTACAAACTGTGATGGAGACTTTAATAACAAAGCACCTTTAGTCCGTAATACAGTTCCACTTAAATCCTACCTCTATTCTGTGTAGCAAAAAGAAAGACTTGTATTACTTCTAACATATTTTTGAATAAAAATTGTGCTGCTCTGTGACCATAATAAAGATTAAATGCTTTTTTTTAATTGTCCACCCCCACCCATTTTAATGTAGGTAACAAAGGAATTGATGGAAATAGGAAAGCAATTCTTACATATTCCTTCTTCATTTTTACTACACAACTTTTATATCTGCTGTTTATGGTGCCTACAATCTTGTGGGCAATTTAGGTGGCACAAAGTTGCTGTCCATGCAAACCATGGCTTACTATTGTCCCCCACTTCCATATAATACTTTGTTTAAAAAATATCCTAATCTTTCTTGAGGTAAATAGAATTGAAACCTTCTCTTTTTGCCCTCTCAGAGAACTGTAAAACCCTTCAAAGTAACCTTCACATATAAATTGGGTCATGTAACCATTGCATTATCCTACATTATCACGGCCACAGAAATAAGAAAGCTTTATGGAGTTTTAAGTACAAGCAATTATAATGGTCAGTGAACTGCAACTTCCAAATGGATGGACTTAGGAAACATACACAAAAACAATCCTCATAATGCACTCAAATAAAGAGCCTGAATTCTTTTCATTCAGGCCAATAACAACAACCCCACTGGCTCCAAACCAAAGAATCCCATGTTTTGACTTGTGTGTATCCCAGAGCAAATATAGCATCCTCTTGACTCTCAAGGGGACCTATTTCTCTCGTCTGTTTTTCTCAACATCATTCTTGGTTATTTCTCCATTCATCTTCACTGGTGATACCAAATATACAATGTTGGTTAGAAATAGTGCTTACAATGTCATTGAAAAATAATGTTATCTGAGAATGAGATCCTACCACCACTGACCCAGAATTCTTTTCTTTTGGTTGGGAAGGTGAGTTTTAAAGTTAGTTAGCTAATGAATAACCTAAGCCATTCACCTCAGTGTTGTAGCAGCCTCTTCTTGGGACCCTCTGGCATCTCTTGGTGATGGTGGGAATGTACCAATTGTCCAATATTAAACTAGAAGTTGAGAACTGGTGTTGGTCTTGCTGCTGTCAGATTCCAATTCCTATCCTCTCTGACTACAGAGGCCCAATGAATCTCTGGACAGATAGTAGTGGCTTAAGATGCTTGACTTGTAAAAGGTATATTGCAGATATACCAACACAAAAATAAGCCAATGGGTTTTGTTCCCAAGATGCATGCTTAGATTTGCTTTGTCTGAGCTTGAAGACCACCCAAAAGCTTCAACTGACCCTGAATGTAGTAGCATGGACAGTAGTGGGTATACCTCAGTATGGACATGTAACATTTCTGCTTCAGAGATGCATTATTTGACAACTTGCTTCCAGGTACAATTCTAGGGGCTGATTCAGGCATGAAATCCTATTTTCTTCCCTACCGGTTTGGTAGTGGGAGCACTTTTATGTGATGACATCAGCTTGGCCGTCACTACAGTTTTGGCCGAATCAGTGATGACATTAGCGCCACCGCCACTACCAGTTTGGCTGAACTGGTGCGAACTGGCAGAATACCACCTCTGGGCTGGTTGTTTCCTATAAATCCCTTCATTGCATATGGCTGGTTAGCGGAGGAACTATGTATCTATCTCTCACTGTACCATAGTGGCAATTGGGTGGGAAGGCAGGAAGGTTGATAGATGTTCCAGGTTCCTTCAATTAAGTAATGTGTCTATTGAGACCCTGGAAGCATGCTTTCTCCATAGCAACACCTGCCCTCTGAAATGAGTTTCCCTCCTTGGATTTGAATGGCTCCCATCCTACTGGTGTTTTGAAGCGGCCTGAAGACTAGGCCTTTGTCAAGGATGACTGAAGCTTCCTTTTAATCTAAGTTGTTTTCCTTCGCTTACATCTCGTTTTGTCATCCTGCCATTTCTTTTGTTTCTAGTTTTTCTTGTTTTAATGCTTAAAATAATTCGTAAATCACCCATTGTATGATTCATGCACATGGTATGGCACTCACTGTTAAATGCTTGGTTTTGCTTGACAGCAGGAGTGATAATCTTACCCGCACAAACATCTATGTTACATGCACTGATAACCCTATGAGTTTTAGATTGCTGGGGACAGAAATGTTCTGTATCAATTCTCTGTCCCCGCTGTTCAGTTAAAATGTTTATCCAGAAAATCTGTGATTTTAATGCCAAGTAACTCAGTCCCTTTCTTGGATGGGTGCAAACCATCTCTTTTGTACAGTTTTTCATTGGACCAACTGCAGGCATCATGATTAATAAAACCAAAGCCTTCCCTTTTACACCACTTCTTTAGCCACACATTAAACTCTGCTACACACTGGCCCTTCCCTTTTTGTTCCTTATATACTGGTAAAACCTCTGAAAAAATAAGCCTACAACCTACACTACTAAATTTATACCCCAAGCTCTGGAAATCATTCTTCACAGAAAGTACAACTTTTTGGGACAGATCATTTGTGCCAAGATGTATAATAGCATCAACGTCACAGTCCTTACTTGCATTCTTGACTATCTTAAGAATACGCCTCTTGTCTCTGCTGGCAATAGCACCTGACTTCTTTTAAAACCTCCCTATCCTTTCCTAAATTTACATCCCTTACGATTGAATCACCAACCAGAAGGTGACTTCTCTTTTTACATACCTTGATCTTCTTGTGCGACTGATGTGTGATACCTGGGACCCCAGTTCGCCTTTCCAAAGAAAGTTCTTCATGTTGGACCACGATCCACTGCTTATTTGAGTCATCATTATCACAACTACCTTGACTTGTCTCTTTAGTGTCCCCATTAAGGTCAGCAAGGGCGCTGTATCTGTTATGCTGAGTCACAGCAAAAGCTTTGTGTTTATGGTTCACAACTCTCACCCTGCCAGATTCCACGGTTGTCCAGACTGCTCTTCTCCTGCAGGATCTTTGCGGTAGAGTGGGCTGATAGTGTGGCATTTCCATAGTGTGGAATGGCCAAATTGGGCATCTAATTTCTGCTTGGAGAGCACAGATTAGAGATTCTAGATAGATAATCTGTCTATGTAGACTAGTAATTTGTTTACAAAGGGGACAATATCCAAATTTGAAAAGAGTACTGTGAAAGACAGGTACAAAACAGCTATTACATTGAACTAAGCCGGTCATTTTGAAATAAAATAAAATCACAATCTCAAGCGCACTAATCCAGAATGTATTATTGCTATTTTGGCTACTACTTAGTCCTCTTTGTCTGTCTGACTTCCCCCTTGTAGCCAGCAGCTCCAATCACCAGCCTCAGGAAAATTCAAATGAAATGGAGTTAAAGGGCCCCTACCTCTGTCTCTCTGACTCCCCCCTTGTAGAAACCATCTCCAGTTTCCCTCTGTGCAAGCTTGAAAAGTCATTAGGTTAAGCTTCAAAGTGTCTTTTTCCATTTGCTGACGTCAAGACAAGGAAATAAATTGAGGTAGTCTTAAACATTTGTGTGCTTCAAATTAAACATAAGCTTGGACAATCTTTTTTAGACAGGTTTCTTTCTTTGCTTTTTAGCTGATAAATACCCATAGAGGCAAAATGAATTTATAGTGAAGTACGAATAAAAAAAAGATAGAACACTAAAAAAAAAAAAAAAACCACGAAGATATGTGTACTAGTGTTTGTGCCTGCTACCAATTACGTACTACATAAATTTGTTCATTTGACCGACTGATTAAAATTTCTGCCTCATTTTCTCATAATTAAAAACAACCTCAGAGTGGGGTAGTTCTGTCTGAAAACTGGTGGCCATTACTGCTTCTTGCAATAAGAGGTTAATAACTCAGAGGGAAGGAGGAGAGGAAGTTATGCCAAAGTCATATATATGATATGGTGCACTTCCACATGAGAATTCTTTGACAGCTTGAAAGCTGTTCTAGATACTTGCAGTCTGTGGTGTTGAAGAACTGCGATGGTTTATCTCCGGTTCAACTGCTGTATAGCTTAAAGTGTTATGAAATTAGGTTGTAGGATGTGGGGCTCGGCTTCTCCATTGGAAGGAGCCATGCCTCTTACCAAGGTGCCTAAGCTTCAAGACTGCAAGGGAAACGTTTGCTAGCTGGATGGTTTTGCTAGCTCCTAATCAGTGCCTTGACAAAACACAGAGAAGACAAAGTGATAAGATGTGCAAAGGTGTGCAGATTGCATATCCTTTTCATTGATTTTCAGCTGATACAAGTTGAAGTATTTCAGTTTCACTATACTCCCCCCAGAGGTGGGTTCCTACCAGTTCGCACCTATTCGGTAGAACCGGTTCATCAAATCTACCGAACTGGTTAGAAGAGGTTCCACCAGTGGACCCGGAAAGCAGGCCACACCTACAGAAGAGGTTCCAAAATTTTTTGAAACCCACCACTGGTCCTTGGATATGATTATTCTACACTATCATGCTCATATTTATAAAACTCAGTGCCTCTGTGAAAGGTAAGGATGACTACTGCGTTTGTGGTGCAATCAGAACATTGCGTGTGTTGAAGTTTTAACGCAAACCAAAGATGCCTTTTAAAAAACAAGTTTACATCCTATTCTTATGCATGGCAGTGCTGTGTGTGAGGTAATTTAAGGTGGTTCTGACAAGTGTCATCGGCATCTTCATATCCGGTCACATGGGCGGCAAGCCACTCCCATCCGGTCCCATGGGCAGCAAGCCACTCCCACAAAAGAGGCCACACCCACAGAGTAGGTTCGAACAATTTTTGAAACCCACCACTGACTCCCCCATCCCCAACACTTTCCTCCCTATAGTTTGGAAAAAGAGGGAAGGGATTTTTGTTGTTGCAGATCTTGTAACAGTTCAGGGCAAGGTCTATAGAGGTTCTCAGTCATCCAGGTCATGGTTGACCCAAGGGTGCTTTTTTCAAGAGGCAACTGGACTTTCTGGTTTTTTCTTTGAAGACATTTTGCTTCTCATCCAAGAAGCTTCTTCAGCTCTGATGGGATGGTCATTCCCCACCATCCTGTCAGGACTGAAGAAGCTTCTTGGATGGAAAGCAAAACGTCTTCAAAGAAAAACCCAAAGCCCAGTTGCCTCTTGAAAAAAAGTACCCTTGGGACGTTCAGGGCAAGGCTTTAACTCCTGCACTTCCAGTGTGGGTGAAAGACTTGGAAATCTGTACGTACTGTATCTGTACAGATAACAACAAATAAACAGGAAGGATTGGGAACCTTATCACTGCGGTTAAAAGAACAAAACAGTGGTCCCAGTCCACACATTTCTATTCACCGTAGGGGAAATAGGGAAGGAAAAATAGCAATTCAATTTACTACTTCGTTTCTCAGCCTTAGTAACTTTACTAATTTTAAGGCCTTAGTAACTTTAAGGCCTTTAGTAACTTTAAGGCCTTAGTAATTTAAGGTCTTAGTAACTTTAAGGCCTTTAGTAACTTTAAGACCTTAGTAACTTTAAGGCCTTAGTAACTTAGTAACTTTAAGGCCTTTAGTAACTTTAAGGCCTTAGTAACTTAGTAACTTTAGTAACTTTAAGGCCTTAGTAACTTTAGTAACTTTAAGGCCTTAGTAACTTTAAGGCCTCTAGTAACTTTAAGGCCTTTAGTAACTTTAAGGCCTTATTACCTTAGTAACTTTAAGGCCTGCAGTCATCTATTCTCAGAGTTTCCAAGACACCATGCTGGTAAGCGAATTCTGGAAGTTGAAGTCCACACTTCTTAAAGTTGTTGAGGTTGAGGAACATTGTGCTACATTTTGGCTGTTACAAATATAATCCAAATACCACATCCTGTCTGCTTTCCCCAACTGTCCATCCTGCCTCCACCACCACCCCAACTCCAAAGACATAACAACTGGCAGAGTGTTCCCTGTTGGACTCACTAGGTGGCAATCTCTTCAAGCCCTGTTTTACTGCTAGTTTCTAACTACAAAGCAGAAATAAGTTTGCGTCTTCGGATTCACCAGCAGTTGTTGCTGTAAAAGCTTTCATAGGACAAGGAAAAGTTCATAACTTATACTCTCAGTAGTTCATAACTACTCAGAACCTTCACCACACCAATGAAGAGTTGCCTTCCTCAAAAAGATCAACATTAAAACTTTTCCCACAATTCATGCTCTACTTGGTTAAACATATATGATAGATGATAGATAGATAGATAGATAGATAGATAGATAGATAGATAGATAGATAGATAGATAGATAGATAGATAGATAGATAGATACATACATACATACGTTTTCGGTAATTTTCCATTGTTGATCTGAATTTTGGCCAATTCACTGACTTCTAGAGAAGACTGTGACTGCCAGATTTCATATTTGTATCTTCAGAGAATCAATTCGATAATTAATTCAGTCTAGAAAAGTACATTAGATATTGGCAGCACTCTTTTTAATGAAAATATCTCAGTGAAAGGACATTTTGTGTACCTTTAACAACAATATTGAGGAATTTCAAGACCATAGAGAGAGAGATATCTGAGAAATTTTGTTTGTAGGCATACGTATGAGAAATATGTTTCTAGGAGCATGGCAGATTTTACTTCAGGCTGTTATACCTTGCCATTTTTTTGAGGGGAACAGAAAGCTATTAGGAACTGATTAATATGATCTTATCAGCGATATATGATAGGTGGCTATATATAATTATTTCTTTCACTGATTTGTATTTCTCTTTGTTCAGCAGGAATTAGAAAAGGCAAGAAAATATAGGTAGTCCTCAACTTAGAACAGTTCATTTAGTGACAGTTCAAAATTACAAGAGCACTGAAAAATGTGACTTATGATCGTTTTTCACAGTTCTCTTTGCAGCATCCCCATGATCATGGGATCAAAATTCAAATGCTTGGCAAACGGTTCATGTTTATAACTGTTGCAGTATCCAGGGGTCATGTGATCCAAGCCAGATTCTTTTAACACCCAGGTTGCTAGCTTATCTATTGCAGTGATTCACTTAACAACTGTGGCAAGAAAGTTCATAAAATAACACTTAACAAATGTCTTACTTAACAACAGACATTTTGGGCTCAATTGTGGTCTTAAGTCAAGGACTACCTGTAGACATTTATGATAAAATCATAATATTAACACTCAAAAGCAAAAGATGGAGCTTAATATTAACATTTTAAAAAGTAACAGATGGAGTCTTCTTTGAGTCAGGCTCAACTTAATGTCTGAATGCAGGGGTCTCCAATCCCAGTCCATTGCCTGGTACTCAGAGGTGGGTTGCTCCCAGTTCAGCCCGGATTGGGTGAACTGGTAGTAGTGGCAGTGGGAGGCTCCACCCACCTGCCCGGATGTTTCTGCTCCCTGCACATGCGCAGGAGCACACCCGAACCAGTAGTAAAATAATTGGCAACCCACCACTGCCGGTACTGGTCCATGGCCCATTAGGAACTGGGCCACACAGCTGACGGGTGAGCTTATGAGCATGTGAAGCTCCATTTGTGCAAATGGTAGGCATACACATGAAACCATCCTTTCTGCCCACCACCGCCACCGCTGACAGTCCACAGACCCAGAAAGGTTAGGGACTACATACCCATGTTGTATTCTTGGTTTTCCCACCTTATAGTTGTACTGCTTTCCTTCCAAATATTAACCGAGTCTCACCTCTGAAATCAGTCATGCTTCATAAGATGCTCTAACAACAAGAAGGCATTTCTCAAGTTCTATCTATAACTTGGTAGCAAAATAAATATAATGTGTAACTCTTTAGTAGGGGAAGCAGTTATCACCAACAAGGTCCCCTACTATTATATCATATTACTTATAAGAAATGAATGTGGAGAAGAGCTTCAGCAAAGATCACATTACAGTATATAGATTGATATTGGATGAGATGCTTCTCCACAAATTGGAATCTGTAGTAACGTGTTTCCCCATAAATAAGACAGGGTCTTATTTTCTTTTGACACCTGAAATAATAATTATTTTGGGGGAGGTCTTATTATTTTTGAGGTGCAGGAGGCCCCTTAACCTCGGCCCATGGCCCGCGGATCAGTTGATTCAGAGAGGGCTGGAAGTTCTGTGTCTGTTTCTGGCACACTTTTGCCAGCCCTAGTGTCACTGGACCTGCTGCTCTTTTTGCGGCTGCCACTAAGAGAAGGGGCATAGTAGCTAGGGTTTGCGGGAGCAGCCTCTGCAAGTCCATTCCACATGGATGGCAATTATCTATGGGGCGCATGGGGCATGTTCCCCCCTTCCCCCCCGCCAGGAAGTGGCGGGGACTGGCTGCACATACATTTAAATATTTTAGAGGAGGGCTTATTTTGGGGCAGGGATTATTTCAGTGCATGCGCACTAAAGCCCGATTGGTCTTATTATATGGGGAGGTCTTATTTTGGGGAAAACAGGGTAATTAAAAGCTTTGAAGGTAATCAGTATCACTGATTTAGAAGTCATTTTGTCAGCTTGCTGGCAATCAACTCTGTGTGTGTGTTTGTGTGTGTGTGTGTGTGTGTGTGTGTCAATTTTCATGGGTACAGGTATGCAGGTTCTGGTGTAGCAATAGCAATAGCAGTTAGACTTATATACCGCTTCATAGGGCTTTCAGCCCTCTCTAAGCGGTTTACAGAGTCAGCATATTGCCCCCAACAACAATCCGTGTATTCAGGTCTTTTCCCGTGTAAGACTGAGACTATCTTGGCAACGTTTCGATGATGTCCCACTCGTCATCTTCAGGCTGGTGTCTTCGGCCTCATGCCTGTGCGAGCAGTTGCTACACTTCTAGGGGATTATCTTCTATGCACCCACACAGTGAGAGGAGGTTAGCAATAGCAATAGCAATAGCAGTTAGACTTATAAACCGCTTCATAGGGCTTTCAGCCCTCTCTAAGCGGTTTACAGAGTCAGCATATTGCCCCCAACAATCCGGGTCCTCATTTTACCCACCTCGGAAGGATGGAAGGCTGAGTCAACCTTGAGCCAGTGAGATTTGAACAGCCGAACTGCAGAACTGCAGTCAGCTGAAGTAGCCTGCAGTGCTGCATTTAACCACTGCGCCACCTCGGCTCCTGGGAAGAGATTCTGGAGAAAGTTCCAGTACAGCGAGAGGGAATGAAGTTTCTCCATGTCTGCTCCTCAGAAGATCTGACAAACCTAAGCAGGGGGGGATCAGTTGAATGGCTAAACCAATGACTCTGAAATAAGCCTTTCCATCCTAAATTCAGGTTACAAAGGTTATCTTCTTCAAAAGCCCATCAGAACTAGGATACCCAGATCCTGGGTCTTCATTTTGTTTCTTGTCTTGGTTGCCATTACGTATGACAATATTGATGCTTACCAAATTTGAATTTGAGAATTGAGAATTTAGAACCTAGAACTTTGAGTCAACGTTGGCTCCTGGGCAACTGCCCAGACAAGCTTCTGCAGTTTTCCCGGTAAGGTTTCAGAGATAATTTGCCCTTGCCTACTTCCTAGGGCTGAGAGAGAATGACTAGCTCAAGGCCATCCAGTTGGCTTCATGCCTAGAGTGGGACAAAAAATTCCTCGTCTCCCGGTTAATAGCCAGGTACCTTAACCACTGCATCGAATACACAGTAAGTGACTTCTTGTGAGATGGGTGCAGTGGTGGGATTCGAAATGTTTTACTACCGGTTCTGTGGGTGTGGTTTTGTGGGCATGGTATGACTTTGTGGGCATGGCAGGGGAAGGATACTGCAAAATCCCCGTTTCCTCCCCACTCCTGGGGGAAGGTTATTGCAAACTCTCCATTCCCACTAACCTGCTTTCCAGCTCCATTCTCCTGTTCAGGGCAACAAAAGAAGATTGGATGGGAGGCTGGGAGGCAGCAGGGGTGGGGCCAGCCTATTTGCCAATTCTCCAAACCACTCAAAATTTCCACTGCCAGTTCTCCCAAACCTGTCAGAATTGGGTGAATACCACCTCTGGATAGGTGGCGATATACATTTGAAAATGATAGCTAGATAGCTAGATAGCTAGGCAGGCAGACAGATAGGCAGATAGGCAGATAGACTGTCCAGATGGTGCGCTATCTTTAGAATTGTTCACTTTTCACAATTTCTAGAAGCCATCACTGAGACAGCCAACCTAGCTTCTATTCTGAAGGTATAGACACCATCATTAAAAAATATATATTTTTTGCCTTCAGCCTCGCTCACTTCACTAAGTGTAGCAGCGTGAGAAATGGAGTGTGGGTGTTTGCTATGGATGGCTATTAAAATGTTTCCCAAAGATGATTTCAGGGCAACTTATAGCCTCCTTTGAGAAAAGTTGTTTCTCATTGCCACAGGAGTCATGGCAGAAGTCGTGAACTTTCAGAGTCCTACATGAGGGAAGTATTAAATTACCCTTCACAATCAAAGTGTGACTTGCTATGTGTTCAGATTTTTCAGCTGTTGTTTACTGTATCTCAGGGATATTTTGCTGGGTTCGTTTAACAGGTCACCTATCATAAATATCAAGGTTCATTAGGGAGAGCACAATGCTATTTTTTAAGGAAAACTTTCCAATCCCATTGGGTTGCAATCGGGTTTCACTAATGTTTAAGACAAATAATGTAAGACTTTCTTCTTCCTTTGGGGTTATTATTCTCTGGGAGAGAGGCTGAAGCATGGCTAAAATAACATCAGACACCCCAGTTAATGTAGGCTAATTGTGTTTTAAATAAATATATTCTTAAAAATTTGGACCAAACATGTACAATGCCTCTTCTCTTCTTTGTGCAGTCCCATCCCCCAATTCATAGGATTGGAGCCTGGAAACAAAATGTCTACCCGTTGTACAACATGACAAGGTGGTGGTTTATACTTGTATATAATCCCCTACAATCAGGGATGTGGTGGCTCAGTGGCTAAGACGCTGAGCTTGTTGATCAGAAAGGTCGGCAGTTCGGTGGTTTGAATCTAGCACTGTGTAATGGGGAGAGCTCCCGTTACTTGTCCAGCTTCTGCCAACCTAGCAGTTCGAAAGCATGTAAAAATGCAAGTAGAAAAATAGGAACCACCTTTGGTGGGAAGGTAACAGCATTCTGTGTGCCTTTGACGTTTTTAGTCACGGCGGCCACATGACCACAGAGACGTCTTTGGACAGCGCTGGCTCTTTGGCTTTGAAACAGAGATGAACACCGCTCCCTAGAGTCATAAACGAGTAGCACCAGTGGTGGGTTCCTACCAGTTCACACCTATTCGGTAGAACCGGTCCATCAAATCTACTGAACTGGTTAGAAGAGGTTCCACCAGTGGACCCGGAAAGCAGGCCACACCTACAGAAGAGGTTCCAAAATTTTTTGAAACCCACCACTGAGTGGCACATATGTGTGAGAGGAAGCTTTACCTTTACCTTCTACAGAGATACATGCAGACAAAATTAGATGGCAGGATCAGGGCAAGAGGTTCATGATATGCAACTTTTCTTTATATGGCTGTAGCTGCTAAACCCAATCCCAAAAGTATGGATCCCCTTCATTTCTATAGGACTATGTAACCAGGGATGGGAAGTATTGTGGAATTATAATTCTTCCACATAGGAAGTCCTCGTTTGGCAATCACACTTGGGACTGGCAACTCTCGGTCATGAAGTGACACATTTGCTAAGTGAAACTATGCGCACACAATCTTCCCTCAGCTTACCTCAGGTACTTTTGCTTTACAACAGGCCGCAAATGCAAAGATTGATTGCAAAGTTACTTTTTTTAAAATGGAGACTGCCTAGATTTGAAGAACTGTAACTTTGTAACCTCTTTGTCACCCCTGCTGTAGAAAGTCGAATATTCTGAAATAATTGTTAGCAGTCTTAGCAGAGCTTCACCCTTTTAGTTTTTTTTGGAAAGCCATCAAGTTCTGGCTTTTTACCAAGGTTCTGCAATAGTAGAGTACGGAGATCCATAGTATGGAATGAGGAAAACTGGATTTGCTGTGACGAGATGATTAAGGCTCAGGGTTTTTGTTTTATTTATTTATTTTCCTTTTTAAAATAATTACTTTATAGACATTGGCTTTGTTGTTGTTGTTGTGAGCTTCCCAGAGTGGCTTAAGAAGGGTGGCTGTTTAAATCACCTGAACAAACAAATAAATAAATGATCTACGTTCTGCCACATGGCCAGAACGAAACAAAACATCTGACTCTGCCAATAGAGAAGCCCGCTCCATTTTAATTTTTCTAAGTCAAGGATAATGGCTCCTTGCTGTGTGTAGTTAAGCGATTCCCACCAGTTGCAAACATCAGGCTGTGCTTCGGCCGACTGTGGGCTCCGAGGCTGTGTGGGTGCCAAAAAAATTATGAGTGGTGGTTTAATGTGCATAGTTATAGTCACCCATCAGCCAAAGTGAATAATAGCCAGACTGTAAAATAATTGCAGCAATGTCTTGAAGTGAAGCCAGGAATGGAGATCAGAGCCATCCGTCTCTGTTAATTTGTATACAGTTCTTACAACAGCACAGAAACATTTAGAAAACACTTGCAGGGGTTTGCTCTGAAACAGCTGGACAACTTTTATTTTGAAGAAAGGGGAGGATTTTTTTTTAAAAAAAAGGAAAGAAAGGAAAAGGGAAGCCTCCCCATGGACTTGTTTCACAAAGCAAGGCAACCTTCGAAGGGGAAGACGTTGACCAGTGGGTTTTTTTTAGAAGAATTCTCATGCCTGGAATAATCTAGCACACGTTTGTTTATTTTTTCTTTTAAACTTGGTTAAGAGTTGGTAAAAAAAGTCCTTCCTTTTCTTCAGGCAGCTGAAACCCTTCCAGGAGGCTCTGCTTTGCTCAACTTGTCTTCGGTCTCTGTGTAACAGCCTCCTGCATGTTTTGGTGCTGCTCAGATTCTATGTGGTCTCTATGGCCTCATTTTACGGGACTGTCACACCGAGGGAGGCTTTCCCCAGCACCAGAAAAAAACCTTGGTGTGGTCTCTTCAGCACAGTAGCTAAGAACAAGTTCCCTGATTGCTCCCAGGTTCTCCCGGGAACTCTTTTCAGGAAGTGGCTGTTCCTCCCCCACACTTAAATGGATGATTGTGTTACAATTAAGAAAAAGCATCTTCAGAGACCTATCTTTAGGTAAGTGGCGTTCTCCTTCCTCTAGGCGTGAAGTTATTTTGAAGGGAACTTTTCACAACTCAAATACGAAAGCAGACAAGAGGCTTTCAGGAGCAGGAATCTGAAGTTAAACTTGCTCTGTCTGCTTGTTTGTGTGAGCGTGTGTGAGTATGTGTGCGTCTCTGCCAGCAGAGTTTTGAGATGGGCATTTTCATGCAAGTTGTGGTAAACTTTTGGAGACAAGATTTTGAATTGAAGCTTGCAACAACTTTCTACCTCCCCAAACATCATTAACTTTATCTCAGACTTTAAGATGGGATTTTCAACGCTTGTGAAAAATCCCTGGAAATGAATTTCTTATTTTTAAAGCTGGCCAATTGCTCAGATGCATTCTCTTTTCCTTACTTGGTTCAGACTTGGTTTAACTGAATATGTTGGTGGGCCAGAAATATAATCCCTTTCATATTTTCTTGGGCTTTGTAAAATGCAAAATTTTTGGAACAGGCTTCCTTCTAGGAAATACACTTAGATTGGAGCCTTAATAGAATGCTTGATTTGGAAACTAAATGCAACTATTTTGCTAAAAAATATAATAATCAGCTACTCAATAGCATGGTCCTATTGACATGTATTCAGCAGCACATACTACTTATCCTAATATATTTTAGTCCCAAGCAACTATTTTAAGATTTCAGTCCAAATCATGATGATGTTCTCTTTTGCAAAGACTTCATGGCTCTGATTTGTAATATAGTTATATTTCTTCCCTCCCCTCCTCTTCCTTTTCCTTCCCTTCAAGTCAAGTGGACTCCTGGCAATTATTTGCCATTGCCTTCTTCCTCGGTCTCAGAGGAAGAGTCCAAGTTCAAGGTCACCCAATTGGCTTTTGTGCAGAAAGCAGAACCAGAATTCAAGTTTCTCTACTCTTAGATCACCACCTTAATCATTAGACCAAACTCACTCTCTCGATTCTTTAGACTCCCATTAGAAAGTTTAAAATCCAGTCTTAGAAGCTAAATAAGATTTACTTCTATGTAGACATGTGTAGAATTGTGTCATTATGCAGCATAGCTTCATGCTGTATTACATTCTTCCTAGGAAGTGATCATCGCTTCACCCAAACATCAGGACCAAGTTAAGAATTTTCCTCTAAATCCAATATAAATATCAGTAAATACTCTGAATATATTTGATCTTTAAAACAATTAAGAAAAGACTTGTAAAAGCTATTATGTTTGCATTATACATGTTATCATCTAATATATTTGATGATAAATGCCATTATATTTATACTCACACTTGCCATTTAGTTTCGTCTCCTGTGATTATTTTTGGACCACAATGGTTTTTCAAAGTAATTATACTCAATTCTTGCTACTGTACTGTGATAGTTGCATAATGTATCTTACAGCTGTATAATACATCTCAGAATAATTGCAGCTACTTCTATTGGTGTCTTTAAAATTCTTCCAGAATGGATAAGATCGCAACTAAGAATTCTTGAACCTGAAGTGCTGATCAACAATGATCAACAAATAGCAGACTACCTTAGTCCCTAAAAGAGTGTGTTGGGTTGCATCTAGAAAGGACCAGAGTATCTACCCAAAAGTTAAATTCCAAAGGTAAAAGCGATTCTATTCTCACAAGGAACATCTTGTTGACTCACAGTTGAAAAAAAACATTGAGGATAGGATAACCTAGAGATGACCATCAAATATATTAGATGATACACATGTAATACAAACGTTTTAACAGTTTTCAAAAGTGTTTTCTTGATTGTTTTAAAGATCAAATATATTCAGAGTATTTATTGATATTTAGAGTGGATTTATAGGAAAATTCTCAAGTTGGTCCTGATGTTTTGGTTGAAGTGATGATCACTTCACAGCTTGCAATACAGCCGTAGACTTTCCCACTTACTCATTTTTTTGTCAATTTGTTTCAAGCAGGAGATGGACATTGCAGGCAGAGAGCTGCCATCTCCCTTGAAGTACGAAGAATCCTTTTGTTCAGCACTAATGTACCACTTTTCTACCATTTGGCGAATACACTCAAGATTGTACCTAACATTTTCTTTTCCCTTTCTCCAATTCTTGTGGCAACAATGCATGATGATACAGAGAATTGCCACAATATGCTTATGGATGTCTACCTAATCTTGGCTGCACTAGATTTAATCCATTTTATGTAATCGTACGAGGTAATGAAATCTAAATTAATAACCCATGCTGGATTTGCACAATGCCATAGGTTTATATTTCAGTGGGCTGTGCAAACACTGCTAAAATTATGAGTCTAAAATTGCTGGTGAGAATCATGTTCAAGCAAGGAATTGAATCCAGCATTTTCTGGACTCTGCACTCAAAACTACCCAACTGAGTATGTGTGTATGTGTGTGCATATGTCTGTGTGTATAAGGTTTCTATGTGTTTCACACTCTATTGATTATCACATGGTGGTTTTTTTTGTTTGTTTTAGACCTGTAGTATTTACAGGAAAAAATAATTTAATTTATTTGACGATGCCCTAAAATTTATAATTTAGGCATAGACATATTTTCATCAAAGTAAATGGCTATACATTTTAGTAGACTTTCCTTTCAAACTCTTTCTTTAGACGTGTAACTCTTTATTGGATTGAATGAAATATCTTCTGCTCCTAGAGGAAACAACTTCTAGAATGTCCATCTTCCCTCAATTCCCCAGGAGTTCAGCAAAGTTTCAGGATTAGCCCCAAGGAGAAAGCTGTCATTTACATGCATTTCCCTTAATAGAATTGAGGGGGGGGGGGATCTGCATTGATATCCAAAACATGGAAACATCAATTTTTGCAAATGTCTTGTCTGATGAGCATTCTAAGGAGAATTCAATTAGTGGTTGGTCCATTCACTTGACTTGATTTCACCTTGTGTTTTGAGTTTCATTCCATTTTTTAAAAAAAACGTACAGCAAACAAGGATGGGTACATGGAAGGATTGGCATAAAAAGTCATATTTCAACTTCATATCCCACAGGTGTGATTCTTGGGTTGCGCTGCAGTTGTCAAAAAGCAATTGGGGAAAAAGAACTTATTTTTCCCTTGAAAGAATTGCAACAGAAAGGAGTAATGCTCCTGAAAATGAACAAAGATCTTAGAAGTGCATTGGTCTATTTTATTTTATTAATAAAGACTATAGAAAATTGAGTTTTACATTTTAAACCAATTTAACAATTTAATTCAAAGATGATTTATTTATATTTTTATTTGATTATTCAATGGAATGGAATGGAATGGAATGGAATGGAATGGAATGGAATAGAATAGAATAGAATAGAATAGAATAGAATAGAATAGAATTCTTTATTGGCTAAGTGTGATTGGACATACAAGGTTGTCTTCGGTGCATAAGCTTCCTGTACATACAAATAACAAGATAATATAATCATTGTATATGCTAACGTAAGAACAACATGTACATACAAACAAGTATACATGCATAGAACAAGGTAATATAATCATAAGATGACAATAGGAAAAGGTAGTAGAAAATATGAGAAGGATAATAGTAATACAGCCATACTACATGGGTAAATATTCTTAGATATAAGACGTTGGTTAAAGTTGACTAAACACAACTATTTGAATTGAATTATAAATGTAAACTAAATTGGCAATTCAAATCAAATAGAGGCATAGATTTAAATAAGATCTTGATTGAGTTGTACAATTAACTGATGATGTCAGCTGCCCTGTAGTGAGATGGGCAACATATAAATTTAATAAATAAATTACCCTCTTTGATTTTGCTCTGGTCCTTGCTACTTTTAGCGGATCATAGAATATCACTCAATTCAGCCTCATGCTCCAGGCGAAATCTTCAGAACTTCACCACTACCTGTTGATCTCACTGTTGAACCATTGTGCCATTTAGAACTTAATATTTTGCCAAACTGTTTCCCAAAATATCTGGAATGCCATATGGAGCCACAGTCAACAAATCTCCATGGAAAGGCTGGTCCTTCAGATGAGGCAACAGTTATTTATGTCGTTAAACTCCCCCTCCATGAAATATCTCATTTCAGTTTACCATTTCTTAATATGCTGGAGCTTATCGCATCCTTTTTAAAATATGACACGTAGAACTGGAGACCTTTTTCCAGTACAACACCATTACTCTCTGGAACTTGAGGATAGTGCTGATTTTAATGCAACCTAAATCATATTTGTTTCTATTACAATCCTGACAATTTCCTGGACTGCTCTGAGAATACGTTTTAAAGAATATCTTGTCAAAGAAGAAAAGGGAAGAGAAGGGAAAAGAAAGGGAAGTAAAGGAAAGGAAAGGACATAGAAAGTATTTTTTTAAAAAAGTTATGTATATTTTATTCAGTCTTTCTATGTTTTTTATTTTCTCTGACAATATGTTTCTATCACAATTATCTCTTGTTTTGTTCTTTTTACTTTTATTTTTGTTATTAGTTTAAAAGCAATAATTTCTTTATTTAAAAAACCCTACGCAGCATACATCAAATCACACTAATTAGAAATCAGTGCTTATTTCATCACTGCAAAACAGTTGATTGTTGCAACTTTTACTCCAGAATTTTTTTTTTCCAGGCTCAGACAAGGAGCCAACTGTGCCCCAACTTTGGAAAGCACTTTAAACAGAAATCTTCATCCTAGACACTGGAACAAAATCCATAAAATATATGATCTGTCAAATCATGCTGATTAGCTGATTCCAGGAAACTGCATTTTATCTGATGTTCAAGGCATCATTGCATGTAAAATAAGGCAAAAGACTTTGTTAATTTTATGCTATTTTAATTTTTAAAATCTATTTGTTTTGAGATAGATAGGCATCTTGTACAATATTCTGGATTGTATTTCCATGCACATACGAACAAATATATATATATATGCAAGAACATAATGCCCTCACATGGGTTTTACTTCTTGTCTGAAAGGTCAATTTAAAAAAGAGTTTACAGTTACAAATTAGCCAAGATTTATACCAATGCCCATATGTTTTCAGTTATGTCTTAGCTTGATCAGTTTTTCTTATATGCAAGGCATGTAACTAAAGTTATTTAGGTGAAATTAGCTTTGTTTCATTCTTGTTCGTTTTTATTGCAAAGAGCTTACAAAATGCTTATACCATTGCATTATTTTAAATATGTACCTAAACAGGTATTACAAACAGATTCCTCTTATGTTGTGTCCATTGATAAGAGGACTTGTGTGCTTTAACAAAGAGCTCAAGACAATTGTTTAGAAGATGCTTCCTCAGAGGATTCAGATATCTAGAGGTTAATAGCTCTTGGGATGACTGACAAGCTTGGAGAGGTGTTGGATTTTGGAAGGAGTCAATTTATACATTGAAACACAGGCAGGGAAGAAGATTTGCAAATATGTACTGTGGAAGTTGGGAAAAAGTTATATTTGAGAAGAATTAAACTCTACTTTGTTGGTTTTGGGTTGAATTTGGAGAATTTACTTTGGAGGCGACAAACACATGTCCGCACTATTTTGTCTCTAGCACTTTGCATTTTGGAAAATCAACTGAGCTTGGTTAATGTCAGCATTTTCTCCTTAGAATGAGACGGCTGCGTGAAACTCTGCCCTCCCTGAAGAACAAAAATGAGCTATCTTTCTATTGCTCTCTTTTGTTTAAGGGAAGGCAGACTTAAACAAAATTATCAATCTTTCTTAAGGGAGATATTTATACTTTTTCATCTGAAAGAACTCTCTGGCCACTCTTATATGTAATGAATACTCCAAGGACCATGAAATATAAAGCTGGGACCTTGTTTTCAAAGAGCAGAATAATATAATGTAGCAAGAGTGATTTGGTCAGTTCCTTATGTTAAGGTGAAGCTTCTAAGAGAGCAGACACAATTTCTCCCTTGCATGAAAGCGAATTACATTGCTTTGCCCAAGGGGCCACCAATTATACAGGGCGGGGCATAACCTTTTCCTAGGGGGTCACAGCAACACTTGTAATAACAACACAAATAATTCATACACCATTCGAAAGCCCATCAAAAACTGAGTTTATTGACACGATTTAATAGTCAGTATGACCACCATTAGCCCTTCGAACAGCATTCAAACGAGGTGGATAAGAACACAACAAATCTTCAAACAGTTCCGTTCGATTTTCCAGATTTTTCAACACAGTTTCCAAATTCATTCTCAAAGTTTCAACCGAATATCGATTTTGACCTTGCTCCTGAATCATCAGAGCTTCCACTTCATCCTTAATTATGGCCCCAATGTTCTCTGCCGGATTGAGATCTGGCGAATTGAGATCTGGCTCCAGCATCGCGAGCCTCTCGAAAGGCAATGCATTTTATTCTGTCAATGATCCTTTGTTCTTCCGAATCGAATTTTCCAGCCATTCTTAAAGCAAATTTAACATTTAATAGCTCATTCAATTCAGTTTTTTATGGGCTTTAAAATGAGGTGTCGCGGAAGTTGTAAACTGCTGTCGATCTTGCTGTGACCCCCTAGGAAAAGGTTATGCCCCGCCCTGTACCTTGCTAGGAGCTTCCCAAATAAGAAAAAAAGGAAGCAAAAACAGGCATGAGCCAGTTCCACCTAACTCTGCATTATCTCTAGACCAGGGGTGTCAAACTCAAGGCCCGGGAGCCAGATCTGGCCCATGGCGTGCTTAGATCTGGCCCTCGGGGCCCCCCTGGAAACAGCAAAGGACTGTCCTGTGTTGCTTCTGCCAGTGAAAATGGAGCTCGGGAGGGCTATGGGTGGTCCTTCCTAGCTCCATTTTCATTGACAGAGGGTTGCAGGAGGCCGTTGCAGCCGAAAATGGAGCTCGGGAGCCCGTTTTCACTGGCAGAGCACTCGGGCCACCATATGCACCCCTGACATGAGTGACATCAATCTGGCCATGCCTACCCTGGCCATGCCCCCTCAGCCCCGCCAAGATCAAACACAACCCTGATGCAGCCCTTAATGAAATCGAGTTTGACATCCCTGATCTAGACTGCCCAGAGGCTTGCAAAGTTTTTAGAATGGGCATTTCTGAAACTTGTCCTCATGCCAGAGATGGCATCTGAAGTTTTCTGTGCAAGAAACATGTGGAACATCAGTTGTGTCCCTTTTCTTAAATTGGGGGGGGACATGGACATCCTGAGACCCTAGGGTAGCATGAATCCCCCTTTTTCAAGCCCTGCAATTGTCTCAACCATCGCTACTGAAAATCAGCATGGTTTTCTGCAATTCCAAAGGAGAAATGCATGAAAACCCAAATGAATGCCTCAACTACATTTAAATTTAAAAAGCTATTTCCAGGTGTGCCAAGTTTCCCCCATTGAAAATTTGACTTTCTTTAAAATCCATGATCACCCAAAAAAATCTGCTCACCCCCACCTTAAGGAAAAAATGAAACCCTAGTGGCATTCCTTTGCATTTGTACTTTTGTGTGTTACAGAATTACATGACAACATGGTAAATTGTCCTGTGAAACAGATATTGTGACCAAAAAAATGACTGCATGTGGTGGGGCCTTTTAAGATCCATGAAGGAAGGAAAGAATAATAATCAATCGGGCGGGTAGCATAATAATGTGATGATCTCCTGCTAAGGGCTTGGTAAATAAAACGAAGGAAGGTACAATATAAATATTTGAACTGAATCCATCTGCAGGCTGTTTGGTGTGGAAGGGATTGCAAAATCCAGTTGAACTGTACCGTCGACTGATCTAAGACAGAGATAACAGCAGTTTTTAAAGGAAAAGGAGCCGTGTAAGGGAATATCCTCCATTTGTTTTGGCATCTTCCAACTCTTCAGATGTATTTAAACAGCTGCCCAAATATTTGTATCCAGGCTCTTCATTGTTCTTCATGAAGACGAAGAGTAGAACAATCCCCACTGACATGCTGAGCAAAATAATAGTTCCAAATAGAATAGGACTTTATGCAAATGGGCAAAATAGTAAAGCAAAATAGAGGCTGTACCTGTTTTTGAAATGGCAACATTGACAACTATGGAGTGCAAGATTTGGTAAGCACCAGGTGTTCCCTTGGGCTTGTTTAAGAAATGAATGTTTGCGATGACATTTATTACCCCAAACATTGCTCATATGCCAGTATGGCTAAATATTGGAACTACTAGATGTTAGTGGGGTTTGTTTTTTTTAAAAACAAATGTATTTAAGCCAGTTGTTGAGCTTGGCTAATGATGACATATTTCAGTGTTTCTCAACCTTGGCAGTTTGAAGATGTGTGGACTTCAACTCCCAGAATTCCTCAGAATTCCTGGCTGGGGAATTCTGTGAGTTGAAGTCCACACATCTTCAAACTGCCAAGGTTGAGAAACATTGACATATTTAATTGGATTGAGAATTTTAAAAAAAGGAATACACAGATTTATTACATTTTGACTGTGGGATAGACACATTCAACAGCTGAAATAGAGTTCAGTAAAAGTAGCATTTTGGGGACAAAAGCCCAATTTCCATCAAAATTATGAAATGTGCATTGTGATGATGTCACAATATAAACTCTGCTCTTTGTGTGTGTGTACACACACACACACACACACACAACTCATTGACACTTGTATATCTATTATTCTTTCATTCCAGAACTCTACAGGTCTTTGATATGGGTGGAGGTCTCCTCCACTCCAAAAAAGTGGTTGAGTAACTAATGGCGACAGTATAAAGGTTCCTTATTCAGAAGCAAAATGGCACTGAAGATCAGTTCCTAGGAAGCAAGAGAGAAAAGCTGTTGCTCTCTGCACAAGCTCTGGATTTCTCAAAGGCATATAGTTGAGCACTATGGGAAACAGATAGCATCTTACGTCCATTTCAGTCTCTCATTCCTCCCATATCAGAGGATCTTGTGGTTCTTCTCTTCCATAACAGGAGATGGTTTTCTTCTGCTGAAGTGAACAGGAAGCTCTTGTTCTATGAGTATCTTACTACTGCTGCTCACAACTAACACGTGGACATTACTTATTAATCAGGATTCATTGGATGTCTAAGCCTAACCTTTAAAGTGATTGATGAATCCATGTCTCATCCAAGTATGAGTCATTAAAGTGAAAATAATATACCCTGGGAAAAAAATGAAATCTCAATGGGTTAGGTTACAATACTGTAAAGGCTATGGAAATGACAATAAAACTTCTAAAATGGGACGCATGTGTTTGTGTGCTTGTGTGTATGCACGGACATATATGCACATTCATTTTTAAAAATGTCAAATCAGCTAGAACTCTGGCAATACTTTAAATCTCAGGGTTTTCTCCTTTTATGTCCATTTTTAAAAGTTAATCATGGAAAAAATGACACATGCTGTCTGGTCACCTAAGAATGGTTCTGTTAAATGAACCGTTTTAAAAGCCTGGGAAGTTATATATAGCACAGGGCATGAAAGAAACCCACATACAACTTACCAGTTGCTGCCCTCTGAGGATGCAAGCAGCCACCACCAAGATATTTATTTATTTTTTTGTAGTGAAGGGCCTAGAAAATGATTAGCGGGGAATATAACGCTATTAAAACTGAATAAAAAGGGAATTCATCAATTCTGTTTTTTTCTATAGAGTTCAGAGTTCTCCCCCAGAATCCCAAATCTCAAGCATTTAGTCTGGAGTGGACAAGCTCTTGCATATGCGAAGGCTGACATTTAATAGTAGAGAAGACCGTATATGACCTTTCAGAAGTTGAGCGTAATGCATATTAAATATGCCTTCTTTGTTGCGATTGGAAAGAGATGTGTGAGTTTAAAATTGGACAGCTTTCATTGCTTAGCATTGAAGAAGGAATGAAAGACTCTGGACTTTTTAGGGAGTTGAGAAACAATTTAAATAATAAACATTTATTTCATCCCTTCCAGGTTAATAATGTTTTTTTTTGGGGGGGGGGTTCAAAAGTTTTATTTCTTTTAAGACAAACATTTCATCATTCCTCAATCAGTAAGATATCGAAGTACAATTTTTTGTATGTCAAAATAATTCTAGTTTACCACCAAATTCTTGTCTAGCCTAATATGTACCCCTCCCTCCCTCCACCCTCCCGCCAACCCCCCTCCTCCTTCCCTCCCCCCCGACTTCCCAGAACCCGTACACGGTATGGATTTTTAACAAACACAGTCTAAAATCTATTGAGAAAAAAGAAATAAAGAAATTAATGACATCTCTACATTGATCTTAGCTTCTTCTTGCTGAATTAACTTTAAACAATTTAAATCATTTCTGATCTTAAGCATAGGCTAACTGGAATTTCTTGGTCCCGTATTTATTTTGTATATAGTCAATCCATTTTTTCCAGTCTCGTTTATATCTCTCATTTGAGTGATTTTAAGATATGCTGATATTTTAGCCATCTCGGCTAAGTTTGTGACTTTCAATGTCCATTCTTGAGTTGTAGGCAAGTCTTCCTTCTTCCAGTATTGCGCCACCAACAGTCTTGCTGCCGTTATTAGGTGCAGAATCAAGTTAGTCTCTACCACTGTAAAGTCAGTACGTATACCTAGTAAGAATAACTGAGGAGTAAACTTTATCCTTCTTTTAAAGATATTTTGCATAATCCACCATATTTTTATCCAAAATGCCTTAACCTTTTGGCAGGTCCACCATATATGAAAATATGTAGCATCGAGAGAGCCACATCTCCAACATTTAGGCTGTAAATTCGGATAGATAGAAGCCAGCTTTTTAGGATCTAAATGCCATCTATAGAACATCTTGTAAAAATTTTCTCTCAGGTTTTGAGCTTGTGTAAATTTCACATTTCTTACCCAGATTCTTTCCCATGTATCCGGCATTATTGGTTCCTCAATGTTTTGAGCCCACTTTATCATACAATCTTTAACTAATTCTGTTTCCGAATCCATCTGTATGTTTTTTTAATGCAGATTATTTTTCCCCTTTTTTATTTTTAAAGAAGCAGCAAATAGGTTATACTGTGAGCCATGTACTTTCCCCTGAGTCTTCTCGGATCAGAAGGTTATCATTCCTCTTTTATTATAACTGGCTAAAGTTTGAGCCACCCTGGAATGTCATGGATTGTGGTAGTTCAGCTCCCCGGTTGTTCTTGGGATTCCAGGGATTGAAATTCGCATGAATAATAGGTGCTCATGTTAGTGCAATCTGACATACAGGTCATCTATACTTAATCTTAACTTGTACTTAATATTGATTCTAACTTACAGTACATTCAAGGGTAAAGCAATTCCTTTGGGAATGAATTAAATGGCATGTCATTTAATGGGTTTTGCCCAAGAGTACTATTAACGCATCGAAGGAATTGAGAGGTTTTGATCTTAAGGATTCCATTAAGAGAAATAACCACAGAAATAAAGAAATAAGGTTTTTCTTTTATACCTCTTTCCTATTTCTTCAGAATCCTTTTTAACAACCTTCCATACTCATTTGTATGCTTATTTATATATTCATAACGGAGTGAGCTCCTGTTACTTGTCCCAGCTTCTGCCAACCTAGCAGTTCGAAAGGACGTAATAAAAGCAAGTAGAAAAACAGGAACTACCTTTGGTGGGAAGGTAACAGCATTCCGTGCGCCTTCGGCATTTAGTCATGTAGGCCACATGACCACGGAGACGTTTTCGGACAGCGATGGCTCTTCGGCTTTGAAATGGAGATGAGCACCGCCCCCTAGAGTTGGGAATGACTATCACATATGTGCAAGGGGAACTTTTACCTTTTTATACTCATTTGTAAAATTTTGGAACTCACATCCGCAAATGTTGGGGAAGGGGGGAGGGCTAGGTGCAGTAGGAATGGTGGCAGTGCAGAAATGCCCTTCCCATTCTTTGAATTTTATCTATAAATAAAAAAAAATCTTTGGACCTAGTCTCTTGCACAAAATAGCTATCTTAGAGTGATGTGGAAAAAATACAATGTTGTGGTACACAGGCCCATGTGCTCCCCTCCATTGTATTTCATAATTGGATTGTAAGTATTGTTTACAAGGAAACAGTTTAGTTATCACACGGATATTCTGTGATAAGAGTTCACCATGTTTTTTAAACTATCAGCTTGGAGTTGGAATCAGACCAGTGGTGGTTTTCCAAAAATTTTGGAACCTCTTCTGTAGGTGTGGCCTGCTTTCCGGGTCCACTGGTGGAACCTCTTCTAATCAGTTTGGTAGATTTGACGAACCGGTTCTACCGAATAGGTGTGAACTGGTAGGAACCCACCTCTGAATCAGACCCTCCCATAAATCTTCCTTCCTCCCTCCCTCCGAGGTGGCGCAGTGGTTAGGGTGCAGTACTGCAAGCCACTTCAGCTGACTGTTATCTGCAGTTCAGCGGTTCAAATCTCACTGGCTCAAGGTTGACTCAGCCTTCCATCCTTCCGAGGTGGGTGAAATGAGGACCCAGACTGTGGGGGCAATATGCTGACTCTGTAAACCGCTTAGAGAGGGCTGAAAGCCCTAGGAAGCGGTATATAAGTCTAACTGCTATTGCTATTGCTATTTTCCTTTTTGACAAGAATTGTGTATGGCCTAGAGAGTTACAATATATTACTATTATATGTCTATATACACACATCATCTATATAATCTTTTTTATTGCTTGGTAGAATTGGATCAACTATCCTTTATCAAGGGGTAAATATGGCCAAATACAGGCATATAAGTTTGTTGCAGTCATATTGGAGATGACTCTACTAATAATTCCACACAATTTCATAATTAAGGGATTTATGGTGAATTAAAATAGTTAGGCTATGTGTTTTCTCTTCAGCTGACAGCACTGGAATTTTGCAAATGTTCACCCTTGCTGAGCTAGATTAAAAAACAACAACAGTGAATATGCGCACCGGGGGAATCAATAGCCATGGTGCAGAAAGCAATCTTTTCTAGTCTAGTTCCCATGTTATGCTTCAATTGAAATTAGCCCTCTCATTATTTGACCCTATATTACAACAGAGTACAAGAGTGCAACTGTTTGTTTCACCCCCTTGTTCAGCAGATGTGGATACCAATTTCATTGTTACAACTCGCTAGGTGCTTTGAAATCAATACATAAAATGCAAACTGAAAACAATAGATCTAGCACTATAAGAAGAACATCTTAAAAAATGTGGAAAAGAAAGAAACCCACCAGTAATATGGGTTTTAAAATGGGGGGAGTTTTTACCCTCCCCAAGCTCCAGAGGCTTTCCTCAACTCTCTGAGAGGGCAAAAATGGCCTTCCCCAGGCTCTGGAGGCCCTCTGGAGGCCAAAAGCAGGCCCGTTTCCGGACTTCCAGAATGTCCCGGAGTCCCATTTTTCACCCTCCTTAGGCTCTGTAGGCTTTCCTCCAGGAGGGCAAAAACGTCCTCTCCTGGGCTCCAGAGGTCCTCCAGAGGCCAGAAACAGGCCCGTTTCTGGACTTAGAGAACTTTGGGGAGGCCCGTTTTTCGCCCTCTCAGAGCCTCCATACAGGCCCTGCATTTACTGGCATGATGAATGGGCCATATGGAGACTCCTGGGAGGGGAGTGGCCGGGTGGGTGGGGCCAGCCAGTCCTTCCAACTACTTGGTTCGGCAAACCAGATGCAAAATTAGCATCCGGTTCACTCGAATTAGTCCAAACCAGATGAATCCTACCCATGGTGACAGGCAAACCAAAGTTTAAGACTGAGAAAGAAGCAGTCTGGAAATTGCCCAATGAGGTTTTGTCCCTCCTGGCTGCCTACCTGGAGCTTCAAATTAGACCTTCTTTACCAGGAGAATAACAGCTATTCTCCCTGTCTCCCATATTCTAGGGGAGTTTGAAACAAATGGTGTGTGTCATAATTAGTTGAATTTGTTCATGGTTTTAACTGGGTTGCATTTTTATGTTACACTGAGCCATAAACTATCCACAGATTAGCTTCGTGGGGCACACCAAACTATGTTCGCCTAGCTGTATATATTGTGTGGGCTGTACCATTGTAGCTGTGCTTACATATTTCATTAAGCTGTAGGCCTTTAGCAATAGCACTTAGACTTATATACTGCTTCACAGTGCTTTACAGCCCTCTCTAAAGAGTCAGCATATTGCCCCCAACCAGGGGTGGGTTCTGTTTTCTTCTACTGCTGGTTTGCTCAGGGGCGTGCGTTGCGTGCATGCACAGTAGGCAAAAACCAAAATGGCAGCACCTAGGGCACCGCCGATAGAACCGGTTTGGGGGTATGACCAGACAAGTTACTACCTACTCGGTCCAAACTGGTAGGAATCCACCTCTGGATCCTCGTTTTATATATTATTTTATAATATGATTTGATTTGATTAGTTTTGGTGGAATGCATGTCAGAGGCTGATGTCAGGCGACAAACAGAAAATTGGTTTCTGAAGAACTATCCATTATAATCTAGAAAGTCCAGGCAGTTGTTGGTAAAGACTATCCTGAGACAACAATGCTGTTATCAGACTCACAAACACAAACCAAAAACCCAAGAGGAGCACTGGATGGAAACATGTATGAAGGTTATTTCCTTATTTAAATCTAGAGCTTCACTCTCTCCATAAATGGGGTCCCTGTGGAAAATTCAAGGGTAAAAAAAAATAGATTATTTTGGCAGATCTCTCTGTCTCTTTGTCTCTTATTTCAAATTATTCCCAAAACTGTGATGGAGTTCAGATTCAGAAAACACACATATCTACTTGGTTTGGAGCAAAAATGACAGGGTTTCTCCCCACCTCCACCTCCAAATTTTGTAGCCTCGTTAATTTATGATATTTCCCTTCTAAAAAATAAGAGGTTTTTAAAGCACATATTATAAAAAAAAAAAAAGTTTAAAACATTTTAATGTGCAAAGAGCAATAGCAAGCACACACAGTTAAGCTCAACTGTTTGTGAAGATACAGACACAACTATATAATTTTATTGGGAACAATGTGAAAGCCACTGTCTTCTCCTGGGGAGAGTTTTTCCCCCAACTTCTTTCTGTAGCCAACAACTTTGTTAAGTTTGCACAAGTCTCCCTTATTTGGGGGGTAGGGAATTATGATATAATTCCTACCCCATGCTAGGCCTTGCTAAGGCTTATTTTCCAGTTGGGTCATATTTTGGGGGAAACAGGGTATAATCAAGCAATATTATAGAATGATTGTCCGACTCTAAATATATCTGTGATCTGATTATTGAGGAAATAGTTAAAATGGTTAAAACATATAGGGGGTCTATAAATATTTCAGAGGGATTTAGTGTTCACCATTTATTCTCTCCAAAGACTTTTGTGCAGCTTTTCCCACTGGATTGGCCTCCACCGGGACTTAATTTTTGCTAATTTTCTTTGCTCAGGTAAAGTAAACTAAGTATTTCTACTTGCTGAGCCCATATGAATCCAACAAACTATTAATCAATAGAATTAATTATTTGATGCAACAATTGAAGGAATCAAAGACTTTAAAGTTTTCATTTGTGAACAGAATACTCTGATCTTTTGACTGTCCCTGTCTGGCTTTTATTTTGAAGGCAACTGCTATTTTTATTTTCAATTTACTCATGTGCCCATGTGCATGCCTATGTATCTTGTCAGCCCTATTGGTTCAGCCCTCCACAGCAGTCCAGTTTCTTTTACAAGGCTTTCAGGCTTCCATCCTTCCATAATAACTTAGGTTCAAAGACTAACTTTCCCAATAAGATTCGTGGTGAAGAGAGCAGACATAGATTTCTACTCTGCTCACCATAAATCTTATTGGTAAAGCTACCTACCTTCAATCTAACCTAATTTCTGCCTGTAGCTTTCACATATAACTCTTAGTTTTACTCTTTCACTCAGACCTGCAAGTGAGAACTTCCATAAATTCGGAGGTTGTGCAATTGTGCTCGTGGTAGGCTGATATCTGTGCAACAATTAGTGAAGTTGCAATTCCAATCTTTTCAACTTTCTGCAAATTTAGAATTGAGTTTAAAAGAACCCTCCTATTTTTTTCTCCTTAAAGAAGTGAAATTTAATCTGCTTTTGTATCCAACATTTTCTAATATGCAATATGTTTCAGCCCTGTGAGGTAGACTAGACTAAGAAACCAAAGCCACACGGATCTGTATTACTTTTATCATAACAGCCACAGTAATACAATATTTCAAGTTTCTCACTTTAACTTTGTGTAAGCAAAGGGGAAAAGCTTCTCTGAGATGTTTTCCCAAAGTAGTTTCTTGGCCTGGGCTCAAACCCTGCTTATCTGACCGTTGCCTTGGTAGTGGCTCTTCCTCCTGTCCTCCCAGGCCCTCAACATCATGTTTGTGTTACAGAAAGAACGTTTCTTCCCAGATCTGCCCCCATGCTTTGCTGTCCCACATTCAAATGAATGCTGACAATACCTGGAGATTCACGCAAATAATTGTGTGCAGATTCAAAAGGGCATGTGGGTTCTCCGACTCCAATTCTGTTTACGCTATGAGCGTTGAAAGACTGACTGCATCATTTGGCTGAACTCATCAGTATTGCAAAGGCAGATTACACTGGCATTTTTCAATCTCACTGTTTTGTTAAGTGAGAAATTGAAGTGAAGCATCTGCACACTTCATAAGACACATGGTCTGAATTAGGTACATGCAACACCACTTCTAGAAGGCTAGGAGAGGTTTTAAAATGGAAAATTAGATTTTTAGGGCTCTTGTGCATTCTAGGGATGACAGGCTACAATTATGCTGTTGAATCCATCCCAAATCGTATCAAAAATATTTTGTTAAAAAGAGCAGCATGAGAAACTTTGCCACTGATGTCACTTCCTAATATTTTTATTCATGAAACTACACTTGATCTTTGCCAAGAGGCAGAGAACTTAAGTTTGCAGTCCTGCACACAGTTATGATAAGAAATAAATCCATAGTCGGATGCATCCCTCAGGAGGAATGCATAGGATCATCCAGGAATTCATAATTAAGACGGGGATGGTGTTACAGCAAAAATCAAAGCCAAGTGCAACTCTGCCGTCAATCCTGTCAGGTCTGCAGCCATCTTTTCTTTTGGATCTTTGGCCTACCACACTTTCTATTATTCCACTCTGCATTTTCTATTGTGGGAAAATGGGAGGGATGATTGTATGGAGTTACATACTATGTAGCCATCCACAAAATTCTTTCTAGAAAGCCAAGCTCATCCTTTGTTTCTGCACCTCTGCACCTGACTGAAACAGGATGGATGGAACTGCCAGTGGGAGATTACACCATGTGATGGACTTGTGGGTGTGGGGACAAGATCTTGAACTTCCAACTAGGTGGGGAAAACCGGGAAGCTTTCAGATTCGGGCGTTCCCAGATGTGCCAACATGGCTTTCTTAATAAATTCGAACTTTGAGCAATACTTTGCCTTGGACTCTGATTTACTTTTGGATGCTAATTGGAACGCTGACATTAACCTGAATCTGAAAGCTTCCCCCTTTGTCCCTTTCTCACCATATTGATGCCGAACTTATTATGGACACCTGACCAAGAACAGCAGTTCATAATCCGGACAGATGCCAGTGATGTAGCTGTAGCGTCAGTGCTGTTGCAAAATAACAAAGAGGGACAACTCCTTCTGTCTTTCCATTACTGGAATATGTTAATTTTCAGCGCAAGAGGAACGAAGAATTATGAAATACATGAGAAGAAGTCAGTTTAATTGTATTTTAGAAATTTAGCCACATTTTTATATCTGTTGCTACAAAAAAGGCTTTGTTTAAGAGTGTGGATCTTAATGCAAGTTGTTTAATCTCAGGTATTTCCCTCTAACTTAATCTGATTGCATCTTGGCAATATATCACATGATCTTTATTGAAATCAGGGATTGTTATTATGTTCCTATATCACAAACTCATGTATGCGTGTACCAGTGGTGAGTTTCAAAAATTGTTCGAACCTACTCTGTGGGTGTGGCCTCCTTTGTGGGAGTGGCTTGCTGCCCATGTGACTGGATGGGAGTGGCTTGCCGCCCATGTGACCGGATATGAAGATGCCGACGACACTTGTCAGAACCACCTTAAATTACCTCTCACACAGCACTGGCATGCATAAGAATATGATGTAAACTTGTTTTTTAGAAGGCATCTTTGGTGTGCGTTAAAACAACTACAACACACGCAATGTTTTGATTGCACCACAAACGCAGTAGTCATCCTTACCTTTCACAGAAGCACTGAGTTTTATAAATATGAGCATGATAGTGTAGAATAATCATATCCAAGGACCAGTGGTGGGTTTCAAAAAATTTTGGAACCTCTTCTGTAGGTGTGGCCTGCTTTCCGGGTCCACTGGTGGAACCTCTTCTAACCGGTTCGGTAGATTTGACGAACCAGTTCTACCGAATAGGTGCGAACTGGTAGGAACCCACCTCTGGCGTGTACACACATTTATGCTTCACTTCTCCGCTCAGATTAGTTTTCTAACTAGGTTAGCATTTAAAATCCATTTAATACAAGCATGCTCTATACCAGGGGTGTCAATCTCAAGGTCCACAGGGCTGGTCTGGAAATATCAAAGGACCTCTACAGCCCATTTTCGGCCTCCCTGGCCTCCAGCAGCATTCTGCCAGCCAAAAACGGGCAGTGTGGAAGCTGGCAGAATACTGCAGAAAGCCGAAGAGGCCATAAATGGGCCACGCGTGGGCCGTGTGGGTCTTCTGCATGGCTCATTTTCAGACAGCAGAGTGTTGCAAGAGGACTGGCTTGGACTGGATTACATTTATGTGGCCTCCAGTAAGTGCCTGATCTGGATAGAAAAAAAGTAGCACCCTATGTTAATACTACAATTTAATGCCAGATTTTACATACTATAGCTTCATTTAATCTACAATCAACAATCTATAATTGACAGCCATTTCTATTTACTATCCTGGAAATTTGCCTGTGCTGTTAGATCTTGTATTATCATGTTATTTATGCTATTGTATTTTTATTATTAATTTGAATAATAAAAATACAATAGTATCAATAGCTTTTCTGCCTGGAAAAGCAATTTACTATTAAACAATGGGGTATAAATTTAGAAATAAAAAGCTTGGTGGAGTATGAATAATAAGTAAATAAATGTTTTCCAATATCTGGTAGAAGAGAGAGGAAAATGGTTATAATAAAGAACTGTGGAAAGAAAGAAGAGAAGGAGGGAGGGGAATGCATCTTGAGCTTGTGTCAAATGCCCTGCCTGGCCATGCCCACCCCTGGCCACACACCACCACCACCAGAGGTGGATTCCTACCAGTTCGGACCTATTCGGTAGAACCGTATCGTCAAATCTACTGAACCGGTTAGAAGAGGTTCCACCAGTGGACCCGGAAAGCAGGCCACCCCTACAGAAGAGGTTCCAAAAATTTTTTGAAACCCACCACTGGTCCTTGGATATGATTATTCTACACTATCATGCTCATGTTTATAAGACTCAGTGCCTCTGTGAAAGGTAAGGATGACTACTGCGTTTGTGGTGCAATCAGAACATTGTGTGTGTTGAAGTTGTTTTAACGCAAACCAAAGATGCCTTTTAAAAAACAAGTTTACATCATATTCTTATGCATGCCAGTGCTGTGTATGAGGTAATTTAAGGTGGTTCTGACAAGTGTCGTTGGCATTTTCATATCCGGTCACATGGGTGGCAAGCCACTCCCACAAAGGAGGCCACATCCACAGAGTAGGTTCGAATAATTTTTGAAACCCACCACTGACCACCACCATCCAGCTCTCTGAATTCAAACACAACCCTGATGCGGTCCTGAATTAAATCGAGTTTGACACCCCTACACTATACAGATTTTGGCACAAAGTACTAAGGAAGCACTTACCCATACAATATTACAAATTTATCTAATCCTTTCATCTAATTCCAAGCTTGAATACAACAGCTAAAGCGAGGCATGAGGGGCTTTTTTATTTTTAGTGTAGCAATAATTTTACCAAATTTATATAGCTGCCCATCTCACAAAATCCTGGGATCCTGGGTAATTAAAAACCATAAACACTGAAACATAAATTTAAAAAACCAACATGGCGGGAGAAGAACAGTCACTTGACGTCATATAGCAGGCTTACCATGGGATCCTCAGGGTTGAGGGAAGAATCCTGTTGGAAGAAGGCTATTAGAAGATGGGGCCAATCTCACCTTGGGGTGCGTGATGTCCCAGAGAGCAGAGGCCACAGCAGAAAAGGCAGGTCCTTTGGGCCCTGCCAGATGGAGCTGCTTAGTAGATAGGACCCACAGGAAACCTGTTCTTCTTGACCTAATGGGGCAGGTAGATGTAACCAGGAAGAGACAGACAGTGCTTCAGATAATAGGCTTGTAGGCACCAGAAATTCAGCTTGAATCAAGAGAGACATGTTTATATTTTATTAATTATAGTAATGAAAGCCCAAAATGCATTATATGGAAAGAAGCAGAAGAATGTTATTAGGAATGTCTCAACCCAATTTATGAAAGGAATCATACGGAGGGGTTGGGGGAGAAAATCTGGAATCATTCAGGGTTTTTTTTCAAAAACAAAATATTTTTTATACATATTTCCTTTGTTCTATAAATTTCATTTTCTTCCTATCTCCAGCACCCATATAGATATCTTTAGAGATCTGTCCTTCTGTGCCAGTTACAGAGGAAATGAAATACACACACAGACACACACACAAACACACATGCCTATTCTTCACTCCACAATCTAGCTTTACTTTACCCGCATCTTCTTATCCACTTTTCAGGATGCAGTGACCCATCTGAATTTTCTCAGATGAGAAGAAAGGTTTATAGCAGGCAGAGAACAAGAAGCACATGGGAAAATGCCTTCAGTAACCTTTTCCCCATTCTTTTACTTCACTGTGAAAAATGTGCCTGCCTCGGCCTACGATTATTAATTGCTTAGCTGCTATCTTGACGTGGACATGCAGCAGAGAATGGCTTCATAAAGTGACATCACAAAGTTTCCAATTAAAAAAAAAACGATAGGAAAATTTTTTATTTTTAAAAAAACCCCAACAAACATCCCATTTCCAATAATAGAAAAGGGAACGAGTCATTGCCATTTCAGTCCTACAATCTGGGAACTGGCTGAGATTTAACTTGTTCCGCCTTGCATGCGTATTCAGCAGACTCCTTGGTTTATTTAAGGCTCCCTGCTGCAGTTAATTCCCTTAAAATATGTTTCCCAGTAAGTAGTAACAGTTTTAAAAGTTACATATTAAGCTGGTTCCTGAAAGTTCAGACTTTTTTTTTTAAGACTGACTAGAAATTGAGACATGAATAGATTTAGGATACCATATCACACAACTCATAAATTGTTCCCAGTGCAATTTCCTATAATGGTGACTTGGATGTATCCAGTGGTGGGATTCAGCCAGTTCGCACCACTTCAGGAGAACTGATTGTTAACTTTCTGAGCAGTTTGGTAAACTGGTTGTTGGAAGAACTCATTAGGTCAGAGAACCGGTTGTTAAAATTATTTGAATCCCACCACTGGATTAGTGGTGGGTTACAACCGGTACACTCCAGTACGGGCGTACTGGTGCCTTCCGGGAGCACCAGGTACCGTTCCGATAATGTGCTCTGGAGGACCCCCCTGCCGGCCTGTGCTCCTTACCGCTATTTGAGCTGTTTGGGGCTTCCGAGCACGTGCACGAAGTATATGGCACCTGCGCGATGCTCCGCCGAGCAGCTGGAGCGTCGCAGAGCATTGCAGGGAGTAAGTATGCATGTGTGTGCTGCACGCGTTCATGTGGTGGCCGCCTGGCCTTGTTGCACCATACCAGTTGCACCGGGATCCAGAACCCACCACTGCACTGGATGTATCCCTGAGCTGTACTGAACCCACAACTCCTGTGTGCATGCAAATTATGAGTTAATGCCATGAAGATACTAAAATTTGGAGCACAGTGTAGGCCCACTTACTCTCAAGGCAGAATCCCACATTCAGTTTACATAAAGGTATCTCTTTTCACAAGTGCTCCTTCTGAATGATAGGATGTTATATTGTTAAGTTCATTCATTTGTTCATACCGTTTGTATAGTACTGAAACTGTAAAGATTCAAAGTGCCTAAAGTAAATAGAACCAAGTAAGAGGTCCATGTTAGGTATTGTTAAATCCAAACTGAAGCCAGTATATCACTCGTTTATTCATTCCTTGTGAAATGCGAGGCCCTTTTCTTAACAGCTGCTGCTCATAAAGGCATAATGAGCCATCACTGGAGTGACTTCCTTTTCCTGTGCAACGTCTTTCCCAGGGAGATCCACCTGGCGCGTGTTTAAATGCTGCATCAGGATTTACCTCTTCTGTCAGACATTTAATTCTCAAAAGCTTAGTTAATGTTGTAGCTAGCTTTTAAATTTTCTTTTGATTTTTATTGTCAGTTATTTTTTTCTTTTAAATTTATATTTTTAAGTTTTCACATTATTTGAAGACACCCATCAGCTGGAATGAATACACGCTATACAGGGGTGGGATTCTATCGGTTCAGGTGAACAGGTAGCTCTGACTATCAGCTGGGAGCAAACTGGTTCGCTCCGACTTTGAAGTGGGCCTGCCTGCCCGCCCCTGCACTATACTCATCTATATTTCCTTTTCTGAAGCACAGCTGATTAGCATGGCAGAGTGGATTGCTGGGCTTCAGCTGTTTTCCTTACCAGCAGTAATGTGGAAGGTGATATTTCTGTAAACTGCATGCACGCATGTAGTGTGTGCTCAGTAAACCTGTTGTTAAACTGGTGGTTCCCACTTCTGATTATATATATATAGAAAGATAGATAGATAGATAGATAGATAGATAGATAGATAGATAGATATAGATATAGATATAGATATAGATATAGATATAGATATAGATATAGATATAGATATAGATATAGATATAGATATAGATATAGATATAGATAGAGAGATAGAGAGATAGAGAGATAGAGAGATAGAGATAGAGATAGAGTTGAGATAGAGATAGAGATAGAGATAGATAGATAGATAGATAGATAGATAGATAGATAGATAGATAGATAGATAGATAGATAGATAGATAGAGATAGAGATACATACATATACATACACATACACATACACCAGGGCTGGGTTTCGACCGGTTCGCACCGGTCCCTGCGATCCGGTTGGTCGCCGAACCCGGAAGTAAGTAACTTCTGGGAACGGCGAAGCCCCCCCCCCGCGCCCGCGCGCGCCCGCACACCCGCGCCCGCTCCTTACCCAGTTTTTTCAAATTTCGCGCTTTCCACGCATGCGCAGAACGCCTGCGCGATCCTCCAGGAGCAGCTGGAGCATCGCGCAGACACTAGTACGCATGCGCGCGCCGCGTGCGTGCGTGAGGACGCCGCCGGCATCGTTCCACCCGATCTGGTTGGAACGGGGCAAGAAACCCACCCCTGACATACACATACACATACACATACACATACACATACACATACACATATATATATATACCTGAATGAAGTCAAATATATGTGTCCCAGGATACTGTTGCAGGGTCCAATTTGGGTCAGTCACTGAGACTAGAAGTTTATGTTGAGTCCCCGCAGTTCTGACCGCGGGGATTCAGTCGGCTACTGGCAGTTCCTGTTTGGTCGAGACGCAGCAAACTCTGGCGGGTGACAGAGCGGTTGCTGATTGGTTGCCCATTTGACAGCTATCGTATAAATAGGTGTCAAATGGGCTCTCAGTAGTTCTGTTCTACTTGATGTTGTTAAATAAAGTAGAGTTGAATTGCACACATCGCCTCAGCTATCTTTGTCTTAGGAAACACTACAGTTTAGTCTTCTGATCTTTCAGTCTCGTGTTGGAGCCCATCCTCAGGGAACTTCTTTCTACTGGAATGTGTCACAGCATTCAGCTCCAGCTTGAGCCTGAAACCTCAGAAGACTAAACCTCTGGTCCTAGTGACCGACCCAGATTGGATCCTGCAACACTGTACGCAATTCCACATAGATGGATAAACCCATAAATAATTTTGGGTTTCCCAGTAGCTGAGCCCAGTTTTTCTGCTTAGCAATGCTTCTCGGTGGAGCTCTTTACCAAACCATCCCAAGGTGATTTGGTACAGGCCCCTTTATTTTTCAATATATCACCCGGATGGGCTAAGGTAATAGTAAGACTATTATCCTTTTGCAATAATCCCCCCATGTATTTATCTTGTGTATGGCTTGTGATCTCTTTCTCCTCGTTTTTATATTTTGGAATGAAGTATGCATTTGTTTCCATCTCAAAAAAATAATCTTTCCTTGTATTTTAAAAAATGAACAGACTTTAAATCCCTCGGAGAGGTTCCTGCTTCAGACATAGTTAAATAAATCTGCTAAGGGCATTAAGAAGCAGCACTAGACTCAGTAAAAGCAGTAGGATCGCCTTACTGGAATGATAAAAAGGACTTTGTCTGAAGCCAGTAAGTCATTGACATAAGTGTCAAATTAGTCTCTCTGCTGTAGTCATTTCCTTGCATCTGATGAAGATCTTCCTGCGGGAAAGCATCTCAGAAATATCTCCTTCTGCTGGTTGAAATTGTGGAGTAACCTTCTTCTAGTCCCCAATTATGGAATTGAATGTTAGCTGTCTCTGTGCTGCACTTTCAGTCAGTATAACAAGGGAATATTTCCATGTAATAGTGTCAGACAAGTTTGTCTGAGGTAGATCAAATGCATGCCTGACGGGGAGAAACATCTGGCCTCCATAAAATGGGAAGTTATTACAAAGATAATCTCATGTCTGTATGTGATTTGAGCTGGGGGAGCACTTCATCTTAAGTGCACAAGGAATGACCTTTTCTATTTTGTGCGGGATGAAACATATGTGCTGCATTCCAATTAAAATTCTTAGGGTATACAGAAATTTTGAATGCTGGAAGGTGTTTTTTTTTAAAAAAAATATCGGCTTTTCTGTCATAAAGAGTAATCTTGGATTGGTTATAACTTGCCTTCTTTGCCTTTCATTTTCTGCATCCTGAATGAGAACAGGGCTCCAAGTCATCAGTTAATAGTGAACCAAGAGATGCTGATAGATCACATGATGGATGTGGCCTTTGAGAAGCCACATCTTTTTACCTTCACCCATTGTCTGTAATTCTTTTTAATGGTTTGTTTGGAATGATGGCCCTAACCCCAGGTCATTCTTGCCTCTTGACCAGTATCATCTTGACTCCAGTTTTATTAACATGGAGCCAGTGGTGGGTTTCAAAAATTGTTGGAACCTACTCTGTGGGTGTGGCCTCCTTTGTGGGATTGGCTTGCCACCCATGTGGCTGGATGGAAGTGGCTTGCCGCCCATGTGACCGGATATGAAATTATGAATTAGTACTTTAGTCGGTCCAAGTAGCTATTCAGAAACTCTGGCATTGAAGCATGCAAGTCTCAAAGCTGTCAAGTTACAAGATCCTTGCCCGTGGTGGGTTTCAAAAAATTTTGGAACCTCTTCTGTAGGTGTGTCCTGCTTTCCGGGTCCACTGGTGGAACTTCTTCTAACTGGTTCAATAGATTTGACGAACCGGTTCTACCGAATAGGTGCGAACTGGTAGGAACCCACCTCTGCATGGAACTGACGTTGGCTTCTAAAAAATGACATTTGCTTTGAAATTTCATAATCGCATCACCCAGTTCCAATGCCTGTGGCAGACTGTTTGTAGCTGCCTCCAGCCTTCCTTAAACAAACTTGGAGAACTGTTTATACAGCGTGAGCCTAGGTGCAGCCATGATAAAATCTCTTAGGTGAGAAGAATTTTAAAAGGAAGGCTTTTTACCGTTTCCCCAGTAAGAGGCTTTTAGAAAAACCAGCTGGGGATAGATCAAATACACAGATAGACATATGGAAAGCATGTAGCAGGCCCGTAGAATAGTGCCTTCAAAAATCCACAGCTTTTTATGATGCAAGCAGTCACATTGACATTTTAAAAAAATGTTATTTTACACTAAAGAAAAAGATAGACCGCTTCATGTGAAGGAAATCAATCAATCTCCAACTTAGATTCATTCAACACTGAGAAATCTAAGCAATTCCATTTTATATGCTATTGGTTTTATGGGAATGCAATAGAAATATGTTTTACTGTTCTATGGGGTTCTTTAAATATATTTCCCAAACGTAACTAAATTGTTCGTTTTAAATTCATCTCAAATTTAAGCAAAGAAATTTAAGCTCGTGCCTAACTTTCTTAACATTGATATCCAGATACCAAATTTGTCATCATTTGGAATTGCCTTGGCTCTTAACACTTTCATTAGTTTTAAATATATTTTTGGGAGCCTCATCCATTTGCTTCCTGCATTTTCCTATGTCATGGGCAAAAAAACCCAAGATATATTTTTACATGCTTCTTGGCTTAAGATTCAAAGATGCTTTGTTCTAATAGCCTGTTGTGGTTACTCTTGGAATTTTGAGACAGATAAAAAAGCTTTTGTTTTCTTCTTTTTTAATTATTCTAATTTTTAAATTTTAGGTTACGAGCTGTCCTGTGCTCACTGTGTTTCAACTCTAGCATATTAAAAGCTGGGTCAGAAAAAAAATGAACCCCATATATTGAAAACAAAAGATTAGAATGCCCCCTTCTCTTCTTCGTTCCTTCTGGAACTTGATGACCATCAATGCTATTTATTCTTTTGATGTTGATGTGCAAAACAAGGACATTGAATTTTTGCCAAGCCATGGATGTAAAATTTTCAACTGGCATATGCGTCATATGCCAGCACTGTGTTTCCCTTGAATCTTTCTCTGTATAATTAATTGAAGAAGATGCTATTCTCATTATGTCCCCCATATTTCAGTTTCCTTTTCTTGATTGCATTCATAATTTCCCTGACTTTATCCATTCTTTGGGGGAGGCTTCAGTTCAAGAATTTTCAATCTATGATATTTTAAATCTGTGAAGTTGCATTTCAGAAGCTTCTATTTTCTTGTGACTTGGTTAAGTGTTTATACTCCATGAAAAAGAACCAGCAAGACATAATAGCATGCAGTTTCTCAACAAAGTTTCCATCTTAATTCTCTACCGCAAATATTTATTTTTTCAAAGTGCTACTATCATCTGTTCAATCTTGGTTTGTTTTTTTTTTAAAAAAAATCCAGAGTATGATCTCATTGACCATTCAGATAAAGTCCAATTATTTATATTGTGTAGCCTCTGCATTTGTTTTCCTGTCAGCATAATATTTGGTTTAGATATTTTATTTTTTACTAATGACCATTTGTTTATTCCTCTCTGATTTATATATATTTCATATGGTTTTTTTTTTAATAAATGGATATGTTTCAGTAAGTAAGTTGGTAAACTTTGCCATTGAGTGGCAAAGAATTAGTTTTGGTTATTGCACCATTAATCTTTATGCCTTCTTTATATTCTTCTAAAGAAGATTTAAATCTGAGTAGATATTAAATAGCAAAAATGATAATATATGCTATTGTCACTATGCAATGTGTATGTATGCTACACATCTTGCTAACAGGCAATACTGGGAAGCTTATATATAACATTCAAATGTTAAAAATTAAATTAAAGTTAAAACTAACAAAAGCAAGGAACCAGAACAAATATTTGAATTGGTTTTGTTGCTTTTCTTTCTACTTTATCAACTGTAAATTCATAATAATGCATTTATCTCTTATCATCCATCCCCTAATACCACTCTATCAAAGCAACTTGTTACATTCTAGTCAGTTTTCATAGTTAATAACATTACCATGCACATATGTATAATGTGTTTCATTAATGGATGGAAACCAATCAAAGAGAGAAACAACCTAGAATTAAAGAAAAAATTCCCAAGGGTGAGAATAGTCAATTAATGTGCAGATCCAAGCAGGGTTGTTTTTTGTGAAATCACAGTTGCCAATTCTTTAGCTAATATTGGCCCTCATTCACTCTGAATTCCTTCTTAATCTAGAGCCATGGGGTGGCACACAGAGCCCTCTCTGTGGGCATGTGCACCGCAGTGGTGGGTTTCAATTTATTTTACTACTGGTTCGCTCGTGGGCATGTGTGATGCTTCTGTGAATGCGCAGAAGCGTCCAAGCGGGTGGGTGGACCCATCATTGCCACTACCGGTTCACCCAATCCGGTTCGAACCAGCAGAAACCCACCTCTGGTGCACCATCTCCAGCTGCTCTTCTGGTTTCTGGTGTGCACATGCACACTGACCAGCTGATCTTTGTGCATAGCAGAGCCCCAGAACTTTGGCCTTTGAACAACCTGGTCTTCAGGTTTTGGGCGCTCTGGTGCATGCAAAGACCAACTGACTGGCATGCATGAACGTTCCAGAAACCAGAAGACCAGGTGGCCGGTTCATGTATGTGCCCTGGCCAGCTGGTCTTTCAATTTCCAGGGCTCCGGCATGTGCAAAGACCAGGTGGACAGGGTGCGCATGTACACCAGCCAGCTGGTCTTTGAGTTTCCGAGGCCCTGGTGCATATGCACGTTTCGGTTTGGGCATTCAGTGCTGAAAAGGTTCACCATCACTGATCTAGAGTGTCCTAATGCATTGGTGTTGTATCTGTGCAGATCCAAGCAGCATGGCCTTTTGCAATGGACAGGTGGAAATTTTTGTCAATGCACAGATTTTCTAAGTACCATGCAAGGTTTTTTGTTATGCTTCCAACTGGGACTACAACAGCTGGTTTATGCCCTAATCTTTCCATTTCAGTTTTTCAGATCTTGATATTTTGTGCTCTTCTCCAACATTTTATTGTGGGAAATCCCACAATATTTTAACCTGCTCATTTTCTCTTACTTTAAAAAAAAATATTGTTCCGACTAATTTTTCATTACTGGCATATGTTCCAATGAATCATCCAATCAACAGAATGAATCTCTTTTACGTCACTGTTTATAATCAGTTTGCATGATCTTGTTGTGCAATTATTATTATTTGCAGAATAATATATTCCACCACCCCCATATATTAGATTACTACAGGTCTAGTGTCACTGTATTACTGAAAGGTGGTAGCTTAGCTCTTAGTTTGTGTCTGCTAAGAAGTTGTTACGATCAAATTAGATTGTTGTAAAATAGATCTTTGAATTTGACTGTTTTAGTAAACAAATTATTATATTGTCTCAAACAGGAGATCTCCTGATAACTCAGGCTCCTGTAAAGGACATTGATTCATTCATTCTCCACCAAGTAATTCAACATTTTCTGGCTAATTCTCCAAAGATTAATTGTAAGCCATATGAACTTTGATAAAATTATCAGACACTACTGTGTTATGTATTCATCTTGCCTTCTTATTTTTAAGAGCTCTTATTCAGATTGATTGAAAGGATTAACATATTGCAGAAAGATCTTCTAATGCTCATACTGTACGATGTGCTAGAATAAATATGGCCGGGTTAATGTCAATAATAGGATAATTCGCATTCGCTGGCTGGGGAATTCTGGGAGTTGAAGTCCAGACATCTTCAAGTTGCCAAGGTTGAGAAACACTGCTATATAGTCTTTCCCAGTAGAGATAGATAGTCCTAGAAAAAGTGCTTTATGAATATCTCTGTCCAGTTTTCCTGTTGCTTTATATACTGTACAAGTGAGATAGGATAGGTGGAGAGAATGAATGACTAAATCAAGATTGGATGATAACCTTTGTCACTGATTTGGTATTTGAATCATCTCTATGGTCTAAATATAATATTTTGGTAACAATACTACATCGTGCTGCTTTTTTTTCTTTCAGAGCAAGTAGTTTATATTTTCATATTAATATTAACGGTAAAGAATTGTAGATATTTTTCATTCCTAAGGACACTAAATTAAGAAATGGGAATGTTTTGTAAGATTCAGGTTCAAAGAAACCCCTCTGAAGCTCATTAGTAAACTCACTGAGATGCAATTTAGCCCACTGTATCTTCTTACGTAATGAAATGTACTATTTTATTTTATACTTTATTTATTCATGTTTGCTTTGAGTATTTCAAATCAGAAACTTGAAAGTTTTAACAGTTAATAAGCAACAAATGGCCAAATGGAGACCAGAAAATCATTGCCCACAATTCATGTCTTATGGAGCTTGAATGAAAACAATATATCAGCAGGAAAGACATTTTCTCCCACTTTAATTTTCCCTCAATTCCTGGAGGGTTAATTACTGTTTAACTATAACCTTTATTCTGAATTTGAGCACCATTAGGTAAGCTAATCCAAGCCAAGTCATAGATAGAAGTGGAAATCTTCCTGTCACATAGCTGTCCTTGGCTGATTCCAATAAACCTCTCTTGAGAAATCAAAGCTTAAACAAGTAATCTGGGGCTGGCTTAGATATTTTATTGCACCATCCAACAATTACAGACAGGCCAGGAGCCATTTCTAACAAATAAACTTGGAATTGTATAGCATTTCTATGCATGCCCGCAAAGCCTTTGATTGCTTTGCCTGGTATATGAGTTTAAAAAAGGATAAAAGAAATATGGGTTTGTCCATCCTTGGTATATTTACTATATTAAAGGATGTCATGTTTGGGCCAGGAACTTTTGGCAAGGGATACTCTAAGTTGTGGATGCGGTGGCTCAGTGGCTAAGATGCTGAGCTTGTCGATCAAAAAGGTCAGCAGTGTGGTAGTTTGAATCCCTAACACTGCGTAACGGAGTGAGCTCCCATTACTTGTCCCAGCTTCTGCCAACCTAGCAATTCAAAAGCATGTAAAAATGCAGGTAGAAAAATAGGGACCACCTTTGGTGGGAAGGTAACAGCGGTCTGTGCCCCTTCGGCATTTAGTCATGCCAGCCACATGACCACGAAGATGTCTTCAGACAGCGCTGGCTCTTCAGCTTTGAAACGGAGATGAGCCCCTAGAGTTGGGAACAACTAGCACATATGTGCAAGGGGGACCTTTACATTTACCTTTTTACTCCAAGTTGGAATTTAAAGTCTTGATCATGGGACCTTGTATCCTTCCTATGACCTATCTCCTTCCACTTATGACTATAACCTTGTTGTTTGTATCTCTACAATTTATAGTTTTATCTGTCTCCTAGTATGATTTGATTGCTTATTTAGTAACCTGTGGCTATCACTAAGTGTTGTACCTTATGATTCTTGATGAATGTAATTTTTTTGTCCTTTCCTTTTATGTACACTAAGAGCATATGTACCAAAGACAAATTCCTTGTGTGTCCAATCAAACTTGGCCAGTAAAGAATTATATTATATTATATTGTATATGGTAGAAGAAGCTCCACATCATGGGCACTATTTCAGCTTCAGTTTCCTGATGGCTCAGGTTCAGCCTCATGTAAAATGATGCCGATAAGAGGACTTAGGTTGTAAGGCCAGGAGTACTTTAAAAATCATTGGGATTTGATTAATTTTTGCTTGTCACTTTAGCACTACCTTGTTTGAGAGGCAGGCTGGAAGAAAAAAAGGGTCAAGAATACATATTATGGTATTACATTTAACCCAGTTAATCATTTAATCAGCCCTTGCTAATAAAACCAACTTCTTCTGTTTTTAAAAAAAGCTTCTAGAAAAGTACTTGAATTAACATGCGCAGCAGGGCTGGTAAATCATTTCCACAGGAGGGTGCGTACGTGTGTGTGTTGTGTACGTGTCACATTTTGAGCAATTCTCTGCCTCCAGGAGAAAAACAGCTATTTTTGTTTAATATTGGCCAGCATTTGGGTTAATAATTGGAATCTGACTAAGGGTGTGATGCTACTGTGCTATTATTTCTTGGTGGCCCAGGGAGTGAGAAGAAAGAATACAAGGGTTCCTTATTCATAATTTGACCTCTTCATAAGCACATGGATAAAATATTAAGGGAAGTGGATTTCAAGAGCAGAAAGCCGAGATGTGTTTAATTGTTTCTTACTTGATCCTTTTTACGTGATTTCAAGAAAAGGGCAGAGAGAGCAAGAACTAATGGGGAAGCTCAGCCTTATTCACTTTTGCCCGGGGGGGAAACACAATTTAGACTTCAGTAAAGCTTACAATTGAATAAGCGTCCAACAGGTTGCAGTTTTAGATAAGTATGACCAAGCTCAAAGAATGAGGCTTGGAACAGTATTCTGGTACGGTGATGTATTAAATGCTGGAATGAGGATCTGTTCTGTGGCAATCTTCATACGCAGACTACTTGGAGATAAAAATGCCAGCACTGAGAATATCAAGCTAAAAGCATGGAACTAAAGGTGAGATATTTCTTATGCTGAAATTCAAAAGCTGGTCAGGTTTGTGGCTCATAATCTCATGACCGAAGCAAACTGAGATAATAAAGTGGAGGCCCAAACAGTGTGCTATAGGACCCATGCAATTTGCTCTCAGTTTGGTAATTTCTTAAAAAGTACAAAACCGTTTTCCCAGTTGCAATATACGGCTGTGAAAGTTGGACCATAAGGAAGGCTGAGTGCCAAAGAATTGAGGCCTTTGAACTATGGTGCTGGAGAAGACTCCTGCGAGTCCATTGGACTGCAAGATGATCAAACTGGTCAGTCCTAGAGGAGATCAACCCTGACTGCGCTTTAAAAAGCCAAATCCTGAAGATGAAACTCAAATACTTTGGCCACTTAATGAGAAAGAAGGACTCACTGGAGAAGAGCCTAATGCTGGGAAAGATTGAGGGCAAAAGAAGAATGGGACAACAGAGAATGAGGTGGCTGGATGGAATCACTGAGGCAGTAGGCATGAGCTTAAATGGACTCCAGATGATGGAGAGGACAGGAAGGACAGGAGGAATGTTGTCCAAGAGGTCATGATGGGTCAAGCACGACTTTGCAACTAACAACAGCAACAAAATGGTATGGGGACAATAATCAAAATGAAGGGTAGAATTTAAACTTGTGTTCTTCCTCATTCCGGGACCCTGCCTGCCTGCCTGCCTGCCTGCCTGCCTGCCTGCCTGCCTGCCTGCCTGCCTGCCTGCCTGCCTACCTACCTACCTACCTACCTACCTACCTACCTACCTACCTACCTACCTATCTATCTATCTATCTATCTATCTATCCACACATACATACACACATTTACAACAGAATGATAAATGCACATAAAGCATATAAGAGAAGGCATACAGACACATATAGGCATACAGACACACTTAGAATCCTATTACTAAGGATATCCATTATACATACGTATAGGCACGTACAGGTATCAGAGTTCCTGGGAAAGTCAGTGATAGGTGTGAAAACTCTCGTACTCAGTTATTATTGATAAATAACAGTACAATAACCTTTGTACTGGTTAAAGAACAATCTTACATATTTTGAAATAAAACATTCATGCTATTACTTCTCTTTGTGAAGGCTTATTGCGCATGTACTTCCCTTGCTTTAATAGCCTGGTATACAGATAGGGAAAGCTTTTTCTGTCCATTTGTCTGCATGCTGAAACTTTTTGCAGTGGGCTGCTTTTCAAGGTACAGGAGCAATGCCAATTTTTTTAAAAAAAGGAAAGAAGGGGGAAAAAAGTTGGAAACTGACATTCTCCAGATGTATTAATGGAAAAATGCCTAAATACATACTGACACTCTGGCCCTTTTTGAAAAGGCCTTGGGATCTTTTCTTCCCTTTTTTTATTTTCTTTCATGTCTTGGTAAATATCGAATGCAAATTTTCAGTTTGAAGAGAAATACCTCCATTTTTTGATTGTAAATGAATCATATTATTCCAGAATGGTGTTTGTTTCAGTTGATGAGAAGTCCCAGAATTAAAATAAGCTGTTAAAAATCCCAAATACCTTGCTTGAAACTACAATTTATTATCTACTATTTAATTGATCTGGAAGCAACAAGGATAATAGGATAACAAATGAATTTTCCCTTCCTTCCTTCCTTCCTTCCTTCCTTCCTTCCTTCCTTCCTTCCTTCCTTCCTTCCTTCCCCTCTCTCTCTCTCTCTCTTTCTTTCTTTCTTTTTCTTTCTTCCTTCCTTTCCTTTTTCCCTTTATTTCTCTCATAATGACAAAATGCAAACATGGCTAATTTCCCAGACTCTTTCAAGATAATTTTATGTCTACTCAACAGAGTTAGTACTTGTGAAATAGGAATTTCCGCCTTGGCCCAGGAAAAATATTTAAACAAAGTTTCCTAAAATACAATAAAGTATTTATGAGCATAAACAAAAATACATATAATTTGACCTAGACTGGCTGAGAGAACAACATTCTGAAAAACCAGTTTAATAGAATGGAGTGACGACTAGACAACCAAACAAAAATGATAAAGATCTCCAGTTTACTGAAAAGAAGGATGAGTGTGACATGATAGCAATGTTCTCATATCTCAGGGGTTGCCATAAAGAAGAGGGAGTCAACTGGTTCTCCAAAGCACCTGAAGGCAGGAGAAAAAGCAATGAATGGAAGCTAATCAAGCAGAGAAGCAATCTAGAACTAAGGAGAAATTTCCTGACAGTGAGAACAATTGATCAGTGGAACAACTTACTTGCAGAAGTTGTGAATGCTTCAATACTGGAAGTTTTTAAGAAGAGATTGGACAACCATTTGTCTGAAATGGTATAGTTTTTCCTGCCTGAGCAGGGGGTTGGCCTAGAACAGTGATGGCGAACCTTTTCGGCACCGAGAGTCAAAAAGGGAGTGCGCACGTGCAACCCGAAAGAGGAGCTGCCCAGGGGCTCATGCATGCGCTGTAAAATGAAATTCCTGTTTCCAGCATGCGCAAGCTAGTCTTCCAGTTACTGGCGTGCATGTACATGTACCAGTGATAATCAGCTGGCCAGCGCACATGCTCACACCAGAAAATGCAAGACCAGCTCTTCCAGTTTCCAGCACTGCCACATGCACGAAGGTCAGCTGATTATTGTGTGCGCATGTGCACCAGAATCCCGGAAGAGGAACGGGCGATGCCACCCGTGCCAGGCAACATGGCTCCATGTGTCACTTCTAATAGAATGCCTCCAAGGTCTCTTCCAACACTTTTATTCTGTATTCTAGGTTTAAAAAGACACCGTCATAGGGAAAATGTTAAGGCAATCATGCTATCTTTAAGTATGGGTAAAGATTATAAATGGTGTTTTCTTTAATTTTATTAATTATTTTATCAGAAGAAAAGACAGATTTATTGGATTTTGTGGCTGAGATATGAACATTGCTTGATTGTTTTCCAGTACTACATTCTTTGACGGGGATGAGGGTAATATAGGGGAAGGTCATTTGATGCTCCACCAAAAATTCTGATTCTGAAAATAATGTTTGTCTACAGTTGTGTAACATTTTTCATTCTTAAGAATCTTTTAAAATTAAATCTTTTCATTATCTCCAACCCTACCTTTGCTTCGGAATTCCTATCCAAAAATACCGGTAAAGATTATTTTAAAAGCACCGCAAGTTCCTTGTGCTCTCAGATAATCCAGGAGAGAGAAAAAAGGAGGTTGCAGCAGAGCCGAGGACTTCCTTTAATTCAGGCTCTAATTATTGATACATTGCAATAATTACAAGTTACTAATCCCTCTTCAAAAGGTACACCGTGGCTCAGTAGCTAAGATGCTGACTTGTCGATCAGAAAGGTCGGCAGTTCGGCGGTTCGAATCCCTAGCACTGAGTAATGGAGTGAGCTCCCATTACTTGCCCCAGCTTCTGCCAACCTAGCAGTTCAAAAGCACATAAAAATGCAAGTAGAAAAAATAGGGACCACCTTTGGTGGAAGGTAACAGCACCTTCAGTGTTTAGTCATGCCGGTCACATTACCATGGAGACGTCTTTGGACAGCACTGGTTCTTCGGCTTTGAAACAGAGATGAGCACCACCCAGTGGAGTCAGGAACAATTAGCACATATGTACAAGGGGAACCTTTACTTACAGTACAGTTCATAAAATGCCTAATATAACAGCCATTGAAAGGGGAAAAAAATCTGGTTCATTGATGTTGCTTTTCCAGCTATGATTGAAAAAGAAATGGAAAAAAATTATGATTGGCTACCTGTGACTTTCTCAATATCTGAAATATTGAATTTATCAGATCTGAATATTCTAATTTTACAGAAAAGAAAAGAAGAAAAAAGCACCCTGCCTAGAAATGTTTAGGTCCTTGGTTAGAACTTAAGTTTCCATCAGTCTTAGGTTGTGAATCTAACTATGGATTACCCACTCATTGTTGATAAGATAGCCCCAAAAAATTGTTTAAGGAAGTTGCAGTATCTGGACAGCAGAAAGAGGAGGAAGAACTGGAGAAAATCACAAAATATAAAGACTTTTAAGTAGAAGTAGAATGCCTATGGCAAAAGAAAGCAAAGATAGTACCAATAAAAATAGGCACTGTTGGCAATTTTAAAACATCTGGAGCAGAGGTGGGTTGCTCCCGGTTTGGCCCAGATTGGGCAAACCAGTAGTGGCAGCGGTAGGAGGCTCTGCCCACCTGGACACTTCTGCACTCATGCACAGAAGCATCGCGTGCGCAAGTGCATGCATGTGCATGAGTGAACTGGTAGGGGGAAAAAAAGGAAACCCACCACTGATCTGGAGCACTATTTGAACACCATTGGCACTGATAATATCACCATCAGTCAATTGCAAAAATTGGCTGGAACAATTCAATTGGAACATCTTATTTCCTGTAAGGATATCTTTAATACTGATAAACACTCTCTACCTATCCCAGGTCCTTTGTAAGGACTCAATAGCCAGACAGAAATGTCAAATCTAGTCTAAACATCTGCCTTGAAACCAACCATAATATTTTAATAAACTTGTATGCCACCTGACTCTCAATGAAGCTCACAACAATCTAACAAAGAAATTGCAAGAACACATTAAAAAGAAAGAAAAGAAAAAAAGATGGCAAGCAGGTTGCAGTGAGGGCTCTCACTCCTGGGCAAAAAGCTGGATCTTCATAGATTTCCTAAATACAGCAGAGTGGCGACGGGTAGCATCTGGATCTCAAGGAGAACTTCATTCCACAGAGCAGATGTTGCTACAGAGAAGGCATGCTTCTAGGATTGGGGTAGATGACATTGTTTAATCAAAGGAACCTGGAACATAGCAATACTGCAGGATCAAATCAGCCAGGCAGATGTTATGGGAGGCAAGTGGTCCCTGAAATAACCAAGCCTTATGTCATATATTATGCTATATACAGTTCAAACCTATATAACATCTGAGCGAGAGAATCTGAGAGAACAAGAGAAAATTAAAACAAATGATACTCATTGACTCTTCTATGCTCTATTCCAAGGATTATCTTGCTCCAAATTATAGTAGGGAATTTAGCTTTATCGTTGTTCATAGGACCCAAAATTCCACTATATGTGGGGGTGAGAGTTTAGAGGTTGGAAAAGGAAAATAAATCAATTTTTTTCCTTTTAGTTTACTTAAAACTAAGCATCTTTAAAAACATAATGCCCAAAGCTTTCTTAATCCAACCAGGACCAATCAACTGGTGGTGTTCAGTCACCTGGATTTATTTCAACAGAGAAAGATTCTCATTATGCAAATATACTCCTTTTCAATTTGTGAATAATGGGAACTTGAAGGGCTGTATGAAGAGCTATCCTAATGATGAACAATTCCAAGATATTTGAGAGTCAGTTGTTTAAAAATGTTTTGAAAGACTATTTTAACCAGCTTTTCCAATGGTGCAGAGATAATAGATTAGGGAAAGCCAAATAAACAGGGGTTATGTGCTATTCATCCACAAGGCTTTTGCTGTTAAAAAATGGAGCTGAAATTACAGATCCTATCACATTCTCACAAGAGTGTTATTTTTGGTCCAAGACTTACGTTGAAGGTCAAGCTCATTGTTATACTGGACTAATCTGCAAAGTTCAGAGAGTGTCAGTAAACCCTGTCAGTATTAATAAACTGTCAGTAAAGTTGATATTTTTCTAATACTTTGAAGGAAAAAACAAAATGGAAGCTGATATCTCAGACTTGTACTGACTACGTACATGTTATATATAAGAAACTTAAATTGTCTAATATATCAACTATTTTCAAATTAAGGGGTTTAAATTCGTTTCTAGATATCTGTGAGTAAATGCTGCTATAGCAGTTATTAACCCTGGATTGCTTTTGATGAATTTTCTGCGTGGTGAAGGCTGCCTGATGTTTTCCAGTGTACCTAAAAATGCTTGATAGAACTTCAACTAACCTTGTTATAATGGTCAATTAACCTTGCAGTTAACATATGCTAAGCCACGCATCTTCCCCCAGCAAAATTAATCCACTGCAGGAAGAAGACCTCTCCACTGAAGGTTGTAGGCCATAATCAAGCATGCTGATCTCAAGAGAGTGGGCAGCTAGATGTATTTCAAGTCCCAGTCTAGAGCTAAGAGAGAGTGATTAGTCCAAGCCACTCAGCAAGCTTCTATGACTAAGAGAGGGCTAGAAATCAGTCCTCCTAGCTTCTATTTCAGTGCCTTTAACCATTATGCCAAACCAACACCTGTGAATGTGTGCGTATATCCCCTGGAGTATACTTTTCCTCCTGTCCCCAGGGAGTCTCCTCTTCAAATATTATTATTTTTCTCCCCTCTCTCTGGGGAAAGAGTTTGGCAGATGCTGAATTTTGAAAGAAAAAGCACTCTTGAGAGTGTGTGGGTCCCCCCTCGCATATATGTACTACTCATTCCTGACTCTAGGGGGTGGTTTAGGTTTCATTTTATTTATATGCCGCCCTATTCCCTGCGGGACTCAGGGAGGCGCACAAACCCAAGGAGGGAAAGGGAAACACAAAAACTACAAATACAAGGCATTTAAAAACAACCAATAGCCACACAAATCGAGAGGGGAAGGGAAACTCATCAACCCCAGGCCTGCCAACATAGCCAGGTTTTAACGGCTTTTTGGAAGGTCTGGAGAGAGGTGAGGGTCCGAATCTCTGCGGGGAGTTCGTTCCAAAGGGCCGGAGCTGCCACAGAGAAGGCCCTCCCCCAGGTAGTAGCCAGATGACATTGGCTGGTAGACGGAACCCGGAGGAGGCCTAATCTGTGTGATCTAATGGGTCTTTGGGAGGTAATTGGCAGCAGGCGGTCTCTCAAGTACCCAGGTCCAATACCATGAAGGGCTTTATAAGTGACGACTAGCACCTTGAAGCGTATCCGGAGACCAATCAGTAACCAGTGCAGCTCGCGGAGGATAGGTGTAACGTGGGTGTACTGAGGTGCACCCACGATTGCTCACGCGGCTGCATTCTGGACGAGCTGAAGTCTCCAAATGCTCTTCAAGGGCTGCCCCATGTAGAGCGCATTGCAGTAGTCCAGTCTTGAGGTCACGAGGGCATGAGTGACTGTTGCGAGTGCCTCCCGGTTCAGGTAGGGACACAATTGGTGCACCAGGCGAACTTGGGCAAATGTCCCCCTGGTCACAGCCGACAAATGATGTTCTAAGGTCAGCTGTGGATCCAGGAGGACTCCCAAATTGTGAACCCTGTCTGAGGGGCGTAAAATTTCACCCCCCAGCCTGAGTGATGGAATACTAACCAAATTTTTGGGAGGGAAACACAACAGCCACTCGGTCTTGTCTGGATTGAGCGCAAGCTTGTTAAGCCCCATCCAGACCCTGACAGCCTCCAGGCACTGGCACATCATGTCAACCGCTTCACTGAGTTGGCACGGGGCGGACAGATACAGCTGGGTATCATCCGCGTACTGATGATATTTTATCCCGTGCCGCCGAATGATCTTGCCCAACGGCTTCATGTAGATGTTAAACAGGAGAGGGGATAGGACCGAACCCTGTGGGACCCCATATTTCAGGGGCCTAGGGGTTGACCTCTGTCCCCCGACCAACACCAACTGCGACCTGTCCAAGAGGTAGGAGGAGAACCACCGAAAAACGGTGCCTCCCACCCCCACCTCTCGTAACCGTCGCAGAAGGATACCATGGTCGATGGTATCGAAGGCCGCTGAGAGGTCAAGAAGCACTAGGATGGAGGGATGACCTCCATCCCTGGCTCTCCAGAGATCATCGGTGGTGCTCATCTACATTTCAAATCTGAAGAGCCAGCGCTGTCTGAAGATGTCTCCATGGTCATGTGGCCGGCATGACTAAATGCTCATGGAATGCTGTTACCTTCCCATCAAAGGTGGTTCCTATTTTTTTCTACTTGCATTTTTTACATGCTTTCAAACTGCTAGGTTGGCGGAAGCTGGGACAAGTAATGGGAGCTCACTCCATCACGCAGCGCTAGGGATTCAAACTGCCGAACTGCTGACCTTTCTGATCGACAAGCTCAGCATCTTAGCCACTGAACCACCGCATCCCGAGTGTGGTAAAGCAGGAAACTTCAGTTTTTTCAAAATTCTGCATCTCTGCAAGTCTAATCAGGGGGATCCGGAAGGGAGAATCCATAGTGTCAACATGGCAACTGAATCCCTTCCTCTTTTAATGTGCACATGATGAACGCAACCCGGGTTAAACAGTGACAAGTCTTCAGTCGTCCAGTTGCACTCATTATTTTGAACCTGTTGACTTTCTTGAAGACATCACCTGTTCAAACTGTGAACATTTGGGTCCAAGAAAAGTATGTCGTTTTACTTTTAAATGAAGGTATCCTACTGATTCTGGTCCTGTGATGTTGCTTGGTCCTATGATGGGCCATCCTGTTGTGTAAAGGCTGCTGGGTTTTTTCAATGTAGAGCTGTGAACACTCCTCACTGGACTGGACTGCATACACTACCCTTCCTAGGTTATGGTGTGATCTTTAGAGTAGACAAGCCCCTGTCTTAGTGTGTTGGTGGATTTGAAGGACACAGGTATATGGTGCTTTCTGAATATGGACACCAGCCATGTCCGGAATGACCAGGTTCTTCCATTGATTCTGAATTGCAAGTCTGTCTGCTCTTCTTTTATTGGATATGTCAGGAGAGGAATGGCTTCTTCTCTTTTTGGTTAGTGCAGTACGTTCATTTTTGATCTTCTGACAAGAAAACCAGAGTAACAGGATTTTCTGGACATTTCCCAGAAACATTAAATTCCTCCTACCTAGCCTTTGCCCTATTTTCATCTCAGTGTATCAGTGTCTCAAGAATACATTCCTCATTGTGTTCCCCTACAGAGCTGGAACATGCTCCTATTGCTGCTCCTATTCTTTGCGCATGGGCAGAACAATTTACAGTGAACTGCTCACACAGTCACTAAAAAACAAAATGGCAGCAGCCCAGCGGCAGTGGGGAGACTGGCTTGGGGGTGAGGCAGGCCTGGGTTGCTGCCGGTTCTGTGACCCAGGCCTGAATTCCACTACTTGTTCGGCCGAACTGGGAGCAGCCCACCTCTGTTGTTCTTCCCTTGTGCAGTTGGGGTTTGCAGCAAGAAAGACGAAAAGATCAGGAGAGGAACAAAGGTTCCCTTCACAGTAACTGGGAAAGATGGGCAAGGTATCATGTTGATTTGGCTTCAGGTGACTCCGAAGACCAAAGAAGCAAGATGAGGTAGGAGATGCTGCTATTGGGAGACATTCCACCTCATGGCTGTGAGAACATGCTATAGATCTGCCTCTGCAGCATTTCCACATAAGCAAAGAGACAGCTTGTGTGAGATGCCTGCAAGTGCCAACAGTGTTGTGTGGACACAGTAACAAAGTTCAGTCTTGAGTAGGGAGGTGATTGTGGTCAGATAAGCGGGGATTGAGCCCATTCCTAAGGTGACCAGACATCCCGCTTTTGGCGGGACAGTCCCGATTTTTAATAATTTGTCCCGCGTCTCACGGCGTTTTTAAAAAGTCCCAATTTTTAGTTGTAAATCAAGGACTACTGTATTGTATTTTGGGCAGAGCTTTTCTGGCTCTCTGTCTGATTGCCTATTGCATTGGTGGGGGGGGGGGGAGAAACCTCGCTTTGGGCAGCTCCTCTTCCCCCTTCGGGGCAGATAGGGGGGCATTTGGTGGGAATCACCCCATCAGCCCAGAAGCAGCAGCGAAGGCTATTAAAGACACTGGCATCACCTGTGCCTGCGCACTATGCCCGAATCAAGCCCTGGACAAAGCAAGCTCCCGCTTCCCAAAGTCTCTTCAGGCGCGGGGGGAGGTGCTCCAAGGAGCTGCTGAGAGACATAGTTCTTTCTCCTTCCACAAAGGATGCTGGGAACCTGGGGCAGCTCCTTGCTTCCGCTGCATGCCGGGAACGGTAGTTTCCTTCCTCGCCCAAGGTGGTGCCATAGACAGATGCGCATCCACCAATTGAGATTGGCGGCAGCATCCAAGGCTCGGCCGCGGGGCTGGTGCGGATCGGGCCACCTCTGAGTCCATCTGGAGAGGGAGGGGAGATCCCTCTGCCAAGATTTCCAGGGGGAAAGATGGGCATGGGTATGGGGAGGGGGCCGTGAGCTTTGTCTGCCGGTGGGAAGCCGGAGAGAAGGGCAGGAGAGAAGGATTAATTAATTGGCCATTTTTCTGGGATAATTGATCCCTGGGCCCCAATAATGCTGTCAAGTGCTGTCAAGAAAGAGGCTTTTGGACCAAATGTTTAATCAAGAACACTCCCCCCCCGTCAATGGTGTCCCGCATTACCAATATTAAAATCTAGTCACTTTACCCATTCCAAGAAACTAGTTTGAGAAAATTTTTCAGATAAGGCCCTCTGAAGTTCACACAAAGATAAATTAAGGAGGAAAGAAACATATTCAGACTTGCAAGATTCTTACTATAAATGTTACACTAAAGTTAGGCCTGACTCAGAGTATATGGCATTAGTTTCTTGGTCTGGCCTGCCTTGTAGGGCTAACATAGAGATAAGAATAGAGTTTGCAGGGGTGGGTTCCTGCCAGTTTTAACCTCTTCTATAGAAGAGGTTCCACAAATCTACAGTGCTATCTAGAACCGGTTCCAGCTCCCTCCCCCTGCCCGTCCGCACATCATCAAGATGAAGAGCGAGAGGAGGAATTCTGGGAGTTGAAGTCCACAAGTCTTAAAGCTGTCAAGTTTGAACACTCTTGGGGGGGTTTTCTAAAGGGTTAGGGGTGCAAGGGTCTTGTAACTTGACATCTTTAAGACTTGCACACTTCAATGCCAGAGTTCCTGAGCCAACATTTTGGTTGCTAAGCAAGAGCATTGTTAAGTGAGTTTCACCACATTTTACAAGTTGGCCACGCTCACTCGGTCATATGGCTGGCAAGCCACTTCCACAAAGCCGGCCACACCTACAGAAGAAGTTCTAAAACTTTTTGAAATCCACTACTGGGTGGGGGGTTCCATTTGCCAATAAAGACACACCAATTTATTAGCAATACAATCTCATTTACTGAATCAATTGATTTTGTACTCTGGCTTTAAAGCTAACATTGGCCAAAAATTGTTCAGTTAGTTCCACTACCTAAATGAATGAAAGATAGTGTGTTGAGAATATTATACAAAAATGGAAATTGCTATGGGACAATAAGACAATATTCTCTTTTGGTGTCATATTAGCTAACTATAAAAGCAACATCCTAGATGAGCAATTAATATTGTAAAACAGTTACTTCTAACCTTTATGACTTCTATTCTTTCACCGATATGTACGCCAGACCTCTCGTGGTTTTCCCATTGTTGTAAGTTGAAATATGGAATACATTTCACGATGCAGACACTTTGCTGGAATAAATTGAACTAATTCCATGACTGAATGGATCTCTGCCTTGTTACAGAGCACATGGGAGTAAAATAGGGAATTATCAGTTACTTCTTTATCTAATGAAAGCATTCAGAAAGATCACATTTCTCTTTTCTAGGACAATTCTAATATTCATTACATCTTGGTTCCACATGAACTATCACTGTTCTACATGAAAAACTGCAAGCTTTTGTCGCAAAGTGGACTGAACAGTTTTGATCATAAAGAGAATTTTGAGAACTAAATTATCATTTTTTTGGCCTGGTAAAAATTTGCTATCTGTATACATTCCATGCTGCTTTGTTAAACCGGTATTGTTATATATAGTTATGTTGGAAACCGGTTTGGGGATCTCAAAGACCAGAATGTGGACACTTTCTGGCCTAGTAAATATTCTCAGACTAGCTAGACTAATTCTAGCTAGTTGAAATCCAATAATGTTTGAAGCCCCACAGATTTACCCCCACTTATCATTGACATTTGCCTTTTCCCATTTGCCTTGGCAGCATCTTGTTTTCTGCTACATCTTTATAATGTTGCATTCATCTTGTCATCAACCAATACGTGAGACAGACTTAGGTTACCCTTAGCGGCACTGATGTTAAAAGTAATCTTTCCCCCCTTACTCAGACACCAATCAAGGACAAGCTCATGATATATAAAAGCTTTGTCACTCATTATCTTGGAGGAAAGTCAAGTGACTAACAGTTACTTGAAACAGAAGCAGCAGAGCCAAAACTGGCATCAGCAATGGAGACAGCTAGTTTCATGCCAGCCTAAATTTCTGCCAATTCAAGGATGGGTGGAGAACACGTCAACTCAGCACTGACAACCTGCCTTATATAGTAAAGAAGGGTAGGATACTGATGGAGAAACCTCTTTCTACACATTTAGGAGGCCTTTTACTGGTTTTGCTTGCTGGCTGTTCCAAATACAATAATAGAAGTAACTGCTTTGCCTAGTCCAGTACTTCTTGCATTCATTGGCAAAAAATTGCTCCATAAAATCCCACTGTTTTGTGGATGTTCGTTCACAACTTTTTATACTGGTTGAAGGCAGCATAAATACACTTTGTTGACTACTATACATGTTCAACAAGAATGTCTTTTGAATTACAGTTCCAGGGAGGCTTAAAAATACTTTTCCAAGACCTTTTAATATGATAGATGATAAATAGATAGATAGATAGATAGATAGATAGATAGATAGATAGATAGATGAGAGAGGGAGAGAGATATATAATAGATAGAAGAGAGGGGGAGAGAGGGAGAGAGAGAGAGGTTCAACCATTCACAGAGCTATTCATTGTACTTCAAAGTTGATTCATTTATTTCTTGGTTAGTAATGGGCTCTTCATAATCCTGGCAATGTGCTTTCAAACTACCTTTGAGATAGGAAAACTTGCAGCCTCTAAAGTGTTATGCTTGCCACATCTCAAAAACTGAGGCCAGCAAAGTTGTTGCCCTCATACTGAGGTAGGGGCAGTGGATTTTTGTTGATACTGTTGTTGGCAAGGATCAAGGATAGAGGCTCTTTTCTTTGCTGCTTCCATCACCTGCACACCTCTTTCTGCTACGAATTCCTGACTGCCTTTCACTGTGTTGATCTCTACTTTTGCTGCTCTTGATGTTACTGGGAAGAGCAACAATTGTCATGTTTGGGGTAGCCGGGGGGTGGGTGGGTGTTCCTGCTTCTGTTACTGCCGGTTCACTCAGGGACACGCTTCGCATGTGCACACACTTGATGTGCACTATGCACGCATGCACAGCAGTAAAACAATTGGTGGTTCAAGATGATGGTTCAAGCTGGTGGTTCAAGATAGCGGTTTCTACAGCGCCGCCAATAGAACTGGTTCAGGGGCATGGCCAGCCGAGTTACTATCTACTTGGCCAAACTGGTCCAAACCGATAGGAACCCACCTCTAGGAGTAACAAATAAAGAGTATTAACACGGTGGAACACTTTTCACAGAGATTCCTCCTGGAATAAATGCAATCAAATCAAATCAGTGTAAACGGCTAGTTTAGTTGACATCAAAATCTTATAAAGCTTAGCATTGACTACGATTAAATAGAAAGGGAATTCCATATCCAGCCCCCTCTTTTAGATTGCCCCATTGGGAGTCCTTACAAACATGGCATCATCAGAACAACATCAATGTTTTTTAATAGCTGGTCTTAGGCATGGTAGAATGTGCCTTGTCAGGAATCATCTCTGCAATTTTATCATAATGTGTTGATAGTTGTGCTAGATCAAAATTGTGCACACTATAACATAGCATAGAATAATAGAGTTGGAGGATGGAATTTTTGGTATTATATATTATGGATGTTTAGCTAAAACAGGATATGAGGATTTGATGTTAATGGAGGATTTTATAAACAAGTAAATGAAATGCCAGAATGTGGTTATGGATTAAATCTTTGGTATAGTTAAGGATGAAGGATGTTTAAACAACTGTAGTCAACTAAAAGTGGAGGTATGATGATGTTAATATGGTAAACATTTGAGTTAAGATATTTGAATTAATATGAATTAATGGAAGAGATGCACAAAAACTTGTTGTAACCAGCTGATATACTTTTTTATAACATATACTTCTTGTGTTTTTTTTCTCTGTTTTGTTTTTTGTTCTTTTTTGTTTTGATTTTCCCCCCCACTGTTGTGGGTATGTGTTGTTTATGTAACAAAAAAATAAAAAAAATATTAAAAAAAAATAATAGAGTTGGAAGGGGCCTTGGAGGTTTTCTAGTCCAACCCCCTGCTTAGGCAGGAAATCCTACACCACTTCAGACAAATGGTTGTCCAACATCTTCTTAAAAACTTTCAGTGTTGGGGCATTCACAACTTCTGGAGGCAAGTTGTTCCACTGATTAATTGTTCTAACTGTCAGGAAATTTCTCCTTAGTTCTAAGTTGCTTCTCTCCTTGATAGTTTCCCCATAGTAATCATTTATTAGTATTAATAGTAATAAACCCTTCTAAGATATACATGGACTAGTTGGTGTCTTGGTTATAAAATGTTGATTTTTTTAAAAAAGATGCGGCCTTTTAAAAATAGATGCCAGTTATTGTATGGCACTGAGGAATCATCAGAAGGAGAAATTTAAAAATAAAACCACATCAGAACACCTGAATAATCAACCACAGTTTGTTTAAAAGAGTCTGCATTTTTTTGGAAACAAATAATATTTGTAATGTCAGAGCTCACGCTAGAGTAGCATTTCTTAAAACAGTGGTTCTCAACCTTTAGGTCGGGACTCCTTTGGGGGTCAAACAACCCTTTCACAGGGGTAGCCTAAGACCATTGGAAAACACATATTTTTGAAAAAATACAGAAAACACAAAATAATTTTATGGTTGGGGATCCCCACAACAAGAGGAACTGTATTAAAGGGTCGCGGCATTAGATAGGTTGAGACCCACTGCCTTAAAACATAGGCTAAGGACTCCTGAGGGCCCCCCCCCCGAAGTTCTTCTTAGGGGTCCATGCAGTCAAACCTATTTGCCAGATGTTAAAAATATTTGCAAAAGATTAAAAATCTCCTCGTTATTTTATTTGCTAAAGGACAGAGTTTTTTATGAGCAAAATTGTATTTGTTAATATTATTATTATTTTTACATGATTCAATAGATATTTTACAAATAGGTGCATGTTAATTTTTAATATGGAACCAATCGATACTTATAACCTATACAAATAAAAACTCCTTTGGGATCCTCCATAGTTTTTAAAAGTGGAAAGGCATCCTGGGAGCGAGAAGTTTAAGTGAAAGTGGGGTTCGTTCTGTCAATCCCTTACTCCAGAAGGCAATAACCTAAGACTTTGGTAATACAGAGTTGTTTCCACTCTATAGCCTTAAAAAAATAGAATAGCCGGGGTCAGCCAGATGAGACAGAATGGGCAGTTCTGGATACATGTTGCCTAGCAACCAAATAGCACTACAGAAATGTGTACTGAAGTTGGTTATGAAAGAAAGGATCTGGGGTTTTTTTCTATCTTCTATAATTTAGGGCCTAAAGTGCTTTTGCTCCGTTTATGTGCCAATAAAATGTATCACATTTTTAACTTTGCATATTCAGGAAGACCCTATTAACATCTCTTCCAACAGTTTTTGGGAGTTTTAATCGCATGTTGAAATGTTGGTTTAGTTCTGCTCAGAAGCTGGTGTGATACTACATTTGTTCAGTTACGCTTGTGGCTGTGTGATTATCATTTGCATGCTTGGTTCTTCTACATTGGATTTTTTTATTTTTTTATTTACTGTTAAGTTCTCTTGAGCTCAAAAAGGTAGCATGAATATGTTTTATACCACACATTCCGGCATAAGAACAACATTATAGTAAGAAGGTAACCCATAATTTAGTTCAGTGTTTCTCAAGCTTGGCCACTTGAAGAAGTGTGGACTTCAACTCCCAGAATTCTCCAGCCAGCCTTGCTGGAGAATTCTGGGAGTTGAAGTCCATATCTCTTCAAATGGTCAAGCTTGAGAAGCACTGGCTTAGGTGATTTCATGGATGAGATGGAGGAGGAGAATTCTGCAATCTTGCTTAGCTTGGGGGTGTACATGGCCAAGAGCCATTTCCAACTAAGTTTCTTGGGAACTGTTGAACTGTTTTAAAAGGAATTAATTGATTCCTCCTCTTCCTGACAAACTGTTTAGTGCACGCTGCTTCTGTTCCGAAGAGGGAATTTCCTGGAATTTGTTAGAAGACAGGGTATTATATAGGAGCTAATCCATTTCTTTAAAACTGATTTTGTTGTTGTTGTTTGGTGTATGGTCTGACTCTGAAGTGACAGAAAGAAAAGAAGAAATATGGATAAGAAGTATGAGATCTAGAAAATTAGACATTGTTGCAATTTCCCACTCCTTTCCACCTACAATGCAGTTTGCTTAATTTGTTTGTTCATTTATTTTAAAAAAATCATATGACCGCCCACTCCCACTCAGGGACTCTGGGTGGCTTACAAAAAAATAAAAAAATCCAATATACAACCTTAAAATTAATAAGCCCACACACTTATCTTCCTTCTTTTTATATCAAGGCTAGTTCTATTTTGAGAGAAAGCGAGGCAGCCATCTCACAGGTAAACAGGAAGTAACTGAAGTGTGTATGTCACACAGTTTAAGACCGTGATGGAGAACATATGGCACGCGTGCCAGAGGTGGCACTCAGCACCCTCTCTGTGGGCACATGAGCCATTGCCCCAGTTCAGCTCTACTGTGCATGCATGGACCCTTCCTGCCAGCCAGCTGGTCTTCAGGTCGGTGCTGTGCATGCACAGGTTGTTGGGCGTTTGCAGGGTGCATGCGCATGCACAGGGGGCATGTGCGGGGATGCATGTGCATGCACGGGGGGAGGGGTGCATGTAGAGGCATGCATACATGTGTGGGGTTGGGGCGCATGTGGAGGGGCCACACGTGCATTGCATTTGGGGGGTTTGTGCGTGTGTGTACTTGGGCACTCAGTATAGAAAAGGTTAGCCGTCCCTGGTCTAAGATATAAAGTATAATCGGAATGGAGTGGAAGAAATACCATCTTGTCTGCCTCTTGAGTACAATTTCTTGGGATGGCCCAAGGTGAATCACCTGAGAACCAGGTCTTCACAGACCTCCCTGAAAACTTTGATGCAATGTCCCCCAATCCTCCCAAAGTTATTAACAAATGATAGACAGAAGTTAAAACAAATACTGTATTTTTGAAGTATAAGACGCAGCAAGGTTTTGAAGAAAAAAATAATTAAAAAAAGATTTTGCACTCTGCAAACCTTCCAAAAATGACCCATTTTTTTGTGAAAATGGGCCAGTTTCCCCCCCCAAAAAAGGTATGAATAGCCTTAAGGGAGCTTGCAGAGTACTCCTGGAGGGGGGGGCAAAAACAAGCAAAAAACGGGCCCATTTTTTGTAAAAAAAAGGGGGGGGCATGGATAGCCTCTAGGAAGCTTATAGAGTGCTCCTGAGGGCTGGCGTGGTGGTAAAATTGAGCAAAAAATGGGCTGTTTTTTGCTCATTTCTGCCTCTCCAGCCCCCAGGAGCTCTCTAAAAGTTTCCTACAAGCTATGCATGGCCATTTTGGTGAAGGGGCGGGTTTGGGGGGCAAAAAAAATGCTATATTCAGTGTATAAGACGCACCCAGATTTTAAGCCTCTTTTTTGAGGGGAAAAGGTGTGTCTTATACTCTGAAAAATACTGTACATAACTTGAAGTCCATCACACTAAGCATATTTGGTTTCCATTAGACTAGGATGTAAATGAAGTGAAATCACACCATCGCTAATCGGGGAACATAGATTTAGCCTGTCACTCAAACATCCATGTACAGACCATAGCTCTCTACAAATTGTGCTGTCCTGATATTAATTTTCCTTGTGGCCTGGATTGTTCAGGAATCTCTAAAGTAACATGAAGGTAATCCATGTTACAACCTTTCTTTCTCCCCATTCATTTCTTCCTATGTTGACAGTCTCTGCTGTCTGTTCCTCTGATGGATGAGGAGTATTTTCTGAGGCTATGTGGGCCTGCCAGTACTCTAGCAGGCAACAGGATCAATAAGAGGACATAGCAGCAAGTCTTTCTTCATTCGGGCAGGTGGATGAACATGGTGGCACAATGATCACTCTTCCATTGCATCAGGTAGTGGCAAGAAAGCAGGCTGTCTTGTCTTTCCTTCCTAGTGCTATGATGGACAAAAATAACAGTGATCAGGCAAATTATCCTTCCCAGCGAAGGGAGTCTATGTGAGATGTTTAAGTAGGCAGCAATCGTCTTGAAAAAGGAGTAGTAGGAAGAAATAAAATCTACCAGTGAGAGTGTGATGGAGTTGATGGAGGGGCACATGATACAGCTCATTGACTAGAAACCAAGGACGTAGTAAACTGATGGCAGAAAAAGACCTAGTGGTCTATAAAGTCCATTTTTTTTAGTTTTTAGTTTTTTTTTTTAATTAAATTTTTGTTGGGCATGTGTTTATCCCACACATGCTTAAACTCAGTTACTGATGACTTAACCCACTATCTCTGTTGGAAGTTGGTTCCAAGTCTCCTTCCCCCATGGCTTTGAAGTTGGTTCCACAGAAAGGGTAGTAGAAACTTGGAATCAACTTAAAACCCGTAGGAGAATGACAGTTTTCAAAAGAAAGAGTAGATGGCCACTGGTGGATACAGAAAGACTGGAAAAATAAATCATAAGCAACCTAGGAATGCACTTGAATAGCTTTATCCTTGAACACATTAGCAATCGCACTTAGACTTATATACTGCTTTATAGCCCTCTCTAAGCAGTTTACAGAGTCAGTATATTGCCCACAACAATCTGGGTCCTCATTTTACCCACCTCGGAAGGATGGAAGTCTGAGTCAACCTTCAGCCTGGTAAGGTTCGATCTGCCAAACTGCTGGCAGGCAGTGATCAGCAGAAGTAGCCTGCAGTACTGCACTCTAACCACTGTGCCACCGTGGCACTTGATGTTTTTTTTCTTGCTAACAGAACAGTCCTCTTTCTTCTTCTTCATTTGGACCAGAATTCTGACACACTGAGCATTGTGCATATTGGATTGAACTTGGATAGAATTCTCTAGCCATCATTGTACCACCTGCCCCACCTCTCAAAAACTTACTATTTTTGATAGAATGTCTTTTGTAGAATATATATTTCAAGCAGTGGGGACTTTAGGATCCTTTGGCTAGATACAAATGTTAAAGGACTCTCTTATGGGCCATTTTACAGAAGGAAAGAAGGAGAAATGATGCAATAAAATGTAGAACCACAATTTTTAAACTTTAAAAAACGTTTTAACTTTTATATTACTTGGCCTCAAAAGGAGAAGACTGCTATGGGACTATGAACATATGAGTTGGTAATAGAGAAAGTGATAGGTGTTTGGAAAGAACAGTGGCCATCCTGTTTTGAAAATGCCATAGTGGCTTATCCCAGGTTTGGGATTCAATTTTTTTTACTACCGGTTCTGTGAGCGTGGCTTGGTGGGTATGGCTTGGTGGGCATGGAAGGGGAAGGTTACTGTAAAATTTCCATTCCCACCCCACTCCAGGGGAAGGATACTGCAAAATCCACATTTCCTCCCGATCAGCTTGGACTGATCAGCTGGGACTTGGGAGGCAGATAATAGACGGGGGCGGGGCCAGTCAGAGGTGATATTTACTGGTTCTCTGAACTACTCAAAACTTCCACTCCTGGTTCTCCAGAACTGGTCAGAACCTACTGAATACCACCTCTGGTTTGGCTGTATGACTGCAAACCCTGCAGGAACTCAAAGGATTATGTGGCTGCAGTGGCAGGTTAATATTTAAGATGCCAGGAAAAAGAAAGAATTAAGGGCTATGCACAAGCAGACATACTGAGAAATTAAGGTTAAGATGGAAAGTTTAAGAACTGCCATAAACATAAAGTGACATCTGAGTAAAACTAAAAAAGGAAGGGTCAAAACTGCATGTAAAGTGTGAGTGGAGAAGGAAAAAATGTGACGGGCTCTCGGCACACAACATTAGCAGCCAACAGGAACAAAAAGCCACCACATCCTATAAATAAAAGTTTTCACAATCTCCATAGTGGCTTTTCCCATAGCCTTTCTCTCTCCCCCCCCCCCCGCCCCTCTCTGCTGTGTAGGCTGGTAGCAAAAAGTTGCAAAAGGCAATCAAATAGGATTTTATACAGCAAAGTGAAGGGGGGTTGCTGAGAAATGGAAGGCTTTTAGAGTTGGAAGGATGTGACCTGAAATTTGGGTGTCATGCAGAGATGGTATTCTATTTTCTTCACTACTGCTTCTGTAGCAGGCACGCACTCGCTTCTGCATGCGCAGAAGGTCCCTGACCTTCTAACTTTTGTTAGGGACACTGAGGCCCGTCTGGGTTGAAAGGATTAGCCAGTGACATCACCGTTGCCCTGGGGACACCCAGTTGGGGGCTTCTTTCATGTCCCTGGCAGGAACTGGAGCGAAGGACAAGAGCTCAACCCCACCCCACGGCAGCTGTCGGGTTTTGAACATGGGCCTGCCCAACTTCTCAACCCTTTAAGCCACCATGCCCCCAAGTCAAGGTTAATGTAGAATTGAAACATCACTATGTTAGACGAAATATTTACAAATCCAGGTTGTGCCCGAGGACCTCTTTGTGACGTTCAGAACAGGGAGTGTTTTGCAGATGAGAAATAATGGGCAAAAACAAATAGTCAACATACTGGGAGTTACTAGAATTCTGTCAAAGGAAATGCAAAATAAAATCAAGAGAACAACTGATGGCAGAAGGATATATAGTTGTTAAAGGTTTTAGAATCTCCAGTTATTAGAACGATTCAAAGTAGACCCAAGATTAATGGCACTGAATGTTCTAAGGCTGACTTTGAAATAGAATACATGCGATTGCTAAAGTGTGAAGATTTTTATTGAAAATTGAAACAGAAGAACAAGTGCAAATGGCAATCAAGTTATAGTAGCGTTGGAAGAAATGATCATCTAGGTTCAGTTCAGTGGTGAAATCACCACTGGGTGTGGCTTGATGGGGTCATGTGACTACGTGGGCGTGGCTATGTAAGTCATGTAACTGGGGGATGAAAAGAGACGAAAACTCACTTTAACAATGTCCTACTGGAGCAGAGTTGGACTAGATGACCTCCAGGTCCCTTCAAGCACTAGTGCCAGGTTTGTAGTTCTTCCTTCCTCTCCTTCTTCCCTCCTTCCTTCCCTCCCTCCCTTTCTTTCTTTTTCTTTCTTTCTATTTCTTTCTCCCTTCTTTCTCCCCTCCCCTCTCTCTTTCTTTCTAGCTTTCTCAGCACCCCCACCCCCCATTTTTGGGGCCTAGCAGGCCTCAGGGAAGCCTCCTGGGAGCAAAAACTGCCCCCCCCGCCGCCATTTTTAGCCTAGCAGGCCACAGGGAAACCTGTTGGGAGCAAAAACTGACCCCCTGACCCCCCATTTTTGGGGCCTAGCAGGCCTCAGGGAAGCCTCGTGGGAGCAAAAATGGACCCCCCCCCCATCCCCATTTTTGGCCCAGCAGACCTCAGGGAAACATCCTGGAAGCAAAAATTGACCCCAACCCCTCAGCCATTTTTGGCCTAGCAGGCGGCCACAGGGAAACCTATTGGGAGCAAAAACTGACCCCCCCCATCCCTCATTTTTGGGGCCTAGTAGGCCTCAGGGAAGCCTCCTGGGAGCAAAAACGGATCCCCGGCACTGCCCATTTTTGGCTTAGCAGGCCTCAGGGAAGCCTGCTGGGAGCAAAAACGGACACGTACCCCACCCTCACATTAAAAGTTTTTTTTTAAAAACGGTCTGAAGATCAGCTGTTGATGTGCGATCGTTGGAACTTTTTAAAAAACATTTTTTAGTATTTTTTTACTACCAGTTCTGCAAACCAGTAGCATATTTTAATACCGGTTCGGGCGAACCATCCTGAAATGGTAGCATTTCACCCCTGGTTCAGTTACAAATGGGGAGGAAAACACTGGAAACATGGAGGCTTTTTGGAAAGATGGTTTAATGGTCGACAGGACCACATAGTTTCTGGTCCTGGACAATTGAGCACATGGGTGAGAGAGAGAGAGACAGATTTATATCCTTTCTTGGGCTTTAAACTTGCTTCCTGTTCCTGTGAAAGAAACGTATTCTGATTGGTTGTCAGACTGCTATGGGGCCATGCAGGGATAATTTTGTAAGTTGTCTTGAGTCCCAGGCTTGGTTGAATCTTGCTAGGTGATGTAATGAAGGGGCTTTGGGCAATTCCTATTATGGCTTAATGGCTTTGTCCTGGTTTGGATCTTGCCTGAAGGCTAATCCTATCATGTCCTGAGGGTGAAGGTCTTTTGTTTTGTAGATAAGCTGGCCCAACCTTTTGTCTTGTGGATAGGTTGGCACCAGTCTTTCTGAGGATATTAACAAAGCTGCTTTTCAAGAGCATGTTTCTTCTTTGCTCATCTAGGGAGGCACAATATTCTGCCTTTTTAAATATTTCCTATAATATTTTGGAGAGGGGTGGGTGCTAACTTCCTTCAGAAGAAATCGAAGTTTGACTCCAATCCAAAGCCAGTTCTGAATTAACAAAAATCCATTGACTGCTACCCTGTTTCCCCAAAAATAATACCTCCCTAGATAATAAGGGTTTTGAGCATATGCGCAAAAATAAGCTTCCCAAAAAATATTGGAACACAGCAGCAGCCATGAGGTGACCATGCTCGCTATCTCTTGCACCTCAAAAATAATAAGACCACCCCAAAAATAAGGCCAAGTGTTTATTTCGGAGGTCAAAAGAAAATAAGACTCTGTCTTATTTTCAGGGAAACACAATATTATAAATGTATTATAAAATTGATGAAAGATTTTCTCTAGAGAATTGTTGTGCTTTAACTCTAACGTTTAATCTAATTTCATTGATTTTCTGTGAAATATAATTAATCACAAGGGTAATCTAAGCATTACAGAAATGAAGATAGTAGTTTAGTTCCATCGTGACATCTATCAGTCAAACATATCAGAGTAGCAAAAAGAACAAGTAAACATACCATGACCCTTTCCAATTAGTTATTTTCACTTGATCCACATTTCTGTTTCTAAACAAATGTTTGCTAAACTCATGTTTTGGCTCTCTTCCAGAAACAATTCATAATACTAGGAAAGGTTATAGTTTTGCCATGTAGTTTGCAGAAGAGAAGAATTGGTTAGGCCTCCTGAGAAATCAGTGTACTTTTCATGTCCCCATTTTTTATCAACTTTTTACTTAAAGAATAGGATGCGTTAGCACTTCTAGTTGCTTTCTTATGAAGTTTTTTGAATGAATGAAAGCAATGACGTTTCTCAGAACTATCAGCTGAATATTCCTGAATAATACCATTTTTTGACAAAGTAGCTTTCTGAATATTTGTAGTGCAGTAAGTGAATTTGTAGACTTTACTGTAAGGAATCCATGCTTGGATGTACTCAGGTCATAATGAAAAGGACCAGGATTTGTCCTTCTGTAGAGTTCTTCGTGCTCTCTAAAGTTGGTTGGTTGGTTGCAGATATTTTATTACCCAACTAGATAATTTCATCAATACTATTGAGTATTGGATCTGTTCCCTGTTTATATACTAGCTTGCTCTGCCAGTATGGTTTTTCTCCTTGGTACAGATTTCTGGTTCCTGCCAGTCAACATTCCTTGGCTGATGGGACCTGCAACATCCCCAACTTGTTGGACCAGATTGGACAGTTTAACCCTTGTGGTTAAACAATAAAAGAAGAAGGTTCTTCTGATATTTGTTTTCCTTGACATGACCCAGTATTCAATTTCTTAAATATTTTTATGCATATGTTATGGATACATTTTATTTTTCTGACATGGTCAGCTCCTAAATACCTCATTTTAAATGGCATTTTTGGTCATTTAATTAGCTTTGTTGATAAGAGTAATCATTCCAAAACCTTCGAGAAGTTCTTAGTGGTTTTCCAAATACAAAATGCTCCTCCCTGTCTGGCCTTAACCAGCTCCACATGATTTTTTCACTGATACGTCATCAAAGTTTATTAACTGAGGAAATGACAAATGCCAGCAGTACCCCCTTATTTATGCTTGTGTATGTGTCTGTGTGTGTGTTTGTGTGTGTGTTTTCATAGATTTTCTTGGATGTAGGTATGCTGGTCTTGTTGTATTCAGGTCTTTTCCCATGTAAGATTGAGATTGTCTTGGCAACGTTTCGGCGAGGTCTCACTCGTCATCTTCAGGCTGGGTTTTGGGCTTAAAGCGTGGTCGGAGCTGTCGTCTTTCTATAAATCTTGGTTGGAGTGTGTGGAGTGCTGGCTTTGTTTCAGTAAGTGGAGTGATTGGTCGTGTGGTTGTATCATGATTGGTAGATTGGTGCTGATTGGTGCTGGCTGTGTGTCCGTTGTTGTATCCTGTTGTAACGGCCTGGGAGGTGGGTGGGGCTAGTTTGTTGATTAGGGCTGGTTTCCAAATGTCTGGTAGGTGGTAGGTATTGCCACGTTTATTCATGTTGTGGTGGGTGTTTCTCTATTTCGATAGCTTCCATAATTATTCCCTTGTTGAAGTGTTCAGTTTTGGAGATTAAGCTGGTTCCTTCAAAATCAATTTCATGTCCTGTAGCTTTAAGGTGCTGGAAAAGGGAGGAAGTTTTTTTCTTTTTTTTTACTGCGCTCTTGTGTTCTGCGATGCATGCATTTATTCTCCTGTTCGTTTGTCCTATGTATGTTGCAGGGGAGATTTTGCATGGTATTTCGTAGACTCCTTGGTTTTCTAGCTGGATTTTGTCTTCGAGATTTCTAAAGATGTTGGCTATTTTTTGGTCAGTGATGAAGGCTGCCTTGATATTGTGTTTGTGGAGAATTTTTCTGATTTTATCTGTGGTGCCTTTGATGTAAGGGAGGAGGGCGATGTCGTTGTCCTGTTCTGTGTCTCGGTTTTTTGGGGGAATCTCCCTTTGGATTAGGTTGGTAATTGTTTTTCTTTGGAATCCGTTGGAGATTAATACGTTTGTGAGAGTGTGTAATTCAGTTTTCAGGTGGTCTTTGTTGGCTAGGCGTTTGGTTCTGGAGATGAGGGTCTTGGCTACAGAGTTGATCTGTGCAGGGTGGTAATGGGATTGTGTGTTTAAGTAATGGTTGGTGTGTGGTTTTTTTCCGGTAGGTGGTGTGCCCTAGGGAGCCAGTGGGTTTTTTGTAGATTAGGACCTCCAGAAAGGGTAGTTGGCTGTTTGCTTCTATTTCCATAGTGAATTGTATTTTGGGGTGTAGGCTGTTGAGATGTGTGAGGAAGTTCTCCAGTTTTTCTTTCCAATGTGGCCAAATCACGAAAGTGTCATCAACATATCTAAGCATATATAATAAATCTGAACACAAACCCAAACTCTGGCTTAGATTGCACCCTTCTTTGAAAGGCTGTCAGCTGCAGGTAACTCTCATAAAGAGCTGAACTACATGTCAGTGGAACATAGGTATCTTATGTAATCACGGACAATTACATTTATCTTAATATATTTTTCAATAAACTGTAGTTTCAAAATAAAGGCTGGGACTGCAAACAATTTTTCGGAGAAGCAAGATCATGCATAACTTTTTCTGGCAAATTTAAAATGCAAAATGGCGAACTCAGTGAGCAAGCAAAGTTTTATGTTGGAGTTCAAGAGAGGTAAGAGTGGAGGAACTAAGGACCTGGAGATTGCTGATACACTGTAGCTGCTGTTACTTCCTGATTGCTGTTTGTTGTCCCTTGACTGCTCTGACTAAGCACTGTGCTTCTGATTGCTGTTGATATGCATGGGAGTTTGGATCATGGAACATATAGAAAAACTCAAAACAATTACAAGTATTTGGACTGTTAGGAAAGCCTCATGGTAATCTTCAAGGAACAGGCAATGCATGTCCTCCTGCCTAAAGAGAACTGTAAACCAAAGCAACTGGAAATCTATGTTTGTGTCTTTTTGGAGAAGAAGTAAAAAGGACTTGAAAAGAGAGGTTCTGTACTACACCTTACCCAAGGCAGGTGAGAAATTCTGGAAAGAGGAGGTGAATTAAATGCCACAGAACAAGAAGAAAACAAACAAAAACATGTATCTGGGAGATAGAATAGAATTAGGAGGTACCTAATGCCAATGGAACTTAGTATAAGTGTCTTGTTGTAGAACTCAAACTACAAATATCTGGGGAGCCTTACCAAGCCCAGTTTCATGGAACAAGGCTGGAGATGTGCTCCCCCACCCATCGGTCCAAGAATATCAAGAATTAACAATATGATGTTAATTCTATGTTGAGAGAAAGGCTTAAGACTGCAAGCACAGAGTTAGAATGTCATTGTGGGATGTATATTGTCTTCCCAGGTACCTATGTCCAGGATATAGGAGACAGACTGCTAAATTTCTTCAAATCCTAAAAAATTATCCCTTTCTATTGATTCATTTGAGATAAATGATACAATCAGAAGAATCCTTGAATATTTCTCAGGAGATTGTAAGATCCTGGAGAAGAAGGAAAAATACTGGAAGCACAAGTAGTGTTTTCATCAAACCTTCCAACTGAAGATCATTGTACAAGAAGAAAGAACAGTGGAAATGAACAACTAATTATATGGATGGTATCACCCTGTTTTCCTTGACTATTGAGTTCCTAATGGTAGGCTGCTGGCAAGAGATAAGCTATATCTTAAGAAAGCTAAATAGGATGTGTTTGACAAGTGTCTCACCAAATTAATTAATAGGGCATTGAATAGAGAAAAAGGTGGAGGTCATGAAAATCCAGAATCATATATGTTACCAAGAACTAGAAGAAATTACTGCCGGGGGTGGGGGGGGGCAGCATGAAAATGAAATGGGGCACTGAAATTGGGAGGAAATTATAACAGTGAAGCATTACTGAATCTCAGATGTTTCTACATCAATGCACAGACTATAAGAGACAGGGAGAACTTAAATTCCTAACAGGGGAGGATCTGTATCAGAGGTGGTATGCTGCCGGTTCACACTGGTTTGGGCGAACCAGTAGTAGCGGTGGCACAAGGCTCCGCCCATCCACCCAGACATCATCAAGGACCTTCTGCACATGCGCTCCCATTATCGAACCGGTAGTGAAGAAAATAGAATACCATTACTGATCTGTATGTTTCCAAAGGCATCATTTAAACTTGGTAGGTGACACACATGAAGGCAAGTTTGGTCCTTGAAGTCATTCAAAAGGAACAGATTCAACAGAAAAAGAGAAGTGCTGTACATTACAACAAACAGCATGTGCCTTCACTACCTTACCCAAGTCGTATAATAAAATCATAGAGTTGAATGTTATGTTTGCAGAGGACCTTGGAGATAATCTAATCTAGTTCCCTGCCCAATGCACAAACTACTCTAGATTCCAGTTCCATCCATTAAAGGCCATGTCTAATATGATAAATGTATGGAAAGAAAGAATAGGGAATCTAATTCTCTTTAGCCATTGTCAGTGCTGGACCAGTTAAGAGTTTGAGGTAAAGACAGAAAGTGTGTGTGTAATTATATAATAACAAGCAAACATTGAAAATATGGCAAGAATGGGTAGTTTATTTTTGTGGATGAAGGTGATTAGTATTATATAAGTAAAGCACTAATGGAATAATGGAGATGTTAACCTGGTGTTTTGATTTATTATATATCACATTAGGGACATGTTGGCTCAGTGGGTAAGACGGTGAGCTTGTCGATCAGGTCAGCAGTTCAGCGGTTTGAATCCCTAGCACTGCATAATGAAGTGAGCTCCCATACTTGTCCCAGCTTCTGCCAACCTAACAGTTCAAAAACATGTAAAAATACAAGTAGAAAAATAGGAACCACCTTTGGTGGGAAGATAACAATGTTCCATGCACCTTCAATGTTTAGTCATGCCGGCCACATGACCACAGAGACATCTTTGGACAGCACTGGCTCTTAGGGTTTGAAACGGAGATGAGCACCGCCCCCTAGAGTCGGGAACAACTAGCACATATGTGCGGGGGGAACCTTTACCTTTACTATATCACTATGTTGCTTTTTATATATTAAGATTGTGCTGAATTATTATTTGGCTTCTAATTTGCCCCAGGTTTGAAGAAGGACAGATGTCTTCAAGGTGGGACAGTTAAAAAGAGAATTCCAACAAAGCAGAGGGGAAATGGATATTCAGCCTATGGGCAGTAGGTTTGTTTCTTTGTTTGTTTTATTTAATTTATATGCCGCCTCACTCCCGAGGGACTCAGGGTGGCTCACAACCAAAAAAAGGGAGGGGGATACAAATGCGACAAGACAGACAGAATAAAAACAGCAAACAATCATAACCTTTCAAATGGGGCTGGAAATTCATCAGCCCCAGGCCTGCCGGAACAACCAGGTCTTCGTGGCTTTGCGGAAAGCCTGGAGGGTGGTGAGGTGAATCTCTCCTCTGAACATTCTCCAGTTGTGCAATGAAATTCTGCAAAATGTTATTTTTTACAACCCCCTCCCCCACCAGATATATAGTGAAGTAACCATCGTAAGAAAAGTGGGGGGAGTAGAGAAGGCCCTTAAATAAACAAACAAACAGACAAAAAGAAAATAGAGCAATGGCCAGTGAACAAGGGAAAGTGTCCTCTCTTCCCTCCCAGAATCCAAGATGGAAATTGTTTTATTTTCTCTAAAAGAGGCAGAGAAAACCGTGCTTCATTTGTGCAGAAGAAAAGCTACATAAGCAGGCTCTCAATCTGTTCTGAGTCTGACATATTATCACTTTCTCTTTCTGCTGTTTGGTCCCTTCCTAGTAAATTCCAGGGAACATTTCAGACCAAACATTCCGTAGAATTCCACTAATCCATAGCTGAAATTGGCAAGTGTGATGTTCAAGTGAAATTTAGAAGCTGCCTCAGTTGTATACATCGTGTTCAGGGTTAGATTATTCAAGGTTTATCATGGCTTATTATTTTATTCATATAAGAATGTGATGGAATTTGTAAGAGTTTTATTCCGAGTTCTTTTTCACTGTACTGATATAGATGTCAATGTTTTATTTTTATTTTATTTATTTATTTGTTTTGTCAAGTGTATATAAGATAATAGATATAAGTACATATAAGATTATGAATACATGAAATGGATACAAATACATGAGGTTGTTAGGACAGGAATGGAAGGCACGTTGGTGCACATATGCATGCCCCTTACAGACCTCTTAGGAATGGGGTGAGGTCAACAGTAGACAGTCTAAGGTTAAAGTTTTGGGGATTTGGGGAAGAAAAAAACTGAGTCAGGAAACGCATTCCAGGCATTGACCACTCTTGCTGAAGTCATATTTTCTACAATCGAGTTTGGAGCGGTTTACCTTTGGTTTGTATCTATTAGGTGCTTGTGTATTGTTGTGGTTGAAGCTGAAGTAGTCATTGACAGGTAGGACATTGTAGTGGATAATTTTATGTACTACGCTTAGGTCAGACCGAAGGCGGCATAATAAAATGCATGTTTAAAAAAAAGAGAATTTCTAAAATTTAGCTATGTACAGAAATGCATTTTTCACAATTTAGATTATTAGTTTTAAAAATTCAAATATAACTAAATGCGCAATTAATCTACCTGGAATTTTATTGCAGGGCAAATGATCTGAAATGTCAGAAAAAATCGGTATAAAATTATAAAATTGTATCCCCTATTATGAATGTATTTTGTCATAAAATGGAACTTAATCCAAAAATATTATTCTGCTTTTCTGAGTACACATATTAGCAAACTGAAAGGTGGAATTGCACAATAACTCAAGGTTAATTGCTTTGTTTGTCTGGAAATGATTTCTCAAGCTTTTAAAAACAAAGATAGTTTTCCAAAATACAGCTTTGTCCAAACTAAAAGCAGTGACTAAATTTATCTGGGGCTAGAGTAGGTCCTTCCCATAGAATCTCTTTTTAAAAAATATTGATCTCTAAGGCACAATTATAAAAAGAAATGTTTATAACATGATTGTACAGATATGTATACACACACTGTAGATCAGGGGTGTCAAACTCACATTGTCACGGCAGCATCACGTGACGTATCAGGACTTTTTCCTTCACTAAACTGTGTGTGGGTATGGCCAATGTGTGACACCTCTGACTCACAGGCCGGGAGTTTGACAGTCCTGCTGTTGATGGTTGTGGTTCCAGGCAGAAGCATGAGGATTTTTTCCCTTACTTTACTGTACTTTACTCTAGGCCTACTGAATTGGGTTGACATTACTAAGTGAAAACTGGTTTTTGTAGGTGAGAATAGTGGATCATAGCAAAACCAACCATTCTTCAACATCCAACACTAAGTAGCCCATTAGAGATCAAATATACATATATGGGCAAAGTATTGCACTCCATGAAATAGTTTATCCAAAAGTCAGTGGGAAGGTTTTGGGAGCACTCGTGGTTCTCTGAGTTCCTCTGCTTATTTCATGGAGGAAACATTTGAAGGATTCATGTCTCGTTTTATAATCCAAGGATGCCCAAGGAGGCTTATAGCATGTTAAAATCTACTCAGCAATTCTTGATTGGCCCATGGCAGGAATACCGAGGAATTTCACTAATTAATTTGGCATATAAGATTCTTGAGGCCATAATACTGAATCGTATAAAAGATGGACGACAACAAAGAACCCGGGAAAATCAGGCGGGTTTTAGGTCAGGGAGAGGGTGTATTGACCAAATTAGTGCCCTACGACACCTACTAGAACTGCGCCACGAGTACAGGCAGCCAACCTACGTTGCCTTTCTCGACTTTACCGCTGCTTTTGATAGCATTCATAGAGAAAGTCTGTGGAAGTTATTACATCAAGACGGAATTCCAAACAAGCTGTGTGGCATAATAACAGCCCTTTATCGCCATACATCCTGCAAAGTAAAAGCCTATAATGAAGAAAGTGACGCTTTCACTGTAAACTCTGGAGTCAGGCAAGGTGGTATCTTGTCACCAACTTTATTCAACATCGGAATGGATGCCATATTGTCGAAAGCGCTTGATAATCAACCGGGAGGAGTCATTATCCACCCAAATAACTTTATACTGACCGACTTAACATTCGCCGATGACATTGCCCTGATCGCAGATTCGTTGGATTCACTACAAGGCATGGTGGATAGAGTGGCAAAAGAAGCTGCAAGTCTAGGCTTAGTCCTTAGTAGCAACAAGTCCAAGCTTATGATATGCTGCAACCACATAGACGACCAAACCATCCACATTCAAAATGAACCAATTGAAGCTGTTGATCATTTCACCTACCTTGGCAGCAACATTACGGGAAATGGAGATGTTTCTTCAGAAATAAATGCTAGAATTCAAAAAGCAACAATTGCTTGGAGCTCACTCAAGAAACTCTGGGCTAGGAAAGACATTTGCCTGAAAACCAAAGTCCGTATATACAAGGCTGCTATCATACCAACGTTATTATACGGTTGTGAAACCTGGCCAATAAAAATTGCTCATCAACACAAACTGGACTTATTTCAAAACCGTTGCTTGCGTAGACTTACGAAAATCAAGTACTCTGAAAGAATATCCAATGCTGAAATCCGCCGAAGATGTGATATCAATGAAAATGTATCTGCCATTATAGAACTTAGACGCTGGCGCTGGCTAGGCCATACATTGAGAATGCCAGAAAATCGAATCCCCAAAATTTCCCTGCTTGCAGAGCCTGGTCCGACCTGGAAACGGCCAAAAGGAGGTGTTCGTCTAACCACTCTGCGTCACTTCAAACGGAAAGCCGAAGATATAGTCATGCGCCCATTCAATCTTAGCCGAAAATCATATAATAGCGACTGGCTGCACCACCTGACAACCCTAGCCCAGGACCGAAAACAGTGGTGCCAAATTTCCATGGAAGTCGCCTATACCCACGATGGGTGAAGAGGCGTCAAGTACAAGTACAAGTACATGGCAGGAATACTCTCCCCTTGTTTATGTGATCCAATTGATAATTAGGGCATGGGAGGAAGCACTGTGCATTTAGGACCAGGTCACTTTCCCAGTTCTGCACTGTTGTTCATGTGAGAAAGCAGCTTCAAGCACGAGGCAACAAATCCCCTTAGTTGTTTCTTTTGTTGAGATAAATGGGAAGAGCCATTCACACAAAGGAGTACCACCAACCAGATGTGGTATTCTACAGGTTTGAACCGCTTCACCCAAACCGGTAGCAGAAATTGCAGGTGGCACCGCCCATCCGCCCCATCTCTACGGCATTCCATTTAGACCCTTTTTTTTAGCGAAAACCGCATGTGTGGAAGGTTTAGTGCATGTGCAGAGTTGGGTGCTCGCTCACATTTGTGAACTGGTCCGGTAGGGAAGGTAAGTAAATACCACCCCTGCTGCCAACATCTTCACACATTTTATTGCCTACAATTTAAAGGTAAGATAGTGTCTTCACCCATTCCATCTATAGAAAGAAACCTGACCAATACATGTTCCTTCAACAATAGCAGAGAGACACATGAGTTTTCCCCATGCATGACATAGCAGATAAGCTTAGGTGGTTATGCTTTTCTACTAATCTCCCTGTCAAGGGGAAGAATCAAAGTGTCCTTTCCATCACCTCCAGCAACTGCCTAGCATTGGATGTTTTGAGAGATTGCTGCTTCCCTCTGCCTTATGATAGGGCTGGATTTTGCAGATTTACTTGGGGAAGTTGACCTGCAAACCTGAACTTTGGGCCTTTATATTAATAAATAAGCAGAAAGTGATAGTGGAAGGCTTCAGTGATATGGCACTTCTGACAGTTGGAATATTAGGAGACATTGTGTAGTTTTTTAATATTTTGTCTACAACAATTAAGCTTTCTCAGATACTGAGCAAAAGTTTAGTGGAATCCTGAAGGAAGAGCTCATGAGGCTCATTATTTTCAATTAATTATTATTTTCTATCTAGGCATGAATAATGCTGAAGGGAGTCCACCAGTGTAGCTTAATTTTTCACACAAGATGCAGAAATGTAAAACTAATTTTCTCACCGGAAATTAAATGAACTCTAATTTTGCGTCTCATTTAAAATGCCCCTCTGTACCCCAAATCTTGTATGGCCATGATGCGTGAGCAAGAATAGAGTTCTGGTCCTACCAAAATTAATAAAATCATATTAATTGTGACCTTGATCTTTTGTTGATTTTTTTTCCTGATGTAAGCAAAACCTCTGGCATGCTTCTGGCAACACTTGGCTAAATGTCTTTTGACCAGTATGCTATAAAAAGGGTCAATAGTCTTATCAAGTTCTTCAGCACCATTGTCCTCCAGATCTTGTTATATTGCAAATTATAATGATTTATAGTGTACCTATGGAATGATTTTGTCCAGAGGTCTTGTTTCATGAAGGGAGATTTGAGTTTCACCTCTTCACCAGATCAAAAAGGGAGATTCAGAAACAACCCATGCATGTGGAATATGCCAGGTTCATCTTTTCACAGAGCAACAAAAATTTCTCTTTAAAAGATCATGTGGAGATTAAAAGATGTTGTACAGATTGTTTCTAACCCTCATATATGTTTCTCTCACCTCTAGTTCAACCATTTGTCACCTCTAGGAGAGCAATTTATCTGAAATGGTATAGGGTTTCCTGCCTGAGCAGGGGGTTGGACTAGAAGACATCCAAGTCTTCTGTTCTGTTCTATTCCACTCCATTCTGTAAACTGTTATTGTATATTTTTGTTTTGATTACCATTATATTATTATTTTTATTTAGATGCTAATAGTCTGGAATCTCTAGAGATGGGTGATATATAAATATAATAAATAAATAAAAAATACTCAACCGCGGCAAAGATTTGTAACCTAAGGTGATTGAAAGTATTTAAACAAAATCTAATAGGTCGATTCTGTCAGCAACTGGATAGGAAGCTTCTCTCAGATTGGAAAATGCCTTGAGCTGGCTTGTGTTTTCATATCAAAATGATAGACAGATAAGCAATTAGGGACGATAATAAAATAAAATACACCGAGTCAAAGTGGAGCAAAGCTAGCTACAAAGTAGCTTGCAATCGATCAGCTGCTTTATTGATTTAATAAACGAGCAAACTTTCCCACATTTCATGCATAACAAACTAACAAACTCATCATCTGCATTTATCCAGAAGTGAACTAGAAAGGTCCCCACAGAATAACTGTAGCAGTAGGCTGGAATCCTAAAAAAAAAAAAAAAAAAAGCAAGTTAGTTATCAAAATGCTTAGTGCTACAAATGACGTATCTCAAAGGCTCCATTAACTGTATTTGTTCTATTATTTCTACTGGTTTTTTTTTTTAAGTCAAAACTCCATCCAGAGAAATTTCTTTGCAAAAAGAAATGGTAATAGACTTTGCACCTGACCAAAATAAACAGAACAAAATTATACCAGGAGTACAAATGAAATGCTAAAGTGACAGCCTGTTTTGTTGCTTTATATAGCTGTGAATACAAACAGTGGAAACACCTGTAGGCGTGGAGAAAATGTTCAACACAGTTGTATAAACAATTTTTTTTCTTCATGAGAACAAACCAAATTATTTTAGTTCAAGTGCATTGTTTATTATTTCTAGTAAAATATCGATGAGGGTATTTCCAAACAAAGATGTACCACTGAACTTTTCTGTATCCAGCAGTTCTGCAATGTTGCTCTTTGTCAGCTACATCTAGCTAACCTCATGTGGGAGGGAGAGATTTCTCTGTTTAGGTGCACAAGACTGTATGTACCACCTGCTTCCTTGGAATCAAGATGTTTGTAATCATATCAGATACTTTGGGTCCGACCTCTTCACGATGATGGTTGTGGAAGAAAATGGGAAGATAGAGCTTTGCATGCCACTTTGAATTCTTGAACTTTTAAAAAGTAGGATCTAAGTCTCACAAAGTACTAACTAGCAAATCATATTCAAAGGTAAAGTTTCCCCTCGCACATATATGCTAGTCATTCCCGACTCTAGGGGGTGGTGCTCATCTCTGTTTCAAAGCCGAAGAGCCAGCGCTGTCCAAAGACGTCTCCATGGTCATGTGGCTCGCATGACTAAATGCCAAAAGCGCACCGAACACTGTTACCTTCCCACCAAAGGTGGTTCCTATTTTTTTGCATGCATTTTTACATGCTTTCAAACTGTTAGGTTGGCAGAAGCTGGGACAAGTAATGGGAGCTCACTCCGTTACACAGCACTAGGGATTCGAACTGCCAAATTGCCAAACTTTCTGATTGACAAGTTCAGCGTCTTAGCCACTGAGGCACCGCGTCCTTGATAAATCACATTTAAAATATGGCAAAATCCAAATTCACTGCAGAATAATCAAGTCTTGAAAACCATCCTCAGTGTAGAATTAGGTTGGGTGCACTTTGTCCCTCGGAAGACAGAATAATCTGAAGGGTGACTGTCACTACTAAGAAAATATATTGTTGGAACCCTACCTTTACCAAATCACGTTTTGAAGTTTTCCAGTCCACTGAAATAATGGATCCAATAACAAGACTTGTCTTTGTCCCCATTGGAGTAAACAGCAACCAATGTGAGAGAAATTAAATGATATAGTTGAAGAAGATCCAAAATGTTTCTCTGCCTCATGCCACTTCTAGTGGCATATTCAATTTAAATTCAATTCACACAATTACTTACACAGGGTGATGCACTCTTTAGTCTCGGCTGTCTTCCATTTGTCAAGACTGAGAATAATAATCATGGATGCTAGTACATCTTTAAAAGCTCTAATGTTTCTCATTCATTTCTATAGAATGGGTAATTTGTAAACTGTCCATGAAATAAATGGACACCATTGCATGCCTTTGGTGAAGGCAATCCACATGTATCTGGTTGAGAATGTTCAAACTTGCAATATTACTTTTACTTTACTTCACAATTTGAGTAATTATGTAAATATTTTGTTGCTAACTACTCTTTAGGCTTGTTTATCTTGCATTCTAAAAGGGGATGTTGGTTTTTGCCGTTACCCATCTAGATTTTTGTTTTCAACAGACTAAGATGTTTGGTGAAGCAGCTGGAGAAAGGTGATGTGAACGTGGTTGAACTGAAGAAGAACATTGAATATGCAGCATCTGTTCTGGAGGCAGTATACATTGATGAAACCAGGTGAGTTTTTGGAACTACTTTGAATCTCCATTCATTCCTCCTGTCATCTTTTTAGGGACAGTACTGTGTTTTTTAAAGGTTTGTAGGATAATACAGAAACGCAAGTTAGGCAAAGAATGCCATCTGCTACTTTTCATATACAGTAGAAGTGTTTCGAATACTTGCAATAAATTACTTTTTTCACATTATAAATAATACTGTTCAATACATATCTGAATTGTACTGAAATAATTTCACAGTCAGTTTCTCATTTCTCATTTATAATTACTTGAAATCAAGTTTAGGATGGCCCAGGAAACAAAATCTTCTCAGATATCAGATCAAATTTGACCTATGTTGTACATTCTAGTATTTTGATCTTTAACATTTAAATGAGAACAAAATGTACTTTCAACTATGACTGTTTCATCATAGTTGGATGTTTTGGTCCATCTGGGCCTATTTCCTTATTTAATTGAAGATCTGACCTTTTGATAATTCCAGGCAGTCAGGGTTTATTGAATTGACTATTATATACTTACCTTGTACGAATGCCTTATGTATATTTACAAACTAAACATTACGCTTCTAGAAATAATACATAGCAAATAAGAGGAATAAATACTTGTAATATATTATTACCTCTATGATAACCGAAAACTGATTTTAAAAAAGAATTATATATTATAGTATTCACAAACAGTTGCATTCTGGAATTTAGTTCTGCCCCAGCAGGTGCTCTTCAAATATGGTCTGAATTTCCACAATCCCTTACTTTTGATGATAAGGTAGGTTGCAAGGATTTTAACTTCTAGTCAGAGCTAAGTCAGAACTATAACCACAGCAGCACAGCAGTTTAAAGCTGATTTAGAGTTGCACGCAACTTCCCGTAACAATTGCCACATACCTACACTGCAAAGGGATTGATGTGTAAGTTACAGATGGTTGTAGACAGGACAATGCAAAGACCTCCCCAATCTTAACTATGGAATTGTGTGTCCTGCATGCTGATTGGTTGATCCAACTTCTTGTTCTGTGCTTTGCTCTTTGAGTGCCCCCCAGCCAGAACATTAAAATTCACAGACATATGAATGCAACTGCCTATGAATGACAGACATATACATTCCTTCACATCTGCTCGACTCTTCAGAAGAAATGGGAGAGCTGTTGCTCATTGCTCATGTCACAGGTAACAAAATAGTTATTAGACTGTGGGACAAAATGAGTGCTTACTGAATAGACTCTGGGAAGGGAAGAAGACGATACGATGAGAAGTAGTTTCTCCATCAAGAGACACTTTGGGGAAAAGATAGAAGAGGCAAAACAATTGTTGGGCAATCCTTGCTGATTAACTGTAAGCATGGCAATGAGAAAATTAGTATTCTGAACAGTAAACATATTGGAGAAGGTAATTGCATTCCCTCTTATAGGTTGTCTATTAATCAAAACAAATAAGTATGACAGAAGATCAATTTCTCAAGATGTAGCATTTTCCTTAAAGTTTGTTGTTGTTGTTATTGTTCATTTATCTTTGGCATGGCACACAATATATTTTAAGGTGAAATAGATGAATTGCATTTAAAAAGAACTGGTTTTTGATATAAACCCTTTAAATGTTTCATTTTAGGATTAGGTTAGAAGAGAGTTTCAAAAGCATATCACCAACATAGGACATTTCATGAAGACTTGGAATGTTCCATGTCACTGCACTTTTTTAAAAAACCAATTTTGTTTCCACATATTGAAGCTATTAAAATATTTTCTGGAATACAGAAAAAAACATTTAAATAACAAAACAGGTTTCCCAGTTGATATGGGACAAGGGTTGGTAAAAATAAAAGTCAAAAAACAAACATTTTGTTATTATCTAGCATTTATATTAAAAGATGGTGGCTTAATAATTGTTGGATATGTGGTGAATGTTGAGATGTTTACTGGCAAATCTTCAGAATTTAAGAGACCCAAGGGAAAATGTTGGAAAATACTGACATTATAAATAAATTTCAAAGCAGAGTGTCCTTAATAAATATTCAAAGGTTCACCCTCAATTCCATCATTAACCCATAGACAATATTTATGGTAATTATTTACATATAAATGCAAACCTAAGTATTTATTATAAAACATATTGATATTTTTACTTGACATAATGACCATGAAACAGTGGGTTTCACCTAGTGTCCGCCATGTACTTAACATATTTATAGGAACTTTCCCCTTGTAAAATAAGAATTCTTGGCAAGAGCAAAGGCACTATATAAAACATTGGGCAAGATTTTCCTTAACTATGTTGTTCAAGTCAGTATTTTCCATGCAGTGCTACATGAGCCACAGGTGATACACAGACATATTAGAGATGGGATGCAACTCTCTTCCCCAAATCAGGAAGAGACTCAAAAGAAAGGAAGAAGGGAAGAGTCATTCACCTCCAGTTGAGTGCTGTGTGGCTAAGAAATTAAATATCTCAGCAGAAGAAGCAACTTTGCAAAAGCTTAGGAATCAAAATAAAATGACATTTGTTGCTTTTCTTCCATTACTCGAATGGGAGGGTTGGGTTGAATTGGGTTAAATTGCATTGGCTTTGGGTATTTCACATTTAGGGGGGAAATGCTCCCACAAACATTGCTTCAGCCCCAGTTATCCTCCCTCATTTTATCGACACGTGTCTTGATTTGTGCTGGAGAAGACTGTTTCTACAGTGATACATACTGTTTCAGCCCTAGTGAACTATCGCTCTTATTCTTACTTACAGCTCTGTTGCCAGCTGCATTGTTGAGAGTTTTAATGTCCTTAATATTTATTATTAACATAATACTTTGAAACATGTAGACGTTTCCCCCAAGAGCTGAGATGTAGTTGAGCAGTACTTGGAATGTCACTGTCTTAAGTATGTCGAAGGTCTCTTACATAAAGAAGAAAATGTGTAGGAAACACACACATACACTGCTCACTGAGTAAAAATAGAGACAATTAAATTCTTTGACCAGTCTGGACCCCATTATGCATTTCTGAAATATAATTCCCACTTTTGTGGCAAATAATAAATAGCTTTTAGCAGAAAAATCAATAATACCTGAGTCTATATTTCTTTTTGCTGAAATTTAGGAGGAAATGGGATAATGAAGAGCATTTAAATTAAAATAATTCGGAAATTCAAATATGTTTCTTTGATTAGAAAGTTCAAGACTTGAAACGCTAAGCAACTTTTTATTTTAGTGTCAAGTCAAAAATTAATCTTTAATAAGATTCTTCTTTGTAGACTAACTTCTATTATGAACATCAGAGAGCAACTCAGCGTAGTTCTGGCTCAAATGTGGGCTGGTGATAAGATAAGGCGATATTATGAGGACATGTTTGGCCTCTGGTCTATGTTCAAGTGAGGACAAGCTTTTAAATATCACCAAATATTGCATTAACTATATTAATGAGGACAAGCCTGTTTATAAGTAGCAATTCTTCCACCTTGCTCAGATAAAAGAAGCAGTCAGATCTGTTTAGTAAAAAACTACTGATTATGAATTTTCTCATTTTAAATAGCTGAGGAAAATAGCTGTTATCATCAGCATAGTGGGGAAAAGTTGTAATTTTTGCAGTTAGGTTATTATATACACAAATGTGATAGATTTGATATTACCCACAATGGAGGGATGGATGTGGAAGACGATGGAATTTGCTGAGATGACCAAATTGGCAGCTTTGATCAAGGAAATGACATTATCTAATTTTAATGCTGACTGGAAACCCCTTTTAGACTTTTTAGGTGAAATAGAAAAAAGAGGAAATTATTATATATGGCTTTGATTAGAAAAAATAGATATAGACAAATATAAGGCATGCTGTAACCATAGGATAAAAATGTATATCTATATCTGTAACTGCTGTAAAGAAAATCAAAAGCAGCTTCTTTAACATTTTTTCTGTACTTTTGGCTTTTTCTTCTATTTCTTTCTTTCTTTTTTGTTATAAATATTAGCTTTGGTTAGTTTTTATCTTTTAAAAAAATTAACAAAGTTGTATTTTTAAAAAATAATACATTGACAGCTATTTTAATTCCTTCTTTTCTATTCTTGACTAAGAAGATGTTTGCAAAGTGATAGGAAGATTTTATAGGAATTAGTGTCTTCGTAATTAATACTTTAACATAATTGTACTGTTACTTTTATGTTGTTTTTTTAAAATGTTGAACATTAGAGAACATTCTGGTAACTCTGAAGTAGAATTGATACATGTAATCTCATTAGCCTTGTTACTATTCTGTGGCCATCCTGATCCCGGAAAAACAAGGGGGGGGGGAAATCTTAACTTCAACAAGGAAAAACTGGAGCCAGAATTGGGGGTAGCCAGGGTTCTCTGCTGAAGATGACAGGCTAGACAGGAGTGGAGTGGAGAGACAAAGTAGAACCAGTTAATGTGTCTTTAGAAAGATCTCGATGGTGCCTTTTGAGGGGGAATTTCCTTGCCAACTAATAGTACTGTACCTGAGGCCTATTAGGAACATCTGTATATGCTCAATGGACAATGAGAATCACCATTTCAATGAAAGTAGCATATGCCCTAATAAGATAACATAAAGCCATATCTATTGAGTTTTGGTAAGTTGGAACCTTTGGATTTCTCCTTATAATATGTAGTGTTTCTTTAAGGGGATTTTTGCACCAATTCCAATGGAGGCCAAAGTAATTCATGATAATTTCTTTCTTTCTGTTGGTACATGTAGTAAATGTTAATGTTCCTGCATATCTTAAACCATTTTCTTTTACTTTTTTTTCTTAATGGATTTCATTGTCTCTGCAGCTTCCTCATGTGAAGTTTCAAATATGGATATTGATTTTCTTAACAAACTGAGTAAATGTTATATTATTGACTTCTTTTTAAAGTTTGTATGGGGGGGGAATACAGTCACAAGGTTTGGAACTCATTTTTCTTCTGGGAAATACTCTACAAAGACATTATAATAATATGTATAAAAATCCTGATTTGAGCCCCTAATCGATACATATGGGCGGTCTGGGAATATAGATATATAATAATTTAATATACAAGCAATGGAAAATATTTGGTAGAGTAGAGCAACAGTGGGAGCATACACACTGATCCTTCAGCCATCGTGGCGCATGTCTTCCAAACTATTTTGGGCCCTGAGGCAGAAAATCTCACAATATTTCTCCTGACCCCTTGTTGTAAAAACACACTTCTAAGAAATAAAAGAGTAAATAATTTGCTGCCCTTTCATGACAACCCTATTCTCTTGCCTGAATCCCTGCCTCACTCTTTCCTTTAAACAATATTCTGGTTACTCTTACACAGTGGTGCAATTTGTATTTGTTTTTATTATGCTTATTAAAAAGTCAATAAAATTATTTTTAAAAAAGGAAATGCATGGGATATACAAACAGCATGATGAGCAGAAGTTTGTAAGACTATCTGTTTGATTTACTGAGGGACATCACACGAATATGGCTATTGGCCAAACAAAAACTCTTGTGAAAGTTACCACATTGTTTTTTTTTTCCTTGCAACCAAATGAGGCAAGATAAACCATTTAGTTTCTAATAAGTAGGGTTGATCAGTCTTGATCAGAAGCTGAATAATGGTTCGTGTAATTTTTATATCAAAGTCTTGGGTTAATTCTGAAGGACTCCGTTCTGAAATCATGGAGTCAAGGTAGGCAAGGAAACATGGGCTAATTATTTGGGTTTACTCTTGATATTTGGCCATTTAACTGCAAATATTTCTGCTCCGATTTTTTTCCCCAAAATTGCAAGTGTAGTTCTGGGTCATACTAATAACTAACTTTATAATAATTTAATGTCTCTGACAGTGTTTCTCACATAAAATAAAAGTATTCTATTACTGTACTTCGGTAAGGACTTTATATTACTCTGCTATGCTATTTTAGAGAATTGTAGCAGAAAGCCTGATGTACAATAAAGGACTCCGGAGATAATTTTCACGAAGGAATAGATGAGCCATTAACAAAGGAAAAATTATAACTCAGCCCCAGGAAAATTGATAGCACAGGGATGAACTCAAAATAAGCTGAATTAATTCTGTTTGGCATAAGATGTAGTAGAGAGAGAGACTCTGGCAGACTTCCAAGATTCTGTTATTGTACCCTCCAACAATAAAATATGATTCCTATAATCTTTGTGGGGTCTGTTTCCTGATCCTTAAAAGATTAATATATACTAAACTTCAGATGTAGATTTGTATTCATGCATGTTGGCTCATTTTGTGAGGAGAGGGAAAGAATAGTAGATGTTGGCTCTGTCACCATTTTGCTTCTGGCTCTGTTCCAAATTTCAGCTTCTATTTTGCACTTATCTCTAGTTTATGGCTGTTGAGGTTCTAGTAAAAAAGCAAACTACTGAAGTATGTAGTTCCACAAATTTGAAGTGCTCATTCTTGAAATAAATAATATAAAGGTAGATGAATCCTTGATGTCAATTGATAAAAAGTAGCATTCTATGCAGGGGTGTCAAACTAGTGGCCCACAGCGGATGCATCACATGCAGGCCACACCTACCCCAGCTCCATGAAAGGGAAAACACCATAATATGTCACGTGATGGCAATGTGACACCACGAGTTTGACATCAGTGAAATAGAGCAATGGTGACTTACACTGTTGTACATTCATGTGGAAAGAATGTTGTTATATAGATGCTGAGATATAATTCCAATTACTTAAGAGTTTCGGTACTTATTGTGTGCTGTCTTCTACATATGCATATACAGGAGGTTGTTGGATACAGAGGATGAACTATCAGATATCCAATCAGATTCTGTTCCACTGGAAGTACGAGATTGGTTAGCATCTACCTTTACGAGGAAAATGGGAATGACCAAAAGGAGACCAGAGGAGAAACCAAAATTTCGAAGCATCGTGCATGCTGTACAAGCCGGGATCTTTGTGGAAAGGTGTGCTTTGTTCCTTTATTAATTATACGACAGCAGGTGAATGTGTTACCAACATCATCATCCTAATAAAGAACAAGAAGCAAGAAATAATTATTTTACTTTACAATATTTTAAACGGTCTTCTTTTTCAAAACTGGTATTAAACAGCTAAATCACAGCTTGGATGCTAGCAGCTGAGTACTGAAAAATCTGGACTCAAACATCATGCTTGGGGCGTTTTTACATCAAAATTGAGACTAAACATATAAACATTTAACTATATAAATATCTTTGTATAACAGTTGTTGAGGGGAGCCAGTTCGATGTACTGGTTAAGACATCATACTACAAACCAGTAGACTGAGTGACCTTGGGCCAGCTACTCTCTCTCAGCCCTAGGAAAGAGACAATGGCAAACCACTTTGGTTACTTTACTAAGGTATTTGAAGGACTTATCAACACTCACTTGAAGGCACCAAAAGAAGTCTTGTTGAACTCAGTGAGGAACACTTAAGATAATGCTTATAAAAGTGCACTCTGTGACTGTAATTGCCTTCAGACTTACTTAGGAATATGTGCCATTGTTTGCATAAATATTTACTGTAATTCTCTCATGCCTTTTCAGTCTTCCCACTGAAAACAATAGTATGAGTTTAAAACTCAGAAAGAGATTAGTGTTTTGTGTTTTTATGGAATAAGAGAACAGAAAAATATTTTTTTTAAAAAAAGTTAATTGCTAAGCAAGCATATCCTGATTCTGTTATTTATGGATTTGTTCACTCATTTGGTTAATCCTCATTATAATTAATATTTGAAAGGTCTGTAATGCTTGTGTATATGAAAACAGAATGTAATATCACTGCTTAAATTATCATTTTCCAGGTTCTTTTAGCAATAAGATTTGATTGAAAAAGGATTAGCATTCATCCATTGGTATAGATACAGAAGAGATCTGAGATTGTGAAGTGATTGACAGCGGGTTGAAAATCCATATTTGGGGAAAACGGTCTTTCATGCAGACTTAAGAGTTCTACATATATTACATTTGCTTTCATGACACTTAATAGGAACTGCTCCCAGAGAATAAAGATATCATTTTAACTGTGAGGTCCTATAATGCCTTATTTCATATTTCTTTCTTATAGAATGTATCGAAGAACGTCTAGCATGATTGGCTTGGCTTATCCAGCTGAAGTAATAGCAACCTTTAAGGTTAGTTCAGTTCAGCTACTGTACAAAATACATTCAATCTCTCTCAATAAATTTATTGGGAGAAATAGGAATCAGATTTTTCCCCCTTCCTGTATAAATTGCATGGAAAACAATGTTCAAGTTCTTAATCTGGTTTCATAAGGAAATAGTTATAACATTGGCATTTCAGCAAGACTTTAGTCTTGCTGCAAACAAAGCTATTGTTCTGCATATTTCTGAATGCTGTCTATCAATTTTATAATGGTAACAGTCAGTGGTGAGATTCAGCCAGTTTGCACCTATTCGAGAGAACCAGTTGTTAACTTTCTAAGCAGTTTCGAGAACCGGTTGTTGGAAGAAATCTCATTTTGTCTTTTTCCACTTTACAGGGCTAATCCTGTAAGGAAGGCAGGAAGGAAACATTCTGGTGTTGTTTCTAGCCTAATCTGTATTGCCCTGCTTACAGAAACTGCTCTGGTTAACCCTTATTACATTGTAACAGCTGAGGCGAAGTGCCCATCTACATAAGTGATGTTGAGTTGGCCATGCCCACACGGTCACAGGACCACTGATCACGCCTACCCAGCTGGTCATTAGGGCAGAGAACCAGTTGTTAAATTATTTGAATCCCACCACTGGTAATAGTGAATTATCTGATTTCATCTTATTTTAAGTTGCTACAAACATAAACATTGCTAACAGCCATCTCAGCAATGTGATTAAGTCGCATTAGATTTTCTTTACTTATCATGCACTAGAGTACCTACTTGGACCATGTAAAAAAAGTTAAGTAATTCTTGTCTGGATTAATAGCACTTAGACTGATATACGGCTTCACAGTGCTTTACTCTCTAAGTGGTTTACAGAGTCAGCATATTGCCCCCAACAATTTGAGTCCTCATCATTCATAATCAAATGAAATAAAGTTTATTATAGCCCTAAGGCTAGAAAATCATATAAAATTATTGCATCCTTCTCTATATATGTATAGCAGATAAACTATGTGTAATAGAAGCTAAAATAATTTAAGAACAAAGATAGTAAAATAAATCCAAATACCGTATTTTTCGGAGTATAAGATGCACCCTTTTTCCTCAAAAAAGAGGCTGAAAATCTGGGTGTGTCTTTTACACTGAATACAGCATTTTTGTCTCCCAAAGCCCCGCCCCTTCACCAAAATGGCCATGGATAGCCTTATGGAGGCTTTCAGAGAGCTCCAAGGGGCTGGGAAGGGCAGAAATGAGCAAAAAATGGACCATATTTTGCCCCCCACCCAGCCTGCAGCAGCACTCTATAAACGTCCAGAAGGCTATGCATGCAATGTTTTTGACAAAAAATGTTTTCATGAAAATTTGGCTGTTTTTTGCTCATTTATGAGCCCCTCCCCCTTGCAGGAGCACTCTGCAAGCCCGCCCAAGGCCATTGATGCCTTTAAAAAAAAATGGGCCCTTTGTCACAAAAAACGGGCCGTTTTGGGGAGGTTTGTAGAGTGCAAAAACTTTTTCCCCTTTTGGAAAGCTCTTTGATTGATGAGAATTACATTGATCAAGTGCTGTGTCAGCAGAAACAAAGTCTTATGTGCTGCAGATTGTCAGCGATTTCCTTCTCCAGCACATGGATAAATACACCTGGAAACATCTACCTACCTACCTACCTACCCTCTCTCTCCCTACTTACCTATTGTATTTCTCTCTCTTTCTCTCCCTCTCTATCCCTCTATCTACCTACCTACTTTTTTAAAAAAAATTGCCTCTTCAAAACCTTGGTGCGTTTTATACTCTGAAAAATACGGTAAAATACTATTATAAGAAGTTGGTTTCAAATCTAAATAATGGTGCTGTATAGCATATCAAAGTAGTGCAAAATGAGTCAACCAAAGGTTATTTTCAAGGTCTTGGTTTTTTTTTAAAAAAAATAGTATTAAATATAAATTTCTTTAGTGATGGCTAACCTTTTTGTAGTTGGGGCCAAAAATAGCAATAGCAATAGCAATAGCAGTTAGACTTATATACCGCTTCATAGGGCTTTCAGCCCTCTCTAAGCGGTTTACAGAATCAGCATATCGCCCCCACAGTCTGGGTCCTCATTTCACCCACCTCGGAAGGATGGAAGGCTGAGTCAACCTTGAGCCGGTGAGATTAGAACTGCTGAACTGCAGATAACAGTCAGCTGAAGTGGCCTGCAGTGCTGCACCCTAACCACTGCACGTGCACAATAGGGCACGTGCATGCTGGCACCCATTATGCAAAGCATGCCTCCACATGCGCATGCACACACACACGCCATGCTCCCCCCCATGCGCACCGCACTGCTTGCCTCCAAGCTAAGCTTGGTATTTCCTCCAGGGGGCAGGGGAGGCTGTTTTTGCCCTCCCCAGGCTCCAGTAAAGCCTCCAGAGCCTGGGGAGAGTGAAAAACGGCCAATTGGAAGTTCAGAAGTAATTATTTTCTGGCTTCCAGAAGTCTCCGGGGGCCCGGGGTAGGCCGTTTTCATCCTCCCCAGGCTCCGGAGGCTTTTCTGAAGCCTGGGGAGGGCAAAAACACCCTCCCTGGCCCCGGCCCTCTGAAAGGCCGAAAATCAGCTGGTGCTGGAGCTGACGGCTTACGTGCCAGCACATATGTCTCCATGTGCCACCTGTGGCATGCGTGCCATAGATTTGCCATCACAGGGATAGGATATATAAGGGTCTGCACAGAATGCTTGTGGCTTAGACTTTTTGTTGAACTATAACCAAATAGATATAACTAATGGCTAATATGAGAGCTAGTTTGCTAAGGTGGGTAAGGTACCAGACTAGAAACTAGGAGACTGTGAGTTCTAGCCCCACCCACCTTAGACATGAAAGCTACTAGGGTGACTTTTGGTCTGTCAGTCACTCACTCTCAGCTCAATTTACCACACAAGGTTGTGTTGTGATGAAAATAGGAGGAAGAATTAAGTATGTTTACCATGTTGAGTTATTCAAAATAATAATAAAGGCGGAATAAAATCTAATAAATAAAATAAGAGTATCCTTGAAACAGCCAAAAAGGACTGCCAAGGGAAAAGAATCCAACCTGACTAATGTGAAATTTCAGAATTGGAATAGATGATAAATAGGAGACTGGGGTGAGCCTTTCTGGATGCAAATGATAAATATTGTGGTGTGACACATTATTTTAGCTTATTTGGAAATCGGTATTCCAAATCCATTGCTTAAGGTGTTATTACCATTATCAAAACCTAGCAAGCACAGATTTTCCATGGAGAAGGCCAGCAATTGAATTTTAGCAAGGGCTTTTTCAAGGCATGATGATTTAAAACAATCTCTAAATACTAAAGGGGCCAAAGCTATGGGAAGTAGACTTAACTTTAGACAGAAGGTATGAAGAAGAAACCATTGTGCAGCATCCAATGAAATTATGCCTGTCTCTACACATTAGATAGCATCTTTAATACATTTTGGAACCATCAGTAAGTCTCTAATAAACTTATTTTGGACGGTTTCAATAATATTAAGCTTGCAAAGGAGCCAATTTGGAAGCAATAAAGAAGCTGAGAGGCTATCTTAGCTTGAAAGACCATGCAGACTGCAACAGCATCCATTATTTTGATAGATATTCCTGCACCCAATTTACCTATTGAATGATAACATCTTACAATAGCTGTGAAAGTAGGCTTTGCAACATTTGCTAGATAAGAAAATTGAGCATGCCAGGATAAGAAAGCAAGAAATTGAACTGTGCAGTTTTTCAGCTGGAATCCCATTTATTTTCCATTAGTGACTTTCATAACAATGCCGGGCAAAAAGTAAGATTTTGGTTTTCTAATAATTTATTAATAGTGTTTGTTCTATGCAAAATAAAGATAATGTCCTAAGTGCTTTGTTCCCTCCTATGAAACAGACACAGAGACAACATTATCGGCATACAATAGCCCTGGAATTGTACAGTCAGCCAGAGTGGTTGGATGATGGGCTGAAAAAACAAGCATTTTAATTATTGGATTTAGATATAAATTGAAAGTAATAAAGCTTATATATAGCTTTTTTATATATCTGCATTAGGATTGCTTTAGATAAATGTCCCCAAGGGATGCATCTAATTTTAAGGATTAATCAAAATATTTCTGTTTAACTACATATATGACAATTCCCAAAATACTGTGATTGTGATGCTTTTTCTTTTTAATTGCAAGGTCATTTAGACATTATTTCAACAAGAAGGCTAGTTATTGCTTTAAGCGCTCATTACTATTATGATTAACCTTCTTGATTAGAATTCATTTGCAGAGAGGGAGGCTCATTGTGTTTCTACTGTTTCCTTCTCCATTTTGTCCAAGTGATAACTTCTGCACCAAAAATGTTGAGGGTTCTCAAATAGGCAACCTCCCTCACAGCTCACCACAGCAGTGGTGAGATTCAGCCGGATCGCACCGGTTCGTTTGAACCGATTGCTAAATTACCCACCTGCCACTATCAAAGTGGATCCTGGGCACTGCCTTGGAATGGAGAAATGGGCAATTGAGTGGCTGGCACAAGGGAAGGAGAAGGCTGCTTTCCTTCTTTCTTCTTCCTGTCCCTCCTCCTTCCCTCATGCCAGCCGCTCTATTGCCCGTTTCTCCATTGCAGCACAGCACCCTGGATCCACTTTTGGGGGAGGGGGGGATAATTTAACAATCGGTTCACCCAGAGTTAGGTCGCAGGAGGATCATCCCACATGTGGGGTGGAACTGGAGTACAGGAATGGGCCATGCCTCCTATGACAATCAATCTGACCTTGGGCGAACCAGTTGTTAAATTATTTGAATCCCATCACTGCCCCACAGGCCCTGTGAATAGCAATGAAGAAGTGTTTTTCTGTGAGAACTGCTGCTTATGAGACTGCACCTGTGGTTCAGCAGTGAGAAGAAGCTGGAAAACAGCAAGGCTCCCATAGATATATTGCTGATCTCAACATCATATACCACTAATCATCTTTCTTTCCAAGGCTTATATAGCTGAAACAGCATTGGCCATACACAAGAAGGAAGTGCTATCTCGTTAGCAAAAACACCTGGGTGGGGAAGGAAAACTTCGGAAATGGAGCTGAATATATTATCACAGAAGGTTGACTGGCTTTTTATTGCAAGACCCATGTGGAGACAAGGCAGAATTATCTATTCTGACCAAGGCTTCCTTAGAAAGCAAGAAGCAAATTCTTAGTCCTGACACATATTTACACGACTGTGAATTCCTTTCATTCACAGTCAGCAAGGCTTTAGCAAACAGTCTTTCAGAGGAATGTTTATCCACATGCACCTTATCTCATTTAGAGCATTGCCAGATAACTAGTTTCCAAACACAGGGCAAAGCAAAACTTGAACTTTCCAGACCAAATGAATAAATTGTTTCCTGCAAAAACCCACTTCCCATTCATTCCTCTTTTGTTTCCTCTGGGAGGGGCCAATCACCTCTAAGGTGTGGCTTTACTCCCAAGTCGACCCTGCTTTCTTAGTTATTCTTGACTTCTGGCAGCTCTGTGCATGTGCACAATGGGAACAGGCTCCAGCTGTTCTTCTGCCTCACTGCTGTTTAACTCCCTCTCTGCCGCCGATGCAGAGCCCTTGTCTGAGCTTTCCTCAATCCCCAGGACTGGCCCAGGTTCTTCCCCAACCTCCTAACTGTCTGACTCTGCTGCCAGTTCCACTGGCTGCCAGTGGGCCACAACATTAACTTTTCTTCTATGAAGCAAGTAACTCAGTAAATAATATAATATAACATAGGTAGTCTTCTATTTTTGATGAAAATTGAGCCCAAAATTTCTATTGCTAAGCAAGATAATTAATTTTGCCCCATTTTATGACTGCTCTTGCCACAGTTGTTAAATGAATGTGGCTTCCCCATTGTCAGAGAGTCTCAAAATCTGATCACATGACCCAGTGGTGAGTTTCAAAATTTTATAGAACCTATTCTCTAGGTGTGGCCTGTTTTGTGAGAGTAGCTTGGCAGTCATGTGACTGGGAGTTGCTTGGTCATGTAACCAAGTGGGAGTGACTTGGCAGTCATGTGACTGGGTGGGAGTAGCCAAGTCGATGTCACTGAATTCTTTGCCCCCAAGAATGACCTACAAAAAGAAGATATAAAAAAAGGAAATTTATTATTTTGTGCACTTAATAAAATAAGTATACAAAACAATAAAACAGCTACTTACAGAAGGAAGATGGCTGTCCTTGCCGGTCTTCAACATTACTGACCACCTTAACACACTCTTCCAGCCCCTGTGCCTCTTCCCTCTTCCTGGATTCCCTCCAAAGTTTTTAAAACCCTCAGCCTGTGCACAAGCACACATTTTTCCAGCCCCTCAGCCTCTTCCCCAACATTCTCCCCCCGCCACTCACCAGTTCTTTCTTCTTCTGGTTCTTCTTCTGAGAACTTTTTGGCAGCATGGTGCAGATGGGTGGGGCGAGGGAACGAGCAAGTGGCAATTGGGCAGGCGGGGGAGCGAACTGGGGGGCGGCGGCCAGGGGAGGGAGCGTTCTGGTATGGGGCCTCCGGACCAACAGGATGGGAAGGTTCGCTAAATTTCACCATCTAGTACAGTCGTACCAGTCTGTACCGGTTGTAACCCACCCCTGACATGACCCCAGGACATTGCAACCATCATAAATGTAAACCAGTTGCCAAGTGTCTGAATTTTGATGTTGTGATATTGTGAGGATGCTGCAACTGTTGTAAGTATGAAAAACGGTCATAAGTCACTTTTTTCAGTGCAGTTGTAACTTTGAACAGAATTTAAATGAACAGTTGTAAATTGGGGACTACCTGTGTAGTCAGACCTAAGCATTTCTAGATTTTTATTGGAGTATATTTTAATAGCCAATGAATGAATACCTACTAAATGCAAAAAAGTTTAGGTGTAGATGTACCAAATCTTGTGCATGTCTACAAACCATTAAATAGATTGGTGATGTATGTATGTATGTATGTATGTATGTATGTATGTATGTATGCATGCATGCATGCATGCATGCATGCATATACATACCAGTGGTGGGTTTCAAAAAATTTTCGAACCTACTCTGTGGGTGTGGCCTCCTTTGTGGGAGTGGCTTGCCGGCCATGTGACCTGGTGGGAGTGGCTTGCTAGCCATGTGTTCTCTCTCTCTCTCTCTCTCTCTCTCTCTCTCTCTCCCCTTCCTTTTGCCTCTCTGTCCCTTTTTCCTTTTTTTCTTTCATCTCTCTCTCACTTTTTCTTTCTTTTTTATTTTTTTATTTCTTCCTTTCTTTTTCTTTCTCTTTCTCTGTGTGAGTCTGTCTGTCTGTCTGTCTGTGTGTATATGTGTCAGTCAGTGGTGGGTTTCAAAAAAATTTGGAACCTCTTTAGGTGTGGCCTGCTTTCTGGTGGAACCTCTTCTAACCGGTTCAGTAGATTTGACGAACCGGTTCTACCGAACTGGTGCGAACTGGTAGGAACCCACCTCTGATACACATACATACATTCACATATTGCTGAAATAGCAGTTTGTATAATCTAATAATATTTAAGCAAATTATAAAACTATCTGAAAAATGTTGAACAATCAGAAAATCCATAAGCATCTCTCCTCTTCCTTATTTTTTAGGATGTTGACAAATGGTCATTTAATATATTTTCCTTAAACGAAGCAAGCGGAGGCCACAGTCTGAAATTTATGATGCATGAATTGTTCACCAGATATGATTTATTGAGCCGTTTCAAGGTGAGAACCTTTCTCTACAAATACATATGTAAAAGACAAAGAGTACCTGGTCTTTCTTGCTTCCTCAATAGTCTCATTCTCCACCTGTCCTCCCTTCCGTCTCATATGTCTCTCTAGCAGATTCGAAGACACATAGCAACCAGTAAGGGAGAAGGAAGTCCATAATAGCAGTGATATACATTTGCAATACATTCTCAAATTAAGAAATAATTTAATATGCATTCCATTTGATTGCTTGCAATAGGTGGAGTAATTTCTAAAATGATCAAATCGTGCAGAAAGAGTGGTGAACCTGCTCTGTCTATGCTATGCTTTTGGGCTGTTTTACTAGGATGAACTTGGAGAGTGTAGTCTTGCCTATGTATGATGCAAGTTCATCTGCCATGAAAATGAAGGAGCAGAATAGACACAAGTCGGCATCCAACATTTCATGTGTGAGAAAGCTAAAGAATGAATCAGCTCTAACAGTGTCATGAAACAGAACTTGACAAAGAGCAGCATCTAAAAATACAGTATCACAGGCCGTGAGTCTCCTTTCAGATGCTAAGGTCCAATGATGGGTCAGTGCCTTGAATAAGAAGTAACATAGAAAGAAAAGGATAGGAAGCAGCATTTTGAAAGGTCAAAGGCTGGGACTTTAGACTGTAAAGACGATGGGGGGTGGTGTTTCTCCTCAATAGTTAATTCAAGTGAAGTTCTATAGGCTTTATCATAGACAACAACACGTACTGTCTCCTCCATTCTTGTCAGGAAGATTATTTTTGTTGTTTTGAAATCCCAGCTGGAATTGTTTGACACTCTGTAATGATTACATAATCATGACTGGTTTATTTCTAGCTTGTTCCATTCCAAAAGCTTGGAAAAAAGATAGGATTCTCTGCCTGTTTGGTGTGGTTCAGGTTTAAGCAATGGTATTGCTGTGTTTATTTGTTGACGATACAAGGGAAACATACAAGACTTTTTGGTATAATTTGCCCATTAGAAGAAGAAAGGGACTGTCTTTGCATCCAGGTGACCAGACCAATCACCATGGTTCTTGTTTCCTTTATCAGGAGACAAAGATAGAGATAATGTGAGAAAAAGATAGTGAGGTGACTCAGTTCAGTTTAGCATAATGGCCTGAAAGTGATAGAGCTTGGCCATTGGGAACTGGAAGTATTCACTTTCCTGTTTTATCAGGAAGTGCAAAGTTGACTTCAGACTATTCATTTACTTGTCCTCTTTTTCTGATGACATTTGGAGTGTGGACTGGTAAATGGATGACGTGTGAAATCATGCAAACCTTTATATCTCATACCTTGCAGACATGTTGATCTTGGAGATTTCTCCTCCTCCTTTCTTTATTTTGCTTTTTGGTTTTTGACTCTTTCAGATTCCTGTTCCATGTCTCATTTCATTTGGAGAAGCTTTGGAAATTGGCTACAGCAAGTATAAAAATCCTTACCACAACTTGATCCATGCAGCTGATGTTACCCACACTGTACATTGCATCATGCTTCTGACTGGGATCATGGTAAGGGCAAAAGCTACTGCGTTAGGGTTCATTTCTGTGAATATTGCTAGGAAACTGATAAATAACTTGTGCAGGAGTAAGCTATAATCGTCTTCATGCTCTCTTGAAGAAACTGGAGATTTTGCAAAACCTTGAATTTTAATTGGCAAGGGTGAACTATTTGTATTACAGATGATGGGTTTTGTTTTTCTTGATTAGCACTGGCTCACTGAACTGGAAATATTAGCCATGATTTTTGCAGCTGCAGTTCATGACTATGAGCATACTGGGACTACAAACAATTTCCACATTCAGACCAGGTAAGCATGATGCTTATTAATTGCAACAAAATTCTGATCTGGGAGTAGCCTCCCACATGTTGGATTTATAGAAGATTTGCAGATGATGCATACTTACACCAGTAATACCAACAGCACACAAGACTCTCTTACAATAGTTGCTGAGTTTTAAGAAGACAAAAGGAGTACTGAGTGAGAGCAAGAAGAGAAAAGAGACAAAGTAAATGGAGATAATTAGTTATTAAGTACCATATTATTCAGAGTATAAGATGCAGCCCCCTCAAAAGAGACTGAAAATTTGGGGGGCTCTTATACTCCGAATATAGCTTTTTCAAAGCTTTTTTCAGCCTTAATGAGGCACTAACGAGTGAAGCGATCTTCCAGGCTTCCTCTGCTTTTCTCATTGCTTCTCTCTCCAACGATCAGCTGTGTTTTAAAAGCTGTTTTTTTATCCCCAACAAGGGGATAAAAAGCAGGCGCGGGCTCAAAACCAGCAAACTTAAGTGCTGAAGTTGACCAGACTAAGGACACTAACCAGATGAAAACCTGGGAGGCAGATTTTTTTTTCTATTTTCCTCCCCCCCAAAATAAGGTGTGTCTTATACTCCAAAAAATATGGTTCTTCAGCGCTGCACAATTCACAAAGAGAACAATTCTGGGTTTCTGAATGGAGTTGTCTATCTCACTTAAGAGTGGCTTCCCATATTGAGAGACTTATGTATATATTTTCACATAGTTACATTCCACTATTCTTCCCATGGATCCACGCAGCAATCCTTGAGATAGGCTAGGCAAAGAGAATGTGACTATGGGTAGTCCTTGACTTATGACCACAACTGAGCCCAACATTTCTGTGGTTAAATGAGACATTTGTTAAGCGAGGTTTTTCCCCATTTTACAATCCTTTCTTGCATCAGTTGTTAAGTGAACCACTTCAGTTCTTAAGTTGGTTACACGGTTGTGAAGTAAATTTGGCTTCCCCATTGACTTTGCTTGTCAGAAGGTCACAAAATGGGATTGCATGATCTTGGGACACAGCAATGGGCATAAGAATGAACCAGTTGCCAAGCATCTGAATTTTGATCACATGATCATGGGGATGCTGCAAAGGTTGTAACTGTGGAAAATAGTCACAAGTCACTTTTTTCAGTGCTGATGTAACTTTGAACGGTTACCAAATGAACTGTTGTAAGTCGAGGACTACCTGGAATCCAGAGACTCACTATTTCAAGCTTCAAAGGTGAGCAGGGATTTAAACTCAGATCTTGATAATTAAACTTCATCATGTCAAACTGGTTCGGTAGACCTTTTTCTATCACTGTGAGACAGAAAGTAGGCCCAAGGATTCCAATTTATGTTTTCTCAGTTCCTATTGACTATTTTAAGAAATGTGTTTAATAGGAAGGAAGAGGGATTCTCAGATTTATATAGAATGAATAGTACTTTGGGTGGGTGAGGTAGTATATTGATAATATACTTGATATTGAAATTGATAATATCAATAATTGATATTGATAATACTGTGGCTTTTTATATCGTGGCGACCAAAACTGGATGCAATAATATTCCAAGTGTGGCTTTACCAAGGCATTATAAAGTTAGCCATTAGCAAAATAAACTTAGCAATTGGCTCAGCTGCTTTGGGCTGGGGTTAATTGGAATTTAACATCCGAGATATCACTGGTTTCCTACACTTTTTTATACAGTCACCAGAACATTGGATTGGTTCCCATTTGTAAAGAAATTTGTGTTCAGTTGCACTAAAGATCCATTAACTTTGCCAATGGATCAGATAGTTGTACTGCTATATATCAATGTAATAATCTTTCTATCCAGATAGACGTCTTCTGCCTCTCCTAGAGAGAGGACTCAATTTTTCTTGCCCATTGTTCACTTTAGTGTTAACCACACACATTCCTCAGGGAATTAAACCGATCTATTTTTTCCAGTATTTCTGCTTTCCAGGCAAAATGAAAGTTTTGCATCTCCTGTAGTGATTCAAACTCCAAGCCTTCTCTATTTGGATCTAAAATGCATTGCCCTTGTGGGCTGTGGAAGCAGAAAAGCTCTCTTTCCATTCAGAGTTCCGTGGCAAAAATAAATCAATGTACACTGCAGTTTCTGACTCCTGAAAATTCCCATGTTTCTAACGCTTCCTGAAGCTGCATCATGTTGTACAAAATTAAATGATGATATTTTGAGTGCTTTTCTGGCTATTTAGTATTTTGCAACCTCTTTCTCTCTCTCTCTGTCTCCCTCTCTCCCTTCCCGTCCTCTAGTGGTGGGATTCAGCCAGTTTGCACCACTTCGGGAGAACCGATTGTTAACTTTCAGAGCAGTTTGGTGAACTGGTTGTTGAAAGAAACCATTAGGACAGAGAACCAGTTGTTAAATTACTTGAATCCCACCACTGCCCTCTTCTCTCTCTCTCACCCTCACTTCCCACTCTTTCTGTCTTCCTCCCTCCCTTCCTCCCTCCCTTCCTCCTCCCTCTCTCATATGTAAAATATATAAAACTCTCTCTCACTATCTCTCCCCCTCTCCTCCCTCCCTCCCTCCCTTCCTCTGCCCCCTTTCTCTCTTATACAGCATAAATACATAAAATTAAACAAGAATCAGAAAAACAAAAAGGGACAGATATGACAGAATCATTCATTTCCCAGGAGATAATGTACATGGGAAAAATCCATTACTCCTTTGAAGGAATAATAAAATCACGTTTTCATTATATCATCTCTGTTTATTGCATGTTTGGATCATACCTCTGTTTACAAAGTATCTAATTTTTAACGCTTCTGCTGCCTGTGGCATTATGGGCCTCTGCAAAGTAAATTCAATCCAATGTTCTTATCAGGGGAGATGGTCCTATTCACCTATGTATTTGAATGAAAATGGAAGAAAGAAATAACACCATTTTGCCACCTACGAATATTCATTGTAATGAATAGCTTCATTAAAATATAGAAGCCTTACAGGTGCCAGAGTTTGTAGTCTCACATCCAGCGGGGAAAGTTTCATTGGGTTTCATTTCAACCAGCCATATCTCCATTTAACTAAGAAAACAGATGGATAAAACCATAGTCAGGTTATGAACTTCTGGCTTATTAGTTCCTTCTCTGCATTTAGGTCAGATGTTGCTATTCTGTACAATGATCGCTCTGTTCTTGAAAACCACCATGTTAGTGCTGCTTATAAGATTATGCAGGACGAGGAAATGAATATTCTGGTGAATCTAACAAAAGATGAATGGAGGTAAGATTGATATCCTGATTAAGAACATCATTCATTCATCATTCATAACACACAGAAATCTAATGCTTATTGACTGACTGCTATGTCTTTATCAAAGCTATCATATTATATCTTCTAAGTTTGATGTTCTGCATCATGTGGTTTTTAAACCCCTATCAGTGCTGTTTTTTCAATACTCAGATGAGGTGAGTAATCAAATCATGTTCACTATTGTCTGGGATATAGTATTGGTTTGGTGAACTTTGCCATTGTGGAAAACTAGTCTGTCTGGTTACCCAACAAGGACTGCAGTAGAAGTCAAGCCATCACAATCAAGTCTCTCAAAATCCCAATATGATCTCAGATTTGGTTTGGTTTGGTTTGATTAGACAGAGACATGAAATTCAGTATCCAAACCTGTGGCAGGTGTGATTAGTGACTTTGGGCCAGTGCGGTACACTAATACCATGGTTTCAGTGTGCAAACACTGGAGTAGCAACTTCATTTTCAAAAAGAAAACTGACATTCAGTAATTTAGCGTTGTGAGTAAACATTATCAGAGACTCTACTATTATGAAGCATATTGGAGGTCATTGGAAGCTGTGGTAGTTGTACAGTAATGCCAAAGTTTTCCAATTTTAAACTATGGATTAGATGCATCCTAAAGAATTTGGAATTGTAGTAAGACAATTAGTCTAGAAAAACTAGACTTGTAGAAGTCATGTTATTCTACTGTGACAAAAAACATCAGGAATCTTGTAGTACCTCTTCCAACTAATAAATTTCTTTATTATTTTTTTAAAATAGATATTTATTAAAATAAATTAATAAAAATAGTTAATCAGAAAAGTTGCTACCAGGTTCCTGATTTTGATAGCAGCTTTTAGGACTAATAAATTCTTAATTTTTCTCTTACAACTCCTTACTGCCTGAATTCTAGTCTTATTAAGATATCAGTCCAGCTAGTGTCCTTGGGCTAGTTACACACTCTCTCTCAGCCCTAGAAAGAAGAACGCAAGGGCAAACTATTTCCAAAACCGTGCCAAAAAAATCTTCATGGAACCTGTCCTGGTAGTTGCCAGAAGTCAACACTGACTAAAACGGACCTAAAGAAAACCCCTTACTTTTAAGTCATAAGCCTTTATATACTCATACCCACTTCCTCAGATATATAACATGGCTTGACTGAGCTGGAATTATGATACATAGAGAGGGAAAGAGCAAGAGCAAAAAGAAAACAAGGTAGTAAAGGTTTAGCTAGAACCAGAGGTGCTATTCAGTAGGTTCTGACCAGTTCTGGAGAACCAGCAGCAAAAATTTTGAGTAGTTTGGAGAACTGGTAAATACCACCTCTAACTGGTCCCACCCCATCTATTCTCTGCCTCCCGAGTCCCAGCTGATCAGGAGGAAATTAAATTTTTGCAGTAACCTTCCCCTGCCATGCCCACCAAGCCATGCGACACCCACAGAATCTTTAGTAATTTTTATTAATTATTTTTTAATTAGTAGTATTTTTAATTCATTCATTCATTCATTCAAATTTATTATAGCGGCCCAACTCCCATGGACTCTGGATGGTATATAAAATTTCAAATATAATTGAGACAAACATCATCTGTCCTGAAACGGCCATTAATTTGCTTCTTAGGAGCTCATAAAGTGACATAACCCTGATAATTACCTCAATGTTATTTCTCCCTGTTGGCATTTGGTATCATCCCCTGCTTCAACAGGGGCAGGATAATGGATTTTCAAATGGACTTAACTGAATCTGGCTAACTGCCCATCTGTCAAGCACCGACTGATATATATATATTACCTTTATTGTAACTTTTCTTGGAAAAAAACAGCTTAGAATTCTTTATGATAAAAAGTTCCTTCTAAATCTCTCTCAGATTTAGAATTAAATGTAAAAATAATTTATGGGTAATACCTGTACTGCAGCTACTTAGGCTTGCATTATATTTATCAGTCTTTCTAGATTATCATGAATGAAGGTAAATATACATGTCCCAGGATAATGCTGCAGGATCCAATCTGAGCCGATCTCCGGGACCAGAGGTTTAGTCTCCTGAGCTTCCAGATTCATGCTTAAAAACCTTTCTCTCTCTCTTTCCAGATTGTGTTGGAGAAGTTGTAACAAAATGAGCATATATTACGCTCTTTGTATCAATAGTTATTCTATTGTTTATAGAACAATAGAAAGTTTATAAGCTATGTCAAACTCAAGGCCCGTGGGCCGGATTCAACTTGTGGGGTGCTTACATCTGGTCTGCAGGGCTGCCCTGCAGATATTGAAGCATCGGCCCGTGGTACCTCTGTCAGCAAAAATGGAGCTCGGGAGGGCAAGCTCCGTTTTTGCTGGCAGAGGGTTGTAGGAGGCCATCGCAACTGAAAACAGACCTCAGGAGCCCATTTTCGCTGGCAAAGTGCTTGGGGCACCATAGGCACCCCCAACACAAGGAACGTTGAGCTGGTCACATCTACCCTGACCACACCTACCCTAGCCCCCCCAAGGTCAAACACAACTCTAATGTGGCCTTCAATGAAATTGAGTTTGACACCCCTGGTTTATAAGAAAACTGGGGGAAAATACACAATGTTTCAATTAATGCTAATGTGACTTTATTGTTCATTTTCCTCTAAAACATGTAAAATGATGACACACAATACATTCATTATTTTATTGTAACTGTTTACTTCTGATGCAAAGAGAAATTTTCCATCCAGATACACTCCAGAATAGCAGACAAATCCATTGCATCCAAATATGTCTGGATGAAGCCTTTAAAATAATATTAATTTTACTTTATTTGCACCAATTTAAATTATTTACATAATGAGATCATGCATTTCATCTTTTATAATGCAGTTTATGTAAATAATGCAAATGAAATCATTTATGTATAATTTATGTAAGTCTGTCATTACATAAGTGATATAAATAATTACAGGGAAGGAAGTCTGCATTTAAAGAATGCTCAGGAAGAACAGAACTCCTTCTCCCAAATAGTCAATTAAATCAAGGTTTTATTCTGCATCTTTCTTTGAATGATTGATATTTAAAGTACAGGAAATAGTTTTGGCTGAAAATTTAAAACAGTAGATGAGAAAGTAAGACACTGTTTATTCACATTTAATCTCCATGTTTTTGTTATATCAACAAAACAATTCCTAGTAGATTATCCATGTCTGCACAAATATCTTTTCCATCTCTTTTACTTTGCCAGATTAAAAAAAAAAATATTCCCAGAAGTTTATATCATGAAATCTAAACAGAATTTAAAACAGTAATAGAAATAATAAATATGGATGTTTAAAATTGGATATTTATCCTTAAGATTACAAATGGATTTATAAGTGCATTTTTTTCTTTTTCTGTAGCGTCTGTCTTCTGTTTGTTATGATGATGAGTTTGTCATTACAATGTAGTTAAGTGGGAGTTTAAAACATCGGGGAAAGAAAATTGATTTGATTCTCCTATGAAAAATGCATTTTTCTGTAAATAATTCATTTTAAGTGCACTTTTCAATCAACAGCTGCTCATAATCTGGAGAGCTGCACAGTCTGAAAAATGATGACATTTGAGCCCATGTATTTATATGACAACCGTGAATTAGTTCAGTTCATTGAAAAAGGCAGAGCCAGTGAAATACTCCCAACATCCCCAGTGAATATCATGGCATGTTCAACTGCAGCCTCCTGTTATAGCTAACTGCAATTCATCAGGGTACAAGCAGAAGATCATTTGCAATAAATAAATAAATAAATGCATTTAGTGTAGAAAAGGATAGAGATTGTAAATAGAATGTTTGGAATAAGAGAAATTATTTTGTAACAATATTTCAAAGGATTTCATTACATCCTATCCTCCCTTGCAACATCCTGCTCTCTCATGCACAGTCGCACACACCAAAACTTTAACCATAAGTTGTTATAGCTGCACACAGTCATTTAGGTATAGCAATCTATTTAATTCACTATATTTTTTTTACATTGATTCAGAAGTCTATCAGTTTTTCCAGCAGAGAGCTTCCTTAAAGACTCCGTGCTTAATGGTGCTTAAATGTCACCATGAAAAGTATACTTCGTGCTGACCTTATTCAAGAAGGGATTTTAAAAACAGAGTCACAGGCGTAAAGGGTACAACTGAGATTTTTAGATTGGGAGGGAGATTCAGGCTGCTCTGACTCAAAAGAGCATATCCATGACATGATTATTATTATTTTTTTTTGCAAGGGATGCTAGAATAAGTTGATATGCTGTCTTATCTTCCTCTCTCTAATACACACCACCGTTACCTTTAGCAACAACAACAATTGCAAACAAGTGGGAGAGGACAACCTTTGAGTTTTTTCCTAGCGATTTGTGGTTGGAAGTGGAGGGAAATTATACTTTCTGCAGATATCCATTGCCAGATCTCATTTATCAATGCTTAGAATAACTTTACTTTATTGTCACTTTAAATATACACTAATCGGCATACGTTAAAATGAAATTTAGTTGCATACGACTCTCAAAGGGTCACCACTTCCAATATATATTATATGAACATGACAAAAAAAAAATGCATTACCCACATATATTATATGACCCAGAGAAACAACACAGTCTAATTCGGATGTATACATGTACAAGGCGAGAAAAACTAATCTTGCGAGCGTACCAGGTGGATGGCATAGGTAACAAAGCCGTTACAGAATCTGGTAGTCCTGCTTTGAAACCTCCCCCAAATGCTATTTGTTTACATTGCACTTCCTTTCCCTCTCAAAATGTATAGAAAAAAAATGACCTTGGGAAAATATTCCTGGTCCTAGAATATTCTAAAATCAAACCACTTTGCATTACTTACTGACCAGCTCAGGAATTGACATATCCAAGATAGCATGAACTAGTATAAAATAACCCAAAACTTATTGTCATAAAGCAAACATACCCTGGACATTTAATTGAAAGGAAGTTGCCCGTTACTAATCAATGACAGTTGCTACAGGACATGCTTCTCTGTTTCCATAGAAAATAATTCCTTTCCAAGATATGATTGACACATCAAGGTGTTTGGGGAGGATTGTCACATACAGAGTACCAAGTAAAGACATTTCTATCACAAATTACAAATTTGGTTGCTGTACTCCTTCATCGACTACCTCTACAACCTTAGAGAGATCTTCAGGGAGGCCTTTATGGTAGGGCAGTGGTCCCCAAGCTTTTCGACTTAGTGGACCAGCGGGGAGGGAGGGATGGTTTTGTGCAAGGGCAGCTCCATTTGCACAAATGGCAGGCATGCACTCTCCCTGCTTGCACAAATGCAGATTCATGCACCCGCCTGCCCACACCTCTGCCACTTGCACAGCCGTGGCCTGGGTGATTGGGGATCCTTACAGTAGGGTATCCTTTGGAAGGGAACCACTTTCTCTTAATTACATATTTTAATGTAGATCTGGATATTTTTGTGTCTAGAGTTGTTGTTTTCTATAGGGTGATGATGTTATTGTGTTATTGGAACAGGCCTAAAATTTGAAGTCCATTCTCCTTCATTTGGAGGGAAGGTGGGATTTTTAGCTTTATACATGATTCCTCTCTTAAGTCCTTAACATGCTTAATTACTTTTCTTTTTGCTGAAAATTTAACAGAACCAATTTCAAGCCACAAAAATAGGCTAGACATGGACTGGGAGGCCCAGACTGCCCATTTCTGACCTGTTAGTAGCTTCCGTCTACAATGATGGCAGAATTATAACCATGTGTAAATCTGCTCACTGCCATAGCAAGAAAGCCAACCCCCATTATATCTAAATCTCTGGTCACAATTTTGAAAAGACTTGCTGTAAAAATATAGATAATAGTAGTATTATAGTTATGTTTTTAAAGCTGTCTAGCATAAAATTGCAGGTTACTGTTCATTGTTTCAAGTAATTTCACTTCTTTTCTAATGTTGTTTTTGCTTCTGAGAAACAAATGAGGCAGTGCAGTACAATCCACGTGCCCCAGTACAAAATTAATGCCACTGTAATCACTTTGATTGCTCACAGGGATCTGCGCAACCTGGTTGTTGAGATGGTTTTATCTACTGATATGTCTGGACATTTCCAGCAAATCAAAACAATGAGGCACACTCTTCAGCAAACAGAAGGGTAAGTGGCATTCCTTCATCCTTCCTTCTGTAGCTGCAGAAGGCTTGGTAGTTTGAATGGCATCCTCAGTCTGGAGCAAGGCTTATTTTTGTAGAGAGATAATGAGAAAAATGTCTTTCAATGGACAGGATAGACAAAGCCCGAGCCATGTCCTTGATCCTCCATGCTGCTGACATCAGCCATCCATCAAAATTGTGGGTTCTGCACTACCGATGGACAAAGGCCCTGATGGAAGAATTTTTTCGACAGGTACTTTTCTCCAATGTATTTATAAATATTTCAGAAGCCATGACAGATAGCACTAGCACTTAGACTTATATACCGCTTCATAGTGCTTTATAAGATTCTCTAAGTGGTTTACAGAGGCATCATATTGCCCCCAACAATCTGGGTCCTCTTTTTACTGACTTCGGAAAGATGGAAGGCTGAGTCAAACCTAAGATGGTGAGGATCGAGCTGCTGGCGATCGGCAGAGCTAGCCTGCAATACTGCATTCTCACCACTGGGCCACCATGGCTTTGGCGCAGTGCTTAGGATCAGGCATTTCATCCATTTTATTTCTTAACTGGTTTTTATTCCAATCTTCTTTTAATAGCCAATTAATAATGTAAGTAATGTCCTATATAACACATCAAAAGAACAAAATGCAGGAGCAAAGAACAATTCAAACCTGGACATTCAGTGTGAAAGAGTCCTTTTCCCAGCATCTGAAAGTTGACATGCAAGGATCATGAAGGCAGGGGGGCGTCCATGATTGAAAAGATCCCCGTCCACTCATCTCCCATGTGATGATAAATATCTGGAGAAGGCTTTGCAAGGATGCATGAAGAAAAATACAATCCTTTGAACTATTTTGTGAAGTGGTTGTACTCACACTCAGATTCTAAGAAATGGGTGGGATTTTTGGAGGTGCCAAAAGAAACCCTTTAGACACTTTGTTTGCCCCAAAGTAATCAAACTAAACCCTTTCTTTTATTTTGGAACAGTGTGTGTTATTTTTATAATCCAGCACAGTGAGGTTTCAAAGGGCGCAGATATAGCAATTGTTATTATATCAGGAATTGTATTGCTCATACATGTCACCTTTTCCATTCCCGTGTGCACTAGGTTTAATATTTACTCATAGTTTCCTTCAGGCAAAATTCCCAATTAAATGCAAAATTATTGTTTAATTCAGCTCTCTGCAATTCCCATAAAGTCCAAAGCAGCATAACTATAAAGCTTGGAAAGACACCAAGTTTGGAATTTAGTCAGTTATTAAATTACAGTTGGATAAACGACAACTGGAAATACATATCAAATTGTAATTTTAAAACATTATAACTGAACAGTCAGGGCATCATTGTTAATAGAAAACAGATTTTTGAAATTTATTTTTATTACTTTTAAGATAATAACAGAAAAAGGAAAGGAACAAAACACTAACTTAATGCAAATACATACACTTTCAAATAAATAGCACATAAAAAGTGAAAAAGTGAAAAAACAACAGAAAATAGAAAGAAACTAAATATAATACATCATTATGACATTTAACAGTTACAATTCTGTATATACTTATTGAATGTAAATATTATTCAAGTGCGTAAACATTTATTTCTAATCCTTTTATATAGCTATCATTCTTCTACTATACCATATATTGTATATACTATACTTTATACAAATGAGTACCTTATTTCATTACGCTTGCCCATACCAACTCTTCATTATAAACAATCTACACAAATGTAATCAGGTCTTCAAGCCAATGAACAAGTGGAGCCATATATTTATCTTTGCAATGCTGTAATGTCAATCCTTTGGCTATCGTAAGGACACTGAGAATCCATTTACCTTGTCCAGAAGTTGATAGAACACAAAACAACAACAACAAGAAGTCTCAGTTGACGTACTAAAGAGAGTGGGTTGAAGGACATATAGCTGCAGACCCTGAGTAATCAAGAGGTTCCATCACTCACTCTGACAGATACATCTTAAGAGTGATACTGGAAGCAATGAGAAAAGGACAGGCTTACTTACCAATTTGTGTACCTTTTTTTCGTATCTAGGTTGTACTGGCAGGTGTTTGGTTTTTAAATAGGTTAAGGTAAAGGTTCCCCTCACACATATGTGCTAGTCATTCCCAACTCTAGGGGGCAGTGCTCATCTCTGTTACAAAGCCAAAGAGCCAGCGCTTGTCCGAAGATGTCTCTGTGGTCATGTGGCCAGCATGACTAAATGGCAAAGGCGCACAGAGCGCTGTTACCTTCTCACCAAAGGTGGTCCCTATTTTTCTACTTGCATTTTTTACATGCTTTCAAACTGCTAGGTTGGCAAAAGCTGGCACAAGTAACAGGAGCTCACTCCATTACGTGACACTAGGGATTCAAACCACCGAACTGCTGACCTTTCTGATCAACAAGCTCAGGGTCTTAGCCACTGAGCCACCGCATCCTGGTTTTTAAATACTTAGGAACATATGTACATAGTTGTAATGGCTGAATGCTCACACTTACTTTGACTTTGACTTTACTTTCACTTACTTTCAATTATATGTTGAGAATCATGTTTTCTTCCCCCGACTTTAGGGAGACAAAGAGGCAGAGCTGGGGCTACCATTCTCTCCTCTCTGTGACCGGAAATCCACCATGGTGGCACAGTCCCAAATAGGTAAGGGCTGGTTTCTTTTAAAAAAAATCTTACAATGAAAGAAAGAAATGCTCGAAAGAACAGGATTGGCTTTGTTAGGCAGTTCAGCCTCCAACTATATTTTTCAATATGCATTATTCATGGAGAATAGAATCACTGGAAAAATTAGGTAGAGGATTCAAAGGTTTTTAACTACTGTTTTGGGATCCCAGCATGTTTTCTCAATTCTTGACACCACTGCTGGTGTAGATGAGGAAAGGGGTTCACAGTGTCCCTTTCTATATTGAGCTCAGTTTTTTGATTGTTAGGTTCTTAGTGGAACATATTTAGTGCTTTGACAAGTGTTTTCTTTTAAACAAAATGAAGACCAGACAAGAAGTACAAGTGCATTGTTCAGTACTGCCATCTCAGAGCTGTGGGCTGAATTCTGTCTCCAAGGGTTATTTCTTGTTTCGTTCACTAATCTGACAGAACATTGCCAACATGTTGTCAAATCACACCAGCAACACATAATAGTCATTTCAAGTACAAACCCAATCACATAAAGGTTCAGATGCTCAAGTCGAAATTATCTGAATTTATTTCAGTCATTTCAGTTTCAGCTTAGAATCAGCTTGAAGGCACTTACTGATTTTGGTGGCAACAGGATAGGACTAATGTGCCCCTTCTAATGTTGCTTAATCTCTCAATGGTTTTCAGGACAATCAGTCAAACTTCTGATCCATCTCCAATGATTTAGGTGGGAGAGGAGATTATATTGCAATGGTTCTCCTTCCCGAAGAGATAGATTTAGTTTTTTGTTGTAGGGGAGAATAGCTCAAGTCCTAGGCACCTTAATTGGGGTCTGCGTATTCCCTACTACCGTGTTTTCCTAAAAATATGACCTACCCCGAAAGTAAGCGCTAGCTTGATTTTTACACATGCATCCAATATAAGCCTTAACACCACCACCACCCATGAGCCCTAGTTAAGACCCTGCCCACTCCATTGCACCTGGTTGCACGGGATGGACAAGGTGCATGGGTAAAAATCAAGCGAGGGTGAGGATGGGGGGAGGGTTGATCTGCTTAGCTGACAGTTGCAGCCAGGCCTCACATATCCTGACACCTGCCTGATCTTGCCAGCCCATTTCTTCTGTGACCACTTATCACCACTTGCATGCAGTGGGATATATATATATATATATATATATATATATATATGTATGTATGTATGTATGTATGTATGTATGTATGTATGTATGTATGTATGTATATATATATATATATATATATATATATATATATATATATATATATATATATATATATATATATATATATATATAAAAGACCGGGTCTTATTTTTGGGAAAACACAGTACTATTCAACATCTCCATGAAGCTTTTAGATGAGATTGTTGGGATCACTGGTATGCTGATGATACCCAACTGGATGTCTTGATCCTGACTGAGTGATGCTGCTGAAGTGCTATGCAGGTGCTTGAAAGCTGCTCGGATGGGGAGGAACAGGTTGAGACTCAGATGCGTGGCTATGAGTTCAAAGGATAGCTATTTCCAGTGAGATACTATCATTACTTTAAACAGGGTTGCATTCCTCCAGATTTGCAGTTTGGAGGTCTTCTTACATTTACAACTCCTGCTTGAACAGCTGACAGATGTGGCTAAGAGGGTCTTCACTCAGATCCATCTATTCCTGAAATGGCAGGCATTATTCACTGTCACTCATGCCTTTGTCACCACTTGATTGATGACTATTGTAATGCGTTTTACGTAGGGCTGCTTTTGAAAAGCACTGGAAAGTTATAGCTAGTCCAGAATTCAGACACTTGGGGTTGGTACTCCCTGAAACACTCATGTAACACCTTTATTCCAAGAGCTGCCCTATTTCCACTTGCAATTCAAGATGCTGTTTGTCCCTTTAAATCTTTTCAGAGTCTGAGGCAGTGATGGCTAACTTTTTTCTTCTTGCGTGACGACCTCCCCCTCCCCCTGTACATGCATGAGACACCCCCACCGAGCCACCCTGCTCCCTATTTTGGGCCTAGCAGACCTTCCTGCAGACTCCTGGGACCAAAAATAGACCGCCGGGGGGGGGGTGCTGCCACACACCCCATAGCCCATTTTGGGCCTAGCAGGACGCCCTGAGGTCTCCTGGGACCAAAAATGTGGTGCGGGGGGGACACAACACACCTCGTGCATTCCCCCGGCATGGGTCTCTAGCACGTGCAGGAGAGACCTGAAAATCAGCTGGCCAGCAGGAGACACGCGTGCATGCGTTGTGATGCTGGGCTGGGGCGACGGCTTGCATACCCGCAGAGAGGGCTCCACATGCCATCTGTGGCACGGATGCCATAGGTTTGCCATCACATGTCTGAGGGATGCATATTTGTAGAACCATCTTCTCTCAATAAGATCCAGCTTGGTTTGCTATGTATCTGGTCAGAACTACAAGATTAGCAAGGCCATGAAACCAAAGAAACAAGGATTTCAATTTTTAAAAAATATATATTGCAGGTATTGTAGCATCACCTTGAAAGCTTGTCAAAGTTTTTCTCTACCATATCTGATGCCAAAGACAATCAAGGCAGGGCCCTTTTGAGTTTCTTTCTCGTGTTTTCCTCCTTCTCATGACTGAGAAATCTTTTCCCATCTCTGAATGGTTCATTGTTCCCCTCTCAAGACAGACAACATTCTTTCATATATTTCTCTCAATGTGAAGTTGTCATCTTTAAGAGCCAAGGTAACATGCCTTTCAAACTATGACTTCCTCCTCTGGAAGAGCATACTCCCAGTGTGCAAACTGACTCTTCCCTTTCCTGGCTTTTCAGAAGCTGGTGGCAATCTGGTCATTCCATTGAATCAAGCAAAATTGTCAGAGCTTTTTCCTGAGGCGGGGCATTTCTATACTATGGTTAATGCTTTTAGCCATGCTGTCCATTGCCATAGGAATACTTTTAGTTTCCGGTTCCTTTTATTGTATGTATTTGAACCCCAACTGTATAGTGGGGAATTTGCACAGAGTTAGCCTTATACAAGTAGCCCTTGATTTACGACCGCAGCTGGGACCAGAATTTCCACTGCTGAGCAAGATGATTGCTAAGTGAGTCGTGAGTACTTTTGCAACTTTTTTTCCCCACTGGTGTTTAAGCGAATCATGCAGTTGTTAAGTAAATCCAGCTTCCCCCATTGACTTTGCTTGTCAGAAGGCAGTTGGGAAGGTCACAAATGGCAATCACATGATCCTGGAACACTGCAACGGTGGTAAATACTTGTTGGTTGCCAAGTGCCTGAATTTTGATCACATGGCCATGCTGCAGCAGTTATAAGTGTGAGGACTGGTTGTAAAAAAATTTCCAGGGGCATTGTAACTTGGCTAAACAAATGTCTGTAAGGACTCCCTGTCAGCCCTGCAAACAAGCAAACAAACTGCTGGTTAACAGAAAGCAGAGTTATATAAGAGTCAGCATCGTGGAATTCATTTCAGATGAAACATGCAGAAGGGGATGCAACATAAAAACTAGCTGAGTTGAGGGACAAAAAATATAACAGTGAAATAAACCCTGATTGTTAGTGGCCAACTCTGCGCTTTTCTTCACTCAGTACTTTTTTCCAGAAAGAGAATCAAGAATAATTACTTGATTAAGAAAATGAAAACCTGTAAATACAAAAGTTTGTGTTCTTCCTCAGCTTTTATGTTGTGAGCAGTGGTGGGTTTCAAAATTTTTTAGAACCTCTTCTGTAGGTGTGGCCTGCTTTGTGGGAGGGGCTTGCTGGCCATGTGACCAGGTGGGAGTGGCTTGCCAGCCATGTGACCGAGTGAGAGCGGCTTGTCAGTCATGTGACTGGGTGGGCGTGGCCAACTTGTAAAATGTGGTGAAACTCACTTAACAACGCTCTTGCTTAGCAACCAAAATGTTGGCTCAGAAATTTTGGCATTTGAAGCACGCAAGTCTTAAAGCTGTCAAGTTACAAGACCCTTGCACCCCTAACCCTTTAGAAAAAAACCCCAAGAGTGTTCAAACTGTGGCCTCAATGACTCTCTTAGTGACCAGCTGTCTGCAAGGAATATAAATCCTTCTGTTCCCCACCATCCTGTCAGACCTGAAGAAGCTTCTTGGATGAGAAGCGAAATGCCTACAAAAAAAAAACCACCCAAGAAAGTTCAGCTACTTCCTGGAAAAGCACCTTTGGGACAAACAAAATGGTTTAATTTTCAAAGAACTTGTTGGTTGAATCCAGAGTAATATCTAGTGAAGTTCTGGCTGTTGGCAGCATTTGGAAGGGAAGGGGGTTTTTTCCCCTATTTTTTATTTCCTGGCTCCCCCACAAAAGATGTTTGGAAGAATATTGGAGGGAGGAGATATCTGTAAAATGTCAGGAGAAATCAGTGAATTCTGTCTCGCCAATCCCTTTTTTTTTCTTGCACAAAATCTTAACTGGATCTGCCCTTCCATTCGTACAACGTTCTAGGTCAGTGTTTTTCAACCACTGTGCCGCGGCACACTAGTGTGCCGTGACATAGTGTAAGGTGTGCCGTGGGAAAATTACTTTATATATAGTCAATATAGGCACAGAGTTAAATTTTTTTAACATTTTCTAATGGTGGTGTGCCTCGTGATTTTTTTCATGAAAAAAGTGTGCCTTTGCACAAAAAAGGTTGAAAAACACTGTCCTAGGTATTTCCTACTTATATAAATGATGCTATTGGGGATTCCCATAGATGGGCTTTCTGTATTCTCCTCTCCTGCCATGGATTGAAATGGATCTTTCTTTAGTTTCCTCAGTGCCAACAACCTTGCCTCTCCTCACCCCACCCTTTCTATTGTTCTACAGGTTTCATTGATTTCATAGTGAAACCAACATTTGCGCTTCTTACTGACTCCATGGAGAAAATAGTTTTTCCTCTTATAGAGGAAGCATCCAAGTCCGAAAGTCCTACCTTTTTGACAGCACCAAGGTTTGAGGTTTTGGGTTACTTTTTTTTTTTTTTCTTGTTTTCCTCCTGAACTATTTTAATTTTCAGAAACTGCAATGATCCTGTTATAGTACTGCCATCTAGTGACAATATTTGCAATTGTTATCTATGAATTGTATTCTATTCAAGTCCGAAACTGAATGTATGAAAGGCAAAAGACAGGATGTGTTTTTTATTCTGGCTTTGCTTATTGTAGAGTAGAATGTTTACATTTAAATTGCTATATAGAAAATAGCAATAGCACTTAGACTTATATACCTCTTCATAGTGTTTTTACAGCCCTCTCTAAGCAGTTTACAGAGTTCAGCCTATTGCCCCCAACAATCTGGGCCCCCATTTTACCCACCTCGGAAAGATGGAAGGCTGAGTCAACCTTCAGCCTGGTAAGATTCAAAAATATGAAAGGAGGGATTGGAAGTCACATATAATCTGATTTTTCTAATCCTGAGCAAATTGCAGAAAAATCATTTTATTGTGTGGATTATTTCCCTTCTTATTATAATCCTATAAACATTGACTTTAGATACTTTATCTGTCACCATCTGAAGTCAAAAGTGAATATTTTGATTTGATATCATGAAACACCTTTAAAATGAATATCTTTGCTCCATTTTAAAGAAGGGGGAATGGACTATACAGAAGTTAGCAGATGCTTTAGTTCTTTTAATCCAGTTTATTTAAACTTCAGTGCTATGTACTCTTTCCTGGAAATCAGTATCATTGAAATCACTGAGGCTTGTTTCTAAACCAGCCTTTTCCATTTGTAATCCTCTGGAAACCTTAGTTACTACTCCCAGAATTTCTACCTATAAAGGGAAATATGTTAGAATGGTCGCTGTACTTTGCTTTTCTTTATTGATTAATCCTTGGGCCATATCAAAGTGCAAAGTTCTAGAAGCAAATTATTACTAAAATCTGATAAAAAATTTTAAAATGGAATTGGATAAAATACAATTTAAAATGGAATTGGATAAAATACAGTGTAAAATGAAATTGGAATAAAATACGATTTAAAATGAAATTGGAATAAATTGGTTGCTGTACAATGTGCCTAGGATCACATCACAAGAATGAATGAATTGATCCTAATATAGTTGAATTCTGCAGTATGGAAGTATGCAACATTTTGGAGTGTAGCAAAATTGTGCTGCTTTTGTGTTTCCAGGCAGGTAAAGGCATCTTCATTCTAATCTGGGTACTTGAGAGACCGCCTGCTGCCAATTACCTCCCATAGACCCGTTAGATCGCACAGGGTCGGCCTCCTCCGGGTTCCGTCTACCAGCCAATGCCATCTGGCTACCACCCGGGGGAGGGCCTTCTCTGAAGCCGTCAAAACCTGGCTGTGCCGGCAGGCCTGGGGTTGATGAGTTCCCCTCCCCTCTCGACTTGTATGGCTGTATGACTCTTGTGTATTTTAATTACGTGTATTGTGTTTGTATCCCCTTTTCCCCTTTTGAGTTGTTCGCCGCCCTGAGTCCCTCCCGGAGAAGGGCGGCATACAAATAAACTAAATCTTAATCTTAATCTTAATCTAATCTAACTTTTCCCTGTCTTTGTAGTGAAAATAGTACAGGAAGTACCAGCAGTGATGCTAACAAAAAGTTAAGTGTAAAAAATGCTGCATGTGTTGGTGGGACCTGCTCAGAAAACGCTTTGGCAATGGTGGATTTAAGAAGCTTTAAGGACACCCTATTCCGGAACATACAGGCAAACAAAGACAGGTGGAAAGATTTAGCAGAAAAAGGTATGTTTTCCCTTGCCAGTTCACCAATATGCAATTTCATCTTTCATCTGTGCTTGTTATGCCATATTGGACATACTGAATAACAAGACTATATTTGCTAATGGTCATATAGATGAATGAAAACAAATAGCTTCAATACAGCAATTATTCACCATATGCAAATAGGAACACTCATTTTTCTCTTCCTTTTTTTCTCTCTGTGTTTGCAGAATTGTGGTCAAATTGCTATATGTTCAATATTTCAAACAGCTGCATTTCAATGTTCAAGCCACTAGATGGTATATATCTACATCTTGTATCTTGCATATCAGGAGTAGATAAAATTGGAATTTGATGGAATTGGAATATAGGTTAGAGAAATGGGCTGAAAATAAAAAGAGATCAATTTAATAGATCCAAATGTATGTTGTTCATTTGGAAAAATTGATCACATGCACAGATATCATGCCAATAGCTGGTGGGTTACATGTGAAAAGGATTTTGCGGTTGGAATGACAAGCTGAATTTAAACCAGATGAATATGCTTTTGGGTTGGAAAAAAAACCCAACCCCAAATGCAATTTAAGCAACATAAATAAAAATGTACTTTTCGAATCATAGGAAGTTAATAGTTCTGTATTCCGGATTTGCTCCAGCTCCACTTGGTTCCTATGCTGGGATTCAAAGAAACTAAAAGTAAAGGATGGAAAGAAGGTCAGAAAAAAAGAGAGAACCAGAAACTAATTTTACATGAAGATATTGAGGGGGACTGGGCGGTTACTTGGGGTTGGAAGGACAAAACTCTAGTGGACTTTCTGGTTCTGCTGCGCCAAATAATTTTGCAGCTCTCTTTTTATAAATGGACAAAGCTGGAAGCCGTGGTGGGATCCAACTAATTTAACAACTGGTTCTTCCTAATGACTGAGTGGGTGACGTGAGCTCAATGTCCTTCATGTCAAGGTGGGGCGGCGCAAGCAAGTCAAAGTGGCGGTGGCAATGGCTGGAGCCTTATACTTAACCTTTGTGCAGCAAGAGCAATGATGATTCTCCGATGCCTCATCTCTTGCTGGGTCTGACGGCCCAACCATCAGGGTCTTTAAAAATATTTTTGCAGCAGGAAACAACAGACAGCTACTTCCGACCTTTGTTGATGTAGATGGGCACAACTCTGCCCTGAAACACTGGTCTGCCACCAGCACCGCTGCCTCTTTGCCAGAGAGAATGGCCTGCACCCATAGCCTCTTTGCCAGCGTGAATGACAAAGAGGCAGCAACAGCAGGCCATATGTGCTGGCAAAGAGATGAAGGAAGGCTCACCAGGCAGGTAGCTGGGCCGCATGGGAGACAGCGAAGAATGGCCAAGGAAGGTTTGGTAGGGAGCTGGGAACTGGGAAGCCGGGGCAAAGGCAGGCAAGTAGGCTGGGTCACAGGGGCTACATGGTTGAGGCTAGCGAGTGAGGGAGCCAGAGAGCAGCACCTGCTATGCCATGGCCAAGGCGGGCCAGGCGAGATAAGGAGTGACTGAGAGGGGTGAGGCTGGCTGAGGTGGGCCAGGGCAGCCACTGGTACGATTAGCCAGTTCTCCAATAATCAGTTTGCCCAAACCAGTCAAAACTGGATGAATCCCACTTCTGGCTGGAAGGGAAAGAATGCAGTGATTAGAGTAACAAGCTATTTTTATACCAGTGTGATTAGTTGGCCAATAAATATTATCCTTGAAAATCCTGCCTATCGGATTGCATGGTGAGGAATAGCTATTCCATTCTCTGTGTCTCTGTCTTCTCCTAGAACCTTTTAGGTTCATTGAGCAAATCAGTTTGCTCACTGAGAAAGAATGAAAGAAAGAAAAAGAGATTCAGATATATTTTACTGTTCTTTTTCCTAATCTGCTTGGCTCTTTCTTGTAACCTCTAACTTTGCCAAGAACGTAACTTCTTATGCTTACGTTCCATTCATTTTCAGATTAGTTGTCTGACCTTCAATAAAGTCCCTGTTAATCTCTGCATGCTGTCTGCAGTCCTTCCTTTCCTCTGCACCCCCAAATGAAAAACAAATGCCATCTCACTGAAATCCTTAGTCATTTTCTGCATCATGTGCAGATCTGTTTTACACTTTATACTAAGTGGGTTAGTTTAATTGACAGGACTTTTTTTTGAGGGGGGGATGACAGAACTCATCATCATATCCTAATGCAAATCTTGTGCCTTATAAACTTCCATCCGATCTTGGGCACAAGTACATCAGGCTGGAACCTGCCTCCTGATATGACTGGATGTGTCATGATAACTTCGTCTTAGTTTGTTGGTGATGCCTATGTGAGCAAGTCTGAGACAGTGTGCTCACTCTTCTATTACCTGCTATTGGTTCAAAAGTTTTATTTCTTTTAAAACAAACATTTCATCATTCCTCAATCAGTAAGACATCGGAGTACAATTTTTGGTGTGTCAAAATAGTTCTAGTTTACCACCAAATTCTTGTCTAGCCTAATGTATACCCCTCCCTCCCTCCACTCTCCCCCCCAACCCTCCTCCTCCTTCCCCCCCCCCAACTTCCCAGAACCCGTACATGGTATGGATTTTTAACAAACACAGTCTAAAATCTATTGAGAAAAAAGAAATAAAGAAATTAATGACATCTCTACATTGATCTCTATTACCTGCTATTATCTACTATCAGATATAACATGATGTATTTCATATACTAGTTTATTATGTACACAAGAGTAATATTCTGCATGCACACTTTTCAACTTTAAAAAAAAATGTTGCATAAGCAACACAATTCCAGAAGAGCCCAGCTTAACCAAGGAACTATATTAATAAGCCTGCCAAATCTGACAATGAAGTTCAATGAAACATGGTGGATTCTTCCATTTTTAGTTAGTTTTCGGAACAGTTTTCGATCATATTTATTTTTAAGCTGAACTAGGAGTTGTTTACTGGACAATTTAAATTTCTTTTCTCCCCCCCCCCCCCTTCATCATTCTGCTTTAGAACAAGTAAATGGGAAATATTTCTAAAATTTATTGCCTTGAAATTCTCTGCCTAAAATGTTGCAGGGCCCTTTAAAGGTTCTACTGAATTGTTTCCATCCTGTTGTTTCAAAAATAAAGCAGTTGCAGGCATTTTTATACTTCATTGTAATCTATAGTCAAAACTTTCATCAAAATCAACCCTCAAGTCAGTTTAAAAAGAATGCTGCCAAGTAAATCATAAATTTGAACTTAATTGGGCCAGCTACAAATCTAACATTCAAATTGGATCTTGATTGGGACTATTGTTAGATATTGTCCCCACTGACAGAGGTTTCCACCAAGGTCCTCTGTTCCGGTGGGAACAAAGGTTTAATCCCATTGGTCAAAAGGTCTGACAGATCCCTTCCTCAGCCGGATGATTACTTGACTTGCAATAAAGAGCTGTTGTTACTGAAGCCTTTGTGTGCCTCCTTTACACGATCTAACACCTATTAAAGGTATTCAGAGGAAAACAGTTGAATCTGGATGTGTCTAAGGTAGGCTCGACCTATGCCTATTTCCCCCCTGAATTTTCTTCAAATGAAATATTTTATGTTCATCACCAAATCCAGCTCCTACTGTATGTAGGAATTTCCCCCCCATCCTCTAAACTCATGAAACACTAGAATTCACTGCATCCTTCCTTAGAAAGTTCGCTAGACCCCAAAATGTTACCTGGGAGCCAAAATGGAGTGTGTGGAGATTCCTGGAAGGGGTGGGGCAGAAAGGGAGCAGGGCCAGCCAGCAATTTAACAACAGGTTCGTCCGAACCAGCTGAATCCCACCACTGATTCTGTAGCACTTCACTATTCGCTATGTGACTGTATTTGTCAGGAGTTAATGTCCAAAATTATTGGAAGGATCAGGTTGGCTGAAATAGGCCTTTGATCTGAAAACCAGCACATCTGATCTTATGTTAGTTACTGAACGTGCTAATCCTGGGGGTCCTAGCCATGTATTTAAAATAAGAATGGCCAGAAAAATCTGGGGAAAATACCACATGGTAAGAAGAAATCGAATATGTGTGTGTGCACGTTGTTCTCTTTCTATAGAAAAACTTGTGTGAAAAGATGGTGGGCAGAGAAAAAAAAAGCAGAAAGTTCAGAGCAGATAATATCTCAAAACTGGGCCCAAAAAGATATCAAGTGAAAAGAATCAGGAAACTGGTGATGCAACAACCTTTTCCAATAGAGTCTCATCCCACAGCTTTCTAGTCCTTCAAGTACATTCCCTCAGTTCTCTTCCCAATGCATCTGAAGCTTCAAAACTGCAGGAAAAGGGTTCCTGTTTTTAATTTTCCCTATGTTGGATTTTTGCATCCCATGTATTTAATTTGTTCCCTTTCAATGTCAAGCAAAGAAGTTTTTTTTTACCCTGGGCTTTCTTGTCTAATTTATTTAATGCGCCTTTGGTGTTTAGTCATGCCAGCCACATGACCATGGAGACATCTTCAGACAGCGCTGGCTCTTCGGTTTTGAAATGGAGATGAGCACCACCCCCTAGAGTCAGGAACAACTAGCACATATGTGTGAGGGAAACCTTTATCTTTTTATTTGGAAGTAAGCCTCATTGACATCAAGAAGTAGACCTTTCCAGAGAAGTAAATGACTGCAGATTTGCCATTTTTTGAATGCCAAACCTTTTGAGATACCATGGTAACCTTTTCTAGGTAAATAGTAAGGATTCCCACCTTTTTATGGCTGAGCCATTCACTTTCTATTAGAAAGTACCTCCCCTTAATTGCAGCATTTAATATCATTAGAGTCCCATAGGCCAAGTCATTTATACTAAAAAAAAAAAAAAAACTGACTTGGGTTCCATTGCTAATTAACATTAATTTCAGGAGAAACTTCCCAATAGGAGAAGTTGCAGAATATTGCATTTCATTATCTTGGGAGGTTATGTTGCTTGCATCGCGTGAGAGAAGGCTCTTGATAATGCACTTATACATAATTAGCTTGGATTAGAAGCATCTGGATGCATTCTGGAAGGAATGTTCATTATATAGCTGATCTCCAGGGAAATTATTGCTTGTCGATGGAAATCAGTCCTTTATACGTTACTTATTTATGTTTAATATATCATATCCTAATAAATTTGGGACAAGGCCCTGGAACTGATCTGGTGAAGTGATTTACTCAATCTTAAATCTATTTGATTACTTTCTGTGGGACAAGGGAAAATTACATCCTCCAAAGGATTTAAATGTAACCATTTTTTTCAGTGGTTTTTCAAGATTCCTCATCTCAGGCAGCTCTCAGAGCTATACTAAGGTGAGGAATGGGAACCTATAGACACATATATTAAATGGTGTAATTCTAGTTTGTGTCAGATTCAGAATTACAATAGATGTTGCCAATGATGTCTACCTAAATAAAAGAAATTTGTTTTCGAAGATGGATTTTGCACATTTCTTCTTTGAATGGGTTTCATCACTTGGAAACCTAACATTCGAAGCATTTCTTGTCTATATAAACATTGAAAAACAGGTCTGACAAAGCTATTTTTAAATAACTTGGTATGACATGTATTCCAGCAAAGGAGAGAATTTAATTTAATTGACATCCCTTTAAATAACTGATACTTTTAAATCCCTCCAAAAAATATAATCCAAATAGTGTCCTGAGAAAAACAATCATTTAGGGAATCTTCCCTCCACTTCACTTGTGTAATGTTGCACATGAAAATTTATACAATCCAATCAAAATGTGTAAGGGGTACAGGGGATGGTCTTGAAGGACAGGGGGAAGATCCACTACCAAGACAATGATCAGACAAACAAGACTTTGAACCCAAGTCAAGAAAGTGGTTTATGAAAATGCCTCAGAAAGACACCACCACCCCCTGCAATCCAACATCAGCAAGCATTGCTGGCCTAATTTACAAAAGAAAGCTCAGGGTCGTATTAGTTGGAAACATGCAGAAAATGCCTTCATCCTGCAATGGATAGACAATGACTAAAATGATGATGATATACATATACTCTGTTTCCCTGAAAATAAGACCTCCCTGGATACTAAGCCCAATTGGTCTTCTGAGTACATGCACTAAAATAAGCCCTCCCCGAAAATATTGCAACACAGCAGCAGCCATAAGGTGACCACACTCGCCGCCTCCTGCACCTCAAAAATAATAAGACCTCCATGAAAATAGGGCCAAGCACTTATTTGGGGGGGGGGGGGTGTCAAAAGGGAAACACGGATACATATGCATACACATACACATATACAGGCAGAGACTTTCTAATACTCTTTCTCACAGCTTTGCTATGAACTTGGTCACCAGAGAATCTCTTCCCTAATAAAAGGAAAGTTTGCAGTTGCTTCTTTAAATACAGGTCTCTTGAATCTTTACCTCTTACAATTTCCATACTTTTTGAGGAGCTCCCCTCAAAGCTTTTGTGGAGAACATGTGCTCCGATTGTGCTCCTCTGCTCTAAATCCTGAGCCACACAGGTCACACTGCACCAAATTAAAGGTGAACAGCATTTAGAAGACCCATTTGTAGCAGTTTCTGTTTTTGAATTTCAGGTGATTCTAATCTCGGTGAGAATTCCGAAGAGCCCCTGAAAGAGCCAGAACTCTAAGTCAATGGTACCTTTGTTGCTTCTGCTCATTTTCAGACTAAGAGGTAAGTTATCCCCGTTCTTCTCCAAATATGGTTACCTTCCTTTCCTTCTCTATGCTTCTGAAAAGAAGAAAGGTTTACTTTGTTACAAGAATAAACCTTTACTAATATATTGAGAGTCTTATCATTGTGGTGCATTTATCCACACAAGGAAAAGGTGACGTCCATCATCATCATTATCATTATCATCCAGGCCCTAGCATCTTATAAATATGTATTCACATTCACTATTTTTACACTTTAAGCCAGTGTTATCAAACCTAGTGCCGGAAACCAGAAAAGCAGTTGCCTGGAATTCATGCGCATGCCAGGAAGCTAAACTTCCAGTTTCCGGCGTGCACATGAGCGCCAGTCACCTGGTCTTCCGGTTTCTGGCACGCATGCGTGTGCAAAGCATTCACATGCATGCCAGAACCCAGAAGAGCAATGGGCGACGGCTGGCATGCCCGGAGAGATGGCTCTGCCTTCCACTTCTGGCACACGTGCCATAAGTTCCCCATCATGGCTTTAAGCTGTGATTTTAAAAAATAGGTTGTTTGGCTGCAACTTCCCCCCCCCCCCCCAAATCTTACTTTGTTGCGCTAAACTTAACAAATGTCATGTACTCACAAAAGCTGATGCCTTCCAATAAAATTTGTTAGTTGGAAAAGGTGCTACCAGACTCCTTCTGTCAGTTGGAAAAGATAACTTTTTATGCTTGTATGCTTTGAGAAAATTCTTCTGCTAATGAATCCCCTCTGGAGTCCCTGACTTTTTCCTATGCCAGGTGCAAACCCCCAGTATTTGAGCCAACACCAGCTCCAAGCCCAACCAATCTTAAAGGTATGCCATTCAAGGAGACAGCCAGATGATGCCTGGAGGGCAGTTACCCAGGATCCCAGCAAGCCATCTACTTTTCAGTTTCTTAGGAGAATCCCACCCCACAACATCTTCCCATTCCATGCTGTTCTCTTTCCAAAAGACTCTAGACCAAGTTGACACATCATGCTGAGCTGTAATGTGTTTTTCTTCATTTTGGTTTCATGCCAGAATAATTTAAAAAAAAAAAGAAACACCCTGTTTTTCTCAAAAGACCATTGTGAAGTAGAGCAGAGTTAACATGAACCATGAGGCCAAACCTTCAGTCTTGCTCTTGTTTATAATTCTGCCCTTATGTCGTATCTCTTATCTGTAGCATTCTCAGTTATCAAATCATTTTCTTTTTATCGGTATAGAGAGAACCATGTATCCTACATTTACTTATTCCTTGTCTCTAGTTAAATGCCTAGTTTCATGCAAGAACAAATCTCCAAAATTTCTCCTCTCTAATACCACTGCAGGATGAACTGAACAGCAAGAAAGTGTCTTCATTCTACACAAGGCTGCTATCTTTTCTATGTATCGCTACCAAGGAATGAGCTGATAATTCCAGGCATTGATTGCAGCTATCAAGAACTTCTTTGACTTCTTCTTCAGTTCTTCTATTATCCCTTAACATAGCTGGAATACATCTTCAGCCAAAATATTTGTTACACACACACACACACACACACACACACAGAGCCATATTGAATGACTGCTGAAGGGAGGAAGTGCCTGATTAGCAGAAACTTTATGTGGGAGCTTCCTCTGAGCAGATTGCCTCACTTGGAGATGGTTAAGAGGACCGTGGACTGGATCTCAAGGTGCAATTAGTGTAGACAGCTGCAAGCTGCTTCTCTGCTGTCTTGTTGATTTGTGACATATCCAGATGTACAGATTTCTGCTTTTATAGAAATATGCGGTAGAGGGTTCAGAAAAGCTGCACTAAAATACCAAGAATTGTAGAAAGCCGCTTGAATAAGTAGGGATAGTTTTATAGGTATCCAATGAGGTAAACCTCTGGTCTTTTACATAACCAGCCTTATTTCTGAAGGGTATAAAAAATATCTATTTAAAACTAGTAAAAACACGGCTACATCAAAATGTATGAGAAGATTAAATGCTAGTTGCTGGGTCTCAGATTCTTGAAAGAAGCCATGACTTAGCAGCTAAGCATGTAAGGGGGTCCATGATGCAAACTCTGCTGCCAGAGAAAAACCAACTGGAGACTTCAGGGTTGTACGAGAGACCTCAATCTAGGAGCTTGCAGAACTGTTGCCAGCTAAGGTTCTAAGGCCAACACTTTGTCTCTTTTTAAAAGCATTCATATTGCAGGCCATCTTGGTAAATATGCCAAGGGAATCTTGTATGGGATTTTTAAACACACCTGAAGTTGCTTTTGCCCTGTAGACAGAAGTCAGCTGGAGCCTTTCTCTCCTTCCTACTGAGGGAAGCGGTGAAAACCAAGAAATGACATGAGCTCTGCCTGCTTCTTCTGGCTTTCTCACTTTGGAGCCAGTTGCTCCCCGCACTTTTGGGGAGGCTAGAAAGCAAGAGCATCCATCCCATTGCAAAACTCATGCTAAAAGGGGTCGCCAAAGCCATATATGAGCTGTGCCTATTAGATACCAGCAAGTTGATTTGAAGGAAAGCTTGGGTGAGTGGATCAAAATAATGATAATACTTTTTTAAAAAGCATGTGGCAACTCTTTCTGTCCAAAAGGCAGAGCTTGTATTTAGCATTGACTTCGTGTGCCCTATGCCAGAGCGGAACAGCCCTTGGAAGAACAAAACTGTCTGAAATGCTCTATGATGGAACTTACACTTTTGCTGAAGTGTTTTCTCTCTTTGCCCTGTATGTGAATGTGCCTATGTATGTATACGTAGTCCTGAGTACATACCCATATGTTGCTACTATCAAGTGGCTCCAGGGATTTGGATAATTCACTGTGTCTTCATGGTCTCACCAAATTATTTCCCCATGATTAAAAATAACCATTCTCATGAATGGCTTGCATCAAGAAGCTTCAAGAGATATCTATCAACCCACAGGAATATATTCTTTCATTAATCCTAGGGATTTCTCAGGAAAAATACTTGTAGACTCTTCAACCTGGAACCCCGTGTGGAAAATGGAGATGTCCGCTTCTTCTGGGGGGAAAAGAGGATTTCTTGAGATCTTTTCCTTGTATGGGAATGTCCAGCCACAGCCAAGAGATCTCCAGTTTTATTTTGGAAGCCCTCATATAATGCCTTAATTATTTAGGATTAATCTCTTTTTCTTTTAGATACCTGCATGCTTATAGTCATCTCGCCCACTGAATTGTAGGACAGTTCAAATTAAAGCTTTGCCAAGCATGAGTCTTCAACAGGAAGAAAGGCAATTGTCTTCTGTCAAATACGATGCAGTTTCAGCTGTAATTCTATATAAATGCCATTGTCTGCCTCTGGTAGATGTACTGTAGGTTTCTCTAAAAGCATTTGCCCTAGCATCTCTTGGGAGAGGCTCTTTGACAAGAAACATTTGACCTCCTATCACTCTTTGAACATTGAGGCCAATGTGGTAGGAATGTACATTTTGTGGCTTTTGTTTTACCATGGAAATTGTATGTAATGTTATGCTACCAATGAAAAACCACAGCAGCTACTGAGCATAATCTCATAATTTTGATTTTTGCAGAGGAAGAGCAAATGCAGTGGACTCAATCCCACGAAGATCTGTTTTTGCATAGTTTGTTCAGGGTTTCCCCCCTCTATGTTGCCTTACGTTGAAAAGGTCATATTTTCAATTGGGACAAACAGTTAAAACAAGCAAGGTATGGGTGGTGGCAGGTCTTAGTATCCTAATTCAAAGTCATTCTCTTCCATTTCATTTGCTTGTCAGTAAAACAGAAATACTGTGAAAATCCATGATGCATAACATGCTCATTTAGTGTTTGGGACCAGAAAATGGAGAGGGAGGGTACCCATTCTCTACATGTTCTCTGTTTGGTTTTAGTTTTAGGCTGCTTTTTAAACACTGATGTGCTTCAATGAAAGAAGATTTTTCCTCCACAGATCTTTTAAAGTTATCTCAATGTTAATGTTGAATTGGGACCACATTATGGATTACTTGTTGGGTTTAGTAATGATTTACGCAGCATACGTCTTCTCTGATCTGGTCTTTTCTGTACACTTATAGTTAGTGTACATTGTCCTTTCCCCAGCCACCTAGTATGAGTTACACAATGAGAAGATTTGTTCATATGGTTGGCCACACGCCTGCCCTGTTTAAATTTTTGGGAGCATTGTGGAAAATTAAAGTGGTGGCCTGATCTTTTTACCTTGCACTCCTCAGAGTATACAGTAGCTGAATAGACATAGGGGTATACTTTCCAACTTTTACTTTGTATATATTTATCTTGAGATTTCTGGCATACTGTGTAATATAAATATGAATTATAATTTCAGCATTTTAAAAGAATTAATTTTTAGTGTGGCAATCCTCATGGAATGTATGGGGGGCTTTTTCTGCTGTAGTTGCCTATGATAAGATGTCTAAATAAATTATATTGGAAAGCAGTCTTTGTAAAATATTGATTGTGTGGAAATTTTGAGTTAACCTTATGAAAACTATTTGGTCACTCCCTATAGCTATGCTTAGGGAGATGTCCTATAAACTGCCATTGGTTTCTCTGGCTTGTGATTCAGGAATTCCCCAGTGTTACTCAATCTTGTGTCTTCACTTCATTTTATTCAGTTTGCTCAATTCTTTTGAATGTGTGATGGGTAGTTAATCAGTAGGTGCTGGATCCTCCTTAATACAGGTAACCCTCAATTAGCAACTGCCTCATACACTGACCATTCATAGTTATGACAGTGATGGAAAAGTAACTTTGTGATAGGTCCTTGTATTGACAAACTTCATAGATCTGTCAAGAAAAGAAAGCTGAAATAAGATCAGTCATGGCTTCACTTAGTGATAGACTCAGTAACAATGTTTAATCACTAAATGAGGGCTAACCATATTGTCCTTCAGCCCTGTGGCTGAGGATCTAAAGGGAGATTCTTAATACATTCTCCTGAAAAAATCTGGAATTCACCATATAGCGGGGGGGGGGGGATTCCTATTGTTAAGAAACACGTTTGCATAAGTAATTTTTCAGATCTTTGATTACAGTGCGTAAACATTTGAAGAAACCAGCAAGCTTTCCTCTTTTCTCCGGAGATGCAGCAGACCTCTGCTCTTCCTCTGTGATCCTTGAACTAAAAGGGTTTATGAATGTTCCTTCTCAGGGCAGGATTAAGGCCAACTGAAGCCCTAAGCAGAGCCCAACAATGGTGGCCCCCCCAACCCTTCCATTGCCTAACTAACAAAACATTAAGAGCACTTAGCAATAGGACTTAGACTTATATACCGCTCCATAGTGCTTTACAGCCCTTTCTAAGCAGTTTACAGAATCAGCATATTGCCTCCAACAATATGGGTCCTGATTTTACTGACCATGGAAGGATGGAAGGCTGAGTCAACCTTGAGGTCAGGATCCAACTGCTGGTAGTTGCCAGATTTAGCCAGCAATATCACATTTGAACCACTGCACCACCACAGTTCTTAAGACTCAATAAGTGTTGAAAACCAAAGTTGAACATGGCAATGAAAGAAGTAAGGGCATGATAGATAGGAGGGAAAAAATCTGTGGTGTTCCCCAATGTTCCCTCTAATTTTTTTTCAGTGTGTGAGGAAAAGTATAGTGTTCGAGCGGCACATTTTCATGCCTGAGCACCTGAATATTTTTTAGCCATAATTGCCATCAGAGCAGATGTTGGGAGGGAGGCAAGGAGGAAAAGGGTCCCCTCCCTCTCCCTCAGACCCCCAGGAAGGGAGGGGGAGGGAAAGGAAAGAAAATTGGAAACAAGAAAAGGAAAGGAAAAAGGAAAGGAAATAGAAAAGAAGGAAAGGAAATGGGAAAGAAGGAAAGGAAAAGAGAAAGGAAATAGAAAGAAGGAAAGGAAAAAGGAAAGGAAATGGAAAAGAAGGAAAGGAAAGGAGAAATGAAAGGGAAAGAGAAAGGAAGTGGAAAAGAAGGAAAGGAAAAGGAAAAGAAGGAAAGGAAAAGAGAAAGGAAAGGAAAAAGGAAAGGAAAGGAGAAAGAAAAGGAAATGGAAAAGAAGGAAAGGCAAAGAGAAAGGAAAGGAAAAAGAAAGGAAGTTAGAAGAAGGACAGAAAGGAAAAGGAAAGAGTGGAAAGAATTGGTACTGCTCAAAAATCAAGTCACAAGATCCCGTGGACCCCTTTGGCTCAGGCATTCCAATTCCACGCTGCTTCCCTCTCTCCCCAAAGCGAAGGGATCGCAGAAAAAATGCTGAGCCCAGAATGGGGCTTCAGATGAGGCAATGCCTGAGAAACCCCGGATGTGCAGAGAAACGCAGGCTACAACCAGTGAATCCCGTTTTTCTAGGAACTGACGAAGCCCCAGAGGACCAATGGGAATTCTCCCTTCTGCAGCGTCATCGATCTCCAGGCAGAGTCTTCCTCGATTTCACCAATCACCAGATGGAGGAGAGAGTTCGGTGCAGAGAGAGAAGGGAAGGAGGGGGGATATTTTTAGTCACATTTAAAGACATTAAAAAACACTGCGCTGCAGTTTAAAACTTGTGTGCAGTGTTTTTTTGTTACCTGCGCGGCCGCACACACGCGCAGCTTAGAGGGAATGCTGGTGTTCCCTTTCTCTATGTAGCTTTTAATGTGTATTTTTTATTTAATGGTTAATGCAGGGCTATTCCTTCTCCTACTAGAATAGAGACTATTGTGGAGGGCAAAGCTGGCAATACACACACACACACACACACACAGGTGTGTCTGTGTGTCTGTGTGTGTGTGTGTGTGTGTGTGTGTGTGTGTGTCTGGAATGCCTCAAGCAATTTCAACCAAACTTGGTAGAAAGATTACTTACCCTCTGGAAAAAATAATGTGGGGATAAAACATCCCTAACACCCCACAGCTATCGTTTGACCACCATTTAATGGCTGTGACCAGGGGGGCATTCGCCCAGGTTCGCCTGGTGCGCCAGTTGCGACCCTACCTGAATCGGGAGGCTCTCACAACAGTCACCCGGGCCCTTGTGACCTCTAGGCTGGAATACTGCAACGTGCTCTACATGGGGCTGCCCTTGAAGAGCATCCGGCGACTTCAGCTAGTACAGAATGCAGCCGCGCGAGTGATTGTGGGTGCACCTCGGTTCACCCGCATAACACCTATCCTCCGCGAGCTGCGCTGGCTACCTGTCGATCTCCGGATGCGCTTCAAGGTGCTATTAGTCACCCATAAAGCCCTACATGGCAGTGGATCTGGATACTTGAGAGACCGCCTTCTGCCAATTACATCCCTGCGACCAATAAGATCACATAGATTAGGCCTCCTCCGTATACCATCGGCCAGCCAGTGCCGGCTGGCAACTACAAGGAGGAGGGCCTTCTCAGTAGTAGCCCCGACCCTTTGGAACGAGCTCCCCGTAGAGATTCGCACCCTCGCCACCGTCCAGGCCTTCCGCACAGCCTTGAAGAACTGGCTCGCCCGTCAGGCCTGGGGACAAGGATAGTTCCCCTCCCGAATGATGAATGTATGTTGTCTACTATTTTATTATATGTCTTATCTTAATGTCTGTATTCCCCTTCCCGATTTTATGTGAGCCGCCCTGAGTCCCCTCAGGGAAAAGGGCGGCCTACAAATATTAATCAAATCAAATCAAATCAAATCAAATCACAGGAGGTGTGTTCTGTTAAGAGCCTTTTGTGCCTTAAAATGACTTCTACTGTACTGCCTTTGTTGCAGCAGATTGAGGTTTGTAATCTACTTACGAAAGATCAGGACTTGAGACCACGAAGGAAGAGAAACAGGTTTATTGGATGCATCGAGTTCAGCGTGTTCACACACCAACATCTGAACTGTCCTGGCTACGCCCAGGGCAGTGATTTTATACCTTTAATCAAACTTCGTCAATCAGAGGGCGTTTAAAGAGGCGTATTCATACAAAACGTAAAAACCCCTGTTCAGAACAGGGAAGTACATCTTGGAAAAATACAAAAGCAGATATTCATACCAACAGTTTTCTGCAACTTCTCTGTACTATCTCTCCCCCACGTCTGGCTTCCTGTGCCCCTCCTTTGCAGAGTCTTGCCACACTGTTCAGCCCTATTTGTAACTTATGAGGAAGTTGGGGAGAAGGTTCACTGCAGCTAAAAGTCATCTTTGGGACTCTAGGGCACTGGAGTAAAAGCCAAACTAAAATGAATCTATAAGGTCCATTCTATTAAGACCACCTAACCTAGCCAGCCACTGGTGGGTTTACCTGTGCAACCCATGCTGTATCATTCCCCCCTATTGAAACTTCACCCAATCCTAAGATTACTGTGTAGTTTCATAAATGGCAGGTTCCTCTCCATGAAGCATGAGCCCAACATATTTGCTCGAGCGTCCTTCTTCTGAGCGTCCCACCAGGGCCAGGACCTTTGCAGTAGTACACTGCAGTACAGAGTTTGCCAGTGGCACTGGAGAGGATATTCAAAGATTTATCAATCCTCTCCCCAGCCAAGTCCAATACTGCCTGCAAATGCATGATCCAGTTGATCATGTAGATTGGGGTGCGGTAACCCCAATACCCATCCTCTGCCCTAGTGGCCCTCCCATAGATGCATATGATTCTCTCTGAGTTCCACATGTCAAATTTCTCGTATTCAGCCAGTTCCTTACAAGGAAAGTTAGAGAAGGCTGTGTCCACCTTCCTCTTCTGACGGATGGGGCCTACTGAGTCATACACCAGGACCCCTAGCACCTGTCGTGATTGGATGGGCAACAGAAAGAACCCAAAGTTTTATCCATCCAAGAACACAGGGAGGACTTCGTAGGCCAATGTGCCACGAATCCAATACATGTTCTCCGGGGCTTCCCAAGTGCTAGATGGGGTTTTGTGGCTTTTTTTCCCATTTTGTTCTTCTGTGGATCCTGCAGGCATTGAGTGCATTCCAATGGAGAGTGGGTAATGGCCTTCCTTGTGGCCCTGGGTTCCCTTGGGGCTCCCTTTTCCTTCCCTTGTGGGCCGCCCCTCCCACCCTCCTGAGGGGTCCATCTGGGATGGGGGTTCCTACCCTGTTGTAGGAGTGGCTCCAGAACCACCATTCCCTTTCCCTGTGTGTTTAGGGTGGCTATAGCTGTTCTGCTGAGGTTCTTGTCAAGTGTCCCTGCATGGCATTGATATGTTTCCAAGTAGTTGGATTGGGTTATCCAGACCTCCAGGCGACTGGCTTTAGCACTATGGTTACGTGTTACACCTATCTGCCAGTACTTACTCAGGTCTTGTGCATCCATGCTTGACAGATTTTCATCCTCTGACCACCATTGTAGAAACCACTGATTCCCTACATCCCCAATAAGCTGACAAGTTATCTCCACTATTATGGGAATCTGGTCATAAGTTATGTCATATTCCATTTTCAGACTGAAATCAAGGGGGGCCCACTTCACCTGAGCCCTTGTCCTTTCTGGAAAGGGGTCTGGGAAGGGTCTCTGAATGAGCTTTTTTGCGATGGCACCTAATGGTCGAATTGTACCGTTTGTTTGGTGCCCAAGTTGTGACATTGGGGTCCATGCAACACTGCCAATAGTTCCCTGTCTCCTCTGAACAGGGGGATAGCCCCTCCTCCGGATGGCAATTTAATAACCAGCGTTCATTATACACAAAATGCAGTCCCTGTTCACCCTGATAAAAGCAGTTTTTGCAAAGGGGGAAAGGCCCTGAACCCATTTCCTCTAGCATTGGCTCAGAAGTTACCAGTGCAGGGGAGTCATTTGTAGAGGTGAGGGGCCTAGCTTCCGTTTGTTGGGGAATACCCTCATTATCCTCATTCCCCCCTATAGGAAAGGATGGAGCGGGGGTCCTCGTAATCATTCGGAACTTCCCACACCACCAATGGCGCCTCACCCTTTGCTCTGGCCAAGATTGCCTGATAGAGATAAAGAGAGTCAATGAGAATAGAAATGAATAGGAGAAAAAAAACCACGACCAGAACTGCCAGCATCAGGCCTCTCCTAATGCACGCAGCTTGGTGTAGGCGCTAGTCAGTCTTCATGGTTGTGCCTGGGCATTGGATGGGGCGGAGTGTCGCGATACGTTGCCTGTGCGATGGGTGTCGACGGCACCTGGAGCGACACCTGCAGAGGGCGCTGGTTCTTCACCACCTGTTCGTAGAGCGACAGCTTCCCGTGTGTCCGCAGAAGAGGTGGCGTTCCTCCTGGTGTTTCCAAAACGTGAGGTATAGAGGCTTGGCAGGGTCACTGGAGGCCTTCCAGTAAGCTTTCGCAGCCAATTTAAAACGGGTCCAGTGAATCCAAGGCCTAATTTCAGTTACCTTAACAACAAGGGGAGAAAAAACAACAACAGTATACGGCCCACACCATTTGGGGCCCAATAGTTCCTTCTACCAGTCCTTCATCCAGACTTCTTGTCCTGGGTGGAAGTTGTGGACTGGAGTTACAATTTCATGAGAACGACAAGACAAAACATATTTTTCGCAATTTGTGGACTATGGCATTCAGGGCTGGCAACTGTTTGAGCTTCACCATGTCTGTAACTTGGGGTTGGGCAACACCTGTGGGCCACGCAATTAGGAACCCTCCCATACAACAATTCAAATGGCGAGACACCCAACTCCTCGGTGAGAATGCACCTCTTTGCCAGCAATGCCATGCTGTGGGCATCATCCGGCCATTTGAAATGGGTTTCCTGACAAATTTTGGCCAACTTATCCTCTATGGTGTGATCTGCCCTCTTTACCCTCCCACCTGAACTGGGCCTTGACGGAGGGTATTAGCAGCACATACCTGACATTGAGAGCAAACAGCAGCTGCCAGGCTAGACAAATTGTTGATATAGACCTCCCTGAGCCAAGGCCTTTTTTTTTCAAAGCCGTTTTTCCTAAGTGCAAATGCTTATGCAGGGAGGAGACAGCATCCCATGCCAACTGCTGGGAAACAAACACCTTTGTCCAGCAGAACCCACCACCCATCTAGTAGTTCCACCCCTATTGCTTCAGCTTGCTGGGTTCCTGAGTGACTATACGATGGGGGTTGTTCTTCCTGAGCCGGGGTCCACAGAGTAAGGCATGTGGCCTGTAAAGAAGGGGGATCCAAGGCTGCTGCTCTGGCAACTTGATCAGCTTTGTTGTTTCCTCTTTCAGTTATTGAAACCCCTTTCTGATGACCCATACATGCATAATGGCAACTTGTTTGGGGGCCCATACACTGTCCAACAAATGCACAATTTGGGGTCATATCTGATGTCCTTTCCTCCAGCTGTGATGAGGCCTTTTTCCTGTGAAGAGCTTTTTCCTAAAGCTCCATGGGCTTGGATGGTTAGGAAGGCCTATTTGGAGTCTGTGCAAATGTTGACTCGTAGATCTCATGCAAATTCCAAAGCCTTGTGAGGGCATGTAGTTCTGCCAAGTGGGCACTGGTTTCTGGTGGTAGGGGCATGGCTTCCCACACATCATCAAGGGTGACTACAGCATAAGCTGCTTTTTCGCACGCCCTCATGTATAAAGCTGGTTCCATCTGTACAAAGAGTTGCATCTTTGTGCGATGGGGGTTTATCCTTCAAATCTGGGTGACTGGCATAGGTTTCTTCAATGGTTTGCAAACAATCATGAGTAATTTCAGAGTCTGGTTCAGGCCACAAGGTTGCTGGATTCAAAGCATAGATTGGACAAACTTGATGAGGGGGTTATGTGTAATAAGCCCCTGATACTTCAACATTCGTGGATTGGTAAGCCACAAATGACCTTTCTGGTCTAGGACAGCCCGAAGAGCATGGGGGATGTAGATATTTAATTGCTGTCCAAAGGTGAGCTTATTGGCTTCCTGGGTAAGTAGGGCAGTTCCTGTCACAGCCTTGAGACAGGCTGGCCACCCTTTGGCCACCTGATCCAGCTGTTTGGACAAATATGCAACCGGACGATACCATGTTCCCAATTTTTGGGTCAGTACCCCAATGGCCATATTCTGCTTAATGTCCACAAACAACTGAAAAGGCTGTCAAGTCAGAAAACTAGGAGCCTGAGTCACAGCATGCTTCAATTCCAAAAAGCTGTTCTGTTCCTCTTCCTCCCAACTCAAGGGTTCCTTTTCCATTCCCCTTGGTAGCTTCATAGAGTGGCTTTGCTAACAATGTGAAATTGAGAATCCAAATGCGACAAAATTCTGCTGCCCCCAAAAAGCTCCTTAATTCCTTCCTATTTCGTGGGGCCGGCAATTGGCAAATGGCTTCCTTCCTCTCATGGCCCAAAGTTCTTTGTCCCTGCTGGATGTTGTAGCCCAAATATTTAACTTCCAGTTGGACTAATTGGGCTTTGGTCCGAGAGGCCTCGTAGCCATTCTCCTGTAGGAGGAGCAGTAGGGCTGCTGCAGTGGCATGACAGGCTTCCTCCGTCTGACCTGCGACCAACAAGTCAGCTACATCTTGCAAAACCACATCAGGTGGGGCAATGTCTAAAAGTTTCAAATCCATGGCTAATGCAGCTCCATTAGGAGTTTTTTTTCTTCAAAGCCTTGATGCAAACGTGTCCAAACATATTGCTGCTTTCTGCCTGTGACTGGGCATTTGAAGGCAAACGAATGCTGACTTTTTTTGATTGATGGGGATTTCAAAGAAAGCATCCTTTGAATCAATGACTGAAAACCATTTTCCTCTGCATGCCATTGAAGGGCCTCCTGTGAGATTCACGTCTCCTGGGGCAGCTTGGTAGGGGGATCCCTTGGCATCCTAGGGCGGTCATCTTCCCTTTCCTCAGGGGGTGGAGCCCAGTCCCAGTTGAGGCACTCCCCTCCCCAGTGGCCATGTTCGTAACAGATGGCACATCGGTTCCGTCCCAAGGGTGGGGGCCTGTTCCCCTCCCTAATTGCTGCTGCGAGCACTTCTGCTTTTTTTCTGCATCTTTTGATTTTTTTTTCTTCTTTTCCTCCAACAAGTCTCTATTGACGAGAGTTTTTCTAGCTACTTCCATAAGCTCATTGAGGGGCTTCCCCAGTGCCCCTTCCAGCTTCTACATCTTGTGTCGGATGACTGAGAAATAAAGGCCATAGCTAGCATCCGAGCATTTTCAGGAAGGTTAGTGGTTACCATAAATAAAAACCTCAGGGCTTTCGGCAGAGTTTAGACATTTTAGTGGCTGGCTTTCCTCCCAGCCAGACAGCCCTTACAATTAACTGTTGATGGTCATGTGGCAGAGTCAACTGGTGGGGGTCATAGGGGCTCCATCTCGGGTCCCTTGAAGGGAAGCGTTGCTCAGTAAAGTCAGCCAGATTGGTGTGAGCAGGAACATCAGGTTTTAGAATGTTAGACACTGCAATTCTAATCTTCTCCCTCTCTTCAGACTGCTCTATCTCCTCTTCCTTCTTCTCCCAAAATTCTGGTGAGCTCAGAGGGTCCCCATCCCCTGTCCCTCTGACAGGACTTTCTTCTGACATCATAGAGGTCACACCGTCCAGCCCTCACTCTATCCACTCCACAGATGCTCGGCTTGTTGATGCCCTCAAGTCTCTTGAGCTACTAGGTGTAGCCCCCCTTTGGCATGGTCGTGGTGAGGGTCGTGGTGATCCTCTTCCTGTTCTGGCAAGTCTTCTGGGGCACTAGCTAGGATTGGTGGTCTCTGCTTGGGACATTTGGGGTTTGCAACCCGAACAGCCATAAGAATACACTGTTGGTCTTTTGCATTTGTTTTTTTAGCCAAGCTGTCTCCTCAACAAATTGTACTACACGTCAATATACGGATCCTGTTTGATCAGGATCAAACACTAACCTATGGACATTCAAAGCTATGTTGGGATCAAAAATTGCCTTTGTTGGGCCTCCCAAAACCAAAAGTGGGCCATTCAGATTCACAAAACTTTTTAAGCTCATGCCTGCTTCACTCAATGCCATAATCCTGAGTCACATATCCTTCTTTAAAATGATTTAACATACATTGTAATGGGATCCAGGGAACACTGCTGCCCCCACCCATGTCCTCCCAGGGCACCAAACAACAAAAATTTAGCAATCACCCCACACAGGCTTCTGACCCAGGATACCGGATGGACACGGCTATCGTAGGGAAATGCAGTAACCCCCCCCTCAATCACACACACACACATACACTAGACAATCCTCCCCAAAACCTTTCACCTAGTGAGGGAGATCAGGCCTCACCTCCGGCTCAACAAGGAGTCCGGGTCTAAATAGGGTTCCCACAGTACTTGCCTCATGTACTTGGCTTCCCTCCTGCGATGCTGGCCAGCCTTTTAGATGCCTTTAGATGCCTGGTCTCTGGTCCTTCTCTGGTGGTTCTTGGAATCGCCAAACGCTGCTGCCAGAGCCCTCTGTCGCTGGGAAGTCCCTAGGATCAAACGGGTCCGTTGGCGCCAGGGAGGTTCCCCCTGACAAGATGAGCTCTGACACCGGGGTGGACGCTCCAGAGGGTCCCAAAGACCCCTCAACTCCTGGCTGGCTCGCCAAAAATGTTGCAGCAGATTGAGGTTTGTAATCTACTTACGAAAGATCAGGACTTGAGACCACGAAGGAAGAGAAACAGGTTTATTGGATGCATCGAGTTCAGCGTGTTCACACACCAACATCTGAACTGTCCTGGCTACGCCCAGGGCAGTGATTTTATACCTTTAATCAAACTTCGTCAATCAGAGGGCGTTTAAAGAGGCGTATTCATACAAAACGTAAAAACCCCTGTTCAGAAGAGGGAAGTACATCTTGGAAAAATACAAAAGCAGATATTCATACCAACAGTTTTCTGCAACTTCTCTGTACTATCTCTCCCCCACGTCTGGCTTCCTGTGCCCCTCCTTTGCAGAGTCTTGCCACACTGTTCAGCCCTATTTGTAACTTATGAGGAAGTTGGGGAGAAGGTTCACTGCAGCTAAAAGTCATCTTTGGGACTCTAGGGCACTGGAGTAAAAGCCAAACTAAAATGAATCTATAAGGTCCATTCTATTAAGACCACCTAACCTAGCCAGCCACTGGTGGGTTTACCTGTGCAACCCATGCTGTATCACCTTAAAGTGACTTCTACTGTACAGCACAGTGGAGTTGCCATGGTAACAGTTTCACAGTACTCCACAAGGGGGCTCCCTCTGATAAGGGGGGAAATCCAACATATAATTCATTCCTTTTCCTGTGGAACACAGGGTTGGGATAAATAAATACCAGGGCAAGACTGGGTTATCAGCTAGTACTTAATAAATATGGATCTACTGGGATATTATACTGTCAGAATGAGAGAGAGAGAGAGGAGTCTTGCATCAGATCATGTATTAGATGCCATCAAACACACATCTATGAATAGAGCATTCCCAACCCTATATTTGCATTCCTGGAGTTAAAAGGCTTGGGGTAAAGAGGAATGGACCATGCCTCTCTTCAGTGCTAGGATTAAAAATAGGCTTCAAGCATGGATTTTTTTTTTTTAACAGCAAGTATTCCTATGTCATCAAAATTTGGAGGTCTAGTTAAAAAGGGGGGGGGGAAACATAGTGAAGTGGATTCCACAAACCAATCTTGTCTTAGAGAAGACATCAATCAGAGACCTCAGTAGAATGCGGTTGTCTCTTTTAAATCTGAATAAACCAACAGAGAAAATGCATCTGTCCCACTCCAATAAAACTAAATCCAGCCAAATATATCTTGATATGATCCACTTAAGGTCGTAGGACGTCTGGGAAGTTTTAAATGTTTGAGAGGAAGTTAACGCGGACACTGCAAAGGGGGAGAGCATTCTGGTCATAGGAAGGGGGGCATGGAGCTACGGCTGGGATGACTATGCAACTGCTCTCCTAAGGGGGCTTCGAAACATTTGGCCCTTGCCAGGGTCAAAAGTCATTCTTTCCCTGGATGTTTAAATATGATGGTTGCAAAAAAAAACACCGCTATTACTTATATGATTTTTCTGGCCACGTGTCTCATCTAAGGGACTTGCAACAGGTTTTTTTTTAAAAATCCAATAAAAGCCACTTCAAAAATCAATATACAAATATATAAAAACCACATTCCATTTAAAACCAAAAAATCATAGACAGTAGCAGAATCCAGCCTTACGTCAGCTGAACACAGACATTGTAAAAGTCCCCCACCATTCATTGCTAAACCCTTCCCCCCCCCCAGGTACTGTGGCAGAACCATGTCTTGTTTTGCCAAGTGTCAGGGCATTGAAGAGATGCCCAGGCAATTGGTTCCCTTGGATCAGTGGTGGGATTCCAAATCTTTTCCAGATGATTCTATGAGGGCGTGCTTTGCGCGCATGATCAGTACTCAAAGACCGCCCTCAGTGTGAGAGCTGGTGAGCTCAGCTGTTTTTTTTAGCTCAGCTGAGGTGCGCCAATCCGCTCTGCCCTGCAAATCAGCTGAGCTAAAAACCAAGGGAATATAGGACAGGAAACGATGGGGGCGGGAGGGTGGGGCCAACCAGAGGTGATGTTTGCCAATTCTCTAGACTACTCAACATTTCCGCTACCGGTTCACCCAAACCAGTCTGAACCGTCTGAATACCACCTCTGCCTTGCATCCAGAGGAAATGCAGCCCAGTAAACAATGGAGAGTTATGTTTTCCTATTAGCTCATGCAAACGGAGTTAAAAGTCTTAATATAAAAAGCAGACATGCTAAGCAAGGTGATGCCCAAATCTCTTCCAATCAGTGAGGAGCTCCTTAAATAATGACAGCAGAGATACCTCAAGGACAGCCAGTTAACACACTACCTAGTGCTAGGTTTCATACAGAACCTTTCAACAAACAAACAAGGTTTGTATCAAAACCCGAATTCATAATTTCATGGCCCTGTTATGATCAAGACTGCAAGATTTGACTTTGACTGAATGGCACATGAGTCTGAATGGGAATTAAAAGTCTAAGACTTTCCCAGCCAAAAACAAAACTTTGCAGTTACATGACAAATTATCTCCCCTCTTCTCCCCTTTTTTCTCTTTTGTTCAAAAAGCAAGAGAGAAAAAACAAGCATGCTAGCTCTGAATGAGTTCTAAACTTCCCAACTTTGTTTTAATACGAAGAAGAAATCAAAATATGTCACTAAATTTTTCAAAATAATGATGGTCTTCTGCATTGCCACTATAGTTTTCAGCAGAAGACAGTGACTGAAAGAGAATGTGCCCACAAGTCCTTCTTTGTAGAGCTCTCAGTGGACAATCTTCTGTTAACAGCATCCAAAATTCACTTGTCCTCATCCTTGCTCACTTTGCTTTTCAGTAATTCTATTTACGGCATAGTATTTTTTTTTAAGTTTCAGCCGATAGCAAACCTGGCTGGAACCTGGATGGCAGATCACCAGGAAATACCAGGGTTGGAAGAAGGGATAATCAACACATTTCTGCTTTACTACCAAGAAATCAGCCTGGACAGATTTGTGAAATTACTTGTCATTGACCCTCAGGGGAGAAAATTCTACTTTCAAGTTGCTTTTCAATTTGAGGTGAAACATATGCTATAGAACAGTGTTTCTGGCTAGGGAATTCTGGGAGTTGTAGTCCGGACATCTTCAAGTTGCCAAGGTTGAGAAACACTGCTATAGAACCTTTGTATAAAAGAAGGAGAAGGGGGAGGAGGAGGAAGGAGAGGAGGAAGAAGGGGAGAAGGAGATGGAGGAGGAGATGATGGAGGAGGAGGAGGAGATGGAGGAGGAGGAGGAGGAGGAGGAGGAGGAGGAGGAGGAGGAGGAGGAGGAGATGATGATGATGATGATGATGATGATTTTATTATAACAATATAATTTATTATAACAATAAAATATGTTGATGCTCCTTGATTCAAGATGCTTGATGCCTCTTGGATTGTTGCTTGAAATACGCTAAAATGAGAAGATTCAAGTTTGCTCTATTTGCTACATAAGCTGATGTGATTATTCAACCAAGAGGCTAGAGCAATCAGAGATGATTTTCTGTTTGACGGTGCACTTTATACCCCAGTGAGTGGCTAACAATGAATAGTTAAGCATCTGTGGCATTCTGGAATGACTCTTTCACCTATTGACAGAAAGCTTTGCTTTGAAAGAATATCTCTGTTGATTCTTAGAGATGCAACAAATCACAGCTAACTGTTGTGAAACTGTAACAGTATTTTCAAGAAGAGACTAAAAGCAATTTTTCCCCATCACACAGGCATGCTTGTATTTTGTCAAGCATCTCTAACCAAACAGGTTTTGGAATGGAAGGGACTCTGACATACTCCTTTTCTCTTTCCAAAACCTACGTGCAGGAAGATAGTCATCTATTGCTTAGAGTGGTTGATGACTAACCTGTTTGTTGTAGGGTGCTAAAAATGCTATCCGGCACCCATAATGCAAAGCGGGGCCCCCACATGTGCATGCACGCACAACCCCTCCCATGCTCCCCTTCCACACTCGGCACACTGCTTGCCTCTAAGCTGAGCTTGGTATTTCTTTTGGGGGGGGCTGGGGGAGGCTGTTTTAACTTTTTGCCCTCCCCAGGCTCCAGGAAAGCCTCCGAAGCCTGGGGTAGGCGAAAAACGGGCCCAAACTGGAAGTTTGGAAGTGATCTGTTTCCGGCCCTCCTAAAGGCTGAAAATCAGCTTGCCAGCTGATGTGCGCTGGAGCTGACAGCTAGTGTGCTGGTAGATATGGCTCCATGTGCTACCTATGGCACGCATGCCATAGGTTCGCCATCACAGGCTTAGAGAAATGACCTTGCAGTATGAAGATGCTTATATCAGATGTCTTCATCTTCTGGTTCATATCTTAGTGCTTCTTAGTGCTTGACAAGTAAAATGATTAAGTTATCATTAAAGAGAGGGATCAATCACACTCATAACAGAAGCACCAATGTGCTTCCAGATTGAAAGAATTAGCTGAAGACATCACTGTTGCCCGGGGAACACCAAGTTTGGGGTCCCTTCTATGTCCTTGCCAGGAGCGGGAGCAAAGGACCGGAGCCCATCCCACCATGCAGCAGCACTCAGTCTCATTCGGGTCTCAAACGCAGGCTTGCTAACCTCGAACCCAGCGTCCTAACTACATGAGCCACTGTGCTCCAGCAAGAGTGGGATGAAGCATATTTAGAGATCATTGTGAACAGTCTGTTCTCTCTCAATTGTATTATTCACTTGCATAAAGGAGCATTTTCTTCCTCACATTGATCCAGTGCAACATTTACATCTCTTGCATAAAACCTTTTTTGAGAAAGGATGCCGTGTGGAGTATTCTTTCCCACCATGCAATTCACAGCGTAACTGGTTTACTACACAGCTATCCAGCTATTCTCAGACTGATTTCATTCGCCGAAGGGTGGTACAAATTGATCAAAAGAAACGAGCTGACTTCCCCCACTTCTGTTCAGCTGTCAGTCTGTGCAATGCAAATAATGCCTTTTCTTTTACATTGACTGCAGTATTGATACAGTTGGGGATCCATTTCTGTTCTACGTTGTGGGCCTGCCCATATGGGCATGGGGAAAAGAGAAAGAAAGATTTGCATTAGAGGAGGGTCGTTTTGAAGAGCTAATTAACCTTTCACTCTTTCCTTCTCCCCCAGATGGGGTCTCCAAAGGCAGTTGGCATTTTCAGAAAGGAGAAGAGAAAGATATGATAATTGAATGGGCCAAAGATGGTGCACATGCCCACTTCCACTCAGCTGGTTCTCCAAAATTCTTGCCAATTCAGAAGCTAGAAATTTTGACCTGTATTGTTTTGTCTGATGGCTCTTGTGCCATATTAATTAATTTCTTCCCTAAGACGCTGAATTAAAACCTCAGACAATGTTCTAGCAGTTCAGTTGCTGCAGTGCTCTGAAGAGAATTATATCTTGCTTAGGAGGCAACCCCCCATAATTTGACTAATTGCTATAAGACCTAAAACTTTGCTGGACTTTCTAGAGGTGTGTATGTACACTGTTTGTGTGTGTGTGTGTGTGTGTGTGTGTGTGTCAGGGGTGGGTTTCAACCAGTTCGCGGCAGTCCCCGCGAACCGGTTGGTCGGCGAACCCGGAAGTAAGTAACGGCGAAGGGCCCGCCCGCCCGCCCACGCTCCTTACCCGGTTTTGACGAGTTCTGCGCTTCCACGCATGCGCAGGACGCATACAGCACCTGCGCGATCCTCCAGGAGCAGCTGGAGCATCGCACAGACGCTAGTACGCATGCGTGCACTGCGCGCGTGCACGAGGACGCCGGCCCCGGTTGGAACGGGGAGAGAAACCCACCCCTGGTGTGTGTGTGGTATGTGTGTGTGTGTGTAATTATATATAGTTTGAATTTGAGTTTATTAGGACTTGTATGCCGCCCACTCTCGAAAGACTCAGGGCGGCTTACAGGTAAAGCAGGGAGGGGGAACATACAAAAATTAAAAAGTACAAACATTAAAATCACACAACATTCATAACGTAAAATGGGGCTGGATAAATCAACAGCCCCAGGCCTGCTGGAAGAGCCAGGTCTTAATCGCTTTGTGGAAGGCCGGGAGAGTAATAAGGGTCCAGATCTCCACGGAGAGATAGTTCCATAGGGCCGGAGCGGCTACAGAGAAGGCCCTCTCCCGGGGGGTCGCCAGTCGACATTGGCTGGCAGATGGAATCCGGAGGAGGCCTAATCTGTGTGATCTTATAGGTCTCTGGGAGGTAAATGGCAGGAGGCGGTCTCTCAGGTAGCCAGGTCCTAAACCATGAAGGGCTATATAAAGAAAAGCCAGCAAATCTGGCCAACAAATATGCTGCCACAACCCAACAAAAATTTATTGAAATAAAACTAAGTTTGCTATACAGTTTGCACATCCTGCTATCCTAAAGACAAACAAATGATTCTGTAGATTAACATATTATGTGAACTCAGTAAATGTAGCTTGTAAATCATAATATACGGCTTGACTGTTGAATAAACGCAGGCAGCTGTGATTTTTCAGCAAGCTGGGGCTAATCAAAGCAGGATGAATAAATTGGATAAACACAGCATTGGTGATCCAACCAACAAAGCATCCCAAGATTGACCAATAGGATGTCTGGTAGTTCATCGTGAAAGATAGCTGCCACACACACACACACACACACACACACACATCACATTTTAATTACCAACACTTGCAGTACTGCAGGCCACTTCAGCTGACTGTTATCTGCAGTTCAGCAGTTCTAATCTCACCGGCTCAAGGTTGACTCAGCCTTCCATCCTTCTGAGGTGGGTGAAATGAGGACCCAGACTGTGGGGGCGATATGCTGACTCTGTAAACCGCTTAGAGAGGGCTGAAAGCCCTATGAAGCGGTATATAAGTCTAACTGCTAATTGTCATGTGCTATAACACAGATTTTGTCCTTGGGATTTAAATTATAATTGGGCCAAAGACAAAAGGCTTAACTTTGGAAAATTGATTATTTGGATTGAGTTCAGAAATAAGAGCCGAGGTGGCGCAGTGGTTAGGGTGCAGTACTGCAGGCCACTTCAGCTGACTGTTATCTGCAGTTCAGCGGTTCTAATCTCACCGGCTCAAGGTTGACTCAGCCTTCCATCCTTCCGAGGTGGGTGAAATGAGGACTCAGACTGTGGGGGCAATATGCTGAGTCTGTAAACTGCTTTAGAGAGGGCTGAAAGCCCTATGAAGCGGTATATAAGTCTAACTGCTCTTGCTATTGCTCTTGCTATAAACTTGGGGAAATGTGCTCCAAAAAACCCCCAGGGATCTGATCCTCTGCTACATTTATAACCACCATGTAACACCATAAAAGACACCATGTCTTTTATTCCAGTCTGCATATTTCAGATTCAGTTCAGGTGAATTCCTAGAAAAAGGTATGAGGTCTGAACACAAATTAGTGGTGGTTTTCAGGATAGCCTCCTGGCAACCGAGGTAAGCTTCTATTGGAAATTTATTTTTCAAGAAAGACCTATTCATATGAGCATATTGCAAGCTATGGATGGGAATCTTGAGGCTTGGCCCATAGAATTGCCAAGAGTCGGACTCAGTGAAATGGATCACCTCGTCATCATCACCTACCACAAAGCCTCTGCAATTGTCATTTAGCAGCACAGCTTCACGAAGAAATGCCCTCTCTCACCCTTCAAATTTTAGGAAAAGGAGGAAAAATGCATCCCTGTTGCCTTTGGCAAGTTTTTCACGACTCTTTGATTTGAATGACAGTGACTTTTAATTTTACCAGAATACTTTGGTTTAGTTATTATCCATCACCTTGAGGACTTATATTATCAGAAATAGCATTGCACACATGTAATAATAATAATAAAGTATATGCATGCAATTTAGAAGTAATTAGTTTGTCTGAAATGGGACAGGTTTGTGTGGTGATCACAGAGAGTTTTCAGAGAGAGAATTTTGAACTCTGAATGAACCTAACAGGCTTGTCAGACTTCCGACAAGTGGAGAAATCATAGGTGTCTTCTTAACAAGCACTTTCTCAACAAGACACTTGGAATATTGGAGTGCCATTTCTGGATAGTCTCAATTTTCCTGTTAACTCCTGCATGTACACAGAGAAGGCTTGCAGGGAGTAAAGGCTTTGCCATGTTTTATAGCTAAATTGAGAAGCCACGCTGAACAGAGCTGGACTTCTGTCTGATATTGTAAAAAAGAAACATCTGGAGAAAGCAGCAGGAGAAAAAAAAAATTATGTACTGGAAGCGTGGAAATCTCAAAAAGCTTAAGAGACCATTGGATGGAAAATTTCACTCTTTCCAGGATGATGTCCATGTGGAAACTTTTCCTTAGAAGTTGAACTACTACAGAATATCTCCCTAACTAGTTTTGGTATTCTGTTTACCTGTTTTTGCATCCCAAGGAACTCTGATTCCTAATCATCTAGGGAGTTTCTTGAGATATTTCAGACAGCAATACCTTAGAATCTCGTAAAAACAAGATGAAAAAATAGTTTTCAACAGTTTTCAAACTGTTGAAAAGTCTCTACTTCCCTTTCTTTTGCAAGTAGGAAAGAATAATAATATTTCTTCATTGCCCACATGTAAGACCAAAAATGAGTAAATACTCTGAAAAAACTTTATTTCACTAAGGTTTTGACCAGAGGTGGTATTCAGCAGTTTCTGACCAGTTCTGGAGAACCAGTAGGGAAATTTTGAGTAGTTCGGAGAACCGGTAAATACCACCTCTGACTGGCCCCGCCTCCATCTATTCTCTGCCTCCCAAGTCCCAGCTGATCAGGAGGAAATGGGGATTTTGCAGTAACCTTCCCCTGGAGTGGGATGGGAATAGAAATTTTACAGTATCCTTCCCTTCCATGCCCATCAGGTCATACCCACAGAACCAGTAGTAAAAAAATTTGAATCCCACCACTGGTTTTGATCCTAACCCTAATAATTGCTCTCCAAGTAGTTGGGCCCGCTTGCTTCTAGGAGCAGAGTACTTCCTTCCTTCCCTGGACCCTCCTTCTCAGCCCCTTCTCCCCACCAGTAGCCCTGGCAAAAGCTAGAAGGGCTGTTTGAGCAGCCTATTCTATCTTTAACCAGGGTTGTAGGACCAGAAGAGTCCGTAGATTCTTCCCAATCTCTGTAGAGCACCTGTAAGGAATCCCATCAAACTGGGTTTCTTACTTCAAGGAAAAAGTCTGCAAAGTACCACATAGTCTAAATGTACATTGTATTTATTTTGTAGCATTTAAGTCTGCACTATTTACAACTGATTTTAGGCTGCAGCTCACATTTGGAATTTAAGACAGTAGAGCCAACACCTTTGGAAACCATCTATGTGCACATATGGCATGTAAGTTGAGTTATTACAAAGAAAAGGAAATGGCAAGAAAAGAAAGGGCTGCCTTCATCCAGGAGGTACCCTAGGCCAGTTCTGCAAATGATGAATTCCTCTGCAAAACCCTCCTTTTCTTAGGTACCAGGATGAAGACTCTTTTGGGTCAGGAACATAAGCCATAAAGTTCCACAGTAAGTACTGAAAGTTGAGCAGCTTCATCTTTCACGAGAGGTTTGGCGCCATTAAAGGTTCTATTCCTCATCCCTTTCACAGACTCCTTCATCTTCCTCTGGAAATGCCAGGTCCTTCTGGGTTTTTAGATGCTTAATTCCTGTAAATACAAAGACCAGAGTTAAGGTTTAATGTTTGCACTCAAGGTATGTAATCTGCCCAGCAGGCTAACAGCAATAGTAGCAACAAAATGGCAAAGGGATTGTGACCTATGAAAATGGTGGTGTTACCTTTGTAGTCCATTACAAAGATAGAATTGAGTCTGATGTCAGAAGGGCATGGATGCTTTTTGTAACCTCTCATTCTCTCTCCCTCCCTCTCCCTCCTCTCTCTCTTTCCTCTCTCTCTCCCCTCCGCCCTCTCCTGCTCCCACTCCCTTTCCCTCTCCCTTTTTGCCACAGTAATAACAAGAAAAGCAACAACAGCAAAAGCAATAACAGGGAAGAAATCTGAATTGGTTCAGAGTATAGTGAAAGAGGACATAATCCTTCTTTTTTCGCAATGCTAAGCACCTTAGCTTATTTCAGGAACTAAATAGGGTTAACCCCAGGGGTGGTACTGACTTACCTTTCCTACTGGATGGCAAATGTGAGCGTCTGTGCATGCCTTCCACCTTCCGTGTATGTGCTTTGCCTAAAAAAAGGGCCTAAATGGGATGCCATAGAACCGGGGCAGGTGGGTGGGGCCACCTGCGATTCCCGCTACTGGTTCAGAAAAATCAGTCAGAACTGGCAAAATACCACGTCTGGTTAGCCCTAGTTAATAACTGGCTGAGATACTGGTGCTATTGATTGGATAAATACAGTATCTCCCCCATCCAATAGCAAGTAATGGAGAGAGGGGGGGGAGAGAGAGGGAGAGGGAGGGAGGGAAGGAGGGAGGGAGGGAAGGAGGGAGGGAGGGAGGGAGGGAGATGTATTTACAGATATGTCAAAGAGTGTGGAAGAAGATTGTTCTACTCATTCACTTTTTATTTTTAGTTTTGGTGAGACCATCTTTAAACTGCAGCCCTTTATTTGCTTCTTTCACATAACACATTTAAACTGGCAAATTGATGGCAATCTAATTGTGAAGAACATGGCTCTTGGTCAACAGTCCTTCAAATAAGCAGAACCATCTGTGCAGAGCTCTGAATGTCCATTAGGGGGATGCAGAAAAGTCTAACCTTTTGGTGCCATCTCGTGGCTACCTGAATTTCTACCATCTAGGTATAGTGGACCTGTCTTTAAGGTGAATTTAATATTGGAAAATGACAGCTTTAAAAAAAACCCAAGTAATTAAAAATGCTATCAGTCCTCTCCTTATTCGTTTCCACCATGCCCTGAACTTCTCTGGCGCAGCGTATTGTGATGCAGAGAATGGTGAGAACTGGTGATGTGGTAGGTCTCTGCTCATGCTCTGCTACCCCTTTTGTCCTCTGCTCAGTTTGTAGTCCTCATTGTACACTCTGAGTGCAGAGTTTTGCTTTTGTTTAAGAATATTTTTTTCACTTCTTGCCATCTGTCTTCTGGCAAGTCCCCCAATAATGCTATGATTTCCCTGGATCCATCTTTCTCTTCTACTCTGTCACAATTCATTTGCACCCTGAGGTTCATGCCTCCAAAATTATTCTGCCTAGCTTTCTCCCAAAATCAGAAACACAAGAAAGAATAACTCAATATTTGAGACTTAGTTTGCTTCGTATCGAACATTTGAGATGACTCCCTCCTTCTTTTTCCTTGAGGACTTTGATTTCACTGTAGATCATTTAATTAATCCAGTAGATGTTAATGGAGGAGAGCAAGAATGCCAGCCATTGTGCATTAAGGAGACATGAATAACACTTTGTACTGCTGATGCATGTTAGATTAAGTCAACCCCCCTCCCACAAGCTTCTTTCCATATTCAGGATAAATTATCTGTGCAAATGAGGTAACTTCCTGCATATTTGCAGCCAGATTACAATGTCTCCAACAGGGAGCCTGAAACCTGACATCTGGTTTAGTTCATTCAACCAAAGTAGAAGAAACTGACATTGAATAAGCTTTAATTTTTTTAATACTTCTACTTTACTACAGATTCCCCAGGCTTAAAATAATGCATATGTTACCCAAATCAGGAGAGGGGAAAAAAGTTTTATACATTCAGGTAATATAAACTCAAGGCCACTCAGAGTCATGGCAAACAACTTTGATAAATAAAAATAAATCAAATAAACTTCACTACCAGTGGACAGATTGATTTCATGGTTACCGATAGGTGCCAAATTTCCACAGACCCATGGAATGGCCCCACTTAACAGATACATACCATTCCTTTCAGTGGGAGGAAGGAGTTCTCTATTTGTATTATATTTCAGTGTGAATCAATTGTATGGGTCAGATAATATCCAGAAAGCATCCAAAGTGAGCAGAGAAATAGCAATAGCACTTACATTCATATACCACTTCATTGTGCTTTTACAGCCCTCTCTAAGTGGTTTACAGTGTGTATTGCCTCCAACAGCCTGGGTCCTCATTTCGCCCACCTTGGAAGGAAGGAAAGCTGAATCAACCTTGAGCCTGGTGAGATTTGATCTGCCAAACTGCTGGCAGCCGGTGATCAGCAGAAGCAGCCTGCAGTACTGCACTCTCACCACTGTGCCAATACGGTTCTCACTCTCACTCTTACTCCTCTCTATAGATATACCACAATAATAATTTTTGGCATCAGGGTAAAATAAACTTAATTTCTTTCTTAGATTTAGGGTGGGCTTTTTTTTAAGAAAGTGGTCTTCAGCACACAAATGCTGATGTTTCTTTTATTTATTATTGTTTTGAAAACAGATCTGCAAGAGGACTTATGAGATCCAATTCCATGAGGATTGCTGAAGGGACACTCTCTCTCCTCTACTGCACTGTCTTTGCTCAGTGCAATAGATTTTATTTTTCCATTAAAAAGAATCAGCAGCACAACGTACAACCTAGTTTCCTGCCTAACCCGGACTCAAGACCAGCAGACAGTAAATAGCCACCTCAAAGGTGCTTTTTCAAAAGGCAATTGGATTGTTGCCTTTTGAAAAAGCACCTTTGAGACAACTATGACCTGGATGACTGAAAATCTCCACAGGCATTTTTAAGGTGTTCTTTTCCCCCATCTATTTTCAGCTACTCAGCTGAAATGAAGGGAGTAAACAGTATGGGAAACTAAGGGAATAGCTGTACTTAGCCATTTCAGCTTTGACCTCAAAAACGGAATACCTTATTCCACCAGCCTTGAAATTTTGGGCTTAGACAATTTAGAACTACGTCGCCTTTGCTCTGACTTGAGCGTAGTACACAAAATTATCTGCTACAATGTCCTACTTGTCAATAACTACTTCAGCTTCAACCGCAACAATACAATAGCATACAATAGATACAAACTTAATGTAAACCTCTCCAAACTCGATTGCAGAAAATGCAACTTCAGCAACAGAGTGGTCAAGGCCTGGAATGCATTACCTAATTGTTGTTACATCACCAAACCCCCAGAACTTTAACCATAGATTGTCTACTGTTGACCTCACCCCATTCCTAAGAGGTCTGTAAGAGGCGTGCATAAGCGCACCAACGTGCTTAGCATCCCTGTCCTCCTGTCCCCACTTATTCTTATCCATTTCCTGTATTCATAGTCGTGTTTATACTTATGTTTATTTGAATGTTTGAATGTTTATTTCATTTGTATGCCGCCCTTTTCCCCCGAAGGGGGACTTAGGGTGGCTCACAACTCAGACCAGGGAAGGGGGATACAGACAAATTAACCACAAACACAAAACAATACCTAATTTAAAACACGCAACAATCATACCATTCGAGATAGGGGCAACGGTTCTTTAGCCCCAGGCCTGTCGGAACAGCCAGGTTTTAAGGGCTTTGCGGAAGGCCTGGAGGGTGGTGAGGGTGCGAATCTCCACGGGGAGTTCGTTCCAGAGGGTCGGAGCAGCCACAGAGAAGGCTCTCCTCCGGGTAGTCGCCAGTCGACACTGGCTGGCGGATGGAATTCGGAGGAGGCCTAGTCTGTGGGATCTAATCGGTCTGGTGGAGGTAATTGGCAGCAGGCAATTAAATAACTTATATCTGTTATCTTATACATGCTTGACAAAATAGATAGATAAATCGATAGATAGATGGCGTTTTAAGTTTAAACCAATTTAAGAAAATCTAGTCTGGACTGACACCCTTAAACGTTTTTTATGTATTCAGTCCAGCTAACAGACAACCAGATCCTCCCATTAAATGGTTCCCTGGCCATTTTGTCTGTGGGGATTCTGAGTCATCCAGACCCAGTCAGACCCACCCAGTCAAAACTAATCCTCCCATCGCCCCCACCATCCTTCCAGAACCGATGAAGCTTCTTGGATGAGGAGCAAAACATTTGCTTCTTCCTCGAGAGAGAGAGAAAAAACCCAGTCCAGTTGCCTTTTGAAAGAACACCTTTGAGATACCCCCATTCTCTTTCTGGAAATCAATGTCCTTAGAGAAGGCCAATCTATTTACAGTCATTCTGTCTAACCATGCAAAGATTGGGTTAATTTCCCTTGTCCGTGTAAAGAGCTTCCCTAGCTGTCGTTCTCAGTGAAAATATACCTACATTTGTACAAATAATGGAAAAACATGACTTGGTCTTTGACCCTGTTTAATAAAATCTCCTTTGATAAAACACTTCAGGGATTAATCTGACTACAGTCAACTTTGTCTTGAAATAGTTTAGGCAGTTTGGGGTCATGAGACTTTGAATGGATTCTTTAGCTGTTTTTCTCTCTCTTTTTTTCCTGGATTTGTTGTGTAAAATTATCCCCTTTGCCTCTGAGTGGGACACCTAGGTCCTTCAGTAAACAGAGTGCTGAGTAGAGGGATCTTTCAGAAGGAAACTGTTCAGAAGGCTTGTGGTCTCAAGCTAATTGGTGGGAAGGATAGTCCTCTTACAGTAAATCTAGGAAAGATAAAATCTTCTTCAAGTTGAGTTTGACTCCTCACTGCTTAAAGCAGGGCTCCCCAACCCCCAGTCCATGTACTGGCACTGAGCCACACTTCATGCCAGAAACTGGGCCACGCAAACAAATGAAACCCTATACCCTCCTCAACTAAACAAGACAAACATAAACTTCAACGGATAATTAGAACTGCAAAAAAAGCAATTGCTACCAATCTGCCTTCCATTGAGGACCTGTATACTGCACGAGTCAAAAAGAGGGCTGAGAAAATATCTGCAGACCCCAGTTTATTTCCAATGCCATCACTCTGCTAAACAATAAATCCCCACACCACTATCAATAATTTACTAAGAATGTATTACTATTATTCTTCTCTTCTTTCCTAGTATCTATCTCTCCCCACATGACTATAACCATGTTATTTATTTCCTAATACGATTTGATAGCTTATTAGTAACATTAACTATCACTAAGTCAGTGGTGGGTTGCCAATTTTTTTACTACCAGTTCGGGCGCGCTCCTGTGCGCGCATGACGCTTCTGCGCATGTGCAGAAGTGTCCAGAAGGGTGGGCAGAGCCTCCCACTGCTGCTACTACTGGTTTGCCCAAACCGGGAGCAACCCATCTCTGAACTAAGTGTTGTATCTTTTATTCTTGATGAGTGTATTTTATTCTCCTTATGTACACTGAGAGCATATGTGTCCAATCACACTTGGCCAATAAAGAATTCTTTTCTATTCTAAAAATTATATCCACAGGATGCAGGCAGCACATGAAACCATGTCTCCTCTTGCCCCCGGAAAAACCTATCTCCATGAAACCAGTCCCTGGTGCCCAAAGGTTGGGGGCCACAGGATAAATCTTAATGCAGAAGTAGCTTGCCAGTATCTTCTTCAGCGTGTTTTCTCAATTTCCTAGTTTGCATTTTTTGGTAGTCATTTTTCGAAATACACACCAGGTCCAATTCCTTAGCTTTTTAAACTCAGCCAAGACCTCCTACAGGCAGCCACAGCTCCATAAACAAGCAGGGATGCTTAGGGAATCTGTTTGTGCCAAACTTCTTCATGAATGTTAATATATTTGAAGAGAACTGAGCCAAAGGTAAATGTGCCATTAATTCAAACTTTTAGGTTATGATGGTGAGGGAGAAGTGGGGATATAGGTAAGAAAATAAGGCTGAAATGGTTCAAAATAATTTCTATTCTGGATTTAATTTGCAATTAAATCAACTGAAATTCTGACCTTGCACAACAAAAAAAGTATCCTGCATTTTGGCACTTGAAACCTTAAGAAATATGTCCATTGGGGCACAAATTGGTTCCTTTTCACTTTAATTGCCCACAATGAGAATCTTCTTACGTTTTGTTAAAGTCTTCCTGCTATTATGTGTCTGACATCTGCAATTAAAGGGAAAGAAAAACAAAACACCGAAAACATTGTTGCTATCCAATCACTATAAATGATGGTGCAGAATGTTGGTGTGGCCACTTTTAGTGTTAACTCTGTTATCTCCCCACGAAAGGTGGTTCCTATTTTTCTACTTGCATTTTTACATGCTTTTGAACTGCTAGGTTGACAGAAGCTGTGTCAAGTAACGGGAGCTCACTCCGTGACACGGCACTAGGGATTTGGACCGCTGAACTGCCGACCTTTCTGATCGACAAGCTCAGCGTATTAGCCACTGAGCCACCACATCTTTCAAGTTATGTGGGTTCAATTCCTTGCTCCCTCTCAACATATATAAAAAGGGCTAAGAGAGACATTAAAGCATTAATTGGTTAACTAAGCAATTCTCTGCTATTCTTTATGGAATGAATTATTGGATTTTAAAGAAGCAGGATAGAAAGGTTATTGCATTGATGCTTTTAAAATTAGGAATGGAGAGGATTCCTGAAAATTCCATGGATAGATAACCACGCAAACAAATAGATGGATGATAGAATAATTGATCCAGAATTCTGACTCAAGGCACAAATGACCAGCCTCAATTTATCAACTATTGGGCACATTATATGAAGGCCTGGCTCCCTTGGGAAGTCCAAAATGTTTGGAAAGTTAGAAGGAACGAGGAAGATGACCAGCAACAGGTGGAAGGACTCAGTTACAGTAGTGATGGATGTTTCACTGTCCATCAGAATGTAGCTCCTGTTCCCTTATTTCAGACTGAGGTATGGAAGGAACAATAGACTTATCTAGCACAAGATGCAGGTAGCTATTTATGCATAAATTCAGTTCCACGTATGCAATCAGGGTTCCTCTTCTTTCCTCCCTCTTTTCCCCTCTCCTGTTCTTCAAATCAGTTGCAGAAAATTACACAGCAAGAATTTGTTCCGCTGATGGGTGTCCGTTGTTGGGCACAGCAGGATGAGTACCAGGATCCCATGAAATTATCTTCTGTGCTGAATGAACCTAACCAGGTGTGATGAGTACCAATAAAGAAATGACATTTGCAAACAATTTGAGGTGGGGAGCAAAAATTCCCCAAGTAACAGTATTTGTTTTGTATATATTTCTCAGGATCGGTTTTTCCTGTTACAAGGCACCTATGAACTAAAACGATACACTGGAAAGACCATCATATTTCCGTGTAGCTTATGCCAAACTGTCCAAAAAGAATAACAGTATTTGGGGGTTTTTTTGCTTTTGTTTTTATAGCTCCCTCCCCACCAACTCTTGAATATAGATCTGCAGAGCACTGGCAATAAACAAAGGCATCAAAAAAATAAATGTGTAAGTGAGAACAAATAAAATGAGAATGATTCCATGTCTTTGGGATTAAAGCCAAATACATTTAGCTAAACACATATATAGCTGGGGTGCTGGACTGGAGTGATGGAAAGAAGAAGGGGGGAAATGCACATTTATGGAAGTTACACTTTTTTATCTATATTCGTTTTAAATATAGGTCTGGGACTTTGTCACATTTGTCTTGAACACAATAGGGGAACACCCAGTGCTTGGAGAGCCAGGGGAAGAAGCAGAGTTAAGAAATATGCCTCAATGGGGAGAATCTGACTACCATAAAGGGTAGCTAGTACAAGCGGTGATTTTTGACTCTCTTGTTCTATAAATTGCAGTGCTGAGAATTTAGCAAAATGTACCTCAGGGTCAGAATTGATTCAGCTATTCCTTTCTATAATGCACCTGAGGCCTTAAGACTATTATCCTACTAACAAACCATTAAGAGCTTTTATATGTCATAAAACTGCTTTAGTCAGAGCTACTTTATTTTAATCACTTTGTCCCTATATAGCCATTATTAGAATCAGCTGTTAGCTAACACCTGCCTTGGAATTTATAGGGGGGGGGGAGTTAAAGAGGCTGACCAACAACAGTAGTAGCACTTTGATTACATGCCACTTCACAGTGCTTTACAGCCCTCTCTAAGTGGTTTACAGAGTCAGCCTATTGCCCCCAACAATCTGGATCCTCATTTTACCCATCTCAGAAGAATGGAAGGCTAAGTCAAACTTGAGCCTGGGGAGACAGCAGTCAGCAGAAGGAGCCTGCAGTACTCCATTCTAACCACTGTGCCACCAACCGCTCTAGTTCAGTTATAGGAAGCTTGCTGACGGATTGTGCATTTGCAACAATTTTGCAAGTGGGCCCATTGCTGGAATAAGGAAAAACAATGTGGCATTTTTGCTTAAGCTGTGGTGAAAAACGTCCACGCAAAGATCTGGAGGTAAAAGTTCATAGTTAGCATATTTAAAAAAATACACTTAGAGGAGGAGAATTTAGCTAATTAAGTGCACCTTCCCCTGCTTACTATGGAGTGTTAGCTTAAATTCTGCATGTCTTCAATAATTCAGAGACAAGGGATGAAATATCAAGAAATGTTGGTGTGTATTTGTGGTTCTATGGTAGAAAAGCATCTTGTTGAATATCAGCAGACACCCTGGATTTGAACTATGGCTCCAAGGGTCCCCCTTTACTTGGGCACAGAAATAAAGTGTTGAACCCAATTTTCTCTCTCTCCTTGTGATTATGGGCTCAGATTGTACTGAGTAAATTGAACCCAATGGCTTTACAGAAAAACATCATAAGGATTTAGGTGTGATTATTAGGAAAATAATATATCCTGTGCTATCTTCTGATCAAGGGCTATAGAGCAGAAGTTTTGATGTTAAAACTGCACAAGCATAACTTAACCTCACATCAAAGTTTTTCACCACTTTATTTGTCAACTCAAAAAGCTCAGACTTCCCAAATTGCTGCTGATTCAGTTCCACAGAGGAATTCCATTTGTACCTGAATAACTGTCTGGTTTGGCCCAGCAACCAAACAGGACAGGGACAGACTTCAACGGATAGTTAGGACTGCAGAAAATAAAATCGCAGCCAACCAGCCTTTCATTGAGGATTTGTATACTGCATGTAGAAAGAGGGCTGAGAAATTATCTACAGACCCCTCACATCCTGGAGATAATCTATTTCAATCTCTACCCTAAGGACACATCTATAGAACATCACATGCCAAAAAAACCAGACATAAAGATAGTTCCCCCGACTGTCCCGCCATCACTCTGCTGAAAACTGAGTCATTTCTCATTTTTTCTCATGTTCTCATCTTTCCTACTATTCTTCTCCTGTTGGTTTCTTAGGATTTATCCAGTGTTGTTTGTAACTTATCATTAATGATTGTAACTATGATTTCTGAGCTATGACCTATTATTTGCTGTTTATATGTGAATTTATGCACCAGAGATAGGTATGTCCAATCACACTAGGCCAATAAATTCTAATTTCCAACATGGCTCACAGATAGCAGTGCATTGTGTTCCTGGAGTACACAAAATGCTAAGCCATCATGGGATCAGTTTGGGTGCACCAAATCAAATGCAATGGTTTATGGCTGGAATGCATCGTCTAGTTGAGGGTGTCAAACTCAATCTTAATCTCAATCTCAAACGGAGCTCAGCAGGCAGACGCGGCCCTCCTGAGCTCCATTTTCACTGGCAGAGGCTCTGTGGGCTGATCCTTCACTGTTTCCAGGGTGGCCTCGTGGGCCAGATCTAAGCATCCCATGGGCCGGATACGACCTTGAGTTTGACACCCCTGGTCTAGTTGATGGCTTAGCATGATTAGTCACACATTTATACCAATGTGTTGAACCAAGTGAATGTATGATGGGATCTTTTGGTTAAATGTTGTACAGATAATCCTCAATTTACAACCACAATTCCATTGCTAAGCAGGACAATTGTTAAGTGAGTTTTGCCCCATTTTATGACCTTTCTTGTCAGAGTTGCTAAGTAAATTGCTGAGGTTGTTCAATTAGTAACATGGTTGTTAAGTGAATCTGGCTTCCCCATTGACTTTGCTTGTTAGAAAGTTGCAAAAGATGATCCCATGACCTTGGTTTGGTTTGGTTTTGGTTTTATTAGTTTTGTATGCCGCCCACTCCCGAAGGACTCCAGGCGGCTTACAATAAAACAGGGAAAGGGGATAAACAAGACGATACAACAAATTAAAATACACAACATTCACAATTGAAGCGGGGCTGGATACTTCAACAGCCCCCAGCCTGCCGGAACAGCCAGGACTTAGTAGCTTCACGGAAGGCCGGGAGGGTAGTAAGGGTCCGGATCTCCACAGGAAGCTCGTTCCAGAGGGCCGGAGCAGCAACAGAGAAGGCTCTCCCCCAGGGGGTCGCCAGCTAACATTGGCTGGCAGATGGAATCTAGAGAAGGCGTAGTCTGTGCGATCGAATCGGTCTTTGGGAGGTAATTGGCAGGAGGCGGTCTCTCAGGTACCCAGGTCCGATGCCATGCAGGGCTTTATAAGTAACGATAGCACCTTGAAGCGTGTCCGGAGACCAATTGGCAGCCAGTGCAGCTCGCGGAGGATAGGTGTAACATAGGTGCACCCACAATCGCTCGCGCGGCTGCATTCTGGTCTAGCTGAAGTCTTCGGACACTCTTCAAGGGCAGCCCCATGTAGAGATACTGATACTTGGGATACTGCAAGCCTCATAAATATTTGCCAGTTGCCAAGTGTCCAAATTTTGATCATGTGGCCGTGGGGAATGCTGCAACGGTCTTACCGATGACAAAAAAAGTCATAAGTCACTTTTTTCATCGTGCTTCATACAGTCACTAAATGAATGGTTGTAAGCAGGGGTGAAATTCAGTCAGTTCTATCCAGTTCGGACTCCACCCACCCGCCCGGACATCATCACATCCCGTTTTTGATGCTCTGCGTATGCGCGGAAGGTCCTTGGCATGTGTGGAGGTGGCACGTGTGAGCGAAGCGAAGGCAAGTTGATTTCACCCCTGGTTGTAAGTCAAACGCTACCAGCATATGAAGAAGTAGTTTATCTCATGCAGAGATTCCTCTGCACATCCTACTGGTAATGATGACCTGTCCCCAGTAAGGAGTGGTTCTTGGAGATGTAAAGGCTGTTTTAAGCCAGTTGGCATGTTGCTTATGGAGACTGCAGCAATAGCACCTAGCAATAGCACTTAGACTTATATACTGCTTTACACAGCTGTACAGCCCTCTCCAAGCAGTTTTACAGTCAGCCTATTGCCCCCAACAATCTGGATCCCCATTTTACCAACCTTGGAAGGATGGAAGGCTGAGTCAACCTTGAGCCTGGTGGGATTTGAACTGCTAAATTGCAGGCAGGCAGCCAGCAGGCAGCGGAAGTAGCCTACAGTACTGCACTCTAACCACTGCTCCACCGAGGCTCTTAACCACTGCGAAAGGTGAGGTTTGAATCCAATGCAAGCTCATTCAAACCTATCACTCTCCAGAGTTAGATGTAAAATATCTATCACAAGCTCATAACTAAGCACAGTGCAGTCATGGAATTAAAAACAACGTTTGGTGTATTTGTTCAGTTGAAGCACCACTTACCCTGGGGCCTTTGAGAACTTTGAGGAGGCCCAAAAGAACCCTGCCACTGATCCTTGATTGTCCTATCTTGGGGGGGTAAGGAAGAAATGGGCTTTTTATCTGAAGGACTGTTCAGTCTTCTATAGTTTTTTGCCCATCCAGCAGAGTCAGCATGTTCTTAAGCCATGCTCACCTGATGGGACTCAGGAAGTCCTAGCATTTCCCCAGAGATCTATTTGGCCTCAACCTGACCTCATTTAAACAAGCCCTGAAAACCTGGCTTGTTGTACTAGACTTTCGGCTTGAATGGGTTATTTAGGGAATTATTTATTATTGGACTCTGCTGTTTATCACATGTTCCTTTTGGGGTTATTGTATTTTATTATTGTATTTATTCAGGTTGCAATAAAGTTAGACAGCCTATTGATCAAGTAAGTAAGTAAGTAAGTAAGTAAGTAAGTAAGTAAGTAAGTAAGTAAGTACGTACGTACGTACATACATACATACATACATACATACATACATACATACATACATACATACATAGGGGTGGGGGTTGACCCTCCCTAATTGTAGAAGCCATCCCTTCAGATAACTTAGTTCCCTTTGCTAGTCAGCTGCAGCTGTTCAGAAATCATTGATGTCACATTTGAGACATCCAGAAGGAAGCCTGCTTATAGCTGCCCACACGAGTGAAGCTATTTCCTCTTTATATTGAAGTGAATCTCTAGATTCAGTCTGAAAATAATCACTGTTCCTCTCACTATGAACAATGAGAATTTAGCTTTCTGTGGCGTTTCGGGTGGGTGGGTGTTGGTGTGCAGGACTGCAAGTGCAGCAAACTCTCTGAAGCACTAGAGGGCGCTTTGTCCCTAAAGAGCAAGCCATTTTTCAATTAAAGGTAAGCAATCCTTCTTTACAGTGGCCAAGCTGATAGCCATAGAAAGGCATTGCTTTGACGTGTTCCTGCCCAAAAGTATCTATTTAACCAAACATTCTAGACGGAAACTAGAATTGACATAGAAAGCACATGTGTATGTATGTAGAGATGCTTTAGTGTTTGTGTCCACTTTCTACTCCTTATGCCTAGTCCCTCAAATAATGAGACATTCTGTTTATATCGACCTATAAACAGAAGGCATTTTAGTCTGTGATGTGTAATCATGTTTGGGGAAATTTCTGGTGACTTTACTGTTTATTTCTTATTCCCTGTTCGAAGATCGTTTCTTTCTCTTGGTATGATTTATTTTACAAGGAATCCTTCCAATTCATCAGTCTTTGGTTTTATTGCCTCAAACACTTGTTTCACATCTTGTTTTATTTAACCAACTGCAACATGCATTGCAGCATAATCAACTGGATCCAAAAATTTCATCCCAGTTTTGGAAAGCTTTAGTCCATTTGTGGAGAGGAAACTTTAGTTGCTGTCCAAACTATCAGCTGTGCTATCTCCACAATAGCCTCAGAATTGGCTTTGAGTCACTTATAGGTGATTTATAGTCTTTCTGCTTTGCAGTATGATGTCATACACACAAAGAGAAACACACATCTGCCTGAACTGAGCTATAGGGAAGGTTTTGGGGAATAAAAGAATTCCTAAAGGATTAATCCAGAGGCATGAGGACAACAATGAGGACATTATTAGGGTATGAGGACAAACTTCACCTTTTCACCCTATTTTCAGAGTCTTCTAGAGTCATCTTTGCTTTTCTTCAGTATTATAACAAGAGCTATTAGAACAGCAAAGATTCCTCTTTTCCTGTTAAAAGGGAATTTGTATGCATAGAACTTCCAAATTTCAGTTGTTCTAAATTAGTGATTCCCAACCTAAACATCTGTAAAATCCTGATGCCTGCCCCTGTGACGTATAATTCTTACTTTACTCAAAAAGTAAACTCTACTCATGGAAGCCTAAAAGGCCATTAACTTGGTTTAAACAAGGTTCAAATTACCCCATTAAAAATCAAATTGACCCCCTGTGGGGCGTGGGCGCCATGTTGGGAACCTGTTCTGACCCACCCCCCACACCTTGTCCGTTCAGAAACAAAAGCCAAACAGAAGGTTCAAAGGAATATTTTTATCAGTCCCGGCTCTTGCTGGCTGTGAGCCCAAAATAAACACAGATAAATGCTCTGGCAAAAGTCCTAATTCTTAAACTAATACAAAACAGGATTATATAAATCAAGTCACTTATCCAAGTGCTTTTTCTCGATGGTTGCACACAAATGGAGAGCTTGACTAGAACAGAAACGGAACGGAATGGAACATTGACTTCTGCAACCAGGGCATGGCACCATCTGTCTTTTATCCGCAGGAGGAGATCCTAACGAGCCACAGCTGCTCATTATCATCTCCTGTGAGTCAGTCAGCCCTTCTCCTGTGTGCATCCCGAAACAACTCACAGGAGGCTTCTGCCAAGTCACAACATGTTCTAAATGCTCTCAGCAGTTTTTTGCTCATGTAGTTTGCCAGCTGATGTATAAAGCAAGTACTTAAGCAGAAGTTGCTTCAAATCATGTAGCTAACATTGGTCAAAATATCCCATGTTTGAAATGACCAATTTGGGTATTTCCAAGCTGGAATAAAAGACTCATGTTCCAAAGCATCATCTTGAATTTAGGATGAAATGCACAATTCAGAATGATGGGAAATTGAAAGATCTTCTTTCTTTATTTCTAGCTCTAAGACTGTACAATAGGTTTGATGTTAGTACTTACTAAATAACATCTATCTAAATGCACAGAAAAAAATAAAGGGGATTTTAAAAAAAAATTAACATAGCAAACCATCAAAGTGATAGTTCCATAGAAACAAACACATTTTGTAGCCTAACTTCACAACCTCCTACACCTTTGAAAAATCATCCCCTTGGCCAATTTTTTGGTAAGTGTCAGCAATTATATGTGGGAACTTAAAACGGGTTTCTTATCCTAACGGAACATGTCCTTGTGGAAATATGAGGAAATAATAATAATAGGGAATTTTAAAATATTTTCTTCTACTATGTGATGTAGGTATAGAATATACTATTTTTTCTACTTACTCTTCTTCTGAGGGGACATCTTAGAATATTCTTGGCTTCTGTTGAATAAAGTTGCTTGACTTTGCTCACAGTTGTACACCAGCTGAGTAGGTCCTAAGGAAGTGGCCAAGGCACATTGATGCCCAGATTGCTTCCAAGTTAGTAGACAGGTCTCCAAGGTTGTAAATTTCTTCCACCTGTATTCTAGATCTCCCACTGGTTGATTGAGGTCTTCCAGGAGATAGTTGGGTTCAAGTGAAGAGTGAAACCTCATTGAGAAGCAGAGTGTCACCTCTATTTAAGAAGAGGGTGGTATGCCTCATTCACAAGAGGCCATCTTGGATCTCACTTCCAATCCTCCAATCTCCAAGCATCCCTTGCTCTTCCTGAAAAATGTCCTGAGTAGAATGACCTGCAACCCAGTATATTGAGTGTGGGGATGTGGGGAAATGTTGCCTATGAGACACCAAGAGTTTCTGTCATGGTTTTTAGAGTGTTTATAGTCTTATTCTTCTTCTGTGACCTGTCCTGTATTTTGGTACATAAGATCGATGACTATAAAGGTAGTCTTTGGCTAATAACTGTCCTGTTTAGTGACTGCTTGAACTTTTGATGGCACTGAAAAAGTCATTTTTCAACCAGACCTTGAATTTACAACTGCCAAAGAATCACTTACAACTGTCTCAGGATTGCAAGTTGGGTAATCATAGCATCCCTTGGTCATAAGCTCACCATTTATGATCTTCACTGCCAGCTGCTGATAAGTAGTCAACAGAGAAGGCAGCAGGAGATTGAAAATGTGATCACATGACATTGTCAGGCCTGGAAGCCATCTTTTGCATGGGGCCTTCAGGCCTGCCACATTTAGTCTTTGGGAAAATGGGAGGGGGATTAGATGGAGTATGGGAGATATGTAGTCTAAATAACATTCCTTTCTCAGAGAGTCAAGGACATCTTGCCCTGCACCTGGAATGGCATGACTTGGCGGCCTCTCCAGTTGGGACGGGGTCTGATTGGACCATGTGATGGACATGTGGGTGCTGGGCAAGGACTTGAACTTTCACTTGGGTGGGGAAAACCTGAAAGCTTTCAGATTCTGGTTTTCCCAAATGTGCCAATATGACAACTCTAATAAAATGGAACTTTGAGGAGACTCAAGCCTCGGAGTCTTCTTTTGTTATGGGTGCTACTTGGAACCCTGACAGATGTTTTCATCTAACAACTGGAGGTGATTTGCTTAACTGATATCGGAAATCTGGTGCAGTCATGTGATATTTCACTTACTGACTGTGGCTGAGCAATGGAGTTGCCAGTCTAGTTGTGGTTGTTAAGGCAAGGCTACCTGAATGTGCCTTTTAAATTAATAAATCTATCTTTATTCTACTACATCTCTAACAAATTTGTTGATTAGATTCTTATTCTGCCTTTTGTTCAAGAGTTCAAGAGAACATATATAACACTCCCTTCTCCAATGTTTACCCATAGCAACAATACTATGAAGTAGATAATAGAAAATATAGCCAGGGGTTTGTTGTTAGTTTTTTTTTTAGTGGGTTATGGGAATTAGAGTGAAATTGGTTATCTATTGTCCTCCTTCTGGGTTTGGAATTAATGGAAATAATATATATTGGCTTTGACATAGATATAATACTTATTATGTTACATATGGGCATCTGTTGATTGGATTATATCTAAGGAGATTCTATAATCCGGTAAGGTGTTATTACCAGATATATTTTGATATTTTTCTCAAACAATCCACACCACATAATGCTAAACCACACACATACATGCAGGAGTGGGCTGCTGGGGATTCGCAGGGCTTCAGGAGAACCTCTAGCTAAATTTATGTGCAGTTTGGAGAACCCCCAAATCCCACTCCTGGCTGGCCCCGCCCCACCACTCTCACCCCTCCCAGGAGGCCCCACATGGGAGGCCCCACCAGTGGACCCGGAAAGCAGGCCACACCTACAGAAGAGGTTCCAAAAAATTTTGAAACCCACCACTGCATATAAGTGTAGGGCGTGCATGGAGACTCAGGGAGGATGAAAAATGGGCCTATCAGAAGTTCGTGAAGGTCGGAAACGAGCCCATTTCCAGCCTCTAGAGTGATTCCAGAGCCTGTGGAAGCCATTTTTGCCCTCCTAGAGGCTCAAGAAAAGCCTCTGGAGCTCGGGGAGGGCAAAAATCCCCCCCACGTGGTGTAGGAGGCCAACTAGGCCACACCCACCATGACCACACACAGACAGCAATCAGGCAGATAACCCCTTGCTAATCCCTGCATACATTCACATATAAACAGAGGGTGGGAAACAGTGGTGAGTTCCGGATCCCGTTCCAATTCGTATGGTTGAAACGGGCCCAGTGTCACCCACATAGATGCGTGAGGTGCGCGCATGCATTGTAGCTGCAAATGACACTTCCGTAAGCCTCTGCAATGCTCCAGCTGCTTGGCGGAGCATTACGCAGGTGCTGTACATGCGATACGCATGTACGGAAGCGCCAAATGCTTTAAAACACGGTAAGGAGCTCGGATGGGCAGGTGGGCCCTCCGGAGCACTGTACCAGAACGGTATCCGGTGCTCCGGGCAGGCTCCGGTAAACCTGCAGCCCACCACTGGTGGGAAGCAATCTAAAGGTTGGAAAATGCTTAGAGGTGTCTCACATTATGAAAAGGAGGAGTTCTCTTTCTGATTTTTCTTCTTTGATGTCTAATTTTCATGCACTCCTTGATGAGAGAAGACCTTCTGCCCAAGAACTGAAACTAGTTCACATGAATCAATTAAGAGCAGAGTTCTACCATGTTTCCAATATTCAGAGCTTATGACAAATTAAAATTGTTTCCTGTACTAAATTCCATGGGCATACCTAGATGATCAACGGATGCCTCTAGAACTCCCCCCCCCCAACTTTGCATCATTACATCAATATGTATAGGTGGCTGAGAGGAAGTGTGTATGTTTGTATCAAGAGAAGTTAATTACTTGGCTAGGACATGGGGGGAAATCGGCTAAAAACAGAAAGTCAGTCAGATACCCCTGCTAACCTCATTTTGGAAGGAGACAATCAGCACCGTCAGGAAGAGCCAAAATGTAGAGAGGCCTTTTGAACAATGAAGGTGTCTCCCAACATCCATTAAGCATAGAAATACAATCTGCTCAAATATCCTGCCCTGAATAGCTCCGTAGGCTGTTGCCCACCTCATTCTGCGATCAATAGCACTCACATTGATTTTTCCAGGGGCTGCATTCCAGTAAAATGCACATGTGCATAAAAGAGTAAGCCATTTCCCACTTAAAGTTATTTGCTGATACCATGCAAAAATGCACAAGAAACCAAAATACATCAAAAGGACTTGAGAGAAAGAGAGAAACAATGGATTTGTGAGATAGTTTGGTGTGTTATTCATGCCTTATTGCAATTTCCAATACAGGAAAGACAACTCACATCCATTAAGCAATCAATCAATCAGTCAGTCATAGATAATTAAACCAAAAAACTCCCATTCCTATGCCTTATATGGAGAGTCTAGCTGTGTTGTTTTATCAATTGTTCAACAGATTGAAGGATATGGTAAGTTTCTTATAATAGCTTCATAGGCCAGACGATATGGCACCAATTGTTCTTTCTGCTTAAAACATTCTTTTTATGGCTATGAATGAGATAAGAGTATCTGTACAGTATGCTAAAGCTGATTTAATATTTTGTATTAGGTTCAACTCAGCATTACAGAGTACAGAATAATAGAGTTGGAAGGGACTTTGGAGATCTCCTAGTTCACCAACCAGATCAAGCAGGAGACCCTATATCACTCCAGACAAATGGCTGTCCAATTTCTCCTTAAAAACCTCCATTGATGGACCAACCACAACTTCTGGAGGCAAGTCGTTCCAGTGATTAATTGTTCTCACTGTCAGAAAATGTCTTCTTCATTCTAAGTTGGATCTCTTCTTGATAAGTTTCCATCCATTACTTCTTATCCTTCCCTCAGAAAATAGGTTGACCTACCTCTTCTATGTGACAGCCCGTAAAATAGTGGAGGACTGCTATCATGTCAACCCTAATCTGTTTCTTTGTCAAACTAGACCTATCCAATTCCTCCAACGATTCATCCTATTTTAGCTCCCAAAGATCTCTAAGAATCTTTGTTGCTCTTATCTAGGATTTGAACATCTTTTTTTTATTGTGACAACCAAAACGGGATGCAGTATTCCAAGTGTGGTCTTACCAAAGAAGTATAAAATGGCATCAACATTACATGTGATCTTGATACTATTGTTCTGTTGATGCAGTTTAAGATTGCATTGTCTTTTTTTGTCAGATGTGGCACCCTACTGGCTCATAGCAGTGGTGGGTTTCAAAAATTGTTTGAACCTACTCTGTGGGTGTGGCCTCCTTTGTGGGAGTGGCTTGCTGCCCATGTGACCAAATGGGAGTGGCTTGCCGCCCATGTGACCGGATATGATGATGCCGACGACACTTGTCAGAACCACCTTAAATTACCTCACACACAGCACTGGCGTGCATAAGAATATGAGGTAAACTTGCTTTTTAAAAGGCATCTTTGGTTTGCGTTAAAACAACTTCAACACACGCAATGTTCTGATTGCACCACAAACGCAGTAGTCATCCTTACCTGTCACAGAGGCCCTGAGTTTTATAAATATGAGCATGATAATGCAGAATAATCATATCCAAGGACCAGTGGTGGGTTTCAAAAATTTTTGGAACCTCTTCTGTAGGTGTGGCCTGCTTTCCGGGTCCACTGGTGGAACCTCTTCTAACCAGTTCGGTAGATTTGACGAACCGGTTCTACCGAATAGGTGCGAACTGGTAGGAACCCACCTCTGGCTCATGGATATGAGCCACTTAAATAAGTGGTTGTTTACTAAGGCTTCTAGTTCCCTCCAAAAGTTACTCCTGTTGAGCCACATACCACCTATTCTATACCTATGCTTTTGGTTTTTCTTGTCTAAGTGTAAAACCTTACTTTTTCCATCACTGAATTGCATGTTGCTGGGTGGGGCCCAGTGTGCAAGTTTGTCCTTCTGGATCTTGAAACTATCTTCTAATGTGTTGGCTGTTTCTTCCCTTGCAAATTTGATGAGTTCCCCTTCTATCCCCTCATTTAAATCATTTATGAAGATATTGAACATTCGTTGGACTTACTTGGACATTCTGTCTATCATCCAGCAAAGATTATTTGGATGCATTAGCTAGTTTTGGTGAACAGATGAAAACGTGCTGATCAAGGCCACCCTGCCCCAGGAGCTGAATTCAAATTCTCAAAAAGGGAGTACCCCTTAGGATGTTAAGCAGTGGTGGGATTAAACATTTTTTACTTCTGGTTCTGTGGGTGTGGCTTGGCTTGGTGGGCGTTGCTTGGTGGGCGTGGCAGGGGAAGGTTACTGCAAAATTCCCATTTCCTCCCAATCAGCTGGGACTCCGGAGGCAGAGAATAGATGGGGGCTGGGCCAGTGAGAGGTGGTATTTACTGGTTCTCCGAACTACTCAAAATTTCTGTTACTGGTTCTCCAGAACTGGTCAGAACCTGCTGAATATCACCTCTGATGCTAAGGCATTGGACTTAGCTTGGGACAATCTAGCTTCATTCTGTCTCCAACCAGAATGGAAAATTACAGAGTGACTTGTTCTTTCTGACCAACACAACTCACAGGAACTCAAAAGAAAAATTGAAGGATAACTTCTGGATAGTTTCTGAAATCCAGAGAGGATGTAAACCCAGCAAAATCCCTGGCATATACAAAAGCTTACTTTGCACATTGTTAGAGCAGATAGAGAGTGTGCTCAGCTGGGAGAGAGAGAACCAAAGGCAGCTTCTCTGTTCTGCCATGAACAATATTAGTGTTAGCCATAGTGACTAGTGGGAAGTTGACATGGGAGAAGCCAGTTGAGAAGTTGGCATTGGAATAGGCACTCCAGTGTTCAAGAATGTTTGGTCAATCTCAAACATGTTTGGATCAGTACTAAAAGATCCCACTTCTACTCCTGGGTGGTAAATCTTGGGCTCAATTTATGTTGAGGCCCACCAGTGACCAGCAGAGCTGGCAGCAGATTCGGACAGTGAGGAGGTTAGGGGTAAACATGGACCAGTCTGGAATCTGGGGAAGGCTCTGATGAGGGATCTGCATCAGAGGCAGGGATGGGACCAGGGCCATATGACAGTTATCAGCTGCCTTCGGAGTCAAACATCAGTGAGGCAGACAAACAGCTGGAGCCTGTTCCCAGTGTGCACATTGCCAGATGAAGGGAACAGCTAAGGAACAAGGGTCGACTTGGAAGTAAAGCCACAGGTGACAGTGAATGGCCCCTCCCATAGGGAATAATAGAGGATTGAAAGGGGAGGGGTGTTTGCAGGAGACAATTAGTTCATTCCTGCATTCTTGCCAAGTATTGTGACGTCTGAAAGATATCAGCCTGGCCACTCTCCAAGCCTGATAAAGGTTGGTAATTATGACCTATCTTAAAAGTCTGTGGACCAGGACTTTGCTGGAGAGGAATTCACTGTAAATTAAATAAAAGGGGTTTATTGGGACGAGGACTCGGCTTTGTGCTGTTGGGGAAGCCTAAGTCAGAGCAATTTACTAGATTGCAATTTTGTACATGTCTCTTTACTTGGGAGATTTATGAATATTAAAGAAGCAAATATTAGCATTTCCAGTTTATAGTTACCACCCCAATACAGTATAAGCTCATTTTGTGGAATATGTAGACTTTGGGTTTTTTTAGGGACATAATATATCTTGCCATTTTTTTTCATAATCGAAAGCATAACTGAATAAGTATCATGGCTCTCTATCAACTCTGTTGACTGTACTGGAAATAAAATGAATCGGAGTCTATAGTTAAGGAGACTTCCTGGGGAAATTCACCCCAGTTAAGAACCACTAATTTCCTTGGCTATTAGGGAGTAATAAAAATACAGCAATCCCCTCTAAAGCTAAAGCTGAATGTTTTGCCTTGAGCCATTCTAGCTACCCATATTTTTTTTAATTTAAAGAGAGATTTAAATCCTAAGGGCAGATAGAATAAGGGTTAGGGTTAGGGTTACATGACAGACATCAAAAGAGACTTAGGCAGGAGTATCATTGTGCGCCTTTGAAAAAAGTGGTATCTGTCATTATGAAGAAGGTTCTCCGTTATTTTATTAGAATTTTTTCTAAGCTTTGTGTGTTTCCTTGAAATCTAACCACCTAATAAAACTCCAGTCTCTTGTATCATCAATTCCACCTAATAGGATTCAGGAAGAATAACTTCCCAACTCCACGCTGAGTGTGATGTCCTGACTCTGTTAGGCTTTTATAAGGCATGGAAGACCTAGTTCTCTTCCCCACCTCCCACCTCCACCTCCATGCAACAGGCCAGGATGATTGCAGAGCCCATCTTTGGTGATGTATGTTTTTTATAACATCCTGGATGTGATCTGTGGTTTTAATTTTAAAAAAAAACCAGATTTATGGTTGCTGTTAATGGATTGTTAGCCACCCAGAGTTGCATGGCAAGTGATCAGCCCTATCAGCTGAATAAATAAATAGAGCGATAAGATCAGGGCTTGGAAATGAATGAGGGAGGAGCCCATCCTTCACCTGTACAGGTACCAGAGAAAGGGTTATGACCTGGGTTTGAAGTCTCAGCCTTTCTGAAATCCCCTCCTTTCAATCCCAAAGGTGCTTTTTTCCCCCCAAAAAAGGCAACTGGACTTCTTGGTTTTTTTCCCCTTGAAAACATTTTGCTTCTCATCCGAGAAACTTCTTCACTTCCGGCTGAATGGTGGAGAATGGAAGGATTTATATTCCTTAGCATTCATCTGGTCATTAGGACTCTGAAGGTTGGTTGCTGACTCCCTGAGAGTCTTTGATGTCAGTTGCATGTTTATCAGGGCCTCCTGAATCGGAGTGCAAATAGACATGGAACAGAGGTGGGTTGCTCCTTGTTCGTCTCGGTTCAGCCGAACCAGCAGTGGTGGCAGCAGGAGGCTCTGCCCACCCACCTGGATACTTCTGCGCATGTGCATGTGCAGAAGTGTTGTGTGTACAAGCGCGCATGGGAGCATAAGCGAACCAGTAGTAAACCGGTTAGCAACCCACTACTGGCATGGAACCTTCTTGGGACTGCTGAAAGGACAGTGTTGTAGACAGGTGATAGGTAGCATCATATCCCTCCCCCTCTGTTGAGAGAGGACCAGGAGTGGTATCCACTTACCGTCCCTACTGGTTCATGAATGTGAGTGCGTGCATGCACTCTGCCTTCCGTGCATGTGTTTTGCCTAAAAGGGGGGGGCTAAATGGGATGCTGTAGAGCTGGGAGGGGTGGACCGCGATTTCTGCTACCGGTTCAGGCGAACTGGTCAGAACCAGCAGAAAACCACCTCTGGAGAGGACTAGTCAATTCTAATAGAGATGATGCCTCTTTTAAACCAGTGGAGACCAGCTGAGATTACAGATAAACCCCCAGGTGGCCCCAACAAGGCCATTAAGCAATATAAATATGAATCCTTCCATTCCCCACCATTCAGCCGGAACTAAAGAAGCGTCTTGGATGAGAAGTGGAATGTTTACAAGAAGGTGGGGGGACCAAGAAAGCCCAGTTGCGTTTTGAAAAGCACCTTTGGGACAAACATGGATAATTGAGACTCTCCATAGGCTTCCTTCCCATCCCTCTTCAAAGAACATCATCACAGACAGAGGCCTCTTTTGACCTTAATGGGATCATTAAGTACTCCAGCAATGACCGAGAGAGATGGTGACATCCACACCCAAGAGGTGTTTGCATAAGAAGAAACAGTACCTGAACAGTACCTTTCATGGCAGGCGCAGTGTAGACACTCTGCTTCCTCTGTTTAGGGGAGACGTTCTGTGACTGTCAATGAAAAGAATGACCTTTTAGTGCAATCAAGAGCTAAAGATAAAGGTATCACATGCCAGATTACAGGGAGGGAGCTTCTATAGCAGTGATGGCTAACCTTTTCTGCACCAAGTGCCCAAAGCACGCACGAATGTGCACATCCATAATGCAATTTGCGCTCAATCCCACTGCGCCCCCCACCCCTATGCATGCATGCATAACCCCTTCCCCCCTGCCCCCATGTATGTGCGTGTGACCTTCAACTATGCACGGCAGAAACCAGAAAACCTGCTGGTTGGCAGGGAGGCACACGCGCATGCATGGTTGAGCTGAGTTGGGACGGCGGCTCACGTGCCCGTAGAGAGGGCTCTGCGTGCCACCTGTGGCCCGCCTACCATAGGTTCACCATCACGGTTCTATAGGCTCTTCTGTCAACGCAGGTCCACACTGAGTGTAATGGTATAAGAGAAAGACCTTGAGAGGTAGATAAAAGAATTGCCACCTAGGGAATGATCAGATAAAAGAGAACACAGCCCAGAGCTTTATAATGGGTGGAAGAAGAAGCTCATGAGGGACCTTCCCAGTGGTGGGTTTCAAAAATCTTTGGAACCTACTCTGTGGGTGTGGCCTCCTTTGTGGGAGTGGCTTGCTGGCCATGTGATCTGGTGGGAGTGGCTTGCTGGCCATGTGTTTTCTTTCTTTCTCTCTCTCTCTCTCTCTTTCTTTCCTTCCTTTTGTCTCTCTGTCCCTTTTTTCTTTTTTTCTTTCATCTCTCTCTCACTCTTTTTCTTTCTTTTTTATTTATTTATTTCTTCCTTTCTTTCTCTTTCTCTCTCTCTCTCTGTCAGTTTGTCTGTCTGTCTGTCTGTCTGTCTGTCTCTCTCTCTCTCTCTGTGTGTGTGTGTGTGTGTAGCAGTGGTGGGTTTCAAAAATTTTTGGAACCTCTTCTGTAGGTGGAACCTCTTCTAACCAGTTCGGTAGATTTGAGGAACCGGTTCTACTGAATAGGTGCGAACTGGTAGGAACCCATCTCTGGACCTTCCTTAACTTCTCAGCCTGTGAAGGAGATGGCATTTTTAAACTTGTTAGCCTTCCCAGGCAGATTGTAAGAGGAAACATCTCCAAATGATCTAATCCTACTTTATTGTAAGACTATAGTAACCAAATCTTGAAAGTCTGAAAGTGCAAATGTTCTGCCGTCCCTTTTGCAGTCTGAGAAGCTAGGGAAGGTCCTTCACATGAGCCTCATTTCCCACCCACTATGCAGCAGTGGGCTATTGTCTCTTACCATTCTTTTGCATTTCTTTAGCCTCTTCTCTGAAGGTCTTTCTCCTATACCCGTGAGGGTGAACCTATGGCACACATGCCTGAAGTGGCACGCGGATCCATATCGTCTGGAATGCACACCATTGCCCATTCCTCTTCCAGGTTTCTGGCATGCATGCGCACGCAACGATCAGCTGGCCTTTGTGTGTCCAGCAGTGCTGGAAAGGGAAGAGCTGGTCTTCCATTGAGCATGCGTGCCGTCTAGCTGATCGGAGCATGTGCATGCGCAGCAGTAACTGCAAGACTTGCTTACCAGTAAGCGCATGCCCCCTGGGCAGCTCCTCTTCCTGGTACGTGAAGTACTCCCTTTTCAACATTTGGTGCCATTTGCGCGCGCTCCCTTTTCGGCACTCAGTGCCAAAAAGATTGGCCATCACTGTCCTATATCATTACACTGGGGAAGACTCTTTGTTTTGGCTTGCACTGCAATATTTTCTGCCTTGCAGCTTGAAGCAATATAATCCATTCCTTATTTGTCTTTGAGAAAATTTTTAAAAATCGATATTAATATTTTAGGGGAAGGCCAACTTCTTTATTCCCCTCTCCATTTGCAGGGCTACACAATCAGATTGTAAAAAAAAAATCAGATGGAAACTGGTGGCATGTTTTCCAACTAACAATTTTTATTAAAAGGAATCAGTTTCATGAGCTACAATTCACATTTCATCAGATGCCACCACGTATTAATAGAGCCCTCCTCCAAAGGTGGTTGTATTGCTCCGTTTTTGGCTTTGTTCCCCAAATCTGGAAGTTAGCATCAGATTTTTAAAGCTGCCCAGAATTGCTCAACTAACAAATAAAGAAATACTGCTGGGTTCAGCTAATGGCATTTCAGCAAGGTGAAATAATGAATCCGCATATTGCTTCTTTAAAGAATCTCAACTTAAAACGCCATGTCCCAATTTGCTGTGTATATTTTAAACGTATCCCTTCGACTCAAGGAAGATTCAGCAGCTCTATAAGCTGCTCTGTGAAATGCAAAATGGCTCATAATATTTTATGTTAATGGATGGAAAGATGCTTGGTATGAATAAATTATTGGATGCATTCAGAGAGTGCTAACCATATTCATTTTCCAAAGGAGGTTGATTGTCATGATTTATTGCTTTTAAATGTTTGTACCTAAATTTGAAAAAAAAAAAAAGAATCGATAAAGTTTCTTGCTATTAAAAGTAACACAGTAAAAAATTTAATTGGCCTGGAACATACTGTATAAAGGACAGAAAGATGGGAGAAACCCATTTCATAACTATATTGTCTGGATAATTATTTTTCTTTCCTCTATTTCAGTGGTGGCGAACCTTTTCTGCACCAAGTGCCGAAACTGGAACGTGCGCACATGCGTGCATGCGCTGGAGTGCCAGAAACCTGATAACCAGCTGGTCGGCACGCGCATGAGCATTAGGCAGCTGGTCTTTGGGTTTTCAATGCTCCAGTGCGCATGAAGACCAGCTGGCTGGTGCTCATCCAAAACCAGAAGACCAGCTGGTGATGGCGCATGTGCCCACAGAGAGGGCTCTGTGTACCAACTCTGGCACATGTGCCATAGGTTCGCCATCATGGTTCTATTTTCTATAATTTTTTTTCAATTTTCAAAATTCAGAGGCAAGCACGAATCCTTGTATAATTAAAACAGCATTAATGATACACAAATGGAAGATGTCAATCAACTTGGTGGAAGATTTGTTAGTTAAGAAGTACATTAAACAGGGATGGATGCTATCCAAACTGTCTAATGAGGATTTTACATATAGTACCGATGATGGAGGAGGGAGAAAATAGAGGAATAGAATGAAATATCCTGGAAAGCGGGCAAAATGGCTAGAAAATTGAACAGGCCACAGCAACTATTTTACAGCCTCCATCAACAGCAATAATAATTTATGATTTAATTTTCAGCAAATGTATATCATGTGTACTAAATCTTTTTATTTTTATTTATATTTTGGGCCTAATTTGCAAAAGAAAATCTCAGGACTGTATGGGTTGAAAACATGTGGAAGAGGCCTTCATCCTGCCATAGATAGACAATGCCCAAAATGATGATGATGATTTATTTATTTTTTAGTAATTGTTGGAAGGATACAAGCCTTTCAGGGATTAGAAAATGTTTTTCATATCTAACTGATTTAAAATCTTTTTTTTTCCTGAAAAAAGTTTCATAATTTCAAATTAATTTTGAAGTCATGTTTACAGATAATCATTGGGTGTCAACAAAGAGATGCAGAAAAATCCAAATCTTTGCTGCTATCTAGTGGCTGTCTACATTTTTGCATCTCAAATGTGGTAACCCTAGTATAGGTGTCAGAATGAGCCTATGCCTCTGATCTCAGTTCAAATATCTGGGTCTGTAGGAACAAAGATGGAGCAGATTTTTCTGGCATTCTCTCCCGCCTCTAATAAATTGATCAAATTAAGCCAAAGCCGAATCAGTCATGCAAAGACCATAGAGGGCAACATTATTAAGAAAATATTGTAGGATCAGAAGGCTGGCTTTATTTAATAAATGACATTTATTAATAATAAATAAGTGATTTAATAAATGTCATCGAGTTGACTGTGTCTTCTACCCCCTGTATATCCCAACAGACAATTTAAGAATTAATATCTCTGCTGCGGTACAAGAAGGAAAGAAATAAGACATTTCTGAATGGCTGTCAGACAATGCAACAGTAATTTATTTATTTTTAAATTGCAATTAACTTACTTCATCTTGGGAGTTGTTGTTCATTCTCTTCTCATCTATTTCTGCAGAATACAAAAGCACAATTAGAAGAAGAATTATATAATAACATCAAGACACCATAAATCTACTCTAAAGTTGGTCTCTGGTGAATCCAATAAATTTTACTTTCAGGAAAATAGGTGCAGAAGAACAATTCAAAGAATGCAGCTGAATGTCCAGTCTAGGCACCTGTGATGTACTGTTCCATTCATGCTTTCTTGGCAGCAATCCCTGTGCTTTTTCTGAGAAAATATTATGTTGTCAGGTTACACTAAATTGGCTTCCTTATTACACTGTAATACTTCTGATGGGGTGGAGCATACAATTATTGTCAGGGTTCGATACAAAGGGGGAAAAGATTGAGTTCTGAGGTAAAATTTTGCAGCCATTTATATTCTCATTGTGAACCCCAATTCTGATTATGAACCCCAATGTAAATTGGAGTTCATAATGCTTTGATTAAACATTGTGCCTGGGGATATAAGTAGTTTTTTTTCTTTTTCCTTTCTTCTTTTATTATTAAGAAAAGCATCCTTCAATTGGTAAAAACACTGCTAGACTGTCTATCATGTAAGGGCGTTGCAAGAATCCGGAGTCCATGAAGAGTTTCATTTCACTGTGGAAAAGCTGAACAGAGATCAACACAATACAATTCTCTCTCTCATGCACACACACAAAGTCTCGGTCTAAAATTCATATTCTGTACACATTTAAGAAATAGAAGCCATTCAACTCAAGTAGGTATAACTTAAAAATCTATCTTGACTTCCAATCCCATTTTGATTCCATTAATTCCATAAGCCGATGTCTGTTTTTAGCAAGATCTTATTCTTTAATTCGTCATTTGATTTATGAGACATTTCCTGTGTCTCTTCAGGCATTTGACTCTGTTTAACTGTTTTTCCACAAGGCGTCTTTTTACAGTGAGAAACTGTAAAGTGGTTCAGAATTCAGAATTTTCATTTTCATTTTATTTACATGTTTCTTCAGTGTGTCAAACACCTTTCACCGCCAAAAACCTCATGATGTTTTATTTTTCAAAACAAACAGGCAAACAAACAAATGGTGTGTTTTTCCTCAAGGCACAGAAATAATTCCTTATGGTTCATGGAAATAAGCTTCCATTTTTGGAGTGTGAATAAAGATTTCAAACAGATGTTCCAGTTTATGCTAATGTTTGCATAAGAGATGAGTATGAGATTAATTATTATTACCTGTGAAACTGAACTGGTTTTGCTATCTTTAAAAAAAAATGGGATAAAACTAGCAAGTCATTTAAAGTGAAATATAAGTAGTCCTCAACTTATGACCACAATTGAGCCCAACATTTATGTTGTTAAGTGAGAAATTTGTTGAGTGAGTTTTGTCCCATTTTACACTACTAGAGGTGGTATTTACTAGTTCTCCGAACTACTCAAAATTTCTGCTACCGGTTCGCCAGAACCAGTCAGAACTGGCTGAATACCATCTCTGATTTGCAGGTGGAATTGTCCTACCTCCTCATTCATTCATCTTTTGTTGTCACTGGCAGTTTATGTATTACCAAACCCTTAATGCAGTGTTTCTCAACCTTGGCTACTTTGAAGATGTCTGGACTTCAACTCCCAGAATTCCCCAGCCAGCGAATGCTGGGAGTTGAAGTCCAGACATCTTCAAGTGGCCAAGGTTGAGAAACACTGCCTTAATGCATAAGCTGTTGTTTGGTTAAATTGCTTTATTTTGGTGCCTTTGAGTCAGTGTTGACTCCTGGTGACTATATTCCTGATGGTATTTTCAGAATTGATTTGCCAACGTCTCCTTCCTAGGGTGACTGGCCCAAGGTCACCCAGCTGGCTCATTGCCTAAAGTAGGACTAGAATTCAGGGTCTCTTGGTTTCTACTCTGGTGCCTTTAATCATTGGATCAAATTGGTTGTCAAAAAGATATTTGTAAAAGAAACTTAAGTTGAAAAATGTCAGGGATCGATTCTGGTTAGAAGGAAAAGGCATCTTTTTATATTAATGATTGTAAAAAATTACTATCTGAATATTTTGTTTTGAATATGAATAAGGGTACATCTATGGAATTTGTATGGGACGCAAGCAAAGCGTATATGAGAGGAGTTTTGATGAATATAAATAAAACACATAGAAATAAGCAAGGGTTAAAACGAACAGAACTGGAAGAGGAAATTAAGAGAAAAGAGCTGGAGTTAACAATGAACCCAGATGATACAAAGGTTAAGGAAGCTATTAACATATTAAAATCTCAATTTGACATGTTGATCTCTGACCAGGTAGCTACTAATTTATTATATGCAAAACACAATACTTTTTGTAATGCAAACAAACCTGGCAGATGGTTAGCTTATCAGATTAGGAAAAAAAGGAAAACTCGAAATATATCTAAACTGATTTACAGAGGGAAGGAGGTGTTTCAACAGGAAGAGATTCAAAAGGCTTTCTGGGAATTTTTTACAGAACTGTATAAAGGGGATAAAATTAATGGTTTAGACATAGACAAATATTTAGACAAAGAGAAAATACCTTCAGTTAGAGAAGAACACAGGCAAAAATTGAATCAACCAATAACCTCGGGGGAAATCTTGCAGGTAATTAAGCAATTAAAGTCAGGGAAAGCACCAGGTACAGATGGCTTGACAGCGGTTTACTATAAAAACTTACAGTTAGAAATGGTAGAACCTCTTAGAGAATTATTTAATATGATTCAAACGGAAGGTAAAGTCCCTCCATCTTGGAAGACAGCGTTTATATCTTTGATACCCAAAGAAGATCAAGATACTACTCAACGCAAAAATTATAGACCTATTTCATTACTGAATGTAGATTATAAAATTTTTACTAAAATATTAGCAAATAGGTTAATGTTGGTCATTCAACAATTGATACATACGGACCAAACAGGTTTTATACAAGGGAGACAGATGAAAAGTAATGTCAGATTAATTATTAATGCATTAGAATATTTGGGAAAGAACAACCAGATCCCTGCTGCGTTTATATTTTTGGATGCTGAGAAGGCCTTTGATCGAGTTAACTGGCAATTTCTGCTGAAGATACTGCAAAAAATGCAGATAGGAGATAATTTTTTACAGTCAATTAAAGCAATATACCAACAGCAAACAGCACAAATCATAGTCAATGGAAGTTTAACAGACTCTTTTCAAATTGGAAAAGGTACAAGACAGGGCTGTCCTTTGTCCCCATTATTGTTTATTATAACTTTGGAAGTATTGTTGAATAAAATACGGGGCTTGGATGGTTTAAAAGGGATCAAGATTAGGCAGCAAGAATATAGAGTCCGCGCTTTTGCGGATGATTTGGTCATAATATTGGAACAACCGCAGGAATCCAGTATGGTTTTAATGAATACGATTAATCAATATGGTCAAGTGTCTGGCTTTAAAATAAACTTAGGAAAAACCAAAATATTAGCTATAAATATGAATATTAAACAAAAGGAAGAATTAGGAGTGATGCTAGGATGTGAGTTAGTTAAAAAAGTCAAATATCTTGGAGTTAACATTTTAACCTCAAATGGGAAATTATATAAGCATAATTATGAACCACTTTGGCATAGCATACAGACAGAGATGAAAAAATGGGAGAAATTGCACTTATCTTTGTTGGGTAGGATAGCGGCAGTGAAAATGAACATTTTACCAAAATTTTTATTTCTTTTCCAAATGTTACCTATACTTAAAAAAGATGCGAACCTTTTAGAATGGCAGAAGGGTATCAACAAATTTGTGTGGGCAGGAAAGAAGCCGAGGGTAAAGATGAAAATAATGCAAGATGTACGTGAGAGAGGAGGATTGAAACTACCTAATTTAAAACTATATTATGATGCAGTGGCATTATCTGTAATTAGTGATTGGACTCATTTAACCAATGATAGAATATTGAACATTGAGGGACACGATCTGGTATTTGGTTGGCATGCTTACCTGTTATTCAACAAAAAATTGGATAAGAATTTTAAAAGTCATATTTTAAGAAATGCTTTATTGCGGGTTTGGAAGAAATACCAATATAAATTAAATGACAAGATACCCATGTGGGCAATTCCTAGACACGCAATTGAAAATATGAATACAGCACAAAAACAGGACAGAATTACTTACAGACAGCTTCTTACCTCGGAAAGGGGGGTATTACAATTAAAATCTTTAGAGGTATTAAAAGAGGAGAAGGTAGTTCAAACATGGTTCCAGTATGGGCAATTACAGGCTAGGTGGAAAATAGATCAAAAAATTGGTTTTATCCAAGTTGAGGATAATCTGTTTAAACAAATAAGAGATCAAAGCTTAATGCATATAAAGAGGATATATAATGTATTAATACAGATGGATTCGGAAACAGAATTAGTTAAAGATTGTATGATAAAATGGGCTCAAAATATTGAGGAACCAATAATGTTGGATACATGGGAAAGAATCTGGGTAAGAAATGTGAAATTTACACAAGCTCAAAATCTGAGAGAAAATTTTTACAAGATGTTCTATAGATGGCATTTAGATCCTAAAAAGTTGGCTTCTATGTATCCGAATGTACAGCCTAAATGTTGGAGGTGTGGTTCTCTCGATGCTACATATTATCATATATGGTGGACCTGCCAAAAGGTTAAGGCATTTTGGATAAAAATATGGTGGGTCATGCAAAATATTTTTAAAAGAAGGATAAAGTTTATTCCTCAGTTATTTTTACTAGGTATATGTACTGACTTTACAGTGGTAGAGACTAATTTGATTCTGCACCTGATAACTGCAGCAAGACTGTTGGTGGCGCAATATTGGAAGAAGGAAGACTTGCCTACAATCCAAGAATGGACATTGAAAGTAACAAACTTAGCCGAGATGGCTAAAATATCGGCATATCTCAAAGATCATTCAAATGAGATATATAAACGAGACTGGAAAAAATGGATTGACTATATACAAAATAAATATGGGACTAAGAAATTCCAGTTAGCCTATGCTTAAGATCAGAAATGATTTAAACTGTTAAAAGTTAGTTCAGTAAGAAGAAGCTAAGGTCAATCTAGAATGTCATTAATTTCTTTATTTCTTTTTTCTCAATAGATTTTAGACTGTGTTAGTTAAAAATCCATACCGTGTACGGGTTCTGGGAAGTCGGGGGGGGGAAGGAGGAGGGGGGGTGGGGGGGGTGGAGGGAGGGAGGGGCACACACACAAAAAAAATTGTACTTCAATGTCTTAATGATTGACAAATGATGACATATTTGTGTTTTTTTTTTTAAAGAAAAATAAAAAAGTTCTGTTTCAAAAGAAGGAAAAGGCATCTTTTGTTGGTTGTGACTGCCAAAACACACAGAGGCTGTCTAACCTTGATGAATAACACATGTGCCAACTTTCAACTTTGGCCACCATTGAACCTGTTGAATTATCTGTGAACCGAGATGGAGAGCCTTCCCATCTTTGCATCTAGCCACAGCATGGATATCCTTTGGCAACATCTTTTTTATGCCATGACCCCTGTCTCTATTTTCAACTTGTCCTCAAGCCATCTGAAAAGCAGCTTCGAAGTATTTTCTCTTCAAAGCAGCTAATAGGTTGCAACAGTTTTATCATGGGCTCAATGCAACATTCTTCACCAAGCATTTTGTCAGGGTGGCAGTCAGCTGGTGGCATCAGAGAGAGAGAGCCATTTTCTGAAAAACCTAGTCCAGTTTATATTTAAAAGAGTTTAAAGAATAACTTGACTCATTTAAAAAAGGGAGGAAAAAACACAGTTAAACAGAAATGTAAATGGACAAGTGGGTAAGTATTTATGTTCCTGATATGGATCTCTGTTGTTTCAGTTTTCGTGGTGAAGGCAGCTGGGAATAACATCACTTAATGGCTATTATCTCCTGCAAAGGCTTGTAAAGATAAAGAAATTATGTCAATTATAAAATGACAAATAGAAGTTGTTCTGCTTTGAAGATTAATAAATCAGCCCCTGGCTAATTAAATTTAACAAAGCCAGCAAAGTGGAGGGAGAGAAGAATGAATGTGGAGATTTTAAGTTCTTCTTGAGACGTGAGAACCATAACTTCTCTTTCATGGAATGAACTGTGTCCAAAATTGCCACTGGCATTCCATCCTTTCTACCTTCAGTTCGGGATGTTAATTTCTGTGAAAGCAAACCAGGACTTAAAATTACATCCTTTGACAAATTAAATCTAGCAATTGCAAGGAAAGCCGAAAAATATTTTTCTCACGCGCAACATCTAATAAAATCTAATCCAGTTTTCAGCAAAGAATACTGTCACTGTAAGAAGACGACTACAGTAAATGATTTTCTGTTCTATCTTCTGGCAGAAGATAGAACTGCATTGCATTAGGAAGAGTTTCTGATTCTTAGTCATTTCTCACCAAGAGAAAGGAAATTATTTTTTCTACCTAAAACAAGGTCGCTAGAATTAAGAAAGCTTGGAATCTCAGAATTAAAAATGTGTGAAATTATTGTAAGCCAATTCTATGCAAAGAATGTACAGAGAGGCATGCTTTGATTTATTATGAAGCACAAATATTTGGATAGTAGTATTCACAGAGGTACAGCAGTACTCAAAAAACAATCAGGTGAATTAGGAAGAGAAGACTAGAAGAAGCAGGTAGAGTTTGATTGAGATTATTATTTTTTAAAATCCTTGGAGTGCACAAGAATACAGATCCTTCCATGCCCTTCACCCACTTCTAGCCTTTGCTGATCAGTATTGCTTTCTGAGGGCATGTGCTGAGGAAACTACAGCAATGGTGAAATATTAGGTCTTATCCTGCCATAAATTGATCATGTGTGCCATCCACCATTTTGGTGAGGTAACAGATCCCACACATCCTGGACATCAATTGTTTCAACTTCTCCCCTTCAAAATACATTATAGGGCACTGCACACCAGAACAACTAGACACAAGAACAGTTTTTTCCAGAATACCATCACTCTGTTAAACAACTAATTCCCACAACACTGTCAAATTATCTACTAAGACTGTATTACGATTATTCTTCTCTTCCTTCCTAGTACCTATCTCTTTCCTAGTACCTATCTCTTTCCACTTATGACTATAACCATGTTGCTTCTATCTTTAAAATTTATATTTTATTTGTTTCCTAGTATAATTTGATTGCTTATTAATAACCTAGGACTATCAATAAGTGTTGTATCTTATGATTCTTGATGAATGTATTTTATTTTAGTTTTCTTTGCACACACTCAGAATATATGCACCAAAGACAAGTTCCTTGTGTGTCCAATCACACTTGGGCAATAAAGAAATCTATTCTATTCTATTCTGTTTCCCCTTAGTTCCCTGAGTATTGCTTAAATGCTTCACCTATAAGATATCTTAGAGTTCTCTCTTAGGAGGTCTCTCTTTGCACTGTGGAATACCTAAATCCCAACTATCCATTAGATGGGAGCAGTCTAACACCAAACTGATTTATAAAGATACTCAGTTAGAAACTGAAAATGAAATAATATATGATGCTATTACTTCCATTGCATATCTTTATTTTAAAAATTGAAAAAAATGTTGCATGTTTAGCAAAAACCTCGAACTTTTCTGGTCCACCAAACTGTGATGCCTGGTTCAGAAAAATATAATTACATTAAATTAAATTTGAACATGCACACACATTCAATCACATACTACATACAACAAATCTGAACTCTTCTATCATGGCACAAGGCAATCAATCCTGATTGTTCTTTGGAAGAACAGATACTGAAGCTAAATCCCCAATACTTTGGCCATTTAATGAGAAGAGAGGACTCATTGGAAAGGACCCTAATGTTGGGAAAGATTGAAGGAGAAAGGAGGAGGGGAAAGGCAGAGGATGAGATGGTTAGATAGTGTCATCAGCACAATGAACATGAATTTAGGCAACTAGTGGAAATAGTGGAAGATAGGGGAGCCTGGCGTGCTGTGGTTCATGAGATTGTGAAGAACTGGCCACAGTGGTGGGATTCAGTCAGTCCGCACCTATTCGGGAGAACCGGTTGTTAACTTTCTAAGCAGCCCAGAGAACCGGTTGTTGGAAGAAATCTTATTTTGTTTGTTTCCACATTACAGTGTTAATTCTGAAAGGAAGGCAGGAAGGAAACATTCTGGTGTTGTTTCTAGCCTAATCTTTATTGCCCTGCTTACAGAAACTGCCTCTCTGGTTAACCCTTTTTACATTGCAACAGCTAAGGCGAAGCGCCCATCAACATGAGTGATGTTGAATTGGCCATGCCCACCCAGTCACATGACCAGTTGTTAAATTATTTGAATCCCACCACTGACGGGCCCAACTTAGCAACTAAACAACATTTTATTACACATATATTTCCCTTACATGCAAAACAAGGGTCATTCTTTGAGAAAAAATAATGTTCATTTATACATAAATGAAAGAAAAAGGAATAGAATAAGGTCCTTCTTGAGTTTTTACAATGGTAGAATGTGTTCATATGGATCTTGGAAAGGAAAAGCCATCTGTCCATTTTAACTGCCTTTCTGATGGAGGTTGTGAAGTCAGGAACAGCCTGAGAGATCTTTCAGAAATGTTTAAAAAATAAGGTTATCATCCCCAGCCAACACAGCTGTCCCAAACCGAGAACAATGAGAATCCCCTTGTTTCAAAAAAAATCAAATAATTGACTTGCTAATGATTGCATTAGCAACAACAATTTTGTTGTCGAAGTTGTTGGTGGTCTGCATATTTATAATTGGAATATAATTTTTATTTGCATATTTCTGTGCCCTTTACTGTCTAAAATTGAGTCACAATTGTTACTGTGTTGATTGTTTTCTTCAACAAATTAGACTGGAAAAGAAATTTTATAAAGTTCAAATTAGTTTCAGAGTGTGACTTATTTTTCCTCCTTTAAAAAAATGATTGGTCTCTCTCATCTCTCTCTTTTTGCTCTTAGTAGCTGCTAAAATCTCCAGCCACCAATTTTCTAATTAAATTAATATAAAGAGCATTTTGCCCCATTGTATTGCTGTCATGGAGAGAGAGAGAAACAAAAGAGCATGTAAAATCAGTAGTCCGTGAAGGCTGTTTTTGCTGATATATGGCTTTGTCAGAAGAGTTTATGATTAACAATTATGCACAATATTGAAAGCAGCTGGTGTTAGTTCTGCTAGGTTCCAGATGCCTGTGCCAAAGGAAGTTTGTGTGGTTGAAAATAATGTTGTTACAGGAGACATCTTCCCCTCCCTAAATCTTCCTCGAAAATTCACTGAAAATTGAGCAGCCTGTTACAAATGCACTCAAAGAAAGCAGTGTTTCTCAACCTCAGCAGCTTCCAAATGTATGGACTTGCTGGGGAATTCTAGGAGTTGAAATCCTCAAGTCTTAAAGTTGCCAAAGTTGGAGCCGCCTGATCTAGTGGTATTTGTATTCTCTTTTGAGAACTAGAGTTTTCTAGACACAAATGCCAATTGCCAAGAGCCACATGGCCTTAACATAAAACAGGGTTTCCATTAAGCGTTTCAGACTGGAATCTCCCCTGAAAGTGAAGGAGAAAAGCCACTTATTTTCAGCTGAGGAGCATAAAATGTGGGTTGCAGCCTTAACTATAAGAAGGCATTAAGCTGATTTAGGCAACTTCATTCTCAGCTGCAATCAAGATTGTTTCCTTTTTAATTTTTTTTATTTTATTTTAAACATTTAAACACATCAACAAAAACGAACAGGTAACTTACAAACAGCACCGGAACTGAGCATTCCTTCTCACAGCGGATATCTATCGGTTCCACCACAAAACCGCGAAGCCCTTATCCGCGCCGACATAAGTGCAGAGGGCAAATCCGCGCCGTTCGAAGCACTAAGGAAAAACGCGACCCTACCGCGATGACATAATCGCGGAGGGCAAATCCGTGCCTTCCGAACCACTCAGCACCCTAAACCTAACCCTAAACCTAACCCTAAACCTAACCCTAAACCTAACCCTAAACCTAGCCCTAAACCTAACCCTAAACCTAACCCTAAACTAACCCTAAACCTAACCCTAAAGCAAACCCCTAAACCTAATCCTAACCCTTACCTTAATTTAAATCGGCTTTCTGCCGCTGCGCTGTTGTCGCGGCGGTGATGATGCGCAATGATGACGTCACGGCTTTAGCGACACGGTTTTATCACCACTATTTTGACGAGCGCGGTTTTGTCATGCCACGATATCTATCAGTGCATCTTTGCAGTTATTATTTCCCCTCCTATACATTTTAATTTTGCATTTGTGATCATCTTGTTTCTTACTCCTTTGCTTAGTTGTTTGTGTTTAGCCATTTGTATCAGACTATAATATTACCTTTATTATATTGTATATATATTTCTTACGTTTGTGTATCTTAAATTATTTTCCTATCCCCAATCTTATCGCTGTATTCTAATTCTCCTACTATACATTTTACATTTCCTGATTTCTTATTTCTGTCATCTAACCATTTGTACCATTTTTCCCAAACTAAATAGTATTCTGATTCCTCCTTTCCTTGAATTTCCTTTGTCAATTTATCCATCTCCATGCATTCTACGATCTTCCTTATTACCTTGTCTTCGTTAAGGTACTGTGTTATTTTTCCATTTTTTTGCCTATTATATTCTGGCCGCTGTAATAATATGTAAAATTAGGTATAATATTTCTTTACTGTACTTTGTTGAGGTTAAACCTTGTAGAAACATCTCTGGTTTCCAGCAAGATTGTTTCCTAATCCTGCTATGTGGAGTTTGGGGAAAGCTTCAGCCCAATTCTTAATTGGCCCAGAGCCTGACCCTCTGGAGGTGTTGAACTGCTAGGATTGAGACTCACAACAGTGGTAGACCCACACATCTGGAGAACACCTGGTTAGGGAAGTCATTTCCAACAAAACTAAATTACACTTTAAATCAGTGGTGGGGGACATGATTTTAGGGCACAAGTTATCATCCAACTTCATAGCACAACCCAGAAATATTCTCCATCGTTGTGGCTGACCTGCATCCATCTCAGAAAAGAGTTTACTTCCCACATGAGCATCTCTGTAGCCAGAGCTTCCTGCTGTTTTCTGCCTTGGTTGGATTTTGAGTTCCCGCTGTTTCCTACAAGCAGCTTCAGTGATCTGAATCTTCCCATCTGCAGATTGTATGATGCACGCACAACTCATTAATTTGCCTTGAACATTTTTTGGGGAAAAATATTGCGGTCTTGTTGCTGGCATTTTGTCTCGATTCATTTTTAAAAGATTTTCCTATTGAAAGCCAAGTTGTTCAAAAGTGACAACGCTTAGTCATCCATCTTCTGCACAGAGTGTTGCAATGATTCTTTGACATCTGTTCTTCATCTACTTTGGTGCAGCAGAGAAAGCCTTCTGGACAACGGAAAAATAGATTTCAGGAAAAAACAAGGAAAATCACCTGCTGCCATTCTGCAAGTTTAATTTTGTGGTTTCTCGGAATGGCCTGAAATATTAGGAAAATTCTATTTTGATCCCTTCTCAGGGGATGTTTGGGGGAAAAAATATTTCATTTTTCCAAATTTTCTTTTGGGGCTCAGCAAAAGCCATCTACTCCCTGACTACATTCTGCTGCTTCACTCTTAACATTTGGGGCAACTGCTAACTTCATTAAGCTTTGTCTCATGAAAACAAAATTTGAGGCAAATTATGACATTTTTCATTAAACAACGTTCTCTGCTAGAATTGAAAGTCATTAGAAATAATATTTCGCCACCAATTACTATGGGGGGAAAAAGAGAACCCCACGTGTTTGTCATATACAGGATTGAGCAGCAGGGTGGCCTAAAGGTGGCGCTGTCGCCTCACAATCAGAAGGCTATGAGGTTGTGGCAGATATTTCTCTCTCTCTGGGCACAAAGAGAAAATATCTGCTGTGAACTCCAGTTAGGCATCAGGAAGGGCATCCCGCCAGTAAATGCTCAGCTCCATTAAATCGTCCCAACTCCACCCTGACGCAAGGGATGACAGGGTTGTGAAAAGAAAAACAAATTTCATATACAGGATTACTTCCTGGATTCAGGATTATTTCCTCTATGTGATTTAACTTTCTCCATGTGATTCAAACTGTTCCCATGTGATTAAAATTTCCTCTATGTATGGTTAGAGTCTGATGGGGAACAGTGACATGCTGGTAGGTCCAGTCTTTTCAAACATTCCTTGTCATCAGCCCCACAATCCTTCATGTTTAGGAAGTTGTTTTACTTGAGAACTGAATTGCAAATTTCAGAGAAGGACGTAACATTTTCTTTCACTGGGAAATATAAATATCTATGTTTTCTCATTGCAGTGGTGTCCAAAGGCTTCAGAATGACAAAAGCAACATCACACTGCAAGCTCTAATTCTTTGTGTGTGAGGTGTGGGAGACAGTGATGTTTCAAAGCTCATGGAAAAGAGTCACAATTGTAAAACAGAGCTTGCATCACACTGTTCCTTACTTCTGCCTCCCTGCAGACACTACTGTCCAGATGCTGACTCTTTTTTTGTTTCAAGTTTTTTTTATTTCATTTTACATATACATATCTGTTGTGGCCCAGCAGGAGCCATTGGAGCTGCCACCAGACTCCGACAGTGAGAGGCCCTATGAGTTGGCTTTGGAGGATGTGGAGGACCCTGGACAAGGTTCAGACTCCGAGCAGGGCACAGAGAGGCTAGTTGGCCACCAGGAGGCGTCTGAGCCTTGGACCAGTGGGGAGGAGACAAGGGAGTGTGATCCGGACATCAGCAGTGGGGAGGAGTCAAGGGAGTTGTTCCTAGATGCCCGGCACCGGAGAGCTAATAGGCGTAAGGAACAATTACGCAATTACAGGAGGTAATTGCACCCAGCTGGTGGTAATTAGGCTCCTCTCCAGACTATAAAAGGAATGCTTGTGCACACGGCCCTTTTGCAGAAGTCAACGCAGGAATGAATGTTGGAGAACATTATTGTGAGCTTGGCAGGCTGGATTGCTGCCACGGCTTATCTGTGCTGGATTGCTGACCAAGCTTGTCTGTGCCGGTTTGCTGCCAAGGACCTGTCTGTCTGTTAATTAAATGCCATAACCTATCTTTGGCTCGGAGTGTGTGTTGGTGTGGGACGAGGGAGGTCAGAACACATATCAATGTGTGAACAGTGTAGCACCTGGGTGTCATACATCCTAATACAAATAGAACTAGTAAAATTAATCATAGTTATTACATTCAACCTAGTTATTTATTTCTAATAATAATACACATTTATATTGAGTTATAGTCTATCATTATTTAATTATTCCATGTTTTAATATATTGCTCTAATGCCACATACCATATTATTTAATCATACATAATAATACCACCATTCAATGTCTAAGCTTCCCTCTTGTTATTGCTTTGATTTTATTATGTAAAAATGTATACACTAATATTCCCCCTTTCTCTTATTTCTATCTCTATTCCAAGTTTTAATCATGTCACTCTTTTATTAAAAGATGTTTTCTTTCTATCCTATCTAGCTTCTAATCATGCCACTATTCTAAAAAAGAAGGGAAAGAAAGAGGGGAAAAAAGCAAATCAGAACAACAAAAAAGAGAAATTCTTTCCTTTCTATCCATCATCTCTTGCCCGCTTCATTAGTTTAGTTGCTATGCTTTTTTGTTTTTTTTATTAATTTTTTTATTTTAAACACATAAACACATCAACAAAAACAAACACACGACTTAAAACAACATAGGAACAAGAAGTTCCATCATATATCATACAGCAGTTCCGTATCGGTTTCTTTACAGTTAGTGTTTTCCTTTCTATACATTTCTATCTTGCATTCATGGTCTCCTTATTCGTTATCCATTTTTATGTACAATTCTATATTTATTTATACTTAGCTATTCATGACAAAATATTGTTTATTCTTTTTCTTTGCCATTCTTATACCTTTGTTATTCCATTTAAAAGGTTATAATATACAGTTTGGTTTGCTTTATTTACCATCCCTTACGCCTGTTGTAACACCACCTTATTTTCCCTTTCTTTTCTCCCTCCCTTCCTTCTCTACTTCCTTCCTTCCTCCTCTCCTTCCCCTTCCTTCTTCCCTTACCTCTCCCCTACTCCTACTCTCTCTCTTCCCCTTCCTACCCTCTCTCCTTCTCTTTCTCTCCCTTCCACCCTCCTCTCCTTCTCTTTCTCTCCCTTCCACCCACCTCTCCTTACCTCTTTCTTCTTCCCTTACCTCTTCTCCACTCTTCCTCTTCCCTTCCTATTATCTCTCCTTCTCTTTCTCTCTCTCTCCCTTCCACCCTCCTCTCCTTTCCCTTCCTTCTTCCCTCCCTTCTCTACTTTCTTCCTCTCCTCCTTCTCCTTCCTTCTTCCCTTGCCTCTTCCCTACTCTTCCTCTTCCCCTTCCTACCCTCTTCCTCTCCCTTCCACCCTCCTCTCCTTCCCTCTTTCTTCCTTCCCTCCTCTTCCTCTCATCCTCTCTCCCTTTCTTTTTCTGTTGTTATAGGTGTCTCTTTCAAATCTCAGTTTATGTTTTCTTGGGGATGGTATTTCCACAAACCCAGATATAGTTTCATATAGTCTATTTTTTTATCCACTATTGCGTTATAATCCCAATTATGCTATGCTTTTTTTGATTTGCCTCCCATATTCCTCTCTTGGATCTTTATCTCTGTCTGCATCTACTTCTGGGCTAGTCAATCTAAGTATATCTCCCATCTCTACCCTCTTCCTCTACCTAGCTTCCAAAATATCAGCCCAAACTCCTATCTCCCTTTCAAAAGTATCTTCCTGTATCTTCAAGTTCTCTTTTCAACTCTCTTAAAATATTTTCCCCCTGGTTTAATTCATCAATCACAGTTGTTTTTATTATTAACTCCTCCTTATATTCTTATTTTAGTCGCTGGTTCTTCAGTTCAACATTTTCCTCCATTTCTTCTATTAGCTCCTCCCTTTTCTGAGCATCTTGATCTTTACTCATTATCGTATTGTATTTTCCATTTTTTCCATAATCTCCTTAAATCTTTTCTCCACGATGCCCCTTGTGCTTTGGAAAATCAACGCCAAAGTTCTACTCATTTCTTCCTTGTGAAGCGTCTTATTTTGTTTTTAAAAATCCAACTTTTGTCCAGTAATCCAAGAACCATTTATTCAGCCCTAGAGTTGCCTTTCAAGAAGTACATTAATCACAGCTCTTTTTATCCCATAGGTAATCAATCAATTCCATTTAAATATTCCCAGGAGTTCTCAAAAGCCTCTTTACGTCCCCTTTGCAGATTCAATCTTCTAACATAACATTCAGGGGTTACTTTAATTAAATAACTTCCTTGTTCTCATATTTGAGTCTCCAGTAGTCATGGGGTAGTTAGATGCTCACTCTTATAGCCCCATTGCTCAGAGAGTATGAGAATTGCGATCCAAAATCTCTATAGGAGGCAAGATTGCTCACCTACAAAATTTATTCATCTAGGAAATATGATCAGGCTGATTTCTTTAGACAAATGAAATCCTCAAGCATTTTTAGCTAGCTTGGAGCTTATGAACTCAGTAGATCGGCTCACACATTGCATTGCAGATTGTTTGATTTGCTTTTAGCAATATGGGTAAACTCAGTCACAATGGTTGTAAACCATGACTTATGGAATAAAATGTTGTGAAAATTGTGTAAACCAACTGTGATTTTATTCAGTAAATAAACTTTTACAGTCAGAACTTCAACAGATCACAATAAAATAGCTAATAGTATCCTCCCATCAGCCTTAGTAAGGACTTTTATTGCAGTAGTAAAATCTCCCACATAAAATTCTAAGGAGGGTGGTTTTATAGCAGATGGTAGTATTTTTCTTGCTATTTTCTTTATGTTTACAATATATTCCTTCCCAGGGTGTTCCTCAAGGCCTCATTACCATGCCATTCTCCAGTCATTGAAAGGGGGGGGTGTCTGCTATCATACCAGCTGAACCCCAACCTGCTACTGGAACACAAAGATCTAGTGATGGTGTTTGTAGAGAGTTAATGCAGGACTAGTTAAAGAAATACAGAAATACAAGGACATGATGGCTCAGTGGCTAAGATTCTGAGCTTGTCGGCCGAATCTCTAGCGCCATGTAATGGAGTGAGCTCCTGTTACTTGTCCCAGCTTCTGCCAACCTAGCAGTTCAAAAGCATGTAAAAATGCAAGTATAAAAATAGGAACCGCCTTTGGTGGGAAGGTAACAGCGTTCCATGCACCTTCAGTGTTTAGTCATGCCGGCCACATGACCACGGAGACATCTTCAGACAGCACTGGCTCTTCGGCTTTGAAACGGAGATGAGCACCACCCCCTAGAGTTGGGAATGACTAGCACATATGTGCGAGGGGAACCTTTACCTTTAGTTAAAGAAAATAATTGGCGGTGTCTCATGTTGTCATTTCCCTTCCAGCTAGCAGTAAAAAAAAACCGCCAATTAATTGTTCTCCTTAACCTATAGTAGAATAAGATTGGGCATGTTGCCTGAGTGATGAATCACATGTGCAGATTAGCCTTTGATCATTCAGGCTATTTCTGAATAGTAGAACTCTTTTTAAAAAGTGTTCACAAACAGCCTATTTAATGGGTGTGGCAGAGACACTTCACTCTGTGCACCTGTCATTTAGAATGTTTATGAACATGGGTCCAGAATTCTTTGGAATGTAGCCCAGGTAGAGCACTTCCAAGGTAGAAATGCAGAGGAGGGACTTTATGGAGCATTGGAAAATGCTCCATTGGAAAAACATTTTTGCAAGGATATTTCTGGGTTTTGCAATGTGACCTTTCTTTCTCTACTTTCATCTGACCTTCTGTTATTGAGCAATAATATCCATGGCTATATAATTCCTCTGCAATTCTCTCAGAATTCTCTCAGAGATCGAAGTTGACTGCCTGAAGCTTCACAAGGGCTTTGATCTGCAAAATTTCCAGCAACACAACTGTCTCAATTTTTTTTCTATCCCATACAGTATATATCCCCTTTTGGCGTTTTGGTGAGATGAGTTCCTGGCAAAATTAGGGGGGAGGGCAGAATTAACCTAGGTATGAAGAAGTTGTCAATATTGAAGATCTAAGCAGGAGGAAGCAAGTTAAATGCATCCTTGTATTCATGTTGTATAGAAATAGTGGCCACCAAGAAATCCAGCTGTGAACTTGGGGTCAGAAGTACTTGGAAGTATCCCATGAATGCAATTGGGATGGTTCCATATGTAAGAACAATAACTGACACCTTGACACTGGTGCCATCAAAGCTAGAGTAGAGTAGGAAAATTGTTTATTCATTTCCCTCCACCCACACCCAACACCAACAGTGTTGAGGGCAGCATAGGTAGCAGCAAAATGCCACAAACACAGCAGCTTCATGATACAGCAATAATGTAGACCACTCCGTTGTAGTAATCATGAGTTATTCCACAGAAATAATAAAAATGGTGTAAATGGTAGAGCATCCATAACCTATATTATAATTCTTGCTAACAGACTCACCAACAGAGAGCAAGAGGGCCATATTGGTTCAGTGCAGGGGTGGGTTCCAGCAGGCACTACTACCGGTTCGCTTGTATGCACTTCACATGTGTGTGCTACGCGCATGCCCAGTGCAATTAAAATTGTTTTGCTCATGCGCAGAACTGAAAAACAAAATGGTGCTGCTACCCAGGGAACCGGTTCAGGGGCGTGGCAGGTCTGGGTAGCTGCCAGTTCCAGCGACCCAGGCCGCCAAACCACTACCAGTTCGGCCAAACTGGTCTGAACTGGTAGGAACCCACCACTGGTTCAGTGGTTAGGATGCAGTATTGCAGGCTAATTCTGCCCACTGCCAGGAGTTTGATCCTCACCTGCTCAAGGTTGACTCAATCTTCCATTCTTCCAAGGTCAGGACCCAGATTGTTGGGGGGTGATATGCTCCCTCTGCAAACCTCTTAGAGAGTTCAGTAAGCACTATGAACAGAATATAAGCCTAAGTGCCATTGCTATTGCTACTGCTGTATGCATAGCTATGAAGTGTAAGACCTGAGAAGTACCTTGGAAAATGTGAGTCAGGGTTTTCAGAGTCAAGTGTCTCTGCAGAAGCCAGATCTCTCCAATAGTCAAATTCAAAGTGACCTGGGATGATAGCTGGAGTGCTTACAGGGTGTGTCTCAGTAATCTGAATCTGACATATCCCAGTCCCTGACCATATTATCAGCCATCGCACCAATCAATTATAATGGTCCATGACAAAGTAACTTTAAAAATAGAAGAGATTATTTTGAGATGTTTCCACTATAGGCTGAAGAGGAGATGAAGCCAATGTCACAAGCAGCTGACTAAGAAAAATGGTATCTTTGTGCTATGGGTTAGGCAGGCATGAAGTTGACTCCTTAGAAAGTCCCACTATTTCTAAGCACAAGACATACGTTCCATGGAAAAATAAATGAGCTCCTTATAACAATCATTCAGCAAGTTAAAGTGTGCAAAGGAATAATTTCCAGCCAATTTTCTTCATATTTCATGAGCCCATTCCTTGAAGCCAAATGTCTTTCCGGGCTTTAAAGAAAGTAATGTGGTTTTTAATTATTTGCCTCCATGGGAGTGGAAATAACACGGACATCTCTGAGTGTCGTGGTTAATAACTCTGTTGCTGTGTCTCAAGCAGAAGAATATTCAGTGCCCGCTTTGGGGGTTTGAAGCTTCTGCTGTGGACAAAGGATCTTGGTTCAGGTAATCCAATGCTTGGATTTCACAAGTGTTTCATTTTTTCTTGGGATGAAGGCTCAAACAATTTGTCCCAGTAGAATGTTTCCATTGAGTTAGCCATAAGGTTATGTGGCTTTCCAGAAGACTTTGAGATGGCCAAGAGATTTCCATCTCCATCTCTAAGCACATGCCTAGAAGATATATCTTCTTCCCTTCCCCTTGACTGCCTAAAGACATTCTGAAGTTGGGCTTACTACAACTTGCTCAATTACTTCATGTTTCAGGCTCACCAGCCAATATGTATATTGGAAGAGTCTGCCAGATTGGGTTTACAATCCAACTTCTCCCAATCTCCTGTTATGTACGTTGTTCCTGCTAGCATATCAGGAATTTTTGCTGGGCAAAAAAAATGGCTTGTACCTTTTCTGGACCCAAAAGTATCTTCTCACTTAGATTAAAAATCAATCCATTCTTTATGGTCTGCTTCAGGACTGGGAATTCTTCTAAATATCAGCCTCACCTCCATTAGAAATTACTGGAGTTGTATACTAACAACTAAAAGTTACTGATTGCCATCCCTGATTCACCCTCATTCATAATGTTTTCCTAAATAGTTTGCATAAAGTTTTGGTTAATTGTAAAATATACATTCCTCCAGTGGACGTAAGAGCAGAAAATAGCAGCAACAAAAATCTTGTTGCATTCTTAAAATGTATACCGTATTTTCACGACTATAAGCCGCACTGAAAATCCTAAAATTTGATCCAAAACCGGCAGTGCGGCTTATAACCCGGTGCGCTTTATATGTGGAAAAAGTTTGAAAAATTAACGTTAATTGATACTGTGGCTTATAATCCGGTGCGGCTTTTGGTCGTGAAAATACGGTACTTAAAATGGTATGTAAGAGAACAAAAAATAAAATAAAAATCTGGGAAAAAAATCTTGTTGCATACTTGTGTAATGCTCTATTATAGTTTTAAAAACTTTCATGGTCATTTGCTAATACTGCCTTCCCCCCACCCCCGCCTTTGAAAGTAGATTTTGTTTGAGAGGAAAAAGTGGCCTATTGTTACCCAACCTCCATCTAGAGTCCGAGAAGGGTCAGTTTGCCAGAGCTGGACCAAGTAATCTAGTAATGCTTAATGGGCATGAAATGCCGTAAAGCTTTTATAGAAAATGTGGAATAAATGTGAGTAAGAGAGAAATGAGGTTGCTTCGCAAATAGCTTTTAAATGGACAGTGGTACAAATTGATTAGGAAATCTGTCAGTAACATGACTTCGAGGGCATGGTATATGGAATAGATTTTGGCTGGCTCCTAAGCTGCTATATATCTCAGATGGGGAAAAAACATATTTAGACATTAACATACTGAAAGCTCTTTTGCATCACAGTTCCAGGCAGAGCTGTCAGCAATTACAGACATCAAACACTTACATAGAAATGCCAGAAATCTCAAAGGCAAATGTTGCTTTGGGTTATATAATGTATTGGTAGATATATAATACTTTAATTCAGTGTTTCTCAACCTTGGCAACTTGAAGATGTCTGGACTTCAAGTCCCAGAATTCCCCAGCCAGCATTCGCGGGAGTTGAAGTCCAGACATCTTCAAGTTGCCAAGGTTGAGAAACACTGCTTTAATTTAATACATATATTCTAACTGTATTTTTGGACAACATGTCATCTTGAAACCAACATCAACCATCAATGCAAATATTAACCATTATTTGTTTCAAGGTTGTTTGAAATTGAGGAAAACACTGTACATGCCAGTTTTGGAAAATTGTTGTGTACAGCATCCTTCTTAAGATATCTCTGAGATGTACGTGTAGTTGCACATATTTTTCCATAAATGTCTTGCTAGAGCAATTGTGCAGTTTGTTTACACAGCTTTGCTTTTCGTAGATTAGCAGAGAGAAACTGCTATTTATTTTTCCAGCTTTCCTAGATATTTTGGGGTGATTGAAGGAAACACTGAGAACCATTTTAACGTCCCATTGTGAGTTCTAGTCCTGCCTTGGGAATGAGGCCAAGTGGATATCCTTCAGCCAGTCTTTCTCCCCGCCCCCCGCCCCCCCTCAGCCATAAGAAGGCCAGGACAACTCAGTTTGGGAAATCTTGTCAAGAAAACTGTAGGGGTTTATCCAGGCAATTACCAGGAGTCAGGACTGAGTTGAAGGCATAATTATTATTAATTTTAAAAAATGTTAATAATTTAAATCTTTTTGAATACTGGGAATATAACAATCTTCTTAAAGTGGAATACTGCAGGAACAACAATAGCAAATTGAGTGGTGGGATTCAGCCAGTTCGCACTACTTCAGGAGAACCGGTTGTTAATTTTCTGAGCAGTTTGGTAAACTGGTTGTAGGAAGAAATCATTAGGGCAGAGAACTAGCAATAGCAATAGCAGTTAGACTTATATACCGCTTCATAGGGCTTTCAGCCCTCTCTAAGCGGTTTACAGAGTCAGCATATTGCCCCCAACAACAATCCGGGTCCTCATTTTATCCACCTCAGAAGGATGGAAGGCTGAGTCAACCCTGAGCCAGTGAGATTTGAACAGCAAAACTGCAGAGCTGTAGTCAGCTGAAGTAGCCTGCAGTGCTGCATTTAACCACTGCGCCACCTCGGCTCTTTAACTGGTAGTTAAATTATTTGAATACCACCGCTGAAACTGAGTGTTTGTGAAAAAGATGAAACATGCATCTTGATATCACAATGCAAGTGTAAAAGCTGAAAAGATTATATTGCACCATGTTACATCATTCCCAGCCCGCACAGATGCCCAAGGAAATCTGTATTTTTGTCCTTGGCATTTTATTGCTAAGTTTTGGCAAGTATGATCAAAAAGAGTGCCAGGGAACCTACATATGGATTTATGGATTATAACAGACCACATGAGGGCACTATCCTGGTACAGGGAAAGGAACAATGACACAGACATTAGGTAAAGGTTCCCCCTCGCACATATGTGCTAGTTATTCCCGACTAGGGGGCAGTGCTCATCTCCATTTCAAAGCCGAAGAGCCAACGCTTTCCAAAGACATCTTCGTGGTCATGTGACCAGCATGGCTAGATGCCGAAGGTGGTTCCTATTTTTCTACTTGCATTTTTACATGCTTTCGAACTGCTAGGTTGGCAGAAGCTGGGACAAGTAACGGGAGCTCACTCCATTACGCAGCACTAAGGATTCAAACTGCTGACCACTCTGATTGACAAGCTCAATATCTTAGCCACTGAGCCACTGCATCCCTATGATGCAGACATTAGGGAGTTAATAAATTCAGAAAAACATAGCTTAGCCAAATATTTGATTCAAGGGGTAGATTTGCTCTGAAAGCGTGGGGAACAAACTCTGCCATCCTCATCAAAGGGAAGATTTAGAACAGTAATTGAGAAGGCACAGCGTTAAGTTTTACTTCATGTCCTGAAAGCACGGAGTAAATGACCACATTGCTTGCTTAACATCCAGTCAAGGAAGATTATTAAGTCTCGTGAGAGTTCAGTGCTCCATTTGCAAGATTTCAACTGTCATATAGGCATGTGCCAATTGGCAGTCTCAAGGGATGTCAAATGCATTTTTAAAAATGTCTTATTTTCATTTATTTCTGTGCATCTGCGTCATGTGCAAAAATTGTAGGATAGTGTCTGAAGACTGAAAAGTTTGCTAATTTCTGACAAAGGTTTTTGTGAATCCCAGTCCATTTCATTAGAGATAGTTTGGTACAGTGCTGAGAAAAGGTTAGGGTTTTTAGAGAAAGTAGGTTGGGATGAGAGTGGAAAATTAGAAATGGAGAAAGGTTGAGTAGTAAAAGGAAAGGTGGGAAGCAAAATTATCTCCAGATTGTGACTATTAGAAAAGCAGTAATTAACCATGGTGCAATTACTGATAAATTAGTTAACACATGTAGTCTGACTGGAATGTAAAAAGAAAATCTTAAACTCCCCCAATGAATTCTCGTTCAATTGTTTTGCTCTTTATAAATTCCTTGTTTTCCAAGGTGGCTACCCTGTAGTTTATGAAAAGATGTCTCCAGGAAGCATCCTGATTTTTCATTGGTTTTCCAGTATTGGTGATTATGTTATCAGTCTTTTATACACAAGGTATATCAAAAGTCAGACCCCACATATAATTTATGCAAATTGGTTGCCATTTTCTTCTAAATAATTCTTTGCTTGTTTGGCATATGGTCTTTGAATCTTCCTCAGTAAAATTTTCTCTGAAAAAATATATTGTGCTTTTGTTGCATCCTTTTATACTGTACTATTATACACACACACACACAAACACACACACTCGGTCTCACTTTCTTTTCCTCCTTTCTTACTTATTGGTGTGTGTGTGTGTGTGTGTGTGTGTGTGTGTGTTTGTGTGTTTGTGTGTATGTGTATGTATGTAAACATTATGAAGGTTGTAATATAATTTTTATAACATTCTTAGAGAATGAAATGGACTCATGATTTCAACAAAATAATGAAAAGTAAATCCTTCTAACCCTTAAGGATCATGGTTAATTTTATGGGTACTTTTAATCCCAGTCTGACACATCAGTGGGGTTTGGTTTTTAATTGGCACCTTCAAATCAGTCTTGATTCCCGAAACTACACAGGGGGGGTTCCCACAGTTTTCCTGACAATATTTCAGAAGCAGTTTGTAACGGACTTCTCCATACAGTTGAGATGCAGCGATTGGCTCAAAATCACCCAGCTGGCTTCCCTGCTTAAGGTAGATCTAAAATCTGGGTCTCTCTACTCCTAGTCTAGCACCTTAATCAGTGGTGGGATTCAAAAATGTTTACTACCGGTTCTTTGAGTGGGCATGGATTGGTGGGAGTGGCAGGGTAAGGTTACTGCAAAATCCCCATTTCTTCAGCTGGGACTCGGGAGGCAGAGAATAGATGGGAGCGGGGCCAGTCAGAGGTGGTATTTACAGGTTCTCCAAACTACTCAAAATTTCCGCTACTGGTTCTCCAGAACTGGTCAGAACCTGCTGAATACCACTTCTGACCACTTAATCACTATATAAACCTGGCTAGTGAAAAAGCATCTGTGGGGTTAGGAGCAAAAATTGTTTCCTTCTCATATCCACAAGGTGGATAATCACAAGGAAGTGTGTAGGTGTTTCTTTTTTTCCTTCCAGCCATCATTCTACCATTTTACATCTATTTCTAGTTCTTTCCCTATAATGTTTTTTTTTAAAATCTCATCAAACACTTAGAAAGACATAGCGTGGACTTACCAGGAGACGAATCATTCATAATTACTAAGGATGCTGGGGTGGGCCTTCTTTTCCTGATCTGCAGAAATCATGGGTACAGGCAGATGGATCAAACATAAATGCAAACAGCTAGGTCTCTAAATTCACAGTTCATGAGAAGTTACTAAGCTAAGACAAATAGAGCTAAGTATTCAAATCATTGACTTCTTTTAATTACCATCAAAATCAGAAAAGGCTGATTTCGCTTTCTAGTTTAGGAACAAAACACAGCAGGTTATCACGAATTTGTACTGTTAATATTACTAACGCCATCAAAGCTGACCCCAGCCAGAGCATAGAAAAACCTCAAGGAAGTAGTGCAAGATCGGGAAATGCACGGAGATGTGGCACATAGAATTGCCAAGAATCAGACACAGCTGAAAGGATATCATCATCAGTATTACTAGTATATCACTTCTTTACTGGGTTTTTTTCCTTTTTGTTTTTCCGTATTGTGCTGGATTTCAAATTCGGTAAGACCTCAAAGGCCAAGAATAATCAAGTCTGCTGATCAAGTGTTGTGGAAGGAGTGTGAAATCCTGGATCTTTGTGCGGTTTCCATCCCAAATGGCACGTTAGCTATATTCCAGAGCTTTCCCATCCCAATTGTGCAATGAGCTTTTAAATTCCAGTTAGACTCTCTTGTCTAAAATGACCACATGGCCTGTCTCACAGCTCTGCAACCTTTACTTATTTTCACTGTAATACTACCCACCCCACCAATGTCAACCCTGACTGAAAATACTGGACAGCTGGATTTCCCAAAAGCTGGATTTCATTGTGTCATACTGATTGGCTTCCTGCTTCTTCTGTGATCAGTCACATGTGGGCCCGAATCATTTTCCTGATATCAGGAGACAATGTAGGAATATGCATTTGCTCCTTATAGCATACCACAAATTGCTTTTGGTAATGGAAAATCATTTCAAAAGCCATTTGGTTTAGACTACAGACATCAACGGTTGAAAGCAGGAAAAAGAAATCACAGTTGCATTAATCTATTGTAAATCACTGGCTGCTTTGAAAGTCATCCTCATGTTCTCTTAATAGCCAAGAAGCATAATGTTACAGCATATTTGCACAAAATCCAGTACTTTGATCTTTCGCATCTATGCTGTTGGCTAAGAATCATCCATTATATGGGAACCATATAATGATATGGATGTCTCATGCCACACAACGTTAAATGGGAGAAAATACAGCCTTTCTCAAGTTAGTACCCACAGGTTTAACATAACTTCAGCTCCAACATTCCTAAAAAAAAAACCCCTCTCACTCGCTGATTATTTGGAGAGTTATAATCCCTTGTAGGTCTACAGTGTACTAAGTCAAAGAAATAGCATATGAGCGTAATTCTAGGAATTTCTATTCCTACATACAGAAAGATGACTAAAGAAATTGAAAGCCATGCATTTATTTATTTTTACTCAGAAAGTATATTTATTTATAGGAGAGGAGTGAGATGTGAAGTTTTTCTTGAGTAGGAGAATAGCATCTAAAATGTTTTCTGCCTAAGAATATCTTGTTCTGCTCAGGCTTTGTCTGTTTTCTAGGGCTGTTACCTATGACCCTTCCTTCTAGTGATGGTTCTTTTCATAGTTGTCATCTCAGCTAGAACATTAACATGTACCTTCTCAGATATACATTTAATTCAGCTCAGTGGGACTCAGGAGACTCAAAGGTGCATAACTGCAATTACCATAAGTCTGTCCATTCTGTGTATCAAAAGCTGAACTGTAAGTTTGAGAAGCAATTCTGAGAAAGATCCTGATTTGCAAGTATAACCGTGCACCGTCAGTGAGGGGAACATACCATTTCAAACAGCTAAAGAGAAGATGCTTTCAACCTGTATCAATGTTTGTTGTATAATGTGGATACTATTGTATTGTTTTTGAAAATATAATAATATAAATTTAGGCTACTAATGTGATTTCTCAGAAATCACCTTGGAAATATTGAATATCTAGAAACAATACCCTTTTCTTGACGTGCTTTCTCCATTTGAAGATGCAGGAGATCCTTTCATCCACCTGCCATTTATAGCCTTTTAACTGAACTATCTTCTTAGCTATCAATCAATCCGCTAGCATTAAATACCGTCAACAATTTTTATATACAAAAGTCCCAAACTCACTATTGGAATGCTTCTCTTTTTAGAGAGAAAGAGTTTGCTCAGAAAAAAAACACTCACCTAGGGTATCCTAAAGACAAACATCCTCCCTTCTCTTCTTTCTCTCTTTCTTTCCTTCTCCCTTTCAAGGACAAGAGAGTTCTTACGGAATCCCAGAATTTCTCCACCATTGCACTCCAGTTTCCAGATTTGGAAACAGGGTCCCCTTAACAAACTTTATCATAGGCAGTGAAGATAAACCCAGCTTACCTGTTCAGCTGCTTCAGAATCTATTTGACTTTGAAATAATGGCACGGCGAATTGTATCTTTTTAGGACTGTTTGGTTCCATGGCAGTATTAGGAATAGCAGAAGTAGCGGGAGGGGAAGATCTGGCCTGCTGAAAGGAGAGACAGGAAAGTTCCTTCCCTTCTTATCTCCTGGCAAACGCCTTGAAGCCCAGCGCTCCCGTAACAATGGCAATAATTTCTGTGGTAGAGAGAGCAGAAACTGCCTGAGCTGCGAAATCCCCTTCTTCCTTCTACATCCACAGCAACGTCTCTACTCAGAGATGCTGTTCTGCCTCCTCCAGTTCTCCAGATGATCCACTCAGCACCAAGCCGAAAGGAACAAGAAGCTAATTGTGTACAGATTCCCTTCTGCAGATGCCAAGCATTCACTCAGAAACTAATTGAAAATACAATACTAGCCTAGACTTGGCCTGCTGCCCTGGGATTTGAAATGGAGAATCTCTGTACGGCACATTATTTGCTGACAGCACCAAAGTGCTGGGTAAGAGCCCGCCCTTCGGAGTATTGCCCTGAATTATTGATAGACCCGTGATTAGGAAGCTTGCAAAGCTGATATGTGGAGATAGCAATAGCAGTTAGACATATACCGCTTCATAGGGCTTTCAGCCCTCTCTAAGCGGTTCACAGAGTCAGCATATTGCCCCCAACAACAATCTGGGTCCTCATTTTACCCGCCTCGGAAGGATGGAAGGCTGAGTCAACCCTGAGCCGGTGAGATTTGAACAGCCGAACTGCAGAACTGCAGTCAGCTGAAGTAGCCTGCAGAGCTGCATTTAACCACTGTGCCACCTCGGCTCATTGCCGAGATGGCATTTGAAGCAGGTGAGGACAACATCAGAAAGTGCTCTACTGGTGCAGTCTTTCTAATTGACTGAGAAGCTACGTTTCTGACTGTGATGGAATGGGGAAATCACACCAGCCATCATATGGCATCATCCTCTGTGAAATCAGAAATTGGTGGTGGTATGTCGAAAGCCTTCCATAATTTGATGCCTTCCAGAGGCCTACCATTCATATCTGAATGGTAGAACATACTTCGAATGTATGATTGGAGAAGTCTGGTTTAAAGATTCTTGTCTACATTATTAATTGAGGAATATTTGAATGAATAAGACCCTTAGAGCTTGTCTGTACATTCTTCAATTGTCCATATGCACTTTTCTGTATGTGAAAATTTATAACCTTTTTGGGGGGCAGAACATCCAAGAATAAGGTATGATTAGCAAATTTTCTTAAGATGATCATTCCATCACTAGATTCCATTAAACCAACAGGATGGTGCTTCAGTTCAGGACATATCCTTTATGACTTACATTATAAGAATCTGGCCCTAATTTTGCACCAAAAGTGGAAGGTGGTATTTTTCAGGAACTCTGGGTACAAAAAGGATCACTAGCAGAATGTTATGACAATTCTTATTATGACTTTTTCCATCTCAGGCTTTAGCTTTGTTAGCGCTCGGCAAATGTTTAGCTTGCACATTTAACTGCGAAATGTGTGTTGAGGGCGAGAAAGCACGTTAGACCAGTCCCAAGCAATCTCTCATATTTAATCTGCAAACCTGCAGTGACTAAAATGGATAAGCCACTGGCATTTGCCTCTTCTATTCACCTGGTCTAATTGACCTAAAGACAGCGGTGACTCCAATCAGCTACATTGGGCACAGAATGACTGCCAAGAGCCTACCAAGGAATTGTATTTTCTCCGTAACTGTGAGTTGGAAGAGATGAGTTGAGCAGATACATAAATTTGATGCTGATGCTGATGCTAATAATAATAATAAATAATAATAATAATAATAATAATAATAATAATAATAATAATAATAATAATAATTGATTTTTTCATGTTCCTTCTCGGCGACCCTGCTATCACCTGGTATTGCGATGTCTATGATTGTGAAAAATAAGGTCACAATCATAGACATCGCAATACCAGGTGATAGCAGGGTCGCCGAGAAGGAACATGAAAAAATCACAAGATACCAGGACTTAAAAATCAAAATTCAACGACTATGGCACAAACCAGCAGTGGTAATTCCAGTGGTAATTGGCACACTGGGTGCTATTCCAAAAGCACTGGAATTACATTTAAAACAGTTAAAAATTGACAAAATCACCATCAGTCAAATGCAAAAAGCCGCACTGCTTGGATCTGCACGCATATTAAGAAAATACGTTACGACGTCCTAGGCCCCTGGGTGGGGCCCGACTAGTAACCAATGCCAAATCCGGTGAAACAACTGGCCGCTGTGATACAATTGTATAACAAGAACAATAATAATAATAATAATAATGGATAACCTAGGATGCTGGCAGCAACATAAATCGACCCTTAGAACCAGTCAATGGTATTTGTGATGTATTTTTGAATGTTCAGTTGGCTGAGTTTCATGTTTAATGAATAAAGTAAATAATAATAATAACAATAATAATAATAATTAAATAAATAAATAAATTAAATAAATAATTAAATTGAATGGTGGAAATACAATCAAGGCCATAAATACCTGGGCAATACCAGTTATAAGATACACAGCTGGTATAGTTAACTGGACACAAGCTGATTTGGACATTTTGGACCAAAAAACCAGGAAACTAATGACAATGCACTACAGTTTATATCCACGTGGTGATACTGATAGACTGTACCTGCCCCGAAAATCAGGTGGCAGAGGATTATTACAAGTGAAGCAAACAGTTGAAGAAGAAAAACATGCACTGGCTGATTATTTAAAAGAAAGTCAAGAACATCTATTAATCGAAGTAAAGAACAAAAATCTACTGAAGGCCCAACAGACGAAACAAGAATACAGAAAAGACGTGATAAAATCAAGAATGGAGAGTTGGCAGAACAAAGCACTGCATGACCAATTTCTGGAAAAAATAAAAGATAAAGTGGACAGTGAACAAACTTGGTTATGGTTAACAACAGGTACATTAAAGAAAGAAACAGAGTCACTAATCCTGGCTGCGCAAGAACAAGCTATCCGCACAAATGCCATTAAGGCCAAAATCGAAAAATCTTCTGATGATGCCAAATGCAGACTTTGCAAAGAAGCTGATGAAACTGTTGATCACATACTCAACTGCTGTAAAAAAATTGCACAGACTGATTATAAATTGCGGCACAATTCAGTAGCACAAATGATCCATTGGAATTTGTGCAAAAATTATAATATTAAAACAGCAACAAATTGGTGGGAACATCAGCCTGAAAAAGTCACCGAAAATCAGATGGTCAAGATCTTGTGGGATTTCCGTATACAAACGGACAAAATACTGGCGCATAATACACCAGACATCACACTGGTTGAGAAAAACAAGGTTACAATCATAGATATTGCAATACCAGGTGATAGCAGGGTCGCCGAGAAGGAACATGAAAAAATCGCAAAATACCAGGACTTAATCAAAAGCACTGGAATTATATTTAAAACAGTTAAAAATTGACAAAATCACCATCAGTCAAATGCAGAAAGCCGCATTGCTTGGATCTGCACGCATATTACGAAAATATGTTACAACGTCTTAGGCCCCTGGGTGGGGCCCGACTAGTAATCAATGCCAAATCTGGCGAAACAACTGGCCACTGTGATACAATTCTGTTGTTGCAAATATACATGTGTGTGTGTGTGTGTGTGTGTATATATGTATATATATATATATATATATATATATATATATATATATATATATATATATATATATATGTGTGTGTGTGTGTGTGTGTGTGTGTGTGTGTGTGTATGTGTGTGTGTGTGTGTGTATATATTTATTTATCAGCACAAATAAAAAAACACACACACATATATATATAATAGATACCTTTCACCCTGGCTTCGCTGATAACGGATAAGAGCCTGTGGCCTAATGGCTAAGATGTCTGCCTAGTATGTAATATAGCCCAGGTTCAAATCCCAGTAAGAGTATGGCTAGCTGATGAGAGCTAAATAGCTTGAAATAGATCTATACTAGTCTCCCTTTATTTATTTATCAGCACAAATTTAAAAAAACACAAATATAACAAAGGCAACAGTAAAAATATTGGGTTTCTGTCGTGATGGACTCTTGTGACGAGCCGATTGACAGATGATGGAAGCAGTTAGCTTCCTCCCATAATTGGGGCTTACCAGGGGTTGTAAAAAATCATATATATATATATATATATATATATATATATATATATATATATATATATATATATATATATATATATATATATATATATATATATATGTTATATTTATGCTGATAAATATTTATCAGCATAAATATAACAAATGTAACAAAAAAGGCAACAGTAAAAATATTGGGTTTCTGTCTGGATGGACTCTTGTGACGAGCCTAATGACAGAGAGTGGAAGTGTGACCTTCCTCCCATACTTGGGCATACCAAGTGTTGTGACTTTAAGTATATATATATATATATATATATATATATATATGTATGTATGTATGTATGTATGTATGTATGTATGTATGTATGTATGTATGTATATATATATATATACATACATACATACATACATACATACACACACACACACACACACACACACACACACATACACACACACACATATTTTGGTACCTTGCCTCTTGCCTTGTGTGTTCCTCCTTGTTATTTTGCAAACGGTATCCTTGGACGCATCATATTTTAGACCTCAAAACTGCAGTCAGCGTTTAGGCTGAATACTGACATAAAAATGGCCACAATAATGGATACTTAAAGTGCATCTGTCTCCTTGCCAAAGAGAAGACAACAGAGCCTGCCATGCCCTATCAGCTCTGGATTAAAAAATAGATAGAAAGATAGAATATCTGATTTCATGAAGGCCAGGGACCATTACTATGCCTAATTTTGTAAAAATGAAGGTATTCTTCTAAAAAGTTATCTATTTAACAACTGCCCTGCCTTGATACTTTTACCCAAGCAATTGTTTTATAGAAATTGCAAAATTGATTGATAGAAATAAGAGATTAAATTGATCCAATCTTATGCTGAAACCATGTCAATTCAGTTTATAACATCTTGCTGGCATGGAATTTAGATAAAAAAATCTGATGCAATTTATTTAATTGGGAAATAATCTAATATTTAGAGAGAGTGCCACGATGACTGAAAATCAGTGCAGATTTTTGGCGTCAGATGTGAAGAATTAGCATTAAAAAGATTTAGAGAAGGAACATCACTACTTTTCTGTCTCCTGTACAGTACTTTAATTATATGTTTAAAATATCTGTAGAAATCTTCAAAGACACATTTGAAATGTCCCATTCTTTTCAATTTGCTTTATAAACCAACATTGCCTTTTCACTTCTAAGACCAAGATGAGGGGAGCTCAAGGCAAAGAAGCATGATCTTCTTGGGTTCAGACTTTGGGGCAAAATGAAGAATAATTGCGTGGCCTTTTCGCCTCATTGATGATCAAAACAGCTCAATGAGGCTCAGCAAATTCACTTTATACAGTAGGTCTAATTTTAGAGGAATACCTGAATAGGATGTAAAGCTACAATGAAAACAAGATTCTTCTCTCCACATTTGTGGAGAAGATAAAACAAACTGCTTTTTCAATTCAGGAATAATGTTTTCCTCAAAGAAATGAGAATTTATAATTCAGCTATGTTGATATTGTAAGCTCAGGTTTTTTTCTTTCATTATCCCAATGTGAGGTTCCTCTTTTTATAAAAAAAATTCCAACAAATGCAAATAGAAAGTTGGAAGTTACATAGACTGGGATGGGCTCAGGGGTGGGTTTCTCGCCCCGTTCCAACTGGTTCGATTGGAACGGGGCTGGCAGCGTCCTCGTGCACGCGCGCAGTGCACGCATGCGTACTAGCGTCTGTGCGATGCTCCAGCTGCTCCTGGAGGATCGCGCAGGCGCTGTATGCGTTCTGCGCATGCGTGGAAGCGCAGAACTCGTCAAAACCGGGTAAGAAACGCGGGCAGGCAGGTGGATCCTTCGGCGTTCCCGGAAGTTACTTACTTCCGGGTTCGCCGACCAACCAGTTCGCGGGGACCGCCGCGAACCGCCTGAAACCCACCCCTGGATGGGCTGCTTACAAGTATCAGGCAGAAGACCACCCTACCATAAAAGGTAAAAATCCTTTCCAGTTTATCTCAAAATCTCTGGTGAAACAGGGAAAGAACTTTGCATCAAATTGCCATTTTTCCCTTCCCCACTTTTTCTTCTTTTTATCAGTTTGTATGTTTCTATTTTTTTAAAAGAAATCTTTAATAAAAATTATGCATATGTAAAAAATAAATTAAGAATTAAATGCTTGTCTCCTGTGATATCAGCCTCCCTCACACACTATAGGAACGTCAGTGCATTTTACGGCTCTGCCTGCATGAAAAACAAGTTTGGAAGAAGTGTTTTGGACCTGGCATAAGTGCAACATACTTCTGATATGCTAGCCTTAAAAAAAACACCAGTCTTTTAAGAATCATTTTAATGATTCAGATCATTAATGCAGCTGCATCCTTATTTATTCTTGAAGTATACCTTGTCCAAATGTGTGTGTGTGTATCTCTCTCTCTCTCTCTCTACATATATATATGTAGTATCTATACTAGTCTCCCTTTATTTATCAGCAGAAATACCATATATATATGGTACTTTAAGTATATATATATATATATTTAAGTATATATATATATATATATATATATATATATATATATATATATATATATATATATATATTTGTATTTGTATTTGTGCTGATAAATAAATAAAGGGAGACTAGTATAGATCTATTTCAAGCTATTTAGCTCTCATCAGCTAGTCGAACCTGGGCTATATTACATCTTAGGCAGACGTCTTAGCCATTAAGACACGCACACACACACACACAATCATATATATATATATATATATATATATATATAGATAGATAGATAGATAGATAGAGAGAGAGAGAGAGAGAGAGAGAGAGAGAGAGAGAGAGAGAGAGAGAGAGAGAGAGAGAGAGAGAGAGAGAGAGAGAGAATAAAAAACACTCTTTGTTTTAGTATCATTGACTTGTAAATCTGAGACAATGATTTGGCAAATACAGAACTGTGGATGGTCATTGATCCAAGTACAAAAAAGGAAAATTCTTGAAAATACAAATGTTTCAAACAGGTGGATATGAGAATGATGATAGCAGGAGAGAGTAGGCAAGCAGTAACAGAGCTACCAAGGTGGTGGTTATCTTATGTCCAGGACCTAAAAGCAGGGTGAGGCAAAAATTCCTGCCAATGGAAAAACAAACTGCCTACAAGAGCTAACACTGAGTCAAAAGAGAAAAAAAAACCCCCTCACCTCTTAGATTAGCTCTAGATAAACTGATACAGAGCCAGAAATAAGAATTAGCTGACCTTTGCAAGTACGGAGCTGATTCTCTGATGCAAAAAATCTAATGTAAATATGTCCAGACTGTAAAAGGAAGTATGGGAAGTGGGACAGTCCAGGGCTTTGAAGGCAAAAAGTTACCTCAGCACCTGGGAGCCCAATTGTGAGCACTTAGCTAACTTCTTAAAACAAAGGTTCTTTTATTGAAAGGGTTCCTGTTATTTTATTTATTTATTTTTTAAAATCTGTTGTGGTGGCAAATATTTGGTTCAGACAGAAATCTTCCTCTGTACGTAGCAATATCTACTACAGCAACATGTCCTGCACACCATCTTAAGATGATGAAGCCTGATCCTGTTGGCTGAGATTGATTGGCATTCTAGTCCAATATGAAAAAGGAACTGGGTTGTGAAAGTTTGAATTAGAACTGCTATCATACACACTTTTGTAACCTTTCTTGTTGTTTCTAACCAAGCTTGCAGAAGAAAAAAGAAAATGACAGTCCACGTTGTAACATTTTCGCCAATTGCTTTGGACACGTGGAAATGAAAACCTAGTTTCTGATGCTGATAAGCTGTTTTTTGAGGAATATCACATTTCAGTCAAATTAAAATTTATCATTTTTCTTATCTATGAAAGTAGGCTAGAACATTTACCAAGTATGCAAATGATAAAAAAGCTAGTATTTGAACTGTGATATTTTTTAATAGATTCAAGGGAACATAGCTTATTTCCCTCAAAATAGTTAAAACAGCGAACTAGTGTTTCTCAACTCAAAGGAACAACCAATTAAATAGCCACAACTCCCAAACTATGTTCTATGTTTTAAGTATTAAAAAGGTAACTTGTGCATATTTGAATTATGAGAGCACTTAATGGGATCTTTCTTTCTTTCCTCTTCTTCTTCCTCCTTCCTCTCCTCCTCCATAAAAGCTTCTGTTGTTTTCAGAAACAGTATTTCATAAATTCAAAAACAATTTGACACATAGTGTAAAAAAACTTGGAATTTGGGAAGTATCAGTTAGTGATGTGTTGAGTCTTGGACAGAAAATCCAATACATTGATACTTTAATTGCATCAACTGGATTGATATAAACATAAAGCATTTTTTTTCTAACTCTTTAGTGAATAAGCAGCCTGCTCCTGCAATTTGTCATTGCTATCAATTTGGTCATTCTAAAAAATTAAATAAATGTGAGGATGGAGAACATCCAACTTCTCCAGAGTTTGTGGAATTGCAGTTCTTGATCATTGGCCATTCTAAGTGGAGCTGTAAGGATTCGGTGGGTTCAGTAAATTCTGGACGATAGCAAGTTCTCCTTACTGAGGTATGTGTAATTCAATCATAATTACCTGAGTCATGAGATTGGGCAACTCTATCCAAGGCAAGTCATCCCTTTGTCTTGGGTTTTATTAAGTAGCCATGCAGTCACACTCATGGTGACAGGGAGTCTATGGAAGGTCAAATAAATTTGTAGGTGGCACTGTTTAAAGTTACTTCAATGAGGAAAACTTGAGTAGCAACAGCAATAGTACTTAGACTTATATACCGCTCCTTAGTGCTTTACAGCACCTCTAAGCGGTCTACATCATCAGCATAATTGCCCAACAATCTGGGTCCTCATTTTAACAATTTTGGAAGGATGGTAGGCTGAGTCAACATGGCATTGGGCAGAGGGTAGTAGCAGAAATGGCATCAAAGTTATGGGTGAAATTAGGACCCCCAAATTCTTTTACATATTTTGATCTCCAGTATCGAAATGTAAGAAGATACATCATTACATCTTTAGGCAAAATAAATATTTTTATTGACACGATAGCCTTTTTAAAAAGGATTTAGCCCTTGGGTATATATGCCCAACGCAGTTTTCTGACATACTTCTCCCAATATTGTTACATTTTTATGAGTCACTGATTATTTAACAGAATCTTAATTTTGTTAGCTGAAAACATTTTTTTAAAAAACATGTAAGGTAGTTGATTAGCATTTAAGACATGGCTATATTCCAACTTTTGAGCATTACTGTATTAAACTATATATTAGGAATAACACCTGCTTCCATTTTTATTGGCTGTGGTGAATGTCATTTTCTTTAGGCTGTAGAAAAAAAGAATGAAAAATTTCCCCATAACAGCAGACTAATGCTAAGCCCATGTTGTTATATGCCACTTGCTTTGCCTTTTAAACTAGTGTTTTTTTTTTCCAGACTTGCTTTAATAGGCAGAGGAAATGGCTAAAAATCACTTCTCAATATAATTGCAGAGTAGTTCATACATTAAGTAAAACAAAAACAAAAAACAATATCCCAAGAAAAAAGGGAAGGATAAAGAAAGCAGAAAAATATATAAATCTTTTTTTTAAAAAAAAAAGTTATCTACTTTACAAAGATCAGGCTTTCAGTGTACGCATCTGTAGTAGTTTTAAGTAAATTTGTGTAATTTTCTAAACTCTCCACAAATGACAGCTTCTCCCAAGCATTCCTTTGTACAACGTCTTCTCTTTTTTTTAAGTGGCACTTGAGTTCCACAGCAGTGGAAACGATTACTCCAAGCTTTCAAAGTGAAACAATTATTGCACAGTTAAATACCTCACAGAGGTCAGTGGGGATTTTTGTTGTTGTTGTTGTTGTTGTTGTTGTTGTTTGAATCTATAACAATCCTAGGCTATTTATAACCAGGGAAGGTCCAGAAATCTTCAAGTCTTAAGAGGAACACACAAATAAATATTAAGGCCTGCAAGATAATCACAATTCTCTTGATCATTCACGCACATCAGTAAGGTGAAAAGTGCCTTGATCTTAGCACATAGACCTGAAATGGGAAGACATGCAGAGCTCAAGTCATTGCTGCATACAACTAGCAGCCTCCTCTGGCATCAGGAGAGCAGGCAGATGCATCCGTCCACATGTCCCAAAAGTAGACATCCATAAGGTCCTCTGGATCACATGCTAAACCCTTGAGAAAAGAAACATACGCGTTATTGAAGTCAGGAAGACACATGCTTAGTTACTGTATTTTTCGGAGTATAAGACGGAACTTTTTCCCTCAAAAAAGAGGCTGAAAATCTGGGTGCATCTTATACTCTGAATACGGCATTTTTTTTGCCTCCTGAAACCCCGCCCCCTTCACCAAAATGGCCATGCATAGCTTGTAGGAGGCTTTCAGAGAGCTGCTGGGGGCTGGGGAGGGCAAAAATGAGCAAAAAATGGCCCATTTTTTGCCCAATTTTAACCACTACCCCCCAGCCCCCAGGAGCACGCTAAGCTTCCTAAAGGCTATCTATGTCCTTCTTTTTAATGAAAAATGGGCCTTTTTTTTTTGCTTATTTCTCCCCCTCCCCCCCCCAAGCACTCTGCAAGCCCCAAAAGACTATTCATGTCTTTTTTTTGGGGGGGGGGGGGAAACATTTTTGGGAGGTTTGCAGAGTGCAAAAACTTTTTTTTTATTTGCCTCTTCAATACCTTGGTGCGTCTTATACTCCCGGTGCATCTCATACTCCGAAAAATATGGTACTTAAAAGTACTAGTGGGATATGCATTAATATTCTAAAAATCATGCTTTTTAATCCATACTTGGATTCAAGAGTAGTTGCAGACAGGTGGCTTCGGAAACCTAATCAGAGAACAGGACACTTTGTGGTTTAATTTTAAATGTGAGGTTTCTACTACTCTCCTTACGTGCGGTTTGCTACTTTTGTTCTGGGAGATTCTGATATGTCTAAAAAATTAAAAATGGATTTCTCCAGAGTCAAGATAAGTAATGACGGGTATGTTTCTCTCGATAGGTAGAGAAAATTGCTTTTCTCTGCAAAGAGCAGCTAAGACATGTTCGGTGGAGGTATTTAAAAAAAACCCATTCTATTAACTACAGTTCTTAGTGAGAAACAAAGGAAAGATAAGAGACAACATGTTTTATGATAGACTATGTCTCTGTTCTATAATATTCCCAGCTATGTAAGTATGCAGAAATACACAGGAGGAACTGCATCACAAAGGAAAATGCTGTTGCTATTGTGTCTTTAAGGGTTGTTTTATCAGGGTAAATCGAATTTCTGGTCATCTCAATCTGACATTAGTTTTAATACCGTTCTTCCCCACTCAAAGGGGACTTAAAATTGAAAAGCATTTAAAAGCAATGCTGACTTGGCAGCATTCACAAAGACAGGACTCTACTGCATAAACAGATGAAATGTTAGGAATCTCCTATGGGTTATGTATAAACCTTCACCGTTTTATTGAACAGGCCAACTGACGGGCAACCAGCTGAAGATCTTACCTGTAGTACCGATTCATGGCTGGGACTCTTGTTTAGAATTAGCTGATAGGCCTGGGGCAGAAACAGCTGCTAACAGCCCACTTACAATTTCCCGTCTGATTTCACCAACAATGGACTCCTTGATCTAAAAAAATAAAACCAGAGGTTATGGCCTCTACCAGATATTTTATTTTATACAAGCCTATAGCTCACCCAGCCTCACTGGTTCTGAATGGGAAATCCCTTTTCCCCCTCAATTTTTATTTCCTACTTTGGAGTGAAGTGGAGGAGGAGGTGGGGAATCTTTTCACTCCTGCTCATTCAGCCTTCACCTGTCTCAGTAGTTTCAAAATTTGGAGGGTTAACACTATGACTCTTAGGCTCACTCCCCCCAAAAAACAGAGCAGTTCCGCAGTGAACAAAATGGCTGGGTTTTCCATGTAGGACCAAATACATCATTTCTTGGGCCAAATCAGTAAACACCTTTCCGCTGGCGATAAGCAATGTGCAGTCTTTAAAAATCCTTTTTTTTCCCTTCAGCCCTCTGAGCTCCTTGGACTAAGGCTACTGAAAACTAACAATAGTTTCCTAGCCCTCTGCGGTTCAGGGTAACTTATAAGCCCTAAAATAATCATGTCACAATTAAAAAAAACAAAGAACCCCGTGCCCTCCCCCTCACGTGACAGGGCCCTGCATCCCCAAAATGTTCAATGCTGGTTTTGCTACAAAAATATTACACGCCAATATCTACAGGGTAATCCAATTACAACACCAACTAGGTTTATTTAAGAGAATAAATCACTGTGTGGTTTATCCAAACTATGGCTGAATATATTAAAAGGACATTAAAAGAGAGTGGGGAAGGCAGAGAAGAAGAGTTCATATTCCCATATTTTCTGAAAACCAATACTCTGCATAACAATCTGTTTGAATGAAATAAACCCTTTCTGCTTCTGGAAAAAGCTTATAGGAAATGGAGATGCTTCACCATTATTTTTCTCTAATGAACTCTCCATTATCATTTGCAATAGTGCACCAGAATCGGGGGGGGGGGGGGGGAGGGGCGACTTCACAGAAACTACTAAAAACCACGGCCTTTCCTTTCACAGTATCAATCCACTTATAAAACACTTTTCTCCTTTTTTGTTGTGGTTTGTTCCATTCAATAAATAAAAGGTCGGAGTGTAAGTTTTTCAAACTTACAGACACAACGCATCTTGACTTCTTTATTTTGTAATGTTTTTTTTTTCCCCCGTAGGAGGAATGTGCTCATTTATTCTGAAGGGTCAGAAGGCTTTTTTTCATTCGAGTAGAGAGGTCAAAAGCTCAAACGCATTACAGGCCACTCAAAAATGCTCTGAAACAGTTGTTGTTTTTTTGTATGGCCTTCGCCTTGCCCCCCACTGCAAACGAAATAATTCAAACAAACAGAAGGGGACAAATCGCCAGTATGCCCGTAAGCTTAACATTGTGGGGAAATATCAAGAATGCATATTAAATAAGCCTTCTTGCAAGAGAGCCGTTCTGTTTTGAAAGCAAACAAAGCCTGGCTAAAGCTCTGGGTATTTTATGAGACACTCAAGTATACAGTGACACACATGGCGGCCCAACACCCCCTCTTCCTGCAACACATATGACATTCAGCAAACTGACCAACTCTGGAATTTGCGAGACGGGAGCTGCACCCTTCCACCCACTTGCCTGGAGAGCTACCAAGAGAGCTCAATGGGACTTCTGTATAGAAATGTGTAAGAGGCAGGGTGGATAAAAATCGATTGGGGGGGGGGGGGGATGCCAGCAGGTGGCTGTGTTTTTGAAATCTTAACTAAATGAAAATTGTGGTATGGTGATAGTAAAATATATAAATTTTTAACATGTACAATCTAGACTGAATGGAATATACATGATTGTGGACAGAACGCACGAAATGTACTTGTGACCAATGGATACGCTTTCTACAAGATGTAATGACAGATGATGGGTTTTTTTGTATGTGTGTGTTTTTGTTTGTAATAAAACTAATAAAAAAATTTATATAAAAAAAATTGATGGTTATTTTTAAAAATATATATTAAAAAACCGATTTTTTTTAAAAAAAATTTAAATCAGATTTATTAATTTTTATCAAATTTATTTTAATATGTTTTTGGAGTAAAAAATCTATCTAAAGATAGTTTTCTATTTAAGATTCCCTCCAAACAATAAAATTAGGTAGCTCCATACTGGGTTGATTTAATGGCTAACAAATATTCTTTCTCTGCTTAGTTAACAAGCTTGCACTCAATCCGGATAAGACCGAGTGGCTGGTGTGTTTCCCTCCCACTAATTGGCCAAGTTTTCCATCTCTCAGGCTGGGGGGTCAAACAGTACGCCCCTCAGACAGGGTTCGCAATTTGGGAGTCCTCCTGGACCCACAGCTGACTTTTGAACACCACCTGTCAGCTGTGACCAGGGGGGCATTTGCCCAGGTTCGCCTGGTGCACCAGTTGCGTCCCTACCTGAACCGGGAGGCCCTCACAACAGTCACTTGTGCCCTTGTGACCTCAAGACTGGACTACTGCAACGTGCTCTACATGGGGCAGCCCTTGAAGAGCATTCGGAGACTTCAGCTTGTCCAGAATGCAGCTGCGCGAGCGATTGTGGGTGCACCTCGGAGGAGGGCCTTCTCTGTGGCTGCCCTGGCCCTTTGGAATGAACTCCCTGTGGAGATTCGAACCCTCACCACCCTCCAGGCCTTCCGCAAAGCCCTTAAAACCTGGCTGTTCCGACAGGCCTGGGGCTAATGAGCTTTTGTCCCCCCTCGAATGGTATGGTTGTTGTGTGTTTTAAATTGTGGTATTGTTTCGTTCGTGTTCTTTTTTTTCCTTATTTGTACCCCCCCCCCCTTGACTTGCGTTGTGAGCCGCCCCTGAGTCCCCTTCGGGGAAAAGGGCGGCATAGAAATATAATAAATTCAATTCAATTCAATTAGTAAGGTGCTAAGTACAAATATAATGCAATTAGGTTGTAAAATAGAAAATATAGTATTTTCAGTCATATCTATTTATTCACTTATTAGGATTATATCCTTGCAACTCTTGATTCATAAAAGTTTCCACTAGAGGACCTCTTTCATTCCTTTAGTTGTTAAATTCAGCTTTCATTTTTTTCTGCAGTTTTCCCCACAGAAACTCTGGGCTGCTACTAAAGCGGGGGGGGGGGGAGGGGGGACTTGTATCCACTTAGTATCTCTTAATGGATGAACAATAGCTTAGTTAACTGTTACATTTTAAAAATAAGCAATTAGCCAGTTGTAATTGATTGGCTGGTCAATATCCTTCTTTCCAAGATGTTCTGACTCCTTCCACAAAATTCATTTGTTCTGTTTAATTCCTTCTTGCCCAGTTTTAGCTACCGTTATGGTGCAGTCATTAGGATGCAATATTACAGTCTAATTCTGCTGACTGCCAGCAGTTCGATCCTCACCAACTCAAAGTTGACTAATTCTTCCATCGTTCCAAAGTGGGTAAAATGAGGGCCCATATTGTTGGGGGCAATAGGCTGACTCTCTAAACTGCTTAGAGAGGGCTGTAAAGCAGTGTGAAGCGGTATATAAGTCTAAGTGCTACTGCTACTAATTTTCAGCTCAGGCAAAACCTCTGACTTAAAGGGAGAGAGATGGCATAAGCATACCTAAAAGCAAGCAACACATTCCTCCCTGTAGCAAATCTCTGTCCTCACCTCTCGAATGACTTGCTGCAGTTCCTCGTTCTCCACACTCTTGGACACTTCCTCACTCGTAGGCCCAGAGGGTAACTTTTCAAGTTTATGCTCCGCAGTGGACTTGGATGTCCAGGGCTCCTCCTGCCCGATTCCTGCTCTTGCCGGGGGAGCGGGCATCAAGGCTACACTTGCCCGGTAGACTTTTTGAGTGGGTGGTCTGCACTTTTCAGATGACCATCCATGGGCTTTTCGACTGGCTTGACTAGAACACACCGAAGAGGAATCAGAATGTGTGCAGTGTTCAAATATAGATTCCGAGCCTTCGGGAGGAGGTGTGTGCATGCCGGGTTCGCCTAACCCCAATTCTGATTTCAGAGACGACTGCTCTCGAATGAGTTCAGAAACCTGGGGATTCAGGGAGTGGAAAGAATCAGACAGCCGTCATAGCAAAAGCATAAACATAGTATCTTGTTTTGGGGTCATAAATTACCCGTAACAACCCTGCATCCTCTAAAGCTTTCAAGAAGAGTAACAACACTAATAAATCTAATAACTGGCAAGGGTCCAGGTTACCCGAGGAAATGTCTCTTCTAAATTTACACTGATCTCTCCCGCCTACTCTGGCACAAAGGGTGCTTTATACCCCATTGGCTACAGAATTTTGATCGGTAGAGTCTAGGAAGAGAGCCTTTTCTGAGACATTTCTATGAAAATATTGCCCCCAGAGGGGAGGTTGGCTTCTGGTTAGCTAGGCACCTAGGAAAGACCTGCCTTCTAAAAATTTTCAGAAACTACTGTATTTTTTGGAGTATAAGATGCACTCCTCCCTCCCTCTCTAAAAGAGGGTGAAAATTTGGCTGCGTCTTGTAACTGAATGTAGCCCTGCCCACCTGCCGGCCCCCACCCTTTGGCCATTTTTGGCTTCTGCGCATCATGTTTTAGACCTGTTCCATGCTGCAGGGATTGCCACAGACCATCGCTGCCTCCGTGCCTCGCGTTTTCAGCCTCCAAACGTTCCGTTTTAGACCCATTCAAGGCTGCAGGGATCGCCAGAGCACATCACCACTGCCACGATGTGCAGAGGCCAAAAATGTGAGGCACGGAGGTGGTGATGGTCTGTGGCAATCCCTGCAGCCTGAATTGGTGATTGGGGGTATTATAGGAGGCCAATCCACCCGCCAATCAGCTGCTTGTGCTAAATCAGGCTGAAATAATGTGCTGAAGCTGACCTGATTGTTTGCTATTGTTTGTTAGTTTCTCTCCCAAAACTAAGGTGCATCTTATACTCCAAAAAATACAGTACTTTGCAACAACAAGGACTTGGCCTTAAGAATAGGGTCATACAAGAACCCCGAAGCATCTTTTTATATTTACAATTGTCAACCATTAACTGTGTATTTCACTTTTGATGGTTTTTTTAAAATATATTTTTATCTTATCTTTTATCTTCATGTTACCTTTTTTTACAAATATTTTTAGAGTGTTTCTAAAATGCTTTCTGATTTTCTATAAATTTAATTTAAACAATAATGAACATCCTATTTTGTTATGGAAGATTTCCCAACTTTTAGGAACAGCTCGAGTAAGCATGTGTTTGTTGGGGGATGGAAAAGAGATTAAACCCAACAAGCAAAAATCGCATGTCCCTATTCCTCCAATGGAAATCCTATACTGGATAAAGGTTAAGGTAAAAGTTTCCCTCGCACATATGTGCTAGTTCTTCCCAACTCTAGGGGGCGATGCTCATCTCCGTTTCAAAGTTGAAGAGCCAGTGCTGTCCAAAGAGGTCTCCATGGTCATGTGGCCGGCATGACTAAACCCCGAGGGCGCAATGAATACTGTTACCTTCCCACCAAAGATGGTTCCTATTTTTCTACTTGCATTTTACATGCTTTCGAACTGCTAGGTTGGCAGAAACTGGGACAAGTAACGAGAGCTCACTCTGTTACATGGCACTAGGCATTCGAACCGCTGAACCTCCAATCTGATGAACAAGCTCAGCGTCTTAACTACTGAGCCACCGTGTCCTACTCGGTGATACTGGATATCAGCCTCTAAATCAGGGGTGTCAAACTCGATCGCATTGCGAGCCTTATTGTGACCTATCGGGATGGGGGTTTTTGCCTTTGTGGAGCCGGGGTGGGCATAGCCTGCATGGGCCGTATCCAGCTTGTGGGCCGCCAGTTTGACAGGCCTGCTCTAAATCATCAGATGCCCACTTCCATCAGTACTTATCTTCATTTATTTATTTTATTTAGATTAAAACTGAAATCAAATAGAAAAGCTTGCTTCCATATTCTGAGCTGCCCATGACATATAAGAGCCAAGGTGGCGCAAATAAGAGCCGAGGTGGCGCAGTGGGTAGAGTGTAGTAGTGCAGGCCACTTCAGCTGACTGCTAACTGCAGTTCGGCGATTCAAATCTCACCGGCTCAAGGTTGACTCAGCCTTCCATCCTTCCGAGGTGGGTAAAATGAGGACCCAGATTGTGGGGGCAATATGCTGACTCTGTAAACCGCTTAGAGAGGGCTGAAAGCCCTATGAAGCGGTATATAAGTCTAACTGCTATTGCTATTGCTATTATGCATAATCCTACTTATAGCAATGAAAGACAGGCATTTTTTTTAAACCTCCCCCCCCCTCCCCGGTCAACTCTGATTAGTAATTCTGCACATTCAGATTACTTACTGGCTCCATCACATTCAACGGAGAAGAACATGACAAATTATCAATGCTTCTGCTTCCATACATTCCCTGGAAGGGAAGAGAAAGGAGAGGAGGATTAAACATTGTTTAATTGCCCATGCATTTTGAGATAAGAGGGATTGAAAAAGCATATACGAGTAATCCTCGCCTTCCAATCACAACTGAATTCAAAATTCCCATTACTAAGCAAGACAGTTGTTAAATAAATGACTGCATTTTATGACCTTTCTTGCCACGGTTGTTAAGTGAAACACTGCAATTGCTAAGTTAGTAACACGGTTGTTAAATCTGCCTTCCCCATGGACTTGCAGAAGGTAGCATGGGTGATCACATGACCCCAGGACAATGCAACCGTCATAAATACATGCCAGTTTCCAAGCGGCCAAATTTTGATCATGTGACCATGGGGAGGCTGCAACAGTTTTAAGTGTGAAAAAGTGGTGATAAGTCACTTTTTCAGTGCTGCAAGTTTGAACAGTCATTAAACAAACAGCTGTTAGTTAAGGACTACCTGTTATGAAAAAAAGTGAAGCCTATTTGAGAAGTAAAAAGGTATTTATATAAAGATAGTAAGAAAGGAAACTATTTAAAGCATTGTTTCTCAACCTTGGCCAACTTGAAATCCTGTGGACTTCAAGCTAGCCAAGGTTGAGAAACACTGATTTAAAGCATCATAAGCAATTAAATTGTCACCCACGCATCCCCAATCACCATTAGCCCCAATTCCCCCCAGGTTCTTTCATCTCTCTCATATTTGACTGTTCCCCTTCCAGGGGGAGAAAAAAAATGTATTAAAGGCAGCATTTGATAAATGTGCACTCCACAGATTTACTCTATAACAGTTTAAGTCGTCCATCTATGAATCGTATTTTCTACAATTTAGTTTCTTCTGGTTCCCTATATAAAACTTTCTTTACTCTGTTTTTTTCCATATTAAGGATCCAGAGAACTTAATAGAACTAGACTAGTCCACAACGTAGTTATTGAGTAACAAAATACGAAGCAGCTCCAATACAGTAACGCATAATTGGTAATGAAATCGAACTGTTAATGATCTTATCAAATTTAGTGTCAGGCCTGGAAGCCATCTTTGGCATTATGTCTACTTCAGGATTTCATTATTTTAACAAGAAAGCCACATAGTATCTGCAGGAACTGGGCCAGTATTTTACCAGATTCTTCAGCCTACACTGAGAGAAAAACAACCTTAGAATGAGCTAGCCTGCCAATCTTCCAAATCCCTCAAGATTTATAGCTGTATCTGCATGTCTTTCTCATCTATGTGGGCTGCCCAACGTTCCTAATATGACTTCATGTTATGCCTCCAGCCAATGTTCCCAATATTAAATTATATTAAGCTGTGAAACCTAGATCCACCTGCAAACTCACCGTATCCCAAAACAAATTGCTCACTTCATCAGCTGCAAAGACTGAAGGCGTAATAAAAATTGGGCGGCAGGAGCATAAACCTTACTTCCCACCTATGCGGCAGCTTTACTTTTCTTAGTTAGCAGAAGTTACCCTGAAATTATTCTTTAGTTGAATAGAAATTGCATCTTTAACTATATCAAATCGAGACAGGGCCTCTTCCCATCAGACAGCAGGAAATTTGTACCTCTTTGGGTAGAAACAATCAGGCTAATATCACGTCCTTGCTTTGTACTGAGCAACTTTACATTTTTGATAGACACAAGATGCTTGAGAAATGACCAAACGCAATACCCACCATGAAGGTTTGTGGTCTGTAAGGTGATGACTCATGTATGCTCCTAAGCTGCTCTTCAAGAGCAAGCAGCCGTTCCTCCAATTGCATTTCTAACTCCTGAAGTTCCATTCGAACTGATTTCCTCAGAGTCTGGAGCTGGTCAGCTTCATACCTAAATCAAAAGTAAGTTCCATGGATCAAAAAGAGTTTTCTCATTGTATAAAGGTAAAGCGGTGAAACGGAGATGAGCAGTGCTCATCTCCGTTTCAAAGCCGAAGAGCCAGCGCTGCCTGAAGACATCTCCGTGATCACGTGGCTGGCATGGCTAAACACTGAAGGCGCACAGAACGCTGTTACCTTCCCACCAAAGGTGGTTCCTATTTTTCTACTTGTATTTTTACATGCTTTCGAACTGCTAGGTTGGCAGAAGTTGGGACAAGTAACGGGAGCTCACTCCGTTACACGTTGTTGGGCTTCAAATCACCTAACTGCTGACTTTTCTGATTGACAAGCTCAGCATCTTAGCCACTGAGCCACCACGTCCCTCTTTGTATGGACCATAACAACTAGAAATATTGATAATCATCTAAAACAGTTGAGGAACCTTAACCCAAGGGACGTGTAGATTGTAGACGTTCAAATGAAGTGAAAAGAGCAGGAGTAAGATGGGTCCAACCTACCTAATTATAACAGACTTGAGCTTTTAAATTCATTTAAACAAGCTAAATATTTAATGTTCAGTACTGTATTTGCCTACAGTATATACAAAGATATCATTTTCTACAGAACAGAGCGATCCAGAATTATTTTCATAACGCTCTGTCCAAGGTAAAGGTGCATTGATAATCATGACCATGTAATGCCTCCAAAAATCTTAAAATAGGAGTATGTTCCAGAATATCACCAGCATTTCTCTCCACCCCAGGTGACTGCACTGAAAAAAGGGATGAAATGCTGAGAAGAGGAAACGATGGTGCAAAGTGGATGAGGCCCCATCAAGGACATAGAGATATATCCAAGATTCTTTTTATTTCATGGATTGTTTTTTAGAAGGGTTTGTTTTTTGTTTTTTTGCTTATTAAGTCTTACATTTAGAGCTTAGACTGCGTCTGTACAGAAGGTATGTCACCAATTTTCAGTTAGCAATAGCAATAGCAGTTAGACTTATATACCGCTTCATAGGGCTTTCAGCCCTCTCTAAGCGGTTTACAGAGTCAGCATATCGCCCCCACAGTCTGGGTCCTCATTTCACCCACCTCGGAAGGATGGAAGGCTGAGTCAACCTTGAGCTGGTGAGATTAGAACCGCTGAACTGCAGATAACAGTCAGCTGAAGTGGCCTGCAGTACTGCACCCTAACCACTGCGCCACCTCGGCTCTTTATTATGTTATTTATGTTTATTATGTTATTGTTATTATGTCAGAGAGGGATTCAGGTTTTGTAAAACAGAATTCAGGGGCTACCTAAAAGGACTTTTTCTTGCCACAGCCACAGCCATGGTATTTATCACAGTAGGTCAAACAATCTACCGGAACTGATTGTAACACAATGCTTTCCTCCTAGAACATTTTGTGAATAAAAAGGAGGGATTCAGATTAAATTAATAACTAGCCCCCAAAAGTAGATAGCCTTGGGATCACTCAGTTTTCCCGCTAAATGTACTTCAGTGATTGGCCATTGCCTTTTTTTTTTTACGAGATTTTTTTTAATTATAAAAAAAACTGTCTTAGTTTACAGCCAGGAATATATGTGGCATTAAGTGATAATGAAATCTGCATCATTTTTCCAGTCAAGATTGACTATAAGTATATTAAAAAATACAGTTGTACCAATACTATACTTGCTATCCAACATAGTATGGATAAAAAGAAATTTCCCACAAGATTGGGATCTTCCTTGTTGGAAACATCCCAAATCCAAAGGACTAGGAACTTGAACTGATGAATGAATAACCAAAGAGAAAGAAACTTACCGAGAGAGGAGATCATAGCAAAGGACAAAAAAATTGATCCAGTCAGAAGTATTTGGAGCAGAGTGAGCAGGAGAAAGATGGCAGGAAAGAAAATGCAGTGTGAGAATAGGTGCAGCAATTTAACATCAGTGGTGATCACAATAAATTGTTTTAGCAACAGAAGCAGAAGACTGTACGAACAGAGGACGAGCAGTGGGATTTTAATTTTGTTTAGGTGGACAAGAAGGAGAACCATGTTTAAGGTTAATTTAAGATTGCATTACCTAGAAGGGATTAGAAAGTGCTCAGAGAAAAGTAATGTATGGGAGGATTTTAGTAAAAGAGAATGGGAAGAATTCTTTATTGCCACATTTACCTCTCTTCTTCGGTCATGTGTTGATAAACAGCAGTCTGCTGGCGCAACATGGCCAATTCTAAATCCATCATTTGAGTTCTAAAGATGTTTAGGTTCCTTCTCACCACTTGAAGATCCTGGAATGTATTCTAGAGAAACAGACACAAACACGCATTTGAGCTCCAGTTTGAAAGACAATATCCTGGCAATATATTCTCCTGGATGTGTGTGTAATAAGGATGCGTCTGTGTCTGTGTGTGTGTCAGAAAAGCTGAAAATCCTGCATTGTAGACTGACATTCTTCCCATCTAGCACCTGCTAAAGGATTCTTCATTCCACACAAAAAAAAAAACCTCAGAAAGAGGAAGATGAAAACAGTCTAGGATCAGAATATCGGCCACTAAGCATTGGAATTGGGAAGTGTGATGTCATGTGACCGCATCACTTAGCCATGGAAACCTTAGCAGTCTCCACTGCCATCCTTAGGTAAGGACCTCACGGGACAGCAAGTTACGACTTATTGCTGGGGAAGCCAGCAGGAAATCGCAAGTCCAGGATGGCTTGCAAGCAGGCGAATGGGTGGGAAGTGTAATGGCGTGTGGTTGAGCAGGGGGTGCTGTGGCATCGTGCAAGCATGGCTAGGCAGGCAAGCGGGCAGGCATACAATATGAAATGTGGGCAAGGAGGCATATGTGCTATGGTGTATGAGATCTCTAAAGAGGGCTCTTTGGGATAGGAAGTGGCAGGAGTAACTTACCAGAGAGACTTGTTACCTTTCCTACCAGCTTCCCCATTGACTCAGCTTGTGGGAAGCTGGCAGGGAAGGACACAAAGGGCAATCACATGACCACGGGACACTGCATCTGACCTAAGTGTGAGCCAATGGCCAAGTGCCCAAATCAAGATCGTGTGACTGTAGGGATGCTATGAAGGCTGGAACTTCAAGGACTAGTCGTATGTACCACTTGTTCAGCACTACTGCAACTTCAAATGGTCACTGAATAAGTAGTCCTTAACCAGGGACTATTCTTATGTAAAAGTACAATCAATACATGTTATCAATTCATTTTTGTTTCCTTTTTGAGAAGGAAGACAACAGCCAACTAAAATTCATCACAAAAAGGCTTCGTTGACATACATTTCTACTATATACCCCCGATGGCGAACCTATGGCACACATGCCAGAGGTGGCACACAGAGCCCTCTTTGTGGGCATGTGTGCCATTGCCAGCTGCTCTTCTGGTTTCCGGTGTATGCATGCACAACGGCCAGCTGGTCTTCACGCACGGCGGAAACCCGAAGACCAGCTGGATGGTGCATGTGTGCGTGCTGGCCACCTGGTCTTCGGGTTTCCAGCACATACAAAGACCAGTTGGCCGGTGGGCCTGTGTGCACTGGAAACCCAAAGACCAAGTGGCTGGCACGTGCATGCACACTGACCAGCTGGCGTTTGGGTTGTTGGCGCCGGGCGTGGGCATGCACACATTCCAGTTTGAGCACTCTTTGCCGAAAAAATTCGCCATCACTGCTATATACATACAGGTAACATGGACACCCTGGAAATGGCGGCTTTTATGGATGAAAGGAAGAAAAGTGCCATTTACTTCATAGAGAGGTAGAATGGATGATTTCTGAGTGCTGTAAGAGGCTCCAGTGAAGTCATGAGTTCTCATCGTAGTGTTCTAGGGAAAAGAAACACAAACATACACCTGTCAGATCATTTTAACCCCCAGAGGCAATAAGAGTCAAGCCGCGACACAGCAGGCAATGTGAGAATGAGTCATGGACTTACAAAAGGTGCGATGGGTCTTGCACCTTCCACTTTTCTAGAACCCAACTTGCTTGGTGAATTCGACGTACGTGTGTGTGTGTGTGTGTGTGAAGTGAGGAACAGATTTTTGATCCTCAGCCTCCACTCTCAGCCCCTCCCTCAAAACGAGCCGCATTCCCTCCATCCCTTTCTCTCTCTGCAGATATGGGATTACCCTTCAGATTGACTCTGCCTCCATTGCAGAATCCTAGATTTCTGAAGAATGTGTTGACACGTGCAAGGAAACTTCGCCGAAGTGTTTTCCTGAAAATAATACAGGGTCTTATTTTCTTTTGACTCCCCCCAAAAAATAAGGGCCTGGCCTTATTTTCGGGGAGGACTTATTATTTTTGAGGTGCAGGAGGCAGCGAGCGTGGTCACCTCATGGCTGCTGCTGTGTTGCAATATTTTCAGGGAGGGCTTGTTTTAGCACATGCCCTCAAAAGCCTGATTGGGCTTATTATCCAGGGAGGTCTTATTTTCAGGGAAACAGGGTAGCACTTGAAAATATAGGCAAATAGCAGTCCCTCATGCCAGCTGATGCAATTATACAGACAGCTAAGGATTCTTCAACTAAGCAAAGGAATAGTTCTAGATTGAAACCCTTCTCCACCCTTCTCTAAATAGCAAAACGAACACCACCCATGGAGTTATTTATCTGTGAAATAGGTTGCACAAACAGACACTCCCCTAGAGTTGTTTAAAAATGGCTAGGCCGGTACACCCTGGAGCTTTATGAACTAAAGATGCCAAGGGAAAACATTACATTGTAAAAGCAATTTCACGTTCAGTCAATGGATTTCACAATACAGCTGGTTAACTCTATTCGCTTTTCGCTTGATAATCCACAGGAAAAATAATTATGCCACTTCAGTTCTTTTGTATGCTAAATGAGAGATTCTATATTTGAAAGTTATGTTCAAAAAGTTTGAATCTTTCCAACACTTCCCTCCCAAACACAACTCTTTGGTGATCATCCTACAATGTAAAAGCGAAATTATGTGACAGAGATATAAAGTACAAATTGAGAAAAAAAATGTTGACATTTTTTGTGGAAGCAGGCTGGTAAAGGAAGGCTGTATTGTGAAATCCATTGACTGAAAGTCAATGATAATGGATTAGTCTGAGAAGTAAAATACAATATTCAAAATGTTCAGGTTAGTTGTCTTCATGACAAAACATGGGCCACAATCCCAGAATTTCCACATGGGCCCCTTTTATGAATGCTGTCTAGAGATTTCCTTGGCATAAATTGCCCCATGCTGCATTTCATCCTCTTTAATGTACTTGATGCATGCTTTTTCTCCAAGGAGAAAAAAAATAAAAAGATCAAATTCGTGTATATAACACACACAAACACACACACACAATTTAATTTGTATATGTAAGAGGCAGCATAAGCCATTGGAAAAAGGCATTTTATCTAGATCTGGATGCTCAAATCTTAGTTTAATGGTTGTTCTTGAGTCAAAAACTTCTCATCTTAGCATCACAATCATGAAATATCTGCTTAACATCCCTTTGATCGCAAAGATTATGCATCTAAGTAAGAAAATAATGGCAGTATGTAATAATCCCCTACTCCTTGTCCTGTCAGCCCTAAGTCATTAATACGCTTTATCCTATTCTGCTTTCTAAGCTACAGAAACCAGTCATTCTTTTACATTGGGCAACCTTCCCCATCATCCACAATGATCCATTCCATGTGGGTGGGGAAGATGGAGTCCAGGATACATGGATGGTTCTAGAACAGAGAAAGGCTGGATTCTAGCAACCAATTCCACTTCCCCTTACCTGGGAGAGGTTTTGCAAGGAGTTCCTGATTTCATGCAAGACTCGTCTCAGTTGCATTTCAACAGTGGAGGGAGGGTTTGTGGAAGGAAACCGGTGGGGATGTCCAATGTGCCTCAACATATGAGGGCAGCCAAAAGGGGAGACCAATCCCCCACAGGAAGAACCAGGGGTGCTTGGGATGCTGTGTGTACTAAATGTCCTTGTCTGGCCATGGAAGTGCTGGTCTGGAAGGTCAGAGTGGAGAGAATGCAGAGAGCATGAAGATTGAGACATGCATGGCGGGAGGTGCAAAGGGCAGCTCTGGATTCTGCTACGAAGGAACTCATCCTGCCCCTTGTTTCCAACAGGCTGGGAAGGTTCCTTCCTCGTGGCTGACGGAGCAATGTGGAGGGTGGATTTACATAAAGGAGAAGAGCTCTTGTCAGTGTCTCCAGAGGACGTTTCTTCTGGGGTCTTTTCTTTCCCGGGATCATCCTCTGTGTCGTAGAGATACGTGAAAGAAGGAGGGCCACACTGCATTTGCTTGCCTGGGTTTAGCTGGAGATTCACCGAGGAGACAACTCGCACTGGGTTGAGAAGCGTGGTTGGGAGGGACTGGGAGCGTCTCAGGGGATAACCCAGTTCTGAGACCGGATGCCTCTTCTTAAAAAGAAGGTCCTTTGATTTGAGCAGGGGGCGATCTGTTCTGGGACTGGAAGACCCGCTGTCCTTTCTCTGGGCTCTCTGTAAAGCAATATTCACCCGCTCCACAGAAGAAGGAGAGGAACAGCTACTGTCTAGAGATGACATTGATTTGAGAATGTGGTGAGTTTTATAGGGCGGGAACTCGCATTCACTGCTCTTCTCCACATCACTCTCTTCACTGCTTTCGTCCAATGTTTCCAGTTCTGCTTCGCGGACTGGAGCGACTTCGTTTCTCCTTTCTAAGCTTTCTCCGTCAAGCTCTTCCTTTTTGCCATTTGAAGAAAGCCCGTCTTGGCGTTCTAACGTGTCCTGGCCTCCTCTTACATCCACCTCAGCTACTTCCTCTTTCTCCCGCTGCTCCATTTCCAAGAGGAGGAAATTCTCCTCATCCAGCTCACTGAAAGAGCACACTGGTTCAGCCACTGGCGTCTTGAGTTCTTCGCTGTAGGATGTCACTGTTTTCTCACTGTCACAGCTATCGGCACTGCTTCCCATGGCCTGCAGTGAGTCGTGACCCTGAGGGGAGAACACATGGAGAAATGGCGGCGTGAGGGAAATCAGGAGTAATAATACAATAATACAAAACAGTACACTTGTTTCTTCCCATCACCATGAAAAAGGTGATTCCACAACATCCACAGCATACATTGTTAAACAAGGCAATTCTATTTCAAGGTCACTCATTCACTGGGATTCTTTTTTTTTTACTTTTTCCAGGCAGCTGCTTACACACTTGGCTGATTCTGACAATTTCGCAGAGACTCGGGGAAGGCAGTTCTTTAAACCTCATGGACCAAGCTTTCGTTGCTCCACACACGTTTTTCTCCGTCTTGGGATATATATTTTTTTTCAGACAAGCACAACAGGATCCGTTTTTTTCCCCTGGATCACTGTTTTGCAATTTTATTTGCAGTGAGGCGGTCAGTAGGCTGCACATAAAATATACGCAGATAGTCCTTGATTTACAACAGCTCATTAAGAGGCCGTTTGAAGTTACAACGGCACTGAAAAAAGTGACTTATGACCATTTTTTTAGACTTATGACCGTTGTGGCATCCCCATGGTCAAATGATTTGCGCTCAGATGCTTGACAACTCTCTCACATTTATGACGGTTGCAGTGTCCCAGTGTCATGTGACTATCTTTTGCCACATTTCTGACAAGCAAAGACAATGGGGAAGCCAGATTCACTTAACAACCGGGATACTAATTTAACAACTGTGGGGATTCAAGTAACAAATATGGCAAGAAAAGTCGTAAATGGGGCAAAACTCACTTCACAAATTTCTCACTTAGCAATATAAATTTTGAGCTCAATTGTGGTCGTAAGTTGAGGACAACCTATAGGTAGTATTTTATTTTATTTTATATTGTACCCATGTTACAGGTTATCCTCGACTTACAACAGTTCACTTAGGGACCGTTCAAAGCTACAATGGCCCTGAAAAAAGTGACTTATTACGGCTTTTGTAGCATCCCCATGATCATGTGATCAAACACCAGAAGTTTGGAAACTGACTCATATTTATGACGGTTGTGGTGTCCTTGGATCCTGAGATCAGCTTTTGCCAACTTCTGACAAGGGAAGTCAATGGGGAAGCCAAATTCACTTAACAACCATGTTACTAACTTATTGTGGGGCTTCGCTTAACAACCGAGGCAGGAAAGGTTGTAAAATGGGTCAAAACTCACTTAACAAATATCTCACTTAACAACAAAAATGGGGGAGGCTGAATTGTGGTCATAACTCTGTACCTGTATATCGTTTTTATTTCTCTTTGTTAAGTTTCACTAATATTTTTTTTTTAAAAAAGAAACTGAAAAAGCATTCCAAGTTTTGATTTTAAAAAGATACTGGTGGCTTATAAGCTATGAAAATCTGGAAAACATTGCCCTAACTTTGAAAACTTTTATCAAGATTTGTAAAAAAAACACACACACACAAACAGATCTACTTTTCACTTGAGAAGTCTTGACATTATTTAAAGGTGATTGTGAAATTCTAAAGAAGCTTGCGATATAATGCACTTATTCCCCCAACCCTGCTTATCTCTTATTTCCAGACTCATTATTTATTTACCCGTTTTTGACCTTGAAAGTCTCAAGTAGGCTGGAAACAGAAGGACGGCCCTCTTGCCCTTCTGCTAACTTAGGTTCCCCTCCTTCGGAGCCTTTCTTCTGTCTGCCTTTACCAATAAAATCTGGCAGGCAGGAGTGATTTGTCTTTGAATAGAGAGGACCCTCCACCCTTTCCCGTTGTGTCCTCGGCATCACACATGAGTTATGTACACAATCTCCCATTCCAAAGAAGAACTGGGTACACAGAGTCCCCGAAGTTCAGCAGGCTGGGGTTTGGGGTTTTTTTTGCCCACACTTTTTCTTTGTTGTCCTCCTGGCTCCTTTATTAGGCATCAAGCAGAGCCATTATTCATGCCATCCACTCCCAGGGAAGCAGGAAACCAAGCAGAATTAAGACAAAGAAGTAACAGTCAGGAAGTAGGACACAGAGACCCTGCAGCCCTAAATACAACTATGGAATGAGAGGGAGTCAAAGAGAAACATAAACCAAAGAGATTGTTCTCTCTCTCTCCCTCTCTCTCTCTCTCTCTCTTTCCCTCTCTCTTCCTTTCTCCCTCCCTCCCTCCCTCCCTCTGTCTCTCTCTCTCCCTCCCTCTCCCTCTCTGTGTTCAATTTTACATGACTGCAATGGAATGAAAGTTCCCTCTTAATATAGATAGTCAAAGGAACAAGCCAAAAGCAAGAGAAGAAAATTCACAATTTAAAAAACAACAACCCACTTCCTATTTTTGACTGTTTCTGATTTGACAGCCATATCAAACCCTTCCCAAGTAGTGAATTTAATAGGTCTTTTGCCCGAGTAAACACATTCATAATACACTACATATTTCCTTTTTAAAAATTACTCAGATCCTTTTTGTAAATCTGTTTTTCGGTCGCATAGCTTGTTTACAAAATTTGTCTTTACCAGTCTACCCTTGGGCAAAGTATGGACTCTCACGAAAATTCCTTTTGAGCTTTCCCCACCACTCCAACAAATTCCTTCTCTAAAGCAGAAAAACGCGGATATAGAAAATATTGCAACTGTGGGTCTTAATCATAATTTTCACCCTTCCTTTCAATTTACCCAGACACTCCCTTGGTTCCCTTTGGTTTATCCTGAGCAACGGGGTGGAGGCGGGGGGTATCTGCTACCTAGCAGAGATATTTGGGCTCAAAGGATGGTTTTTGTATAGGATGAGCAGCAGATCCATACATCTTCATGGCACCACTGCTCTCAAGCAGGTGTGTGCAACCTGAAGCCCACCGGCCACATGCAGCACTGGACAGTTAGCAGACCCACAAGATAATGAAAAATATTTAAGAAATAAATGAATTCTGTTATTTATATATATTGACTTTTATGCATTTTATATGCGGCCCAGGCAAGCTGAAATGTTAGGCAACCTGGCTCTGAAGTGATGTATCTGCTGGCTTCAGTTTGACTGATATAAAATGGGTTTCTGCTGGAGCCAACTCCAAACTTAATGGGTCATAAAGTGAGTCATCTACCAAGAGCTGCAGGTCATAATGCTTCTGTTTGGTACTTCACTAAATAAAACACAGGAAAATTGATATAGAGCAACATGTTGTCGACTCTTGATTTAGGTGGCAGGCGTTCAACAGAAGCATAGCCTTCAATATCACTCAGTGCTTTTTCCCGAAGAAGTTTATGAAGCCATGACATATACTTTTGGGGTCAAGTAAATAAGCTGGCGTTTCTAGAAATATTTGGCTGATTAAGTTAAACTTTTAACGACTCTTCCCTATTCAGTGCTCTATGCGGTTGTGAGCACGGCATTTCTATGCTGCTGGTGGTTTTATACCTGGAACGTGATGATTACATCTTGCAATCATGGTGGGAAAAAAGAAATATCAGGTCTTGTAGCTAGAAGGTTCTGCTGCAGTTCAATCCAGGCAACAAAGGAAACGTCCTGCTACTGAATCACAACCTTAGAAGACAAGAGCTTTCCCACATTTCCTCTAAGGATGACGAAGGTCTCCTTGCTCACATGACAGGCAGTTAAGAATGGGGAAAGCAGAAATAGAGCAGCCCAAGAAATTTACCTGCAGTTGATTGAGCAAGAAGCAGTCGGTGGAAGAATCTTCTGCAAAGCCGCTGCTGTCGGAATGCTGACTTGCTGATCGTAAGAGCTGATCTATCCGTGGGGATGAGGGGAACGGGAAGGGAGACAAATGTTAAAAGCTCAGCAGATTTTCCAGCATGTACACAGTTCTCCATTTAGCTGGCAAGAGGATAGGTGCATTTGTTCATTCAGCTGAGAGGCCTGACCTACCAACCCAAAAGCTGGCTCTCATTCTCAGCTTTCAGACAAAGCCTGATTGTTCCTCTGGCTCTGTTTAAGCCCTTAATTGGGCCTTTAGATGGTTAATTTCTTTATTTACATTTTATGATGACAACTTTATTCAAAAGTGCTGGGGCCACCCCTCATTTTATTCTCAAGACAAACTTTGGGAGTGAACACTACTGAGTGATAGGATGTAACCTAAAAAGAGCTATTGAAATTCTCTGGTTATGACTGGACTTTGGGCCCAGTTCTCATAATTCACATATTAATCAATGAAACATCACACACACACACACACACACACACACACACACACACACACACACACACCAGAAATTTGACTTGCTCCAACCCTGCTGACTTTTTGCAGGGTACTAAAAACCCTGTTTTGCCATGAAGTCTAGGATCCTGATACCATGAGTGTCTCTCTTTCACGACTTAAGTTGAGTATTTATTTATAAGTATTCTTATCTGCTTTTATGTTGTTTTTTTGTCAGGTGCAAGAAATCAGGAAGCAAGGGGGTTCAAATGACTATAGGTTTATTGTATGCTAAAGCTCTCCACAAGAATCTGAACTACTAACAGTCAAAGCAAATTTGCGGTAGATAAGAGTCAGTGGAATTCAAGGGGGCCTGGACCCCTTGTAGGTGGGAAGGGACTCAAAACTGATGATGCTTTGACATCTCCCTAAGGCTCAACCTGGTCATCTCCTACATCTTTGTTATTTTTCATTCTAGTTGGGGGGGGGGGGGGTGTTATTCCTTTTTATTCTGTTTTAATTGAGAGCCATTCTGTCATGTATATGAGATGGGAGGCGTATAAATGTACTAAATAATCGAATATCAACTGCGTGTGTTCTTAATTATTTTTAATTTTTGCTTCGGTGGCATACTGTATGTTTAAAAGGATACTGTCTCCACGTGCAGCATAGTGATATAAATATAGATACTGTGTCTGAATGAATGAATGAAGGAATGAATGAAGGAAGGAAGGAATGAATGAATGAATGAGATACTGCATCTCAATGCTTTAAGTATTTTTGAACTTTTCATTTTTCTTTTACTTAGAAAATGTAGAACTCTACTTTGAATTTTTGTTCAAAGAGACGTTTAAGTCATATGCTTTTCTGAGGATAAACGAAAGTAACACAACTCAGAGCCCTAACCAAAGAAAAGACACAGAGGCAATTGTTCAGCTAGGACTGAAGCAGGCTCAGCTTAGAACTGGACAGAACCTATATCTACTTCAAGCCAACCCAGGCATGGCTCAGCATGCTACATGCTGCAGCTTCATCCTCAACTTGCAAGAACGTTTGGGAAAACGTTTGGGAAACTAGCCCAGATTTTAAAACATTTCCACAGGTCCAGGGTATTAAAAAAAAGGCCACATAGTGGTGATTTTCAACAAAGGACTTGTATAGACACATTTAAAATGTACAGCTACTTTTGATGATCCAAATGCAATCCATTGTTCGGATTCCTGGACTACATTACTTGCAAAAACTGTACAGTTTATAAAGAATAGAGCAATAAGCGGATTGTAGACAATCCTAAACTACCAGAAACATCAAGTGTTTTACATCCTTAAGATCAAAAACAGCTTTAGAAAATCAGAACAAATGAAGGAGAATTCCAAGTTCTCTATAATCTTCCAGACTAGAAAAGGGCAAATTAAAGTCAATGTTTACATATTGAAAACACATCTTCAGACAATATTAATATGTTGCTTCTAAATGTAAATAATCTGATTATTTACACAAATACATAGCTGAGAGATGAACAACAGTTAGTTTTGAGGGAAGACTTCCAAATGTTTCCTCTCTCCTTTTAGAAGAATGTTGGCCTTATTTTGTGTGGTTTTAAAATATAACACAGATGGCACTCTTGTAATCAAAATAAATAAAACGCAGCAAGGGTCTTCATTGCTTTTGATCCTCAGTTTGCATGACATTCTCTCTCTCTCTCTCTCTCTCTCTCTCTCTCTCTCTCTCTCTCTCTCTCTCTCTCTCCCTCCCTCCCTCCCTCCCTCCCTCCCTCCCTCCCTCCCTCCAATGGATTTTCATATTGCAAAGATAATATGCTTGGAATTCTATTATAAACAAAAAAGGGTGCTCAGAAGGAGAATGTCCAATCATAGAGTACTGCATTGTCACAGCTGTAATGCTGCAGAAACAATGGTCATGGGGTCATTTACACTGAAGAGCTGCTGAAACTGAAGCCATTCTTCACACAATACAAGCCCTTAAAGGGTCCTAACTGGGCTTTTAAGGTCTGAAGAGCTCAGGATACAATGGGCTGAATCTAACCTTTCTTTCTGCCTTTGGCAACATCCCACAAACAGAATTTAACTAAAGGCAGCAAAAAGGGGAGAGCTGAAGAGGCGATTTTACCCAGAACAGCAGATGTTTAGGGTTTAAGAGGTGGGCTGGGGAGATATTTCATTAAACGTGCGTCGCTTTTTCCACTAGTACACTGTTGAATAAGCAGCGTTCCACAAATGAAGCTTGTTTGTATTAATAGTTGTATCTGTCTGGGCATGCCTGCCTACAAACAGAAATATGTATATAAATAGAACATGTTATGCAAATGTGCTTGTCTTTTCGATAATAGGAATAATTGAGCAAATATAGGGGGAAGCAGGGGTGGGTTTCAACCGGTTCGTGGCGGTCCCCGCGAACTGGTTGGTCGGCGAACCCAGAAGTAAGTAACTTACGGGAACGGTGAAGGGCCCACCCGCCCACCCGTGCTCCTTACCCAGTTTTGATGAGTTCTGCGCTTCCACGCATGCGTAAGACGCATACAGCACCTGCGCAATCCTCCAGGAGCAGCTGGAGCATCGCACAGATGCTAGTACGCATGCGTGCACTGCGCGCGTGCACGAGGACGCCACCGGCCCCATTCCAACCGAACCGGTTGGAACGGGGCGAGAAACCCACCCCTGGGGGGAAGGGATCAATAACCAATCTCATTCCACTCTGTGCTAAAGCATACCCCAGTAATTCTAATGAATACGTATGTTATGACCAGAAAACGTCCTATAAAGTTCACTGAAATGTCCCACTATGTTCACTGCATTCTGATCAATAATAAAGCTTTCTCCAATCTGCTCTCTTTGAATGTGTCAGATTGCAATCTTCCACAGCTATAAAAAAAAGAACAGCTCTGCCACATCGGACCGATACAAATCTTTTTGTTTCTTCCTGAGATCTGCCTTACAAGGAGCAGAAGGTAGACTTACCCTATTCCAGCCATTGCTCCCCTGCAACTAGTATTTGGAGGTAGACTGTCCTGTATCCCTAGGTAACACTGAATAAAGGTAATGGTTTCCCTTGTACTTATGTGCTAGCTGTTCCCAACTCGAGGGGGAGGTGCTCATCTCCGTTTCAAAGCCGAAGAGCCAGCACTGTTTGAAGATGTCTCCGTGGTCATGTGGCCAGCATGGATAAATGCTGTAGGTGCACAAAACCTCCCTGCGACCAATTAGATCGCACAGATTAGGCCTCCTCCGAGTTCCATCTGCCAGTCAGTGTCGACTGGCAACCACACGGAGGAGAGCCTTTTCAGTAGTAACTCCGACCCTTTGGAACGATCTCCCCGTGGAGATTCGTACCCTCACCACTGTCCAGACCTTCCGCACAGCCCTTAAGACCTGGCTAGCCCGCCAGGCCTGGGGATAAAGATAATATGTCCCCACCCGAATGATGAATGAATGTTGTTTACTATTTTACTTTTATGTATTGTTTTGCAATAGCAATAGCAATAGCAATAGCAGTAGACTTATATACCGCTTCATAGGCCTTTCAGGCCTCTCTAAGCGGTTTACAGAGAGTCAGCATATTGCCCCCAACAATCTGGGTCCTCATTTTACCCACCTCGGAAGGATGGAAGGCTGAGTCAACCCTGAGCCGGTGAGATTTGAACCGCTGAACTGCTGATCTAGCAGTAGCCTGCAGTGCTGCATTTAACCACTGCGCCACCTTGGCTCCTATTTTTGCGTCTATTGTCTTGTACCCTCCCTTCCTTATTTTATGTAAGCCGCCCTGAGTCCTCTCAGGGAAAAGGGCGGCCTATAAATTCTAATAAAATGAAAAAAAATGAAATGAAAATGAAAATGAATGCTGTTACCTTCCCACCAAAGGTGGTTCCTATTTTTCTACTTGTATTTTTATGCGCTTTCGAACTGCTAGGTTGCCAGAAGCTGGGACAAGTAACAGGAGCTCACTCCGTTACGCGGTGCTAGGGATTCAAACCGCCAAACTGCCGACCTTTGTGATCGACAAGCTCAGCGTCTTAGCCACTGAGCCACTGTGTCTCTATAACACTGAATGTTCAAAACTATTTGCTCTTAATTAGGTCTTCCTTGAGTTTATCCCCTCCCCTTTTAAAACCATCCAAGTTAATGGCCATTGCCACATCCTGTGATAACGAATTTCACAGTTTAATTATGAGCTCTGAGAACCTCTGTCTGTTTTAGATTTCCTTCCAGACCCTTATTCTGAATAGCCTCAAGTTTTACTTCTTTGAGAGAGGGAGAAATTCTCCTCTCCTTCTCCACACCGTGCATGATGTTATGCATTTGAGTAATTGAAATAATAATTAATACAAATAAAACCCCAGGTTTTAAACTGCCTCAAACATTTTAATCATGATTGAACCCTTCGATCGTTCTGACTTCCCTCTTCTGTACCACCTGCAGCTGTCATGTCATGCCAAACAATATGCTGTGCAATATTTTTGTTCCTGTAATTTATAAGAAATAGCAAAAGCTGAAGACAGGAATGTGTAAAAAAAAATCACTGTGTGTGTGTTTAATATTCGGTAGGATCAGTAGAACAGAGAAGGTGTTAGACTAGGAATAATGAAGATCTGTTAATAAAAGAGGGGCTGTGGAGTATGGTTGGATAAAACATGTGAGGCTGCTGCAAAAATAAAATATGGAAAAGAAGAAGTCTACATATTCAGACCTGAGCTTTTTAGAAGGAAGTGACAAGAAAATAATGATCAGGGCCATGTCTTCTAATTTAGCTCAAACAGAATGCTAGTTTGAATTAATCCTGAATTTCAGTGTATAGTCCCACTGTTTCATCTTAAAGAGCATATACTTTGCATCCAGGAAAAGGTCAGCTTTGGTCCAGGGTTCTTCCAAATTAAAGGTTTTTTAGGAAGCCAAACCTTTAAGAATTGCCACTAGCCGGAATGGAAAATATCTCCCCGATAATCAAATAAATCCATTCACTATAAACCAGATTTACACACGGATGTTTCTATTCTTCAACTGTCAAGATATTTGAATGTTCGTTTTTTTCCCTTGCAGAGTTAGATAATTTATTTTTAAATGTGTATTTGAATTTTGGCAAATGCCAGTAAGGCAAATCTCATGGCCTATATAAGATATACCCATTAGGCCATTCATGAATAAAAAATAGAATCATTTCCTGAATCAACATTTTTAACAATATTGAATATTGTGCCTAGCAACACTTCATATTATACAAATGAAACTTTTTGTTCCAGTCTGTCCTTCACCAAAGGAAACCTTGTGAGAAAAACATACCTCTACTTGGGTTATGTAATAACAAATACCAATGCTGAATACACAAAAGAGAAACTTGTTTTCCTGTAATTAAAGTTCATTATCTAAAAGGAACATCATATTAACTGTGCTGGAGAACTGAGCTTTTTCTCCCTGAACAATGTGTTACTAAATTAAGCTGAATATGATGAACACTTATATTAAGAAACACTATTCAGAAAATAGACAAAGTAAATGTAAAATGTAAATGTTGTTAATATAAAGAAAAGGACATACAAATTCTATGAATTTAATATAAAAATGTTAATGTTTTCAATCTTTATGCCTAGGCTTTTTTTAAAAAAAACAAAAGGAAGCAAGCCAGTGAGATAATCCACGTTTTACTGTAACCCTATTAAATAAGTTATTGATAGCAGCTGCAGGCTGATCTTTGAATAAACAAATTCTATGGGTTTAATATAAAAATGCTAACTTTTTTAATCTTTATGGTTAGGCTTTTTTAAACAAGGAAGCAAACCAATGAGATGAAACATATTTTACTGCAACCCTATTAAATAAGTTGCTGATAGCAGCTGCAGTCTGATCTTTGAATGAACAAATCTATGAAAAATATATTATCAGCTTAACAAAGAAAAAGAAAACAAAATCAAAGTAGTAGCTTTGGAGGAGAGTCATAAGCAAACAGATAAAAATAATACATCTGTTGTGAACATACTTACGAAATAAGCAGTGGAAATAAGATTGACAGATAGCTAACGGATTGAATGAGATACCATCCAAACCAACGCCAAAGATTTTCACATAGGGTTTAAAACCAAGCCTGAAGAGCTCACACTCGCAGATTTAGTCTGGTAGTAACTGCTTATTAAGTGTACTTATAACCAAAATAAGAGTAGCCGGTCAGATATATGTGTATCAAAGCTTCTGAGCCAGGATGTAAATATATATACTACATTCTCAACCTGCTAACGGCAACGAGTGATGGCTGGCATGCTCGGAGATGGCTCTGCGTGTCACTTCCAGCATGCGTGCCATAGGTTCACCATCACAGTCCTATAGTGAGCAGTAGAGGGATGTAATTAAAGTGGACACCCAACAAAGGGAAAAACTACACGAGCCTGCTCTGATCTGGAAATAGAAAGTACAGTCCTAGAACAGTCTTACTATGGAGGAAACCTCACTGAACACACTTGAGGCTTAACACTTGCGTCTTATGGCAATGCTCAGGGCTCCTATGTCACATTATCTCAGTGTCTGAACACCGAAGACTTTTGAATCATCAGCATTTGGAGAATAATAAAAAGCTTTTCGGTTTGGGGTATGCCATTTTAAGGTTCAAAACAGTCATTTTAAATGACAGGGCATCTTTCACTCATATAAATATATTGCACCACTTCAATTCCTCCACCCCGTAACTGGTGAAGGGTCAGAAAAGCCAAACCCTTAATTAAGGTTACAAGTCTGATGCAGCCTCTGTCATTTGGGGTGCCGTTTCACAAGAAGAAGACACTATGATCTGAAATGTAATTAAAGGGCAGACTAGGATCTTATGGGTGGGCCACTACTTAAAAAGCTTAAAGTACTTGGGTTGACATTTAGTGGTTGGGATGTTTCAGGAGGATCAAGAAAAAAATGAATCTACTCACCTTTTTTTGTTCTGTTTAAAGCCCGCTGACTTGCATTAAGAGCGTGTGGAATCTCTCCCTCTGTACTTTGAATCTGCAGAAGAAAATTAGTGCATTTTTAAACCTATGCTCACAGGCAATAAGCTTTCTAGTGAATATGCATGGAATTTATACCTTGCACAATTGGCTATTTAGTAATTAACAATTCCAAACACAATAACCTTGGCAAGCCAAAGGAGTCGATTATTGCTGTTTATTATTATGGTGTATCTTTTTCAGACTTCCTGGAGTGATAATGCTGAAGTTGGAACACAGGAACAATAAAATGTGAAAAAGCCGTGACATCAGTAATTTAGGATAAAAGGCTTTTTTAAGAACAATGGTGCAGAGCAAAAATAAAAAATAAATCAGCAGAACATCCCATGAGGTTTGCTTTTAGAAAACTTTTAGGCAAACAAAGACAGAGAGTTGTTAGTTCAGTAGGAGGGATGTGGGGGGGGGAAAGAAAGCTGTAAAGCTGACTCAAACTCAGAAAACCATGATAGCTAGTTTGTACATTTCATAAATGTCTTGTTCAGGGTCTACGTTAAAAAGGAGAAGAAGAACAGGGGAAAGGAGAAAAAAATATATTCAAGGTAAGGTTTCTATTCTATCGGCAACTTTCATGAAACTTTCTAATTTTCTTTCTCAGTGCTCCACAAACCTTCAAACCTAAATAAAGACTCCTGAAAAATTAAAAGCTACCGCAGATTGCTTTCATTTTTAGTTGATGCTGTGTTTCAGAATATGGCAGATTCATCCTCCAACGATTACAAATTAAAAACACAATGTCTTACAGTGGGAAATACTGCAAGCTTCAGTTTGCATGTCCCCCTCGGAAACAGCAAAAGGAAACTAGACAGGAAGTTTTTGTTTAAAGAGGAAAAAAAAACAGGGTCTATTTTTTATCTATGTCACAAGACAATTGATAGCAGCTATCTGGGCTAACTTGTTCCTTGTGCAAAAATCTAATTAACTTTAAGACTTCAAAATATTTTGGATAATCTGATCCAAAGCTACCAATCGAAGGAAATATACCTATGTTTCATAGCAACTGAGAGCTAGGAAATTATGAATGCATTCAACTTTCAATAGATACAAACTGAATGTAATCCACTCTAATCTTAATTGCAGGAAAAACGATTTCAGCAATAGAATAGTAAATGTGTGGAACACCCTACCTGATCCTGTTGTTAATTCCTCTAACCCCCCATACCTTTTACCTTACGCTGTCTACTGTATACCTTATGCCTACTGTCCCTGTCCTCCTGTCCCATTTATATGTGCTCTTTTTAAATGTTTATGGCTATATTTTGCTTATTTATATGCATTTATTTGTGCCATTTTTTTCATGTGTTTTCATACTTGTTTCCTTGTACTTGCCGACAAATAATAAATAAAATAAACAAACTTCTACACCAAAAAGTTGTATTTTTCCCTCCTTTTAATAAACAAATGAACAATACTATGAACCCACGTGCTACAAACAACACACCTGGTAGGAGCATAAGATGACAAGCTGATAGGAGCATAAGATCTTGGTGAAGTCCCAAGTATATATAGAGCCGAGGTGGCGCAGTGGTTAGGGCGCAGTACTGCAAGCCACTTCAGCTGACTGTTATCTGCAGTTCGGCAGTTCAAATCTCACCGGCTCAGGGTTAACTCAGCCTTCCATCCTTCTGAGGTGGGTGAAATGAGGACCCAGACTGTGGGGGCGATATGCTGACTCTGTAAACCGCTTAGAGAGGGCTGAAAGCCCTATGAAGCGGTATATAAGTCTAACTGCTATTGCTATATATAGTATATATAATGGGACTACATCATACATAACCCATTTAGTGTCTGTGAGTTTGCCTTTGGGAAAGAGGAGTGGCCGATCCACCAGGCAGCTCTCCTGCTGCTTGGTGCTGGCCCAGAACCAGATGCCATTTTGGGAATGGCAGGGCCGCTTCATGCCATCCTGCAGTAGGACTATCCTGGAAAGGGCTGCAATTCTCACAACCTGAGAATGGTCGCTGCTTCCAAAATGGTGCCCACTTCTGGGAAGGAACCACACTGCTTCCATTGAGGAAAGCCATATGGTGGATCAGCTGCTTCTCCTTCCCAAAAGCCATCTTTGGAAATAGTATGGTGGACCAAGGCAGGGAAGGGTGGATGGGACTCAGAGGGATGGGAAACGGAATGGGGTGCCTCAGGGTTAGGGGAGGCCCTGGGAAGCACGGGGGAGGCCACATGCGAGCTGGGGAAGTGCTGCAGTGCAGGTCTCCTAGGGCTTGAGAGACCGCCTGCTGCCAATTACCTCCCAAAGACCCATTAGATCGCACAGGGTCGGCCTCCTCCGGGTTCCGTCTACCAGCCAATGCCATCTGGCTACGACCCGGGGGAGGGCCTTCTCTGTTGCAGCTCCGGCCCTTTGGAACAAACTCCCCGCAGAGATTCGGACCCTCACCTCTCTCCTGGCCTTCCAAAAAGCCGTTAAAACCTGGCTGTGTCAGCAGGCCTGGGGTTGATGAGCTCCCTTCCCCTCTCGACAGGTGTGGTTGTTGGCTATCTTAAATGCTTGTTTTGTATTTGTGTGTTCCCTTTCCCGCTTGAGTTGTTCGCCGCCCTGAGTCCCTTTTGGGAATAGGGCGGCATATAAATAAAACAAACCACAAACCTCAAACCTTCCCCATCCCCTGAGCGGAAGCCTGTGTTCCACTTAACAATCGTAATGGGGAGAACAGGGATTGTGTGCATTAAAACCCTTTGTTTAATGACCACGACCTACGACCATATTTCTGAGCTTAATTATGGTCATAAGTCAAGGACCCCCTACACTGTTTTCACTTTCTCCCTTTAAAGTTCCATTTGCCCAAGTATCTTCTTTCCCAAGATCATGGATTCTTCTTCAAAAACTGTGGTGTTTTTCAATCATTGTGAAGCTACCATTTTTATTTTGAATAATTTCATTGTTCTTAATTTTATCTTCAGAGCCTTTTCCTGGGCACTGAAATGTACTAGTTCGCCTCTGAAGCTTTAAAATAAAATAGAAGTGACCTAAATAGAATTTAAGTAATTCAAGCAGTGTCTTAAATAAAGCATGGAATCTATTTGATTCCATTGGCTTTTAGGTACATTTCCTTGTTATTTGTCCTCTCAGCATTATAGACATAGGAAACAGGTCTTCACTTTTTTAGACGCCCTCTGAAATCTAGTAACACGTGGAACTATAAATAGCCCTTTTAATTACAGAGGTTATATTCAAAATGTGTAGAGAAACTGCAAGGACAAAACCTTTCCACAGTTGTTTTTTTAAAATCTAGATCAGTGTTTCTCAACCTTGGCAACTTGAAGATGTCCGGACTTCAACTCCCAGAATTCCCCAGCCACTGATCTAGAGGTAGTAATTAACATAAACTTGAAACTCTAGGGTATTTAATTCTAAAATTCCAATTTCAGTCTGGGGAATTTCAAGACATTTCACTATGAGTGATTATTCTGATTTTTCAAATCTTTTAAGGAGCAAAAAAGGGAAAGAGAAAGAGTTGCAGGGGGCAGTAAAAAAAAAGAATATTAATCAAGCCTCACACATTTTGCCTATACACCTTGTTTCAAGGGAACCATAGAAGAAAAATTTGAAGATATTCATTAAACATTTATAATATTTGTTATAATGGGTAACTAACAGGTCAGAACACTTGCTTTTTAAATCAAAAATATAAACATTGTATAATTATATAATTATTACATCACAGAGACACCTAAGTATACCTAAACACTGCTTATTTAATCTCCCTGAATCTAAAAAGACACATGATTTCATAAGTTGACACATACTCCTGCTATTAAGAAAAATATTTTTTAAATATAAACACGTGTCCCTATTTGTTTTTTGAAAAAACAATTTTAAAAGAAAAAAAATGGTAGAGTTAAAGAACTCCTAAAAGCAATTTTTTTTAAATAACCTGGCTATCTCCTGAATAACAAATAAAGGGATTTTTATAAATACACGTAACCAATAATTACAGCAAGGCAGTAATTTTAAGATGTTTTATTTTTGACAGCATGACTAAATATTGGCTGAACTCTTCGATGGCATCAGAAGGGACTGGTGGTGGGATCTGTAAAATATTTCCCCTTGATCTGAGACTATGAGGAGATCTGGACAGAGTAGTCTTTTGTAATCAAGGCATCAGACTTGAAACTCAGTAATCATGAGTTCTAGTCCTACTTTAGGCATGGTAGCCAGGCAGGTGACCTTGGCCAGTTGCTCTCTCTCAATCCTAGGAAAGCGGGAAGGGCAAACAACTTTTTGAAACCTTGGGAAGAAAATTGCAGGGACTTGTCCAGGTAGTATCCAGAAGTAATACTAATTGACATTATCTAAAAGAATAACAGGGCTCAGTGAATCCCTACTAATCTTTAAAATATGATAAGGAAAATGAAGATTAAAAATGCATTAAAATCCATTTTAATAGTTGCCACACCAAAACTGTTGGAATGCTTATTTCTGTTGTCTTTTCCTTCTCCTATATCTATGATGGCAAACCTACGGCACGCATGCCACAAGTGGCACACAGAGCCCTCTCTACGGCCATGTGCAGTGCATGCCTCCCGCTGGCCAGTTTGTCTTCGGGTCTCTGCCGCGCATGCGCAGGGAGCATGCAGAGGATGCACACGTGCACAGCGGGCATGAGTGGGGGCGGGGCACATGCATGGGGGGGGCAGGCACTTGCATTGCATTTTGGGCAGCACCGCGCAGTACCCTTGCACCCCGTTTTGGCTTCCAGATTGGTGCAGGCAGCCTTCCAGGCCCAAAATGGGGCGGGGGGGGGCGCTTTCAGCACACAATGACAAAATGGTTAGCCACTACTGCCTTATTTTAAGAATGTAATTCTGTACATTCCAAAGGACTGGGGAAAAAATTTACATAGCAGGAGCTCAGCTTGACCCAAGAGATACATTTTACTTCAGTTTAGCTTCATGTTGACACTGGAATTAATATAGCAATAGCAGTTAGACTTATATACCGCTTCATAGGGCTTTCAGCCCTCTCTAAGCGGTTTACAGAGTCAGCATATTGCCCCCAACAACAATCCGGGTCCTCATTTTACCCACCTCGGAAGGATGGAAGGCTGAGTCAACCCTGAGCCGGTGAGATTTGAACTGCCGAACTGCAGTCAGCTGAAGTAGCCTGCAGTGCTGCATTTAACCACTGTGCCACCTCGGCAATATATGTTTAACGCAATTTTGCCACACTGATATTTTATCTTTGAGGAAAAGAGCTGCACTATATATGGGATTTATTGAAGTCCTTCCATGAACTCCTGTTCTCAGAAACTTTATCCAATTTGTATGATTGCCAATTACATTGTAGACTGAGGAACTCCAATTATCATGAGTTAGAATTGTGCGTTCCAAAATGTAATCTAGTGAAATATTATTGTCAAGTTGGAATAGCTAAGAAATCCATCAGTTTTGCTATTTCTAAGGCCGTGATGGCGAATCTATGTACTCGTGCCCAAAGTGGCATGCGGAGCCATGTCACCAGTTCCTCTTCCGGGTTTCTGGCATGCATGTTTCCGGCATGCATGCGTGACGATCAGCTGGCCTTCGTCCGTGCAACAGTGCTGGGAACTGGAAGAGATGGTCTGTTGTTTTCCTGTGTGAGCATGCGCGCCGCCCAGTTGATCATCACAAGTGCATGCACGCCAGAAACCCGGAAGAGTGGCTTGCTGGTGTGCATGCATGCGCCAAAACCCGGAAGTTCATTTTCTGGTTTTCCGATGCGCATGCATGCGCCCTGGGAACCTCCTCTTCCAGGTTGCAGCCCAGATGAGCGTGCACTCCTTTATCAGCACTCAGTGCTGAAAGGGTTCACCATCGCTATTCTAGGCTATTTTCATTTCTTTTAAAAGATTCTTTGGATTCTCAGAACAAATTGCACCTGACATTCTTATTTGCCCAGTACAGAGAAGTAGATCCATACCAACATGGGAAGCTCCTAACAGGCATGATGGACTTACCTGCAAGATTGAATTGGAAATATTCCCCTTTAGCTGTCTTTATGCATACTGCTATTGAGGCAGAATGAGTAAACTATGATCTGAAACCATTACAACAGCCTCATTGTCAGCCACAATATGAATTTGGACTTAATTCTGAATACCAATAAAAAGGGAACCACATAAGTGCTCAGCCTCTTTAAATGCATGTGTATAGTTAGTCTTTCACCCTGACATATTATGGAACACATCCAGACGGTGCCACCTATGGGGAGAAAATACCTTACACATAATTCCTACTCATAAGCAACTACCTACACATGCTTCCTTTATAGGACTGGAGACTCTGCCTATTCAAAAGCCGTTGGTTATACACAACAACCTATTGGCATACTTAATGTTGATAAGGCAGGAGTTGGCGTTTTGATGTCCCTGTCCGAATATTTTGGGCTACAACCCCCACTGTTTCTGCCCAATGGTCATACTGGTTGGACTGGGAACTGTAGTAAACATTTTTTTTGCAAGGCATCCAGTTTTATGTGCCTGTTTAATATGAGTAATGCAGGAATATTGTTAGAAGCATTCCAAGATGAGAGTACAAAAACGTAAGAAAAATCACAAGAGGTGAAATCAAGAAAAAAATAGAAAAATATGACTTTTCTGATATAAAACGAAAAAGAAAGATAGCCTTTTGAAACTCTGCTATTAAGAGCTGCCAGATTGGTTAAGCAGTCTCCAAAGTCTGCACTGCTTTCTTAGGGATCTGGCCTCCATTTTCAGACACTTCCTTGGCTCTAAATTGTTTTTGGTGATAAAATCGTCTAGTTAATCTTTTTCATAATAATACATTCAGACAATACTTCTTTATTAAAATAGAAAACCCAAAATCAAAGGACTTCCTTTTAGGAAACAAGCCTATTTTCAAAACACCAAACTAAAGCATTGTGTTCTTGTTATCACCATTTAAAAAGAACAGAATAAATACTATTGAAATGAAAATGCATTGAACTTGATTCAAGGAAACAAAATCGGGATATTTCCGTGTCCAATTTGCAGTAATATGATTCAACAGATGCTTCCACAAATTACATTTATTTGCAGTCCTCCAAATGATTTTGTACAGCCCAAGTCAATAATCTTCATACCCCCAAAATTAAGCATTCTTACTTGAGAATGCGGGCACCGTGTTTTCCTAAAAGCGTTAACAGTTACCCATTTGTGTCCGTGCAAGCCACTTTTTGGAAGAGAAACTGATGAAGAGGTATCCTAAACCAATCACTTTTAAGGACAGATAATTTTACTAAAGTTTTGCATGAGGAACGACTGGCAAATTTGATCACGTGGAATACAAAGAGGTAAGTAGCATTCCTTGCTACCTGGAGAGACATTGGCAATAAGGCAGCATTTATTTAATGTCTCTGTTGAAAGTTAAGCCAGGCTATAAGGCCAAAGGTACAGTAACAGCCAACCTCTGGAGAGGAGATTTTGGACCTACATCAAGTTTTCTGTTTTTTTTTTATGTGTGCACTAACAACTCTCTTATGGCATACAGGTAGTCCTCGACTTACAACAGTTCACTTAGTGACCATTTAAAGTCATAACGGTAGTGAAAAAACTGACCATTTTTCAATCTTAGGATCATTGCAGCATCTCCATGGTCACAAGATTTACATTCGGATGCTTGACAACTGATTCACATTTACGATGGTTGCAATGTCCGATGGTCATGTGATCACTTTTGGCAACCTTCTGACAAAGCCAATGAGGGAACCAGATTCACTTAACAACCATGTTGTTAATTTAACAACTGCAGTGATTCACTTATCAAATGTAGCAAGAAAAGTCATAAAACGAGGCAAAACTCGCTTAACAAATTTCTCACTTAGCAACATAAATGTTAGACTCAATTGTGGCCGTACGTTGAGGACTATCTATACTACTTCTTGGCTGCTCCTGGGCAGCAGAATTGGAGGATCTACTGGTAGGTTTTTGATTGGTTTCCATTTGATTGCTAAGCGTTTTTGTTTTCTAATTAGACTGTAAAGATGAAAGAAATTTTTGGCCACGGTTTTATGCAACTGAACTGTGATCCCATTTCGAGTATAGAAAATAAGTTTCTGAGCCGAGACACTGAGTCAGAGACATAGTAAATTTTTTAACAGTGAAGTTTATCTTCTAATCTGAAGCTACTTCTTTATGCTTGAATTTCAGGGTTAAGGCATAAACCAAAATTAGATCGCGCAAAGCTAAGCCTGCATGCCTTTAAACTGCTTCATAAATGAGTCTTCGAGAGTCTCCCATTGTTCCTTTTTAATAAGCTTTCTCCACAAAAAAACACCCAGCTTCCTGCCTGCCAGATCACAAGAACTGCCATTTTGCTGAAGCAAACTCAGATTATGCCACTTAATTTTTCTCTTCCCATCTGATTCAGAACTGAAGTTAATGATACTAAAATCTAGTATCAGTAAAGGTTCCCCTCGCACATATGTGCTAGTCGTTCCCGACTCTAGTGGGCAGTGCTAATCTCCGTTTCAAAGCCAAAGAGCCAGTGCTGTCCAAAGACGTCTCTGTGGTCATGTGGCCGGCATGAATAAACGGTGAAGACGCACAGAACGCTGTTGCCTTCTCACCAAAGGTGGTTCCTATTTTTCTACTTGCATTTTTTACGTGCTTTCAAACTGCTCGGTTGGCAGAAGCTGAGACAAGTAACAGGAGCTCACTCCGTTACACGGTCGGTGCTAGGGAACTGCCGAACTGCCGACCTTTCCGATCGACAAGCTCAGCGTCTGAGCCACCACATCCCTGACTAAAATCTATACATAAATAAAATCAATACAGGACCAAAAATGGCCTCTATACATTTGAATCAGAAAAGAAAAAAAAGGCAAGATGCTGGAATAGGGTTGTCATTGGTAAAAATTAGAGAAAGATTAGAGCAAAAAAATCAGGCCGGTTGCATAGCAGAGCAAAAAACAGTAAGGACATAGAACAGAATATTTATATATTCTGTTATAATATATTTTGAACATTGAACATACAGTTCTTCTTAGTCCATAGCAAATATCTCCTTTTAAAGGAGATTTCGATAAAGATATGAGAATTGGGAGATAGACCCACTCTAAAAATGTGTGGAAGCCAGGATATGTTGTCATTAGCAAGTTGCTACCTTCAACTATACCTGCCCTGCAACCTCTAAAGCTACATACAACACCTAACTGAAACATCAACAGCAGTTCCTTTAATACTCCTTAAACAAAACAAACCCAAAAGGCAAAAATAGCAATAGCAATAGCAGTTAGACTTACATACCGATTCATAGGGCTTTCAGCCCTCTCTAAGCGGTTTACAGAGTCAGCATATTGCCCCCAACAACAATCCGGGTCCTCATTTTACCCACCTCGGAAGGATGGAAGGCTGAGTCAACCCTGAGCCGGTGAGATTTGAACAGCCGAACTGCAGTCAGCTGAAGTAGCCTGCAGTGCTGCATTTAACCACTGCGCCACCTCGGCAAAATTACTACTATTATCAATGCATATAAACATCCATCTTACAAGCCATTTGTTAGGTCTCGGTTTTGCAAAGGCGGCTCTTCCATGACTTCATTTGCTCCTAGGGCTGTGCTGAAGTTTCTGGTCCTCCCTTTCCCACTTGGGGATTAGGCACTTGGGGTGGGTGGGATAAGGGGGCAGATCCCTTTCCTTCCCCCGCCTCGGCTGCGGGTCGCGGGGTCAGAGCCCTGCCTGCATTTCTATTTGCAATCTTTGCCCTGTTCCCTCCACCCTTCCACATCTCCTTCGCCAATATCAATAGAAGGATGCCAGCACAAACGCATCCGATTGGCTGAGAAGGCAGAGGCCAAAACTCCTGGGAAAGCTGTGCCTTGACTCACTCTCCCACGCTGGCTATCTTAACAGCAGCAGACTTCCGACAGAAGCCCCAGCCACCAGAGCTCTGGGACAGCTTGGAAAACTGTGCCCTGGATATCCCTGCCATGATACGTGCAAAGAAAACATTCGAAAGACAAACTTGGAAAGAAGAAAAGCAGACCTTTAGGGCACTCCTGACTCCGTCTCATAGTGTTTTTCTATCCCCAAGACAATTAGAAAAAAGAAAAAAAGAAAGTAGAACTGTCCTCATTTTTGCCATTATTAGATAGATTCCTCACTTCTGTGAACTAACCATAAAACCATAAACATAACTTAGTCACATTATTTCAGGCGTATTTCTAAATTGCTAAATTTGCCAAAAACAAATAAACCCTCTTATGTTAGTTTGATATGGGAACATCACAGGGAGCAAATATTTTGCAGTTCCAGAAGAGATCTAGGGCAGTAGCCCCCCACCTTTGGGGCACCAGGGACTGGTTCAGTGGAGAAGGGTTTTTCCCTGGACTAGAGGGGGCGTGATTTCCCGTAATGCCTACAGCCCACAGATAGATCTTTGCTTGTATGCATGACCTGTTTTTCTGGCATGCTGCGGGCAAGTGCTGGTCCACAGACCAGGAGTTGGGGATTCCTGATCTAGGGTTGGATAAAAAATAAAAAGTTGTGCAGCTGAGAGGCAAACAAAGGCATTTTAAAGCCTTCATCAAAATTAGTACTGCTCAGACTTGTCACATGGGTAAGGTTCCATGGTGAAATTCAATAATTTTCCCTACCATTTCTGTGGGCGTGGCTTGATGGCTATGTGATCGGCTGGGCGTGGTTTGGTGGTCATGTGACTGGGCAGGCGGGGCTTGGTGGTCATGTGACCGGGCAGGCGCAACTGACTCACACACAATGTAAAAGCAGATAGACTTCACACAAAATGGCTCCTGCAACTAGCAGGAACCACACAGAGTCACAGAGAGCTCAAAAACCAACTATCACACTTTTCACAAAAATAACACGAAAGCTGCACAACTGACTCACACACAATGTAAAAGCAGCTGGACTTCACACAAAATGGCCCCTGCAACAAGCAGGAACCTCACAGACAATCAGACACAGCTATTTCTTAACATGTTTTATACTACCGGTTCAGGCGAATAGGTAGTCAAAACCTGCTTTTAAAAAGTTCCGACGATTGTGCGGCACAGCTGATCGTCCCTCAGCTGATCGTCTAAACTTTTTAAAACTTTTTAAAGCATTTTTTACTACCGGTTCGGGCAAACCGGGCCGAACCGGTAGCATTTCACCCCGGTAAGGTTATTAGAAAGTCAGGACAGAAATACAAACGGCAGCTTTAGGAATGAAATCCAGTAACTTGAAATATACCTCGAATAATGATATATAACTTGGAACTCTTCAAAATGTTATAACCAACTTCCAGTTGTTATAGCTGGCATAAATAACAGAAAGGAATGGTGCAAATTACAGCCCAGATTATCTGGAGAGCACCAGATTGCTTGTTCCTGACCTAAAAGGATAAGGCTTTAAATTCATTCGCTTGTCTATCTAATTCAGTATTACCCATACTGGAATAGGAGCTTCTCAGTAAATTGCAATAGGTTGATGGGCCTGTTTTAGAATTTAAAATATAGTTCTTACTTAATTCCCGCCTAAAATGGACAAAAATCATGCTGTCAGTTTTCGTGATCATATCGAGCTCCGAAGAGCATAAACAAATAAAACTAAGACGTCACAGGCTGTCCATCTCTAACAATAACAAACATGCTGTATCTCTGAGTGATTTTTAGGCACAATTTAAATAGGAGTATCTCAGAAGAGTATAATCTTCCTTCACATTAGTAGCCCCAACCCCTTTTTACGACCGTACCTATAGCTGAAATACTCACTAAAAATGGATCAGAGTTGTGTATGAAGCCGTAAAGGATCTGAATTTAAAATGGTAGTTTAAGATCTTCTTCTACACTGTATACCAAAGAATCACTTTAGCGGCTTATCAAAACTCTGTATCCAACATTTGTGCAATCTAGAGGGACAATAACTCTCCAAAGTCCTCTACATAGTTCTACCAACATGTACCAGATTGTGACCCATCAAAACCGCACTCGACTAAGCCGCGCCCGATTAAACCACGTCGCTGATGTCATCAACAGGGCGACAACAGCCAGCGCGGAGAAAGAAGGGCGCTTTAAATAGCGCTTTGAAAGCAAGCCGATTCAACTTAAGGTAAGGGTTAGGTTTAGGGTTAAGTTAAGGGTTAGGGTTAGGTTTAGGGTTAGGTTAAGGGTTAGGATTAGGGTTAGGGTTAGGGTTAGGTTTAGGGTTAGGTTAAGGGTTAGGTTTAGGATTAGGTTTAGGGGGGTTAGGTTTAGGTTTAGGGGTTAATTTTAGGTTTAGGTTTACAGCGTGCTTCTGTCTCCGCGCTGTTGTCGCCCTGTTGATGACGTCAGCGACGCGGTTTACTCGGGTGCGGATTAGTCGAGTGCGGTTTTGTGGTGGAACCGTACCAGATATCAGACTAGAGAAAGCATGTGCAGAATAGGTAGGGGAATCAGCACTTGAAGAACTACAACATCAAAGCAACAAATAAGCAAATAATCCTTATCTCTTTCCACATACCTCCTCCATCTCAAAGGAGTCCTTCTGCTGAAGCATGAGGCTGGCAATCGAGGGAATGGTTAGCAGAACAGAGGCCTCTTTATCAGCCACTGAAGTTGCAGGCATTTGAATTGCCCTGACATCTTTATGTTCAGAACTGGTCGATTCCAGAGTATCACCCGTGAGATTAGAAGAGTTCATAGCAGCAATCTTTTCATGAAATCCACCTGTATGTCCAAAAGAGTTGTTATTTTGCTGATCTTCGTAAGAAATAGAATAACCTTGAGTTTCTTGTTGAACACTAGGACAAAGTTCTGAAGAATCCAGAGCTCCTAACAGGCTGGACTGGTTGTAAGGGGCTTCTTCTTTTACTGTTGCCAACAAAGATGCTTTGAAGTGCTTTGGAGTTTTGACTTCGTTTTTCACTTCTGGTTCTTCACTCCCACTTTCACATTTGCCCTTCTCGGTGGACATACCACTGCCGCTATCCCCTGCTTGAGGGTTTCCGTAAAGATTGAGCTTAGACAGGGTCTTCATCAAACGATTGGCTGTGTTACTTCGTGTCAGAGGAGGTGGGCTGGATGCCTCTTTATTGGAAGATACTGAATTCATGCTCCCAATTTTCTGCATGGGAGTGCCAGAAACTTGAGAGTACAAGGAAGAGAATGCATTGGCCACAGTAGTAAGCACTTCGATTTGACGAAAGCGACCTGGCAAAAAGACAAAACAAAGTGACAAAAAGAACAAAGGGCAGCACTGTAAAAGTGCAACATTGAAACAACAAATGAACTTGAAACTTGCAAAGTTAAAAACAGAAACACCAGAACATCAGCACCAAAGCCAAGCCCGACTTCTGACTTTCAACTAGCTTTGGCTTCTGAAATCTGAGGGAAGTAGGGTAAAAAAAAAAAAGGTAAAGGTTCCCCTTGCTCTACATGGGGCAGCCCTTGAAGAGTATTCGGAGACTTCAACTTGTCCAGAATGCAGCCGCGCGAGCGATTGTGGGTGCACCTCGGTACACCCACGTTACACCTATCCTCCGCGAGCTGCACTGGTTACCAATCAGTCTCTGGATACGCTTCAAGGTGCTAGTCGTAACTTATAAAGCCCTTCATGGTATTGGATCTGGGTACTTGAGAGACCGCCTGCTGCCAATTACCTCCCACAGACCCATTAGATCTCACAGGGTTGGCCTCCTCCGGGTGCCATCTACCAGCCAATGCCATCTGGCTATTACCCGGGAGAGGGCCTTCTCTGTGGCAGCTCCGGCCCTCTGGAATAACTCCCCGCAGGGATTCGGACCCTCACTTCTCTCCAGGCCTTCCGAAAAGCCGTCAAAACCTGGCTTTGCCGGCAGGCCTGGAGGTGATGAGTTCCCTCCCCTCTCGACATGTATGGTTGTGCGACTGTTGCCTATTTTTATTATTTGTATTTTGTTTTTATGTTCCCCTTTTTCCCCTTTTGAATTGTTCGCCGCTCTGAGTCCTCCCGGAGAAGGGCGGCATACAAATAATAAAATTCTATTCTATTCTATTCTATTCTTGCACATATGTGCTAGTCGTTCCTGACTCTAGGGGGAGGAGCTCATCTCGTTTCAAAGCTGAAGAGCCAGCGCTGTCTCAAGATGTCTCCGTGGTCATGTGGCCGGCATGACTAAACACTGAAGGCACATGGAACACTGTTACCTTCCAACCAAAGGTGGTTCCTATTTTTCTACTTGCATTTTTACATGCTTTCGAACTGCTAGGTTGGCAGAAGTTACCTAGGGGGTTCCATGCACCAATTCTTTACCAAAATGTTACTTGTATAGTATTCCCTGAGGAAAAGTTGATGGTCTTGAATTGTTTTGTCATGGGATCAGTCTTAAAAACACATCTGTCTTTGAATCACTCAAAAAAAATAGTTTCCTTTTTATTGTTTTAATTTTCAGTAGGGATGTACGCCACTCTGTGTCAACTCAGTAGCATATATACCCAAGAAATTAATGCACACCGAGCTACATCACTGGGAAACTGTTCAGAGGGAGAAGAGGGGGAAAATATGTGATTCCTTCCATCACTTTTCCACCAAATAAAAACACCTATCTCCTCACTGAACTGTCTTTTAAATAAGCTCCATTCCCTCTTCTCTGAACCTTTTCTAACATTCTAGTTCCATAGGCTGCATTTTACTCCCACTTCATTCTGCTGTCCATGGACAGTTGTGAGTAGGATGGTACCAAAGTTTTAGAACTGATTCCATCATCTCTAGTTAGCATAAGAAAGAGAAGCTAAGATTTGGGAGTTATTTTTTTCCAAGGAATCCAGGCTGGAAAAGGCTGCTCAATTGCTCCTAATGCTTTGCTACAGTTATCTACATACTCACTATCATTTGAGAGACTGAGTTTTTCACACTGCATAATGAAAGGGTAAATTTTAGAGAGATAGTTAGCTGCCTTGACAACAAGTGACTAGGTTCAGATAGTTTAAAATTAGAAGGGCTTTTCATTAGATCTATTTATTTCTACTTTACCTGTCTGAAAAACAAGGAGATTGATCAAGTAATACCGCATTTGCCTTTGCCAACTTTTGAAATTATTTAGGAACATATCAATTTTTTATCCATTTATGTTTATTGAATGTGTATATTGCCCAGTAAGAAAAACATACTTGTCAAAGCAAAATTGGGATTTTCCACTTCCATCCGCTGCAGTTGTGCACTCAGAAACACTTTGATATCTATGCCCCTTGCAAAAGATGATGAATTAAAAAACCTTGATGGAATTTTAGAAGCAATATCTGGTTCATCACGTCCGAATCCAAGATTATAGAGAACCTCTTCAGGATCTTCCTCATAGAGTTCCAGTAGTTCAGACACACTATATTAAAACAATAACACAAGAATTGCACTATATAGTATGCTCTTCTGGTTAGGTACAGAGGGCAAATCTGTAAAACTATTAAATTGAATACCTGGATTAAAAGATTGAGACTGCAATTTTTAGCTTTTAAAGGAGATGAAAGGAAATGACATTATGATTCTGTGATCTTACTTGAAATATATTTATAAACATTGAAATATTTGTGGTGTACTCTCCCATAATTCTATTAATCTCAACAAGACTTCTCAGCACATCTAGAATAAGTTTCACTGGAGTGGCTGGGGAATTCTGGGAGTTGAAGTCCATAAGTCAAGTTGCCAAGATTGGATACTCCTGAGCTACACTGTTAATTTGGATATTAATGAGCCGCAAAATTTGCCTAGAACCATGATGGCGAACCTATGGCATGCATGCCACAGGTGGCACACAGAGCCCTCTCTGTGGGCACACGAGCTATCGCCCCAGCTCAGCTCTGCCGCGCATGCCTCCCGCTGGTCAGCAGGTCTTTGGGTCTTGCCGCACATGAACAGGGCACATATGGGAGATGCACGCACATGCATGGGGCACATGTGGGGGGTCACGCACACATGAGAGGGGTGGTTGTGTGCACATTGCATTATGGGTGTGTACGTGAGGCCGCTTTCGGCATGCTGTGCCAAAAAGGCTAGCTGTCACTGGCCTAGAATAATGTTTAATTTTGCATGGTTTTGGTCAATAATTATATACAAGGGCAGATTGTCAGCTACCCCAACCTTGTTCAAACTTCCTTGAAAGCAAAGCCCTACTCACAAACCCCGTAAACTCCAACCATATAGCTCTGAGAAGACTTTGCCTGTTCATTCAGTCTTTGCTATCATAACTACACCGTTAGGAAAAATTAAGACATGTAATCGGTCAGCAAACTCACTGCATCCTGTAAGATTTGGATTCTAAGCAACCAATCAGCCAAACTGTTTTGCAGAATGTGTGGCACCTTGTCCTTCCCAGTTCTTTATTTCTTAAATTCAAGGCAATGATGGCCTGAACTAGGCTAGGCCTATCACCTGCAACTTAGAGGTACTCTACCAATCTCCCTAGTCACCTCTTTTTTTTAAAATACTTAACGCCGACTGACTTGAGCTCACGCTGGTTTATTTTGTAAAAAGATCCTGCACAGCCTCAATAAGGAGCGTTTCTTTTTTTAAAGGATATGGGGAGTGAAGATTAGGCTCCTAGTCTGTTCTTAATCCAGCATTGTTGCAATAACAATATGAGAAAGGGTGTGCAATATAATGTACTTTATACTCCACTTGATTTCCTCCCAAATTGTGCCTGGAGACTTTACAGATAGAGTAGGTAATCCGCTCAAAATTTTTGCCTTCCAAAGCATGGGAAGCCAGAGAAATGCAGACTGAACCACACAGACCTGCTCTCTCCCTTACAGAAGATAAGCTGAGCTCATCTGCATGAACACATCAGTGTAGAGTTATTTTGGTAATAGAGGAGTGGTTTGTCATTGCCATTTTCAAAAAAAAAAATCAATTTGAGGACTCCTTGGTCACCTTTGGAATTTCATGATATTTTGGCATACTGCGTATTACGGCAGTACGTATGTTTCTCTGTCCTTTTTGTATATGTTTTGCATTTAAATTTAATAGTCCTTAGTGCTCTCTGAGCTTAATTGTTTCCTTGCAGACGTTACATTAACCAAACTAGGTAACATCATCAGTACTAGTGCTAGGACTATCACTGATGATGTTACCTAGTTTGGCTAATGAAACATCTGCAAGGAAACAATTAAGCTCAGAGAGCACTAAGGACTATTAAATTTAAATGCAAAACATATACAAAAAGGACAGAGAAACATACGTACTGCTGTAATACGCAGTATGCCAAAATATCATGAAATTCCAAAGGTGACCATATTAATGTATTTCAAAAAGAGATATCACCAAACTGCAGACCTGTGGAACTATGATAAAAATGTATAAAATGTGATTTCTTTTTTTCCAAAAGAAAAGAAGAGGTGGAATAAAAACAAAAACCCACTGGTTCTTTACTCCACCCTAATAATCCTTTGCTTACCTAGAAACAGTTGCACTGCTTTTTCCTGAGCCAGTGGAATTCATACTTCTCCCCCTTTGATGAAACTGAAGCCTCTTGTCTTTTGCCAATATACTGTTGCTGACAACACAAAGGGAATTCATAATTACAAGGGTGGAGAGCTTGCCTCTTCCTTTAGGAATACCCTAAATATCCAACATTCTACTACTCTGGTTTCTCTTAAATTCACTTTGGTTGCAATGCCCAAGAGCAGCTTTTCATTGTAAGCCTCTTGATCCCTTCCAAACCCCACAAGTGCTTCTTTTGCTAAAAGCACCCCACCTAGTTCGATTTACCACATTCAAAGAACTGCATGGAACTTCTGCTTTTTTTTTTTTTTTTTTTTTTAGCTCAGCACAGAATTTTAGTTTGAAAGAAATTAAATACACAAGCACAAAAGGAATGGCAATTCAATAGAGTTCCTTATTTCCTCAGCTGAAGAGTAGAACTTTTTCCTTCCAGATGTTTTGGGCTGCTGCTTACTAAAGCACAGCAGTGGGAAACGTCTGTGGACCAGATCAGTCACAAGTTATTGGCTCGATGAAGAGCAGTGTTACAGAAGGCAAGAAAAACAATGCAGGTTAAGGTGGGGTTCAGACATGTAAGCAGAGCCAGAATTTTCCATTTCTGGACAAGGAAGGGGGTCCAGGGGAGGAAAATATCCCCCCTATTAATTCTATCAAGCTGGTTTTAAATCAATACTACTGCTTCTTTCAGTGGTGGGATTCAAAAAAAATTACTACCTGTTCTGTGGGCATGGCTTGGTGGGCGTGGCAAGGAAAGGATACTGTAAAATCCCCATTTCCTCCCCACTCCAGGGGAAGGTTACTGCAAAATTCCCATTTCCTCCCAATCAGCTGGGACTCAGGAAACAGAGAATAGATGGGGGCGGGGCCAGTCAGAGGAGGTATTTACCAGTTCTCCGAACTACTCAAAATTTCCGCTACCAGTTCTCCAGAACTGGTCAGAACCTGCTGAATACCACCTCTGGCTTCTTTTCAAAACGTGGGACACTGAATTTAGAAGTACAATTTGGGAAATTTGAGGATCACTCCAAAAGACTATAAGTTTCTCATCTTTGGTTAATATAACTTTGGAGTTATAATCAGGATGACAGATGGATGTGCTTTATCTAAGTCAAATAGGTTTTTGATATTTCTCTATAATATGGAAAGACAAAATGCTGCACTCTTGACTTTTCTCAATGGTTGGAACTACAAGGAATTTTTATTGGAACCTTCAGTAACTACAGTAAGGCAATGGTAATGCAGTTACTGCGTGACCCGACAAAAGCGTGCACGACGAAAGCGCACCGAGAAAAGTGTGTCGCTAAAACCGCGACGTCATCAATGCGCCAACAACAGCGCGTCGACAGAAAGGTGATTTAAGTTAAGGTAAGGATTAGGTTTAGGGTTAGGTTCAGGGTTAGGTTTAGGTTTAGGGTTAGGGTTTGGTTTAGGGTTAGGTTAGGGTTACGTTTAGGGTTAGGTTTAGGTTTACAGTGCACTGTTGTCGCCGCGATTCAGCGCTCATTCGTCGGCGTGGTTTAGAACTCGCGGTTTTGTCACTGCGGTTTAGTCGGGCGTGCTTTTGTCGGTGAACCCAGTTACTGGACTCCACACTCTTTACCAGATCCTGGAGAGAGGTTTTTACAAAGGTGTCACATTAGGCGGTATACGTCCTATTTATCAGTCTGGGATCCGCATTGTAGTTATGGGGGTAAAAAGTGTACTCAGTCTACTTTTTAATTATCACTCAGAATTAAATTAAAATCCAAGGTTAACAATGTAGCTGATCAAAAAGAAAGAAAAATCCAGCTGCTCACATCTGGGTCTCATCAGCTTATAGTCTTGATGACAAACTATTAAAATGAATTATGCTCATATAGAAAGATCAACTTCATGTCAGATGTTACTCCAAAGCAAAAAAAAAAAAAGTATGAATTTTTACCAGATCTCCATTTGTTCAATGGTTTGATGCAGTTGGTTAGCTGAAAAAAGGGGAGGGAAGAGGAATGAGAGAATGAACATAAATCTGTACATTACAAATTATAGAAACAAAAATGCTTGGTAATCATTAACAGAAATAACAAACAATTCAATCATTTTTATTTTATAAATAGTATTTTGAAGGCATGCACTGGCAAACTGTTTTTACAATGAACTGCTGGAGAAATCTCAATTGGCTGGATTCATGCAATATGTTAAGTCACAGACCATGGTTTACAAATCACAAAGATGGGTTGACACAAGATGCCTAGCCACAGTCATATAAATGGCATTGAGACCTAGTGCACTGGATGAACTATCTATGAGACTAGGACAGTGATGGCTAACTTTTTTTGGACCGAGTGCCCAAAGTGCACACATGTGCCCAAACCCCCCAAATGCAATACGTATTCCCCACCCCCACACATGTATGCACCCCACCCCCACACATGCACCCCCGCCTGCACCCCACCCTCCTGCACATGGATGCATGCCCCCCGCATGCCCCCTGTGCATACGTGGCAGAGACCCAAAGACCAGCTGGCCGGTGGGAGGCGCGTGCACATGCGTGGCGGAGCTGAACTGCGGTGATGGCTTGCATGCCATCAGAGAGGGCTCTAGGACTAGGATAAATATGTGAGCAATAGGTGACCCTCTTTCATTCTGAGCCTGAGAAAATGATCCACTGTTAGAATTTCTCACAAGTACCTTGCATAAATATTTATTTGGCATGAGGCAAAGAGAGCACAAGAAAATTTGCTTCCTTCCTTTACCGTCAGTTTCCATAGGACTCATTTGTATTTTTCTCGGTAGAATGAAAGTATATCTCTCTATGTGTGTGGTTGTTCTTGACTAAGTTGCATCTCCCAATGTTTATGCTTATTTATGCAATGGGAAGTCCAGGACAGAATGGATACACTCAGTTCTGGATTACATCATTGGGGGGTGGGGGGAGAAGGAAAGCATTACAATGGAACAGTCATAGCATCTTTCTAGGCTGCTGCCCAAAGAGATTCAATGGGATCTCTTTTTCCCCCCCCCGCTCTACATTCTCCACTTGATCCTGCCCACTTGTCAACTCTCTTTCTTTTGCTGTCTTCTTTCCACAGAGCAAGTCTGGCCCCATTCTGTTGAGTTGTCAGTTTCTCTTCTGATGGAGAGCCCCAAACCTCTCTACCTAACGTCCTCCCAACATTCTGTTGGGTTAAAAATAAGAGAATTGCGGTGCAGGATTTCTGTTTTATGATTAACAATCATAGCCTGGTATTTTTGGCCTATATTTAAAATATATCACCTTAATTTCATCAGGACTCTGCAATCAAAACTAGGAGCATCCTTTCGATATTAAAAAGATTTGTTTATAAACAAATATAAACAAATAAACAAAATCTGAATAATTAAAACATTTTAAGTCAAGGAAAGATGCAAGGAAAGGGGCATACCTAGAAACATTTAGATTTATCACAGGCGTAATTTGATTAAAAAATCCTGCAAACACACAAAAATATGTTTGCCAATAACAGAAAAGTCTCCAGTAGTACCAATTATTCCACTTTTCAAGTATTTGAAAAGCTGGTTTTAATATATATCTGATTCCAAGACACATACTGAGTATTCCAGAAGCTGAAGAGGCCCAAAGGTAAAACTTTGGCATGGCTCAGAACAAGCTAAAACATTTCACCATATCCTGGCATCTACTTCTTGAAATCTTTGTGTTCCACATGATTAATTATGAACAGAAATCAAGTAAATTCAAACAATGAGCCTTAATTCAAGTTTGTTGTGAAAAAACCTCATGCCAATATACTCTGATTTGATGTTTATAAAGCCCATAAAATATATCTTTTTTAAACGATTCTAGAAAATGTTAACATCTTCCTCAACATTTTTCTTGCCAGAATCTGACCTCATTACTGTGATGGTGTAAGTTCAAATTAATACCACAGACCCAATATAGAACCATTCTTAAATACGTCAGAGTAGCTGGCAGTCTAAAACCAATCTCTTCAATGCATAATATTCCAAAGCAGCCTTTCCCAAATCAATCCCACTTTTATATGCTGAGATTCCAACTCCCAGAATTCATTATCCCTGTGATGGCAAACCTATGGCACATGTGCCACAGGTAGCATGCAGTCCCCTCTCTGTAGGCATGCGAGCAATCACCCCAGTTCGGCTCCACCGGGCATGCATGCGCGCCTCCCAACAGCCTCCCAACAGCCAGCTGGTCTTCAGGTCTCTGCAGTGAATGCGTGGGGGGGGGAGGGGTCAGGGATCCTGCATAGGGGCGTGCGCACTTTGGGCACTCGGTCGGTCCAGAAAAGCCATCATTGCCCTATCCTATTTTTCTAGTTCTGAATATTATGGCTGGAGAATTTTGCAGTCACATGGAAGACTGTTCTGGAGCACACAAACACCTGATCAAATTGCTAATGCAGGTCTGATAGGCGGATATTTTCTGTCCACTCTTGTCATGGAAGACAAAACAGAAAACACGACTTATTTTGCTCACTGCATTGCTGGGTTAATAGCTATTAAAATTAAAAGCCTGATGCAACCATGGAAGTTGTCTTAGAGAGAAAAGTAAGAATAAAGTTGTTGTCTCACAACCATGATTTTTCAGGCTCCTCTTCATGCTGTCAAGGAAGACAGAATGAGACTAGGTTGGTGAATGGAGTCAGGAGCTCTTAGGTTTTGAAATAGCCCAATTTGTGGTTGACTTTTTTGTTCAGGCTTGAAATATTGAGCAACTCAGTCTCCCCAAGTAACATTTTATTTTTCTACAATAAGAAGCATCTACCTGATCTGCAATAATGGGCTGTGTTGCACAGGAAATAATAATGGGGATAACTGGACAAAATGTTAAGCTAAGTTATATCGTGATTGTTTATTACATAAAATCAGGTCATACAAACACAAATGAGGCATGGGGAATAAATGATTCAATTGCCTGAATCTTGAAGGTTTGTGGTTTAAAACAAACAAATCACCCAGCTGATGAAGAGCAAGTCCACATATTTTAATAAGATAACTGATCTGAAAACAAAATACTATTTTTACAGCAATATACCTGACTCCAAGAACAATCTGCATAATATTTTGGTTAATATGAAACAGAGGGGTAAAATTTCAAGAAAGTTGTAGCGTCTCACTGAAACATAATTTGCCATGAGTATACCTGTCTCATTTTGAAAACTGAAAAAAGATCTGAAAAATATTGTATTTTACTGAAAGATTTCGGATACATTTTTCTCAAGGATCTCTTCCTACATTTTTATAGTAACAACTAGTAAGCTCACATGCTTCAATCAGAATAAAAATACACTGTTCAGTTTTAGAAAAGCTGAATAGTTTTATTTTTTTAAAAGCATATGCTTAACATCACACCCACCTTCTGCTCCCAGAGACAAATCATCTTCAAAGCTTCCTCCATTCCTCACCAGCATGCCTAAAAGAGATATCAGTTTGTCAAAATCAAAATCTATTGCTCTGGTTATTTTCCAGCAATACTGTCAACTGTAAATTAAAACACTGAACATATTTTGGAATATCTATTTATTTGCACCTCGTCTTTCCTTTATATATCATCCCCTTCTCCACTTTCTTTCCTCATCACAACAGGCCTGTGAAATGCTGACTGACCCAAATTATATTAAGATTTCACGGCTGAAAATGGGCTTACAGCTGGTCCTTGTCCTAATCCCCATACTTTAACCATCACATATGCTAGCATATTGTATGAAGTTGTAATGACATTTACAGGCTTTTTACAGTCTAATAACTGTAGCACTGGCAGTTTTGAGAAAAAATGATTAATCTTATAAGACATAAGGAAAATCTCCAGCGATATTGTCAAGCTAAAAAGAAAAGAAAAAGCAATTTCTTATTTACAAATGTCGCATAGCTTAGTACTTCTGATTCACATGAAACATGACACAAAGCTTTAACGCTCTGAAACTGCTTACCAAAAGTTTCAAGCCTAAATATTATCTGGGAACAAGCATTCCCTTTCAACCCTGGAAAATGAAATGAAAGAACTCCAGCTATTGCAGAGGCTTCTTCTTGGCCCTGTCACTACCTGCACATTCTTGTCGTACTTTGAACTTTTGCATTCTGGTTTGTGCAGGTGGTAACTTTTCAGGTGTGGTGAGTTCAGTCAGAGCCAGTCAAGAAAGAGTGTTCTGAAAGGCTGACCTATTTCACAATATGCTTCTTTCTCGCTCTCTCCTTCCAACAGGCATATCTACACAAGAGTCTCACTTAGCTTTGGCACGAGAGAGACATGCTTACTGTAAATACTTAACCATGAACATCCCATTCTTATTCAGAAACAGTGCTGGGAGATCAGGAACCCAAGATTCTCTTTACAACCTCCAAATAGTTTTCAATTCAAACTGAATTTTGGAGACTTATTATACTTTCTGCCCAATGAGAAAGAAAACGAAGACATTAGAAAGTGCCAGATATTTACCTTTTAATGCTGGGTTGCTCTGCTCATCCAAGGAAGCTCCCAATGGTGTTCTAAAACCACAAAAGAGATTAAAATATGCATGACTCCTTTAAAACTTGCTTCTTCACATCCTTCCTTTAAAAGCTGACTTTTTCACATCCGCCAACTCCTCTTCCTGAAATTGTGCATGCACGCGTACATATAACTTACAAAGCCCACTCTGAGAAAACTGAGTCTCTAATACCGATACCAGTTGCAAAAGCCAATTAGGTTGTGACTACAAGAAGTGAACTCTGCTGGATCTAATTTCCAAATAAGTATGAGCAAGATTGCACAAGCTTTCTTAAGTGTGGGCTAGCACAGCAACATAAAGGTGAAAAATTAGTCATGTATTCAATGCCTTAATGATTCAGAGAGAAAATACATGTATTGAAAATTCTTTCATATTTTAAAACACGTATTCCTCTATCCAGTTTGGAAAGAGTGGACAAAATAAGCACACTTCAGATGTAAAATGGACCCACTCAACCACATAGCCCAATGTGGCCACTGAGAAAAAGATTCGTCATTTTATTATATTCTGCCATTCAACTTATACTACAATTATAAAACACCGTAGTGAACAATAAGCATCTAGTGGAGCTTATTTCTAGAAACATACCAAGTGGATCATAATGTTGTATTATGAACTCTTTGTAGGCTTGCCAACAGTCAAACTGATGAGCATGGTGTTTCTGAAAGTCACTAAAGCAATAATACAGATGTGAATCCTAAAGATCTAATAGCCTGCTTATCTGTTTACCCTCTGCCCCATTTATGGCAAACAGACATCATCTTGCCAAACAATGAAAGCAGGGGAGGAAACTTTGGAGCCCATTGGTCCAGAGAAACATGGGTTCTCCCTTCTCCCATGCCTTCAATATTTACAACCACAGTGTAAAGAGCCCCAGTAGAAGCTGTAATAAGGAAGCAGTTGAAGGAATGACAGGACAGTGGAAGAAGAAACTGGTGCTGTATTTCACATCTTCCCCCTTCATTGCGACTCCCAAATCTATCATAGCAGCACGGTTGGTGCCAGGCTATTCTTCCTTTCATTAGCCAGAGAAGGCATATTTTCCCAGTGACACCAGGTGATCAAAGTCCCTTATGGGTCCTTGGGCCCATTACTATAAAAGGGAAGGAGCAGCCATCCTTCTTCCTTTGCTCTGCCCACCCTCAGTGTTGCAGAATGGGATGGGAGCCCAGCGCCTGAGCTCTTCCACCACTGGGAGACCCATCTGAAAATTCATAGCACCTCAACAACTCTATCCATAGGTCAGTTTTTGTGTTACAGTACAATGTGTATTGGGAGGAACACATACAACAGCTGTGTGCCATCTATTCCCTTGTGGCAGATTTGAAAGAAGAGGCCTTATTTCCAGGTCAACTGTTGATAACTTTAGGACTTCAGCAGCACTGCCAACTAAGGAAAACAGAAAACCAGCTTAGCCAGGCCTGCTTTAATCCCATCAACAGTTGCCTGCTGCACAGAATTTAGCAGGTGAGTCTGTTTACCTCCGTGCTGTGAAGAGTTTCACCTGCTGGTATGGAGAAACAACAAGTGAAACTATTCGCAGAACCCAGGAAAACAAGGCCAACCCTGCACACTAAACAGGATAAAGACAAAAGATATTGCAGCCAGTGAAACTGTCGGCAACTCAGCTCTCCAATTAAAAAAAAAAGTATCATCTTGGATTTGTTTTTACATGCATACACACTAAATTCTTTAGTATGACACATCATACAAGTGGGGAAAAAAACATTTTGATGCAAAATAATCTTTACCATCGTAATTAAATCACACAATTTGCTACCCACTTCAGTAGATTATTTAGACTGCGATGCTACAAATATTTACCTAGAAGGAAACCATAGAATGGGCACAGAAGACTGTCACCATAAAGCTGCTTATTTTCTCCAAAGATCGTAACACGCCATTTTGTGCAATTATTTCTAAGGTCATACAAATAAAGTGGTCAGGCAGCTGAGATAACATTCCCTGCCAAAGTCATTCAGGAAGAGAACCATGGGGGAGAAACCATGAATTGCTTTCCTAATGTTGTTCCCTTAACACTGTTACAAATAAAAGTGGAGTGGCATGGAAACAGTTCCCCAGATTAGAACTGCCCTTATTTTGGGTTTCGCCTAGTGTGGGATATAATAGATATAGTGATCATAAAGGAGTAATACATTTGTTGATATGTAGATGGTTATTTTTATTCTTTATATGTATTTCACTGAAGTAAGAGAAATGTAAGTCGCTGTGATATTTCTTTTAAGAAATGACTGGATGCTTAATGCTATGCCTAACTTAATGCCAAAGGCTTCTAGTTTCAATCATTACTTAAATGTAGCCTTATGGCTATCCAATCCTATTCTTTTTAAAATGTCTCCATCCTTATCCCTTATCCATCCCTTATTCACTGCTCTGCATAATATTCAGCTTGCTGAATTTTGAGAAGTTTCTTGCCACTCTGCATCAAATACTTCAAAATCCTGTGCTAAAGATGTGTTATCTTCTTAAGGACCAACATGGACAATTTTTTTTTTGTTTTCAGACTGTTTTTTGTTCTTCTCAGCCTAGGAACAAGGCGATGAGGGACTGAGGGACTGAGTCGGAACTGGGCTTTGCCTAGTGGCAGGGGCGTGGTTTCAATTAACTGTCAGGCTCAGTCCTCGCAATGTGTGGATGAAGGTCAACCCAGCCTGGATGCTATCTCCACCACTATGGAGAAGAAAACACACACACACACACACACACACACACACACACACACACACAAAGGTGCTTGGACTATTTTGCTATCAGCAAAATGCAAGTTTTCAAGCTGCAAAAAATTTTTGCAACTGCAAGAATTATTAATAAATTTCATATAACATTATTCAGTCCACCCTATAAATGGAGTTAGACGGGGAGTTAAGAGCTCTTTGTATATGGTCTCAACTGAAAGTGCAATATAATAGAATATTAATTCAAGTTTCAATATTAATGTCTTCAGAAGGGCAGAACCTTTCCATAAATGGAATTTTATCACAAATCTTTCATTGCCCTCTGTTTAAATGCTTTATTGATCTACAGTAGCATACCAATCAAAGAGAACATTATTTCAGAATAGAAGCATTCCACAGAAATAAAACAAGCATGTGTCAGCTCCAAAATGCCGTTACAGCTGAAATTTTGATCAGACTTCCAGTTTGTCTAATATTCTTCTAAAAGAGCAAGAGAACTTTGGCCTACGATTCTTATCACTCCTGGCTAGTGGCCTCACAGACGAGAGTTGAGATCCAGCAATGTTTAGAAGCCATTAGGTCCCTTATCTGCTGTTTGGGGGCTCTGGGTATTGATGAATGGCATCAAAATTGCAAGAAACAAGAACTTTTCTTAAGACAAAGAGAAAATTAAAACACATATTAACTTTAGCATAAATTTAAAAACCCAGAGTTTATATTTAAAAGTAAGATCCTGAGCAGAATCTCTTACTGTATCCTGGTAACCTCCGTAGGCTTTCTGCCAGCTGCCATGTCCTCAATGTCCTTAAATATGCTATCATGCTATACTAATTACTGGGTTGAGTGAAGTAGAATAGTAACAAAGCAGCACAAGTCAATATTATACTACTAGTCATACAGGGAAGGCATGTAATATGAAAAAGAGATTAAGCCTGATTACCAAAGATCTGTTTCTCCTCTCAATTAGAATAGGAAGCTGACGTATTTTGCCTTTGTTCATTCATTGCATCGCACAGGGATAGGCAAGCTACTGCCTCTGCAATATTACCCAACCAGTTCCAATATCTTCAATCGGCACAGTCAATAATTTGGCATGTGAGAATTGTGGTTACAAAGCCACCAGTTATCTACCTTCCACTTCCGCGTGAAAACATGTAAGTTCTAAATTAAGATTAAAACCTGAGAAACAGAACAAGAAGAATTTGCTGACTGGCATTAAGTTATTCATGGTATTATGTCCCTGTGAAATCAGTGGGATTTCAGTACAATGAATTCAGCTACTAGGTATCCTGGTAACAGTAACCGAGAAAATAGCCAGTCTGCTGCATTTTTTTGGTCTTTCCTGAATCTTTTTGCTCATCCCATTTCCAAAGCCAAATGCCATTACAAACGTTGGTGTCGGTTCTCTTATTTGCACCTCCAAAACAGTACAGAGCTGTCTCACTCATTTTAAGGGAACACTGACCGGAAACCTGAAGCCACTGCAGTAGTGTTTTAAACCTATCCCCTCCCTTTTGAATGCGGACAGAAAATATCAAACCACCAAGGCACTTTAAAGGAGTGGTCCAACCTCTGAAAATTGCTATCGGATGAAACTCTTGGAGCTTTTGTATGTCAATGAAAGAAGACTCAGTGGAGGGAGGGAAAAAAAGGGATTTCTATTAAAAGGTTTTCAAGCAACAGCCTTTCCAACCCAGAATTTAAACAAAGGCACTCATTGTTTACACCACTGGCTTTTAATGGTTCTTTTAAAATTCTTCCAATTCTCTTTCTTTATAGGCCACTCCAGAGTTTCTCCGGATCCTGCCTAGCCAGTTGCCAATGATACTGGCTGGTAGCAAAATAGTAAGTGAAGTTGACATTCTCTCCCAGAAAGCAAACCTTTCACCTCTAGAGCAGATTAACAGCTACCAGCAAAACCGCTCTGTCAAACAGTTTCCGTGTATTTCCTACACGCACGCAAACACACACACACACACACACACACACACGGGGGGGGGGGATTTATCCCACTACAATGAAAGCAGTGAGAGAGAGAGAGAGAATGTATGTTTGAGCACAGACAATTTATGTGGATAAAAAGCCCTCACTGGACAAGTGGACTATTTAGAAATGAGTTACTTCACAGTAAGTTGCTTAAGTCAGCCCATTTTGGAAGTGAATTACTGGCTGAAAAGGAAGGATGGTTCTGGAGGAGGAAAAGCCTTGGTTATTTTGCACTTCTTAAAACAACTTGTTCTGCAGATGGGGAGGAAAGGGGGTGGGGGAGATCTTTCCTTTGCATTTAGCTAAGCAGGCACCCACAAGTGGAATGCAGAAAGAGAGAAAGATGATTATGATAAAACCGGAAGCACAGACTGAACTGGAAAACTAAAATGTCTTCTCATAGCTGCAGAACCAATTTCATGTTTTATTGTAATGCTCTCTAGCATGATAATTGTTGCAGTCACTACAGGAAAGAATTGCTGTGTAGGACACGGTGGTTTTATGAATGAGTGCTAATAGGATACTGTATCCAATGACTGTCTTGGGCTAAGGGGCATTTGACCTTCCCCCCACCCCAAAGTAATCAAATTTGTCTTCTAGGGTCATGATGGCGAACCTACAGCACGTGTGCCCAAAGTGGCACACAAAGCCATGTTGCCCGGCACGCACGGCCTTGTCTGTTTGTCTTCCGGGTTTCAGGGGTGCATGCGTACACCAATAATCAGCTGTTCTTCATGCACACGGCAGTGCCAAAAACCAGTGTGCGCATGCGCACTGGCCAGCTGATTGTCGGGCATGCATGCACGCTACAACCCAGAAGTTCGGCCTTTCCGGAGCACAGCCCTGACGAGCGCACACACGTGACATTTCCATGTGACCTTTACGGCACTCGATGCCAAAAAGGTTCGCCATCACTGTTCTAGAGTATAAATGCTATGAGACATGCTTTTGAGGGCCAGGAAAGAAATCTCCAAATATCCAAACAGGGATGGCAGCAAAGTTCCACTTTGTATTAGCAAAGGCACTCTTTAACTGAAAACAAATAAACAACAACAACAAAAAACCCTCTGTCCAATCTGCTGTACATTAGAACAGTTACACAACAGCTGCTTTATTTTAATTGGCCTGCAAAGAAATCCAAAGCTCTGTGATGCAAGAAAAGTCGAGTTTGGCCTGTTTGCAGCCAAATACCTGTCTAAACCAGGACAGTACTTCTTAAATCCATATGTTTCCAATATCAACGATAGCAGTTCCAAGAGAACCCACAAATGTATTAATCCTGGGTTTTTCAACTTCCATGGCCCCTCTTCCTTAAGATTTTGTAAGAACTTCATGGGGTTCTACGAGATAGTAAAGCCAGATTTACTAACCAGATATTAAAGGAAAAAGGGACAAAAGGGAAAGAAAAAAAAAACCTTCAAATGCAGCCAATTTTCATTCATAGCCAGGTTTCTTCTTGATCAAGGATTCTGAGGTATATATATATATATATATATATATATATATATATATATATATATATATATATATATATATATATATATATATATATATATATATATATATATGTATATGTATGTATATGTATATATATATATGTTTTCTGAGGTTTTCGCGGGTGTTAGTATGTAGGTCTCTAGTTGTTCGGGTTTTCTCCCGCGTAGAATTGGAGATGTCTTGGCGACGTTTCGACGAAGTCACATTCGTCATCTTCGGGCTGCTGCTGACTACTTCAGGTTTGGTGACACAACCACACATGAAACAAACAGTGCATAACATCTCAGATAGGACCCTCACCAAAGCCGAAACCAATGTCCTTTCAAAAGGATTCAACTTTGCAGTCGCCCCCAAATACATCCCCACTGAAACCATTATATGCGGAGTTGAAACCAGCCTGACCAAAATCAACCCTGCACCAGCAAGCCACCCAAAAGCAACTTACCCAAAGAAGAACAGACAGCACTACATAATCTGAAAGAAGACACCAGCATAATAATCTTACCAGCAGACAAGGGCAATGCCACGGTGGTTATGAACACTTCTGACTACCAAACCAAATTAACCAACCTACTCCAAGACTCCACATACAAACCCCTAAACACGGACCCCACCACCTACCTGGAAAAAACCACTAGAACCAAAATAAAAGCCTCCCCCATCAGTGAAGAGATCCAGCAAAGAATCATTCCCAGAGAAAAATCATCCAGATGTCCCAAGCTCTATGGTCTACCCAAGATACACAAAGAAGGAACTCCACTTAGACCAATAGTCAGCTCCATAGGCTCACCTTTACAAAATCTAGCCAAATTTCTTGCCAAACAACTACAGCCCTATGCAGATTCCATCACCTCACATGTAAAAAACTCTTTCCACTTCATAGAAATCATAAAGAAACAAAACTTACAGCCCAGTGACCTACTCGTGAGCTTTGATGTCGTATCACTCTTCACCCAAGTACCAATCATCTACTCCTGGTAACACCAAACCTGAAGTAGTCAGCAGCAGCCTGAAGATGACGAATGTGACTTCGTCGAAACGTCGCCAAGACATCTCCAATTCTACGCGGGAGAAAACCCGAACAACTAGATATAGATATATATATATATATATATATATATATATATATATATATATATATATATATATATATATGTACAAATACAACACACACAAACACACACACACACACACACACATATATATATATATACACACACACATGCATACATATACATATACATACATACATTCATACATACATACATACATACTAATTACAGGGTCTGTGGCCTAAAATGTGAAAACTCTAATTGACAAATAGACATTAGTGTTCACGATTTGTGGCATATCAATAGTCTGGGAGTATGATCAAAACAGGCAGATTTGCCCTTGGTTATTTTGTTTCTCTGATTAGATAAGAAAATCTCTCAGAAATGGTGACCCAAAGGATCATTAGTTGACTAATTATTACCAAGAAGATCCAAAGTCATGTCTTGCATCTTTTTGCTTTCTTTTTTCCCACTTTTAAGTTTTCTCTTCGTTTTTTTTTTCTTACTTTGTATTAGTTTTCATTTTCCTTTTCAATGTAAAAAAGAGGTTTATTGAATACTGTATCATACTCAGCCTGGCAGTGATCACCTGAGTTTTAAACCCAAGTCCAGCTGTTTTAGAGATGGCAGGTACTAAACCTGAGAGTGTCTATATCAGGGATCGGCAACATTAAACATTCAAAGAGCCACAAAGGTCTAACTGGAAGCCCCCAATCAATTCAATTCAACCGGAAGTCTGGTTCCCCCACCATAGAGTATTCTCCTAGCGCAGCGTCCTTTCTCCTTTGCCAACCGGAAGTCTGGTTCCCCCACCATAGAGTCTTCTCCTAGCGCAGCATCCTTTCTCCTTTGCCAACCGGAAGTCTGGTTCCCCCAACATGGAGTCTCCTTCTAATGTGGCATCCTTTTTCCTCTACCTGTCCTAATCAAAAGCTCTATCAATTGTGGAGCCAACCAGCGACAGGAAGCCGCAGCAGAGGGATGAAAGAGCCACAAGTGGCTCCATAGTCATGGGCTGCCAACCCCTGGTGTACATCAAAACCATATGTTCTACCACTGAGCTACTGTTATTTAAATGTTTCTCATCCTTTTAAAACCTCCTCTATAAAACAACATACCAACCTATTCTTGTTTATGTTACAGTCGCTATAAATGAGAAGTAGCCAATACAGCCAGTCTCCCTTATCCTTCTCACTAGGAATTTTAAAGATACCAACTTTTCAAATTGACTAAAGCATTACTTTGCTCCCAGGCTATAATTAAGACATCCAATTTGTTCTGTTGCAGACACTTTAGAAACTGCCCATTTCTGGAAACGTTTACACATTTCCTATGTACTCCTCTGCCATGGCAATGAAGGCTCTCCCACCCAGCCCTCTAAGAGGTTCTCAAGTTTGGATAATAAAAATCACTCCACATTTAAGGTGGAGGACTTCCTTGCTTATTATATTTCAATGTGGGTTAAAAAAAATCTTAGGATACGATTAGTTTAAAAAAGAAAGGAAATTGGCAAGCAAGCACTTTTAAAGTTCATAAGGCTTATAAAAAAAACATATACAATTTGCTATATTAATTTAAGCATGTACCTGAATGCTTTTTTTTACTTATTTACTAAAAAAAAAATGTGTCCTGCTGGATTCCAAAGGCTTCAGCAAACATTTTTCACACAATATTCCAGTAAAAGTTATTTATAAAAACATCTTACTCCCAACCCCCATCTCAACTATTATCAGGAATAACTCATCCAGTTCCAGCGATGTTTTCTAGAACAGCTACACAAATTTAGAACACAAGGACAAGAGAGGAAATTCTGCCCAGCCTTGATATCACAGCAAGGAAATGCATTAATAAATTCAGATGAAAAGCACCAAAATGGGGCCAAAATAATCATAGATCCAGACTGACAAATGGCAGTTTCTCCTCCTAAATCGATGATGGATTGGGAATAGAAAAGATCTGTTCTTACTAAAACTCAAACTGGATTAGTGGAGAACCTGTGACCCTCATGTGTTTCTGAACCATAAATCCCAGCAATCCCACTCAGTGAAAAAAAAAGGATGTTGGGAGTTATAGTTCAGCACTATCACTGGCTATTTAATTCACATCTGCTAGCTTTCACCAGGACCCTTTGGTTAGAATATTTATTATTTGAGTATTTAAGTATTTATTAATACTTATAGGCCGCCCTTTTCCCTGAGGGGACTCAGGGCGGCTTACATAAAATGAAGGGAGGGGGTATACAGACAATAGACACAAAGAATACATAGAAGTAAAATAGTAAGCAACATTCATTCATCATTCGGGTGGGGGCAATTATCTTTGTCCCCAGGCCTGACGGGCTAGCCAGGTCTTAAGGGCTGTGCGGAAGGTCTGGACGGTGGTGAGGGTACGAATCTCCACGGGGAGACCGTTCCAAAGGGTCGGAGCTACTACTGAAAAGGCTCTCCTCCCTTCATTTTATGCTAAAGAGGAGCGCATTTGAGGGCTGGTATAGAAGGAATGATTATGATGCACAGATATGTATTGTTACTATATGTGCTCATATTATAGTGGGATTAGTTAATGTAATATAATGTATTTGATTTGATGTAGTGGTCCACTCCAGAAGACTCTGGGCAGCTTAAAAAATCCACCCAAAAATCTATTAAACCCACATAAATACCGTAGGTAGTCCAGACTATCAAATAGCAGAAACAATACAAAATGAGAGGGAGCCCATCAACAGATAACTAATTATTAATCCCAGTTTGGGAACAGAAGGTTATAAGAGCTGTGATTGAGATGGCACACTTTCTTCATTCCATAAAATGGCAGCATTAAATTGAAAGGAGCTGAAGCACACCCAGCCTGCCCAAATAATGTATGAGGTAGGTAGGCAAATGCAATTGGAGATACGCCCTCCCTCAGATAACTAGGTCCTATTCTATGAAAGGTTTTGAAGGTGGTAACCAGCACCTGGGATTATACCTAGAAGCCAATTGATAACCAATGCAGCTCATGTAGCAGCAGTGACACATGGGCCTACTGTGAAGTGCCTGATACTGTTTGCACTTTTGCATTTTGTACCAGTTGTAACTTCTAAATGGTCTTCAATGAATTCTGGTGCTTATATATGTATTATATTACAGTCTTCCTGTTTTACTGACCAATAATTTTTCATCAGTTAGCAGTATAGTATTAGTAGAAGTAATATGAGCAACAATAATTTGCATGGTAAAAGAGATATTTTGCATATAGGCAACATAATCATATCAAATATAAATGCAAACGTACTTTTAAAAATTGGATCTAGGGGAACTGTAAGTGCTGAAGACATCTTTATTGTATAACTCTATAAGGATAAAATTTATTTATTTTAAAAAAAACCTACTTGATCCAATATTTCTTATATGAAGAAGCATATCAAACCAATAAGATTTTTCATCATTTTTTTTTGGTATGGATGCAACTTAAGTTTAAGATACTAGATGGCTTTAAGTCCAACTTCTTGCATATTTATTCAGGAGGGAGTCCCACAGAGATTCATTTCCAAATAAGAATACATATGGAAACGAGGCTTAAACATGCTTTGTCACAGCAGGTAACATAATCTAGCTGCCCCTGGTTCAGATTGAAAAAGCTAAGCAGTGTTGGATGTAGTGAACACTGACTCAGAAGCCAGTTTAGCCCAAGGAAATCTTTATTTAAATTTGCCAATTTACAAAGCCTGCTAATATTCAGTGGATTGATTTTGCTCTTGCACCCTGCAGTCAGCCTACGGTCAAATGCAACTAAATCTAGCTGAAACAATTTCAGTTCTGTACAGTGACATATGCCTAAAATGATGACATCATTCAGTTGCCTTCAAAGTTCTAGTACTATTTGCTGCTATAAGGAGAAGAATATCTGTTCAGAACCTTTGAGTAATTTGGGCTCGTAATTATGTAGTATTATTCTGCTCTATTGGGAGCTATTTTGGTTCTGCAGAGAAGTTCCACATCTCCCCTAAAAATTAACAATTGAGAACAAACTTCTAAGTCCCCCTGCAACATCCCTCATGCTTATAGAGATTCCATAGTATATAATGCAGATACAACTTTATCCAGGCACAGTGTTTTTGTCACTCTATTCAATAATGTGGACTAGAGGAAAATATTTAGATTAAGGGTTTTTCAAAATCAGTCTTGAAGAAGTTTAAACATCTGAAAACTGAAAGGAGTGTCAACTTTCTATCTTCCCTTTAACAATTAGAATATTTCATTTTCCCTTGGTGTATATATGTTGAGAAAAACAAACAGGTTGCGTATCAGTCTGCCCTACAGCTATTCAAGAAAGAAGTCCACAAAAATTGTGAATATTGTGTGGTGGGTATCATGATTTGTTTAAAAAGCATGCAACCTCACCGCCTTTTCTTGCAGACTGACAAAACATCTTAATCTAATCTAGTACGCCAACATTCGTGGCTATTAGAATGGGGTGTGTGTGTGTCTGTGTGTGTATAATTTTCAACTCAAGGTAGCAAGCATACCTAACACTCCTGTTTCTATTTCTATTTCCCCCACAACAACAACCCTGTGAGGTAAATTGGGCTGAGAAAGTGACCGGCCCAAAGTCATCCAGCTGCCTTACACACCTAAGGCGAGACTCCTGGTTTTAAGCCACACCTTAATTACTACACCAACATAACTAAAATAAAAAAGCCACGGTATGCAAAATGTCCCAGATAATTTAGCCTCTCCTATCTGCTGATAAACTGGAAAAGGCTCCATTTTGTAATCTCAGAGTTTCAATATAGTGTAACATGCCTCACCTTGACACTTTCCAGATGTAGTAGTAGGGTACAATTCCTATTATCCCTGTTAAGCACTTCTATTGTGGCTGAAGGTTATAGGAGTTGTAGCTCTGGAGAGCACAGGCTGGGCACTAAGTCCAAGCCATGCTAAGCCAGTGAATAAATGGAGGAAATTACAAGTAGACCTCAACTTACAATCAACATTAAGCCCAAAATTTCCATTGCTAAGCAAGACAGTTGTTAAGTGAATTTTGCCCTATTTTATGGCCTTTCTTGCCACAGTATTTAAATAAGTCATGGGAGTTGTTAAGCTAGCAACATGGTTATGTGAATTTGGCTTCCCCATTGACTTTGCTAGTCAGAAGGTCTCAAAAAGTGAGCACAAAAGGGACACTTAAACTACCATAAATACATGTCAGTCGCCAAGCATCCAAATTTTGATCACGTGACCACAGGGATGCTTGTAAGCATAAAAAAAGTCATTAGTCACTTTTTTCAATGACACTGTAACTTCAAATGGTCACTAAATCAGGGGTGAAATTCAGCAGGTTCTGGAGAACTGTTAGCAGAAATTTTGGGTAGTTCAGAGAAATGGCAAATGCCACCTCTGGCTGACCCCAGAGTGGGGAGGGAGTGGAAATTTGCAGTATCCTTCCCCTGCCACGCCCACCAAGCCACACCCACAGAACTGAAAGTTTAAAACAAAAATGAATTTCACCACTGCACTAAATGAATAGTTGAGAGTCGAGGACTGCCTGTATATAGGGACCATATATAGGAACCAAAAACCAGAAGGAAAGATGGAGTTCACTGGGAGAGTCAGGGCAAATCACTGAGTTGCTACTGTATTAAAAAAAAACTGGAGGAAACAGCACTAAGTATATATTACCTGCTTACAATCTTTAGCCCTCAGAGGAAAGGAAGGTTAAAATTTAGCAATCTGTTAAAAAGATGTCATCTGAGATAAAAGAGAATACTGTCTGCTACTATTAGGAAATGATAAAAATCAGAGTTTATGAAGTTTGGATAACTAATAGGGCAAGCAAACCATAGAACTGGAGGCGAGGGAAATAATATGATTTACCACATTGGACATTTTATAACAGATAATAAGACGAGACAGTCCTCTCATATGCTCCATTTGAAGCTCCTTGGAGAAAGGGTGGAACACAACCACAGTGCATTCTAAATATGACTAACCAGCCAAATGTTTGGCTGCTGTCTTTGGTGGTTTCGGCCTCAGACCACACTGACATTTTATATCATCTACACACACACACAAAAGTCACTTTAATATAAAACGTTATGCCTTTCGCTCTCACACACAGATTGATAATAAATGCATACGTTTGCATGCATTCATCAGGATGAATCTTATATATGATTCATAGAATTAAATGTGAATATTTTAAATTTATTTCTAAAACCACCCATCTCCAACAAGATTGCGGCACACAAGTAAATCCATGGTAAAAAAAAAAAAAAGACATGCAATTATAAAATGAAACATAAGCACACAGAAAAATCCACTTCAAAGAAAAAAGTTGATCCCAAGCAAGCTCCCCCCGCCTCCCCGGAAGACAGGATTTCATAGAGCATCTAGACTTGCATTTCTAATTGTCCTGTGTTCTTTGGTCAAATCCTCCATCTTTTTCATTTCCACTCAAAAGGAAAGAAGGCAAAACAAAGTATCTGATTGTGCTTTTTTGATGAATAGTGATGGCTGTTGTCCATCTGAAGCATCACAAAACATGGACTATAGCACACACTTTAGTTGAAATCTCATCAACAGATGCAGACTCACAGACTGTTTAGAACCACAGTGTGTGTGTGTGTGCGCGCGCATATACACATACATACATACTGTACACACATATATATAATGCCAGAGTATTATATATATATGTGTGTACATTATATATATTTAGTGTCACAATATAACACAAATATAACATATATATATAACATACATATATATATATATATATATATATATATATATATATATATATATATATATATACAGATAGATAGATAGATAGATAGATAGATAGATAGATAGATAGATAGATAGATAGATATAGATATATAGGTATATAGGTATATAGGTATATAGGTATATAGGTATATAGGTATATAGGTATATAGGTATATAGGTAGATATGTAGATATATAGATATATAGATATATAGATATATAGATAGATAGATATATAGATAGATATATAGATAGCCGATGGACAGAGAATGGAAGCTGTTAGCTTCCTCCCATAATTGGGGCATACCAGGGGTTGTGACACTAAATACCTACCTACCCCCCTGGCTTAAGCTGATAAGGAGGAGGACCTGTGGCTCAATGGTTAAGACATCTGCCTAAGATATAATACAGCACAGGTTCGAATCCCAGTAAGGGTATGGCTAGCTGATGAGAGCTAAATAGCTTGAAATAGATCTATACTAGTCTCCCTTTATTTATTTATCAGCACAAATACAACATATATATATTGTTGTATATATATGCACATACATACATACACATACATACACACACACACACACACACACATCAAGGGGTTAATACTCTGGTAGAATGAGATTTACAATACAGAAAAAATGCACAGGATTGTATTATAAATCCACTAGATTTTTAAGCGCCACAAAACTCTTTGGATTTCCTTGCTGAAAAGAAACTATGTATGGAATTTTATATATGTATAATTCTCCTATTTTTCCCATAACAACCACCCTATGAGGTGGGCTGGGTTGATAGAGAGGGACCAAAATCACTTATCTGGCTTTCAGGCCTAAGACGGGACTGCAACTCATAGTCTCCTAGTTTCAAGGTCACTGGACCAAACTGGTTTCAAAGTACACCAGAAATATAAAGAAATATAGGGGACTTTTTGTTGCAATTCTATTTTAATAAACATGCTATGGGCAGAAATATTTAACATAGAGCCCAAGATAATAGAATTCTTTGGAATAGATGAGTACAGTGTATCTAGCACTAGCATGTAGACTTATATAGCACTTCACAGTGCTTTACAGCCCTCTCTTAGCAGTTTACAGAGTCAGCATATCACCCGCAACCATCTGGGTCCTCACAGAATTCTGTGGAATAGATGAGTGCAGTATATCTGATTGGGCAGGACAATAAAATGAACTTTCCTGTCACCCAGGCAAATGAAACCAAAGCTCTAATCTTCTGGAAGTAAACGATCTTCCTCAGGACCAATATTCAAATGTCTTACATTATTCCAATTAGTCATTTTAAGCAAGTTTTTTATAGACCAATTTCCCAAAGCATGATGCTCCCTTGTGCTATTGGAATCTCACGTGTTTAGAACTTCCCTTTAAGCAAGGGCATTTTTCCCATCTGTATGACACTACAATTTCCATCATCCTCAAGCAAATAATGCCCACCCTGTCACACAAGATCTCTGGAGAAAACCAACCTGGGAAAGACTGGCAGAGGAAAGCTATCACACTGAAACTAGATTGACAGATTCAGAAGTGATCTACTATGTACTTGATCTAGCACATCTAGCTACTTTTGAGAACTGGCCTTTGAAACTGTGCCTCTCTATTCACCTTCTTAATTTAAAGATGCTCCAGGGAATCCTTAAAAAAACCAAGGAGATTCTGTACAAAAAAAAGGTCTGTGGATAAGCAAAATGCTGAAGAACAAGAACAAATTCTCTCTAGAAAAAAACTTATCATTTATATAATATGACCATATAGAAGATGCATCTACTCATCTAACAAGTCTTTCGCTCCATAAAAATAAAAAGTGAATGATCATTCAAATAAGCAAGGAAGTCATCAGAAAGTAAAATGCAATGTTCCTCCTTCTCTTTCTCATTGCATTCTGGATGTTAAGAGTTTACAATTGGTGAGATATTCCAGATTTAAATTCCAAGCTGTCAGTGCAACACAAATGTTAAGCCTTTTTAATTCCATATTCCTCAGTATGAATCATAGTCACGTTTGAAACTATAGACAGTTAAATAGCATCCTAAAAGAAAAAGATAAGATCCTTATCTAAGTAACTGTTAACAACTCCTGAATATTGAGTAACTTATGATTTTAGAAATATGTATGTAACCTATCAAGATCTGGTTTTCCGAGGTGGTTTACACCACATTAGAATCAGAAAAAGTACTTTTAGTTCCCATTACTTGTTGTTGTTGTTAGTTGCGAAGATGTGTCCGACTCATCGCGACCCCATGGACAACATTCCTGCAGGCCTTCCTGTCCTCTACCATCCTCTGGAGTCCATTTAAGCTCATGCCTACTGCTTTGGTGACTCCATCCAGCCACCTCATTCTCTGTCTTCCCCTTCTTCTTCTGCCCTCAGTCTTCCCCAGCATTAGGCTCTTCTCCAGTAAGTCCTATTTACTAAGAAAGCTTTTTAAAATCATATGAATGACAGTTAATGCCTAATCTTAAATGGAATTACTAGTAGCCTTATATTTAAGAAACTGAATCTTGTCCAACTCTTGGAAGCTTCATCAAGGCTGTAATCTCCTCACAGATCGTTCACATTAGCTAACAATTAACATTGCTCATTTGGCAGCATATCCACAGCATTCCTTTCAAACAAATTGGTTTTTTTTCATACTGGGATTTGAATGAGGAAGTGCTAAATTTCATACTTAGAATTCTTTGTAGACTGTATATGAATTTCTGTTTCTATGAGTGACTGAAATAATCATACTATATATGATTATTTCAGTCATTCTTGAATAATCATGTTCATATTGCATAAACACAATAGAAAGACATCAAAAGGGACAAAATACTCTATAAAGATTACAACACATATGTAAAAGCTGGAAATCTTTCATATGTAAAAGCTGGAAATCTTTCAGTTTTGTCTCTGGATAAAGACAAAACTGAAAGATTAATCATATCAGTTATCACATAACAATATAGGAATTCTGCAAAAACAAGATTATCCAGTCCTGAAATTGAACAAAATAAAGTAAAAGCAGTTGATTTTCAAGTTTTTCAAGATTTCTAGATTATTTCACTGCAAAGACCTTAAGAGTTTTTTTATGTTTTTCTTGAACCTGACAACACAGCTCTCTTGTCTCAGTTAATATTAGGGAAATAGTTTCCTCCAGAAAGAAAAACAAAACAAAAAACACAGCTCTCTTTTTTCAGTGGCCATAGCAGACAATATCCTTTTTAACCAAAAAGATAAGACTGCTTTTATTACACAACAAGCCATTTTGGGACAAAGGAAGCGATAACTTTCATGCTACATTCAACAGAGTCCAAATATGGTCACAATAGAGAGGGGGTGCATTTATTGAGTAGAATGCTGTAACAGCCTATATTAAATAAAGCATCAAGGATTGCTGGAAATACAGTAGTTTTGTTTTCAATCTGCAAAAAAAAAAACCTGTGAAAGACACTATCTTGCTGCTACACACATGCCCTCAAATCCCTTACTCATATCTTTTTTTTTTTTTTGGGGGGGGGGGGACACGGGACGGGACCTGGAATTAATTTTGCAGAATTATGGGTTGCCTTAAACTGCAGATCGATCCTATCTATCTCTGCTGGCTATTCCCTGCACTGCTGTCATGCTCACCAGGTAAACTTCTGCCCTTCCAGCAGAAGGTGACGTAGGGTTGAAAAATTGAAAATAATCATAATAATAATCACTACCCACAAAACTACTTAAGGTCCACTCAAAAAATCAGAATGTTAGAATAATTTCCCCTGAGCAAAAAAAATCACAAGAACTACTACCAACAATACTTTAAAAGTTCCTTTCTTTTCAATATTGAAAAGGAAACTTTTTTTTAATAGGGTACATCCTTAGTTGTACTCTTCCTTTGGATGTTGGCTGATAATAACATGTATTATTTATGTACTTTGATTAATTTACTGCTTATAACAAAAGGAGGAGGGGTGGCATATCCTTTGAGTTATGCAACAAAACTATCACAAAGGTAGAAAAATGAGTTAGTTTTTTAAAAAAAAACACACACACATCACAAACTGCCCCTAAACCCAGAGGAAAATTGTTGTAGAATTTAGTTCTACTCTTAGCCCTAACCATTTTGCATGCTTTGTGTCAATCTCCATCCTCACCCCCAGCCAAGAACAATTAAGTGCATAATTTATCAGGGGGGGAAAGTGCTATTTTTCTATGTTACTTTTTCAAGCAGAATTCCATTTTCCACTGCAAACTAAAATGTTTTCTACATCTATGGGTAAATGTTATTGCAGAATGAGGAAAAAGAAAGACTATCAGAAGTAACCCCAACCTACAAAAATATGATTTCAACCCAAAACTCATTTTATTTTGTATTTTTGATTCATTTCTACTTTTTTCTTTATTTGCTAACATTTGGTTTTTAAAGTTATCCTTATAATTAGAAAAATGAAAAGTTTACTTAAAAGATATGGCCTTCTAAAATACTATGAGTAATTTAAACAACACATAGCAGAAAAACACTTGTTTTCAATAATGACCCTGATCAGGCAGCATTGCCTTTCCCCTTTTATCTTTTTTTGATAATTCTGTAAACTAAGGTAAGAACCAAGATTAACCAGTTTGCAGAAAGATCAATGTGAAGCTTTATATTTTAAATCCAGCACCAACTAGTTAACTTGTTCTTTAGAAAAACGTTTGCTCCAATATCATAATATTGCAATCTTTATTCTAACAAACTTTATTTGTTACAAATATGAATAAAACCCTTCGAACACCTGACACAAAAAAAACAGATTATGTCATCTGAGATATGTTTACTTAGAAATGAACAAACACAAGTTCTCTTAACTTAAAACCTGCTCACAAACGTAGATGAAAACCCAACTGGTTGCAATAGAACTTCCTTCCTGATAGAAGTATTTAGGTCTGCAGTTCTACAAATTTAAAATCCAGCTAAAAAAGCAAAAAGGCAACCAAAAATATTTCCTTTGTTCCTATTATATTTCAAGAAAATACTTTACAATGAGCTAGAAATCTTACAAACACAAAAATCTTTAAACCCTGGAAAACAGCTGCTATATTCTGAACAATATAGTTCCAATAGAACTGTCAAAGCAGTTTTAATTTTTTTTCTCTCTCTGTTACACACACACACACAAACACACACAAATAAAGCTGCTTCTGCAGTATTCTAATCACAACGAAGAATTATATTCCACCCATGCACTTGCTGGCAATCAAAACCAATCTCTACTTAATGCTGAAAAAAAACTCACATTTAATAATTGCACAATACTTCACAAGAAATGCTTACCTACAATCTTTAAGCCATATTGCAATCTTTTCATTGGGAATAGCGCCTGCAGGACAGAGGGAGAGCAGCAGAGCAAAACAAATCCAAGGGGAAAAGAGTTAGTTGATGAACACCAATTTTTTTTAAAAGAAAAAACTAGACAGAATCTTAAACTAAGCAACCTGCAATGCAAATCAATCCATGCACATTATTTGGGAGCAGCTGTGATCATTCATAATTTTTCCGGGAGAAGAAAACAGCAAACATGTACAATTTAAGCACCAGCTGTGTAAATCATATATATAAATACCCTCAGGGAGTGAGACCCCTTTAATTCAATTCAACCCAACGCAGAAGGACTCTTACTACTTGATCAATACAGTGCAGTAAGCACAGAAGAGCCCTCTTAGGTAAATATAATTTAACCTATATTTAAAAGCCGGCCAGGACAGAGGTTTGTGGGAAGCAAACCTTCTCCCCAAGGTCAGCATAGCTTACTTTCTCCAAAAAGGAAAAAAAAAAAAAAAAGGAGTTTCTATTGAAGCGGGAACTAGAAATCCTTCCCACCCTGTCCCGGATTTGTCCCGGCAGGAGCAGGCAGAGCCTGGTGTCTGGCATGTGAAAGGCGAACTAAGCCGATTTCCTGAGCTATAAACTTCAGCGGACGTCATCGAACGCCTGACAGAAGCGCCATCCTCGCCTCGCGCATCAGAATGCGGGAAGCGCCGAGTATAAATCTGCGCTTCAAAAAAAGCCTTTCAGGTGTCGACGAGGCTCTTTCTTTTTCTTTTCTTTTTTCCCCTTTCTTTCTTTCTTTCTTTCTCTTTCTTTCTTTCGCACCTCGCTACCCGCGGGGGAGGGCGGAACGAGCGACTCGCTGCGCCCGAAGAGACTGACCTCCTTCCGCCGTCATGGGCAACTTGGCACCGCACAGCTCTTGTTCCGCGGCCAGATCCGCCGGCTCTGGAGACAGGCGCTCGGCCTCCGACGCTTGCCAGGAATCCCTGCTTTTAGCCCAGGCTTTTCTCCTTTGCGCCACACCTTGCCATTCCTCGCCAACCACGGCGGCGGCGGCGGCGGCGCCCACCATCTTCTCCTCTTCCTCCATTGGGGGCTCCTGCTTCTGCTCCCGCTCGCTTGGCCTCCCGACACCGCCGCGGGGTTCCTCGCCGCCGCCGCCTCCTCACGCAAAGCGACCTGGCTCGCCGGCTGCGGACGGGCGGCCGTTCCTCCTCCTCTTGCTGCTGCTGCCGCTGCTGCCAAAAACGCCTCCAACCTGCACGGGGAGGGAGGAAAAAAAAGCAGATCCGGAGGCGGGTGTCTCTCAACCGAGCAGGGCTGCGAGGAAGCGGCAGCTCGGCTTGAATTCCGGCGCAAAAAGCCGACCCTTTCCGAAGTTGCCGGGGCGACCAGAGAAGCAAGCCGGAGGGAGGGAGGGAGGGTGGTGGGTGCCGCCCCAACATCTGCCTAAAAAGCACAGCTGGCAAGAAGAAAGCATCCCGGCCGAGCAATAGCCGCCGCCTCCTCATTTCTCGCCTTGCAATGCCGAAAAAGCCCAACTTTCTCCCCCGCCCCCATTTTGTTCCCCCTCCTTCCAGGGCTGCAGGACAAGTTTTCTCCCCTGCTTACAGCCCGAAGGGGGAGTCAGGAAGGGGGACGAAGCGAAAGCAAGCCAGCGCCCAGGCAAAAACTTAAACCAGGCTAGAGAGGTGCTTGAGAGTGCGCGGACTCCCCATTATAGTTTCCAATTAATCTTGGAGGGAACGGGGGGGTCCTCTCCCCTTGCCTTTATCCTGCCCGCCTTTTGAGTTGACCCGAGTTTGAATACGGCTTCTGCTGCGCGGGGAATGCGCTCTCCCGCCCGCCTGTACCGACAATAGCAGTCGGGTCCCCCCACCCTCTTTCAATCCCGGGCGAAGGAAGCTTTTGACCGGCTTTGAAACTCACGCACGACGCTCGCTTCTCTCCGCCTGTGCAGCGCGATGGCAACGGGACGAGGGCGCCTCTCGCCGACTTCCTCATACTGCGTCTGGCGGGAGGCGAGCATTGCGACGGCCGCGGCGGCTTCTGCTCACGTGACGGGGGAAAAGCAGAGGCAACCCGGGCTGGCCTTGATCGCGCCGCCGGGAGGGGTCGGTGGGTCGGGTGGCCGCTTAGCCGGCGATTGGAGAACCAGCAATAGCGTTTAGACTTTATGTATGTACCGCTACACGGTGCTTTACAGCCGTCTCTAAGCGGTTTGCAGAATCAGCCTAATTGCTCCCAACAATCTGGGTCCTCGTTTTTACCGACCTCGGAAGGATGGAAGGCCCAGTCGACTAGCGAGCGATGGCTCGCCTCAAGAGTTTCAAGGTCGGGGGGAAGGAGGGGAAACGAATAACGGAGAGGTGGGTGGGACGAGAAATCGAGAGACCCTTCCTGGCTTCGTTTCGTGCAGCCTCCCTCTGTCTTGAAGTTAACTTTGTATCGTATTTTTTTATAGTTTTATTGAGATTGCTTTCTTACCATCCCATACACCCATCTTATTTTACAACAATCCTACTTCTTCCTTCCCTTCTTCCTTCCCTCCTTTCTTCTCTCCCTCCTTCCTTCCCTCCTTTCTTCTCCTTCTCTCCTTCCTTTCCTCCTTCCTTCCCTCCTTCCTTCCCTCCTTTCTTCTATCCTTCATTCCCTCCTTCCTTCCCTCCTTCTCTCCTTCCTTCCCTCCTTCCTTCCCTCCTTCCTTCCCTCCTTGCTTCCCTCCTTCCTTTCCTCCTTCCTTTCCCTCCTTCTCTCCTTCCTTTCCTCCTTCCTTTCCTCCTTCCTTCCCTCCTTCTCTCCTTCATTCCCTCCTTCCTTCCCTCCTTGCTTCCCTCCTTCCTTTCCCTCCTTTCTTCTCTCCTTCTCTCCTTTCTTCTCTCCTTCCTTCCTTCCTCCTCTCCTTTCCCTTCTCTCCTTCCCCTCTTCTTCCCTTTCCTCCCCTCTCTCCTACTCTTGCATTCCCTCCATTTCTTCCTCTGCTTTTCCCTCTCTCCTTTTCCTCTCCTTTCTCCCCTCCTTCCTATCTTTCCTTCTACTCCTCCCTCCATCCCCTCTTTCCATTGTTGTGTTTACATATTTTCCTCTTCAGGAAAATGTATCGTATTTATTTACGGTCTGTTTCATTGCTTACCCACCCCGAAATCTCCGTTGACTTAAAATACAATGGCAGAAAAGTTCAGTGGCGAGAAAAATAAAAATAAACACAAATTTAATAACCCACCAAAGGAGCACAGGTTAAGTCTATGCACCAAATGTTTGCCAGAATAATGCTGTTTTTAAAGCTTGGCGGTTTTAGGTGACACGGTATTCTGATACATGGGCCACTAAAATGTGTGGTAAATATTAGCAGTAGCACTTAGACTTATATGATGCTTTCCAGTGCTTTGCAGCCCTCTCTAAGTGGTTTTTACAGGGTCAGCATATTGTCCCCAACAATCTGGGTCCTCATTTTACCGACCTCAGAAGGATGGAAGGCTGAGTCAGCCTTGAGCCTGGTGAGATTTGAACTGCCAAATTATAGGCAGCCGGCAGGCAGCAGAAATAGTCTGCAGTACTGCAGTCTAACCACTACGCCACCATGCCTCATATTAAATGTCTTGACTATTAACGTTCTTGTTTACTTACTGTGCTGTTCATTGTTACCTTCCAGCCTTCTTTCGGGACTTCATTATATTCCAATTCTCCCCTCAAGTTGAAAAAGTTTATGAATGGTGTTGGCAGAAGTTTTTCCCATGACAGTGGCACATAGTACAGGTATTCCTCGACTTACAACAGTTCATTTAGTGACCAAAGTTACAAGGGCAATGAAAAAAGGGACTTAGGACCATTTTTTCAGAGATATAACCTTTGCAGCATCCCCATGATCACATGATTAAAATTCATATGCTTGGCAACTAGTTCATCCTTAAGATCGTTGCTGTGTCTCAGGGTCATGTGATCACTTTTTGCAACCTTCGGACAAGCAAAGTCAATGGGGAAGCCAAGAAAGGTTGTAAAATAAGGAAAAACTCACTTAACAAGTATCTCACTTAACAACAGATATTTTGGGCTCAATTGTGGTCGTAACGTATTGGGTCAGACCTCTCAAGAGCTCTTTTATGGCTATTGGTTCTGGAAAGGACTACAGGTAGGCCTTGCTTAATATCTATACATTCAGCAACCAAAGTTACAACGGACCTGAACAAATGGACTTATGACAGATCTTTGAAGTTCCAGTTGTTGTATTGCTCAAAATCCAGACCTATCCACATTTACAGCCAGCTTTTGACAGCCTACCTACCTTTTGCTGCCAGCTATCCCAGCCCTCCTATTGCTGCTGCACCTATCACACCGCCCACCACTACTGGGGCCTTCTTTCACAAATACCTCAGCGTTCCAGTGTGCAAGAAGGCATGCAAAAGAAGATTCTTGCGGTACAGTAGTGGTGGCAGGGGTAGCTGGCAGCAGCAAGTAGATGGGTGGTTCCACCACAAATCCGCGCTCGACTAAACCGCGTCCGACTAAACCGCGTAGCTGACGACAGGGCAACAACAGCGCAGAGAGAGAAGCACGCTGTAAACCCTAAACCTAAAATTAACCCCTAAACCTAACCCCCCTAAACCTAATCCTAAACCTAACCCTAAACCTAACCTTAAACCTAACCCTTAACCTAACCCTAAACCTAATCCTAACCCTTAACGTAACCCTAAACCTAACCCTTACCCTTAACCTAACCCTAAAGCTAACCCTAAAGCTAACCCTTACCTTAAGTTGAATCGGCTTACTTTCAAAGCGCTATTTAAAGCGCCCTTCTTTCTCCGCGCTAGCTGTTGTCGCCCTGTTGATGACGTCAGCGACGCGGTTTAATCAGGCGCGGCTTAGTCGAGCGCGGTTTTGACGGGTCACGAGATGGGTAGCCCAAAGGGCAGCAGTGAGGTAATAGGGGAAGTTAGAATGGAGACAGTGCCTTATCTTCTTTCAAGAATGGCTTGCATACAGGTGGGTCCTCACCTAATGACTATGTGGAATTCACCTAATGAAACCAACAGAGATTGCCAGAACTGCCTTCATTAAGTGGAGTAGTCTAATTACATTTTGCTTAATATCCACATCTGTCAGTGATGGAATTGCTGATCCCAATTAGGATTGTTAAGTAAAGACTAACTGTACAGCATCATTCGGATAAAGCAGCAGAGCAATGCTATGACCCCTTAGCTTGGGGAGATAGAAATCTGAACATTGAAATTTAACATCTCACCATATCATTGATGTTAAAATTGAAAAGCAAAGAAGCCAGAATCCATCCCTGTTTGAGTTTTGACCATCTTTTTGAGAAACCCTTGTGTCACAATCATGTGAGCACAAGTGACAGTGACAGAGAAAAATGGCCCAGAGTCACCTAGTTGTCCAAGCTGAGGATGGACGTGAACACAGGTCCAGGCCTAGGGAAACCTTAACCACAACAACACATTTACAATTAACATATTTTGAATATTTAGATCCTGATTTTTTTGACAGATTTTTTTATTATTTTTCCCTTCTACAACACCTTACAGTCATTACATCAATATTGTTATGTCATCATACCTGTACATGTATATAATATTTCGCTTCTATATTTACACACTTTATACATAGTTCTATATATATTTATATATATTGTTTTTCGGCTTAATTAATTTTGTTCCTGTTTTGCAGCCATTTGTACCAATTGTTCCAAATTTCATAATATTCCGACTCTTCTTTATCTTTTAATTTCAGTGTTAATTTGTCCATCTCTGCACAATCCTAAGTTTTTTTTATCACTAATTCGTCCGAGGGGGTATTATTTTGTTTCCAGCATATGCTATTCTAGCTGTAGTTAGCAGATGTGTTAATATGTACTTAATTTTCTTTGTATATTTCCCTTTGATTATTCCCAGTAGAAAGATTTCGGGTTTGTATTTTATCTGTTCTCCTGTAATTTCTTGCACCCATTTCCAAATTTTTGCCCAATATTTTTGTGTTTCCGGGCAGGTCCACCATATGTGATAATAGGTCCCTTGTACTTTTTTACACTTCCATTGGAGATTTACAGCAACCAGATTTTAAAATTCCAGCCACAGTATTGTAACACAGTGTTATTGTTTCCATTCCCCCCCCCCACAAGGTAACAGTGACTAAGGCCAAATTGAATGTAATATGGGAGCATGAGCAAGAGTCATATGGAAGCCAGGGGATTCCTCATCAGTCATTCGTCCCACCATTCTCCTCTTCCTGCTCTCTAAATCAGCACCCTTTCCTGCTACTGGATTGAAAAAAACCCTCAGCCAAATGGTGGTTCCTACCATTTCAGTCATTCGTGCCCTGATTACTTCATGACTTGATTCTATCTCTGTCTTGAAGACTGCCTGGAGGTTTCAACTGGACCACAATGCAGAGGTGCAGGCAGTGATGGATATGCCTTGGTGCACCCATGTAATACTTATGAGTGATGTATGTCCTTCCTTTCTCCCTCCATCCCTTCCATGGTTTTCAACTAAACTTGCAAGGTTCTCAACTGTCCAAGAAGTTAATATGAAAATTAGATAATGGAAAGTAGAAGCAATTGGAAGTAAATAACTAGCTTATCAGTGATATATCTAAAACAGAATTCTAAGGCATAATCATACTTTCTAAAGCAAGAAAAATACTCTTTATTTGTTGCTTCCATATCTCCTGAGATTGGAGTAGAGGGAGCTAGGTTATAACTGTAGCAATCAAGTGGAAGCAGGATGGAGAGACACTTGAACTTTTCATTCAATATACATTAGGTCCTGTTGTGATATTAATACTATTTGTCAGATTAATTTACTCCCTTCCTATTGTTCCTCATAACAAAGTTCTGTGAGTTAGGTTGAACCAAGAGATACTGATTGTCCCAATCCAGCCCTTAATATACTCTACAGCTCTGTAGCTATTGGTCAGTTTTTAGTAATAAAAAGTCAAGCTCAAAATCATTATAGCATGGAATGTATGATGAGAGCTGCTGTCTTTGAGCTGAAGGAATTTTGAAATCTTGGCAGGCTCAAAAAATGACTGCCACAAGGAATGAGTATGCATAAAATAACTGATTCCATGGATGCCGCACATCACAAAATATTTTACAAAACAATAAAAACAACAGATAAATGTATGAAACTTAAATATAGTTGAGCAAGAACGTTAATTGTTTTTTTTAACCAATTCCTGATTTCATTTCCCCCTGCTTTTTATCAATCTGCCTTACTCCTCAGTTCATAAGCATGGGCAGAACATTAAAACATACTTGGAATAAGCCAAGAAACCATGTACTATGCATCCTTGTTTATGCAAATAACGATTAAACACATTAGTTTCAATACCATGGTATATTTACTGGCATTTTCTAATTTTACTAGTTCATAAACAAAACATTTTCTGGCATAGAAATGAATCTTACTAAGACATTTTTATAAAATCCCTTTAAACAGCAGCCACATACAGAACAAAAGGATCTTGGTATTAGCTCATGCATTTCTTGTCAGGCAATATGTTGACTTAAACTGTCTGGTTTTTAAATGAAGCTTGTAGCACAGAATATGTGGAAGATTGATCATCACTGTGGTTTAAAAAGAAAACAAAAACTAAAGATCTTAGTTCAAGACTGAATCTGGTGTCTGTATACTTCACTGGATTGGGGCCAACATAGTCAATGAATTCAGTGTGTTTTGCTAATTGAAGTACAAAAAATTCTTTTTCTGAAAAGAAACAATAAGTTCCCTTGGGCCAAGCGATGGCTTTGAAACAATTATTTGCATAAACCAAATACTGAAGTTTAAATAAAGTACATGGAATAAAATAGTAGCCAGCTGACCAACATATCCCCATAAGCTGTGGTCTAGTTTGTCAGACTGTTAAATTAGCACATGTGTTCAAAGAGTTTCAGCTCAACTCTCATAAGACTGAACCTCTCTGGGTACCACATCAACAGCATTTCAAGTTCTTAATTCTGCTCTTGTGGATTATTCAAGTTATTGAATCAAATTCAGCAGTTGACTTATTGCAAGGGCATAGCACAAGTCCACCAAGACAAAGAGACATTATGAAAATTGGATTAACCATTTATTTTCTTTCGTAGGAAGCAGCCTGAAATGAATCTCTACTTGGAAAGCTAATATGTATTTATCTTATTTATGTTGTGTATCTGTATTTAGAAAAGGCTGAAGTAACATGGACTGACAGAGACTGGCTCAAGTCACTCATTGAACTTACCCAGACCCAGCCCAACTCCTTTATCTCTCCGTTTGTTGCCTCTTTCTTCTTCACCTTATCCATTGCTTCCTATTTTTTTAGCCACCTTTCTTATGTGTACTCTCGCTGGTTTGATCTGCTCTGCATCCTTCCCAGCCTCTCACAGTTCCATAAAACAGTTCCTCTACTATAAAAACTGAGTAAGGTTTATAATGGGCCAAAAAATATTTTTCTCAAAAGAAAGGAGTTAAATCCGTTCGTGAATGAAAGCAAACTTTCATTTCTAAATCTGTTCAGCTCTGCAAAGTACCATCCAAGTGTTTGTGGCCATCAGCAAAATATAATATAGATGAAAATTTTTGTGGATTCAGAGGTCATCATCCCCACTTAAAGTCCAGGTTGCTTTGTTTCATTGCGGCATAAAGATCTGCAGCCGAAATATAAGTCTAAAATTTGTTACCTTTCCTCTAGTAGTATGAACATGTAGGCAAAACCGGTTTCATCACATTTTTTCCTATTTATTTGGGTTATTTATTTAGGCAACTTATATGACCAGCCATTATATATATAACTTTGGGCAGCTCTTTGCAGCAATAAAAACAAGAAACTATTTAAACACCACCACCACCCCAAAAAAACCAGTGCCCCGTAACCTAAAACAGCACTCCCCACCAACAATTACTTTGTCTCACTCAATCCCAATGCTTGGGGAAAGAGCCAGCTTTTTAAAGCCTTCCATGAAGTTAGAAGGGTGGAGGCTTTCAATAATTGATTGTTCATATTATAGTCCTTTATTGGATGATATTTTAGAATATTTTAGGCCCAAAGTGAGTAAGACTTCAGGATTACCTATATTATTTCGGAATGCTATAATATGTTGTTCAGCTCCCCTGTTTTCAGTTCTGTAGTTTGACAAAACAAGCCCAGTTTTAGACGTTTAGTGTTATTCTGAAAAAAGGTTATCAGAATTGTGATGAAGCCATGTAAAGAGAAAATACTCGTAGTTGCAGTGGCTAGCTCACCAGAACATAATCGGCATCTAGTCTGTTTAAAAAGAGAGGGAATTGTGAGAGGGGAACAGAAGAGACCAGCGAAAGAAAAGGAAAAAAAATGATAGTAAAGTTTTGTACTACTGATTCATTGGTACAATATGAATTGTACAATATGTAGCCCCACAATCTAAACAGTTGTACTTCTGTCCTGCTAAACATTGTAGGCAAAATAAACCCCTCTCCAAGATAGAAGTTACTTTATGGGGAAGAATAGATGAAGTGATCTAAAATTCTGTCAGGCCTTCAGGGAAGGCCAGGCCAGGTTGCAGACACCAGAAGAAATATAGGAACTCTGTTGATGTAGGGCCTTACATTGTAGGTTATAATGACAGAATCTTGAATGCATGGCAGTGTTTCCCCTTCCTCTCACTGTATCCCAAAAAGAGTAAATGAGTAATCCTGGGAGTTTTTTTCACATGCTCCTTTTTTTTCCAGGCCTAAGTTCATGTTTTACTAATGGTCACTGCCCTTTTCCTCCAATGTAATCTCCATACTCCTATACAAATTCAGTGACATTTAAAATAACAAACTCACAAAGTCACTCGGTGTCGGTGCCATAACTATGTTCAAACCAACAAGCACATACACATAGGTAAAGGTTACTTAATATGAGCAGAACATGATGTTATAAATTATAGCCATAAAAGCAAGGATTTTTCAGTTTTAAAAAACAAAACACTACAAAGAAGCTCTCAAAAATTCTGCAGAATTTGATTGATAAAAGTTCTAAATATTTTATTTAGGCTTCACTAGAAGGCGGAATTGCTGCATACAAGACTATTGCTATGTTATATATTTCATATTGCATATCACATATGGAATATGTAGTATATGATATTATTATATAGACAACAGATCTGCTTTATATTTGATGTCTCCAGGTGTTGGAGAAAGGAGCTTTCACTTTCAACTTCAGCCTGCCAGCCTTCTCAAAAACTCACATAGGTTGGGAAAGTAGATTTTGTTTCAAGAGATAATCATAGGGTCTTGCATGAACTGCCCTCACATTACAAGAAAATTACATTCTACAGTTACAAAAAAGGATGAGCCAGATTTAAGAAGCTTCAGCGACAAACTGCTTTTCTTAGATGAAATATTGCACTCTGCTATAATCAGAGGCAAGAAGTGGTTTTGTTACTTCTAAAGCATTGCAATAAATGGCTTTGAATCTATCATCAATTCTCCATAATCATAATCCTTAATTACCTTCTGCGGAACTGACACTTCATATTTGCTAGCTCATTAACCTTTCTCATCCTATCTCCTGTATATGCCTGCATAGAAAATAAGACGAGCTCAGTAGAAGCAAGACCAATTTTTCTAACAGATACCTTACTTAGTTTTTCCAAGTTTGATTCACTATTATGGTTTACTGAGTAAAAACTATTGTATGTTGCCCAGGGAAATCTAAGACAATGTAAAATATATGAGATGTTATTTTATCTACTTACTGATTTTTCTCCTTCTAAAAGAGCCCATAGCAAATAAATAAACTATTTGTCCCCTGAACTAACTGTTTCTTAGAATCTGATAAGTATGCCCTAAGGCAGAAGTCACCAAGAACTGTGCCATGAGAAAGGTCCACTTTATGGGCACCATGCCTGAATGAGAAGAACCTTATGAAAATCTGGGTGCCATCAGGTTTATGCTTCTAAGAAGTAATCCCTGCCTGGGCTGAGCATTCTGAAAGGATGGATTCAGCAGTTCTGCCTTCAAATGGTTCCAAGGGAATAACTTTTAGTGGTATATGTATAAGAGAGAGGAAGAGAATTGATAGAAGAGATGAATAGACGAATAGAAGGGGGAACGTGTGCATAAGAGTGTGCATGAGAGCCGTGGTAGTGCAGTAATTAGAATGCAGCATTGGAGGCTAATTCTGCTAACTGCCAACAGTTTGATTCTCATCAGTTCAGGTTTGACTCAATCTTCCATCCTTCCGGGGTTAATAAAATGTTCTTGGGGACAATATGCTGACTGGAGGGCTGTAAAGCACTGTGAGGTGGTATATAAGTCTAAATGTTATTGCTGGTTCTATAAATGGATTAATGAAAGTTTGGATCCCAGACCCCACAGAACTACCTCCGTGGCATATAATTCTTGATAGTAAAAATGATGCCTATTTTTAGTTAAGATTACATGGATGGGGCTGTTTCAGTAGGAAAGGAAGGATTGATGTTGATGTACCAAGTGTTGACACATCAGTAAATCAAATATGTTTTATATCATTCTTCATTATATGATTTATGTTCAGGAAAAAGTAATAACCTCTGTAAAAGAGAGAAAACATATATGAGGATAGATAGAGATAACACTAGAGGGATAGAATGATTTTCAGTATGGCTCTTGATTAAAATATTAGATTTTAATCTATTGGGCTATTAGTTCATTGGTCTATAAACATTCTTTTTCGTTCTTTATAGATGCTAATGTTCTATTTTGTTTAATTGATACACACATGTACACATACCAACACATATAAGCACCCGGTGCAAATCATACTGCAACAAATATTTTCCATTTTAGACAGCTGTTGTTTATTATAGCAATAAGAACTGATTCTACTTTTGACATCTGCTAATCATTAAAAATAAAAAAAATGGCAGGTGTCAGCAATATACTTGTCAACAATGTAATGCCAACAATCACCAACTTGGCATTATGAATCAAAATACTGCTGTCCTGAAATCTTTTTTCCCCCACTTGCCAGTAATTGTTTATAGATTAAGTTACAAAGACAAATGACGCAAGTGTCCCCTTTTATTGTTGTTGCTTTAGCTAAAGTTGGATCTAATCCACCTGTAGCTTTTCACAGGCTCTTGTTTTATACAGGCTGCTCTCATCAGCATTTGAAAGAAGCCCATTGAGGTTTTCCATGAAGGACCCCTCTGTGCAGGTTTTCTTTCATAAAGAGGACATTATCCTAAGGCAAAACTTGTCTTCCTAGCCAAGGAAATAAGGAAATCCGGGGCATTTTGTCAGCACCTTCTTATTGACCATTGACTTGTATAAAATGAAGGTGTAGATCAGAGGTGTCAAACTTGATTTCATTGAGGGCCGCATCAGGGTTGTTTTTGAGCGCAGGGAGCCAGGGTGGGGGCATGGCCAGCTCAACATCACTCATATAGGAGTGATGGAGCTTGCGAGGGGGCCGTCACAGGCAAAAACATAGCTCAGGAATCCATTTTCACTGGTAGAGTGCACTCTGCCAGTGAAAATGGACTCCTGAGCTATGTTTTCGCTTGTGACGGCCCCCTCGCAAGCTCCATTTTTGTTGGCAGAGGCACCGCGGGCCGATCCTTCACAGTTTTCAGGGCAGCCCCTTGGGCCAGATCTAAGCACCCTGTGGGTCAGATTTGACCCCTGGGTCTTGAGTTTGACACCCCTAGTGTAGATCCTTAGCTGCAAACTTTTAGGTACTTTAAAAGATTCTTGATAGTCATTTTTCATATGTCAAAAGTGGGAGATGATTAAATATGAGACTGGAAATTAATTGCATCAGCTACAGTGTGCTTAATTTTAATTAATATCTGCACATTAAATCAAATGAAGTTTTTTTTTCTACTTTTTTAAAAAATGGTATGTAACCCTCTACTCAGAAACCTCTGCCAATCCATCTGCCTCTCCATACACTAGTTTACCTGTCTCCATGTACTGATGTACCTATCTTCCTATTCTATTATAAAAAAATAACTAATAAAATCATGTGCAGCTCCACATAAAAAGTTAATAAACTGCTAGTCTCCCCACTTCCATATTTTCAGTGCAGATGAAGAACATACATGCATTCATTTCCCAGGAAACTCTCAAGTGACTGCTGGGGGGGGGGGGAGAATTGGAAATTCATCCATCTTTCCTCCACTGCACTGGAGCAATAAAAGTGAAAACAAAGCATATGGGCCATTTGGAGTTTATGGAGGAAATGGGGAATTGCTTTGTTTTATAATTCAATAGCTCCTGTTAGGCACAAGTAATTAGATCCACATATGAAGAGTTCAAGCTAACTACTTTTATTATATTCTGCCTCTTATACAGGAATCTCCCAAGACAGCTTATCTTCTTTAGGGAACAGATACTGTTCTATGAAACTTTGTGGGAGATGTTCAGTCCTGAATCCCTTATGGCTGCACAATATTGCAAGGCTAATACCCCCATTTCAATCCTCCCTGCCTGACTGGCATATCCCAACAACTCCCATCATGACAATTTATGTGGATCCATAAAGCAATAAAACCAAAGCTAATTAAAACTCTGACATTCATAATATCATTCTCCTAGCAATGTTTAAATACGCTAAAGCCCACCCAAATCTTCAGTGGTGGGTTGATCCCCGAGGAGTGCGGTGGAAATGGGGATTTTGCAGTAACCTTCCCCTGGAGTGGGGTGGAAATGGAGAGTTTACAGTATCCTTCCCCTGGACTGGGAAGGGAATGGGGATTTTGGTGGAAGGAGTGTGTATTGAAAAATATTGTTTCCTAGCCCTCTTTCCCCAAATTTATAAAGAAGGCGATACACAACAATCCTAGATAGGATATATATACGGAACAGGTAGATAGTTCTGGAAATACGTAAATGCCAGGTCATGTAGAACTTGATAGGTAATGACCAGAACTTTGAACCATACTGAGAAGCCTACAGATCAAAGGTGGTATTCAGTCGGTTCTGACTGGTTCTGGCGAACCCGTAGTGGAAATTTTGAGTAGTTTGGAGAACCAGCAAATACCACCTCTGACTGGTCCCTCCCCCGATCTATCTGCTGCCTCTGAGTCCCAGCTGATCAGCGGGGTCTTCTTCTATTGCCCTGCACAGAAGAACGGAGCTGGAAAGCAGGTTAGTAGGGTGGGGAGTTTACAGTATCCTTCCCCGAGGAGTGCGGTGGAAATGGGGATTTTGCAGTAACCTTCCCTTGGAGTGGGGTGGAAATGGAGAGTTTACAGTATCCTTCCCCTGGAGTGGGAAGGGAATGGGGATTTTGCAGTATCGTTCCCCTGCCATGCCCACCAAGCCACACCACACCCACCAAGCCATGCCCACAGAACCAGTGGTAAAAAAAAAATTGAATCCCACCACTGCTACAGATAACCAATGCAGTGCCCACAGTAGTACGTGGTACTAGGAGTAGTCATCCACTGGCAGGAAGCTGATGCATTTTATACAAACTGCAGTTTCCAGGTAGTCTTCAAAGATGACTCCAAGTAGGATGCATTGTGGTAGCCTATCTTAGAAGGGAGAGAATGAGTCACTGTCACCCAACATAAATCTAACAAACAAATAAAAATGACGGTGGGCGGGACAGGACAGAAACCCTTCCATTTGGGTTCTACTTTTTAGAGGTGTTACCAAAAGTTTCCTTTGTGTAGACCTGAGTCTTCTGGTCATGAAGCTCTGCTCCTAAGGAAAGAGAATGTACGTGAGCCACAATCACTATGGAATCCAAAGCTGAAGTCAACACCTGGTTACTGTTTGCAATGACATGCTTTTGAACACAAAGTGCACATGCCAGGTTTGCATAAAACCACAGGCAAGGTGCAGCAACTCCTGTGAGATAAATGGCTCCACTGCTAATTTTCTAGCAGCCACGTACTGGGGCCACCACACCTCCCTAACCTCTCCTTTCCTCCACTTCCCTCATCATGGCCTTAGCTTTCGGATGCTGCTGGTTTGAAGCCAGAAAGTTCAAAACAGCCCTGACTCATCATGCATTATGAATCAGCGGTTTCAAGTGAACAGGCTTGCTTTGACTGTGAACATGGGGCACTAGGAAATGCAGTACGTAGCTGTGGGTGTGAAACTATTCCCTTTGAGGAATTTAACCAAATATTTCCATTTCAGTCTTCACTTGGAAATTCTTTTAGGAACTCCTAAATACGTTTTCTCCAAATTGGGGGGGAGGAGGGGTAAAATGCAGAAATGAATTAGGTTGCATTCCCCCACATTTCTCGACTACCTGAAATATGGGAAGTTTCAAGGGAAAGGCGATCTTCAGTCTCTTCAAGAAATTCAAGGAGGGCATTTTACAAGCAAAGGAGGAAATTGTGGTATTGGTGAGAACCTCCAATGACAACCTTGAAGTAATTTCCTCATGAATTATTCACCCTGGCTTGTAAAAATTTGAAAGAACCTAGTAGCACCTCTTCAGACCAGCCGATTTTATTAAAAGGCAGAAGCTTTTATGAGCTACAGCAGGGGGCGGGCTTCAAATTTTTTAGCAAGGGGTTCTCTGCTCGATTGCTGGGTGGGTGTGGCCATGGTGGGCGTGGCCTAGTTGGCCTCCTGCACCACAGCGGGGAGGGGAGTTTTTGCCTTTCCCAGGCTCTGGAGGCTTTCCATGAGTCTTTGGGAGGGCAAAATGGCCTCCCCAGGCTCCAGAGGCACTCTGGAAGACGGAAACGCAGCTATTTCTGGCCTTCCTGAACTTGTGAGCCTCCACATGTGCCCTGCACTTACCTGCCTCCAAAACGGGCTGCGTGGGGACTCGTGGGAGGGGCAGGGTGGGGTAGGCGGGCCAGCCAGGAGTGGGATTTGGGGGTTCTCTGAACTGCACAGAATCTTAGCTAGAGGTTCTTCCCGAACCCCTGTGAACCTCCAGCAGACCACCCCTGGCTACAGCTCACTTCATCAGATGCATGAAGACCTTCAGTAGAACATCTCCATTACAATTATTGTCAGGCGGTATAACGTTTTATATGTTTTACAGAACTTGAATGGATGAGCATAAAAAACTAATTAGAAAAAAAATTGTAGCAAAAGTTCCTGCAAATACCAAGCTGGCTAAAAAATTAAATATGTAAGATGAAATTATTAAAAATAGAAGTACTTTGCAAAAAAAAAAAAAAAGCAAACATACATATATCTTTTTAATTACCGAACAGAGCAATATAAAGTAACCTTACAAAACAGCACTAAAAGGTAAATAACATTTGTTCCTAGTCAAATTGAATACTGGTCATGTTTAATTATCAGTTTCTAAATAATATATGTTCTGAAACAAAACTGAACAACTTCAAAGATGGCATTGTGTAAAAGTGTAGAATTTTATCTGGTTTATCTTCCTGGAAAAAATGTGGTTGCTAGGAGCCAACACTGATTTGATGGTACATAATCAGTATATCAAGAACTGACTTAGAAATGGAGTTAAATATAAGGGACAAATGAATTCCATCATAAAATTGGCAGTACAGTAGCACTCGGTCCACAGTTTCAATTGTTTTTAAATGGCAGAACAACAGCAGCAGCAATTAAAAAATCTCTCATGGAGAGAATATGTTGTCATCCTCCTTTGAGGAGGGCTACATTTGGTTTGTTAAAAGGTATTAGGCTACAGTTCCTTACAATATTTTGTAATTGCAAAATATTAGCTTGGAGATAACCACGTTGTTTTATATAGTTTTATATTATTTTTTGGGCTTTTTATGCCCCAAATGGGCACATATGTTTATTATATTGTCAAACATCTTACAGTATACTTTAAAATTGGCTTTGAAATTGATGAAACAAGGTTAAACTGCAACAAAATACGATTGACCCTCAACTGTTTTTAAATTAACAGCAAAACCACATCGTTTATTATTTGACTTGCATGATCAAATATACTTTGCCAGTCTTCTAAAAGTTATTGAGGCAGATGCACTCACATTTCTGTACTTTATTTATTTGAAGGATTTGTAGCTTTGCCAAGAAAAACCACAAAATCCACAGCATAACTAAAATACATATATAGTGACATCACCAGGAAAGCCCCAGCACTCAAAACAGTGAATTTTCCCTTTGTTGCTCTTCTAAGGAAGATAAGAGCCGCTGGACCTATCCAAGTTCTTTGTTTTTATATCCATTGTCAGCCCACTCTAGGCATATGAAGACATGCATCTGTTGAGCCATGGTGGCGCAGTGGTTAGAATACAGTATTGCAGGCTAACTCTGCCCACAGCCAGAAGTTCGATCCTAACTGATTGGTTCCAGATTGACTCAGCCTTCCAGCCTTCCAAGGTTGGT